>NC_134106.1:110352500-110977500 GCF_040939455.1 Microcebus murinus
AGTCATATGTATGTCCTTGCTTGACGCTAATATAAGCTCTTATTTGATGTGAGGTTATGTTGTGCCCATAATCACAGCACAAAGTTTTTATGGTAACATTATTTTTTGTACCAGATTACTTCTTCAATCAATACTCCATCTAGCTTTTTATAATATAAAACCATTAAGAATTCTATATGAGCCATATATTATAGATTTGAGCATATAGTTTACTATTATGCAATAAATAAGTTCAAGTTAAGCAAATGGCAACTGTTACTTAGTTGAAGAGACCTCTTTGCAAAATAAATACAGAGCAGAGTAAGCAGTAAAAGCCAGGATGTAAGATACTTCAAAATGTTTTTGGCAAAAATCCATACTAAAGATGCATAGAAAAATATCAATTATATATACTTTTTAGTTTATTCTTAATCATAACACTTTTACCCATATGTCTTCTAATTACAAAATAAATGACCTATTTACCAGAAAAATCTACCTATGCATGTAGAGGTGGGAGAGGTTTAGGGTTAGGGCTGGATGAGGGGATTGTTGCCACAGTTGCTATAATAATCACCTGTGAAAATCTGGCATGCACTCTTCGCGTGCCCCAGGTAAATGATAAAAGTGGTAACATCATTACGGCCTTTTCTGTTGTTGATTGTATAAAGCTGATGTTTAGCTATAAGGCTACGTGGCTTCCAGGCTAAATGATGCTGGAAATACCAGAAAGCCCTTAACATGTTACTTTACACAGAAACTTGCTCTGCCGTAGAAACCACAAGAACTGATAGGCAGTAGAAGTTAAAGAGGACAAACTTTACCACTCATCATTTCTGTAGAAATGTCTGTAGATGTATCTGACAAATGGCAATAGTATTGTTAGGATTGCCCTTGAAATTAATGACCGCTCAAGGTACAATTTAAAATAGGATATTGCTCTAGGATTCAAAGTCATCATTTTATTTCATTGATTCTACTAAGGACTTCGAAATATATGTGAAATAATGGGAAGAATTTATAATTTTTTTGACTTTTCTGGAGGCATTTCACCTGTCATCTTTGCTGCGCTTTCTAACATGACCTATGTTTATTCTTTTAGAGGGGAAAGCACAACCATGACATGATGCTAGCAAACAAATCAGCCCTAAAGCCAACCCACAATGGCAACTGTTTCCACGTCATTGTTTTCTTTTCTCCTTTCCATGCACATATTTCTACTGCAGTGTCTGCTTAGTTAAAGCCACAGCTCCTGAAAGCCACTTACAAGGAGGGTGAGTCCTGGCCAAGACTGAATCTCTTGAGCTTCGTTCCAGGGCAAAGCAGTGGCAGAGACCTGCTGGCAGCAGCGGCTGAGCGGGGCTGCTGTGAGACCTCAGGGAGCCTCCTGTCCCCAGTGCTGTCATTCACGGCAGCATGTGGCTCGCGGCTCGCTCTGCATAAAACTGCACCTGCAAAATCAGCTTTAGCTGCCTATGGATCTTTGGACAGTGATCCATATATTGAGCTTTGAGGGGTGTAGAAAGCCCCTCTGCAAGCAAATGAAACTCTAGTTCTGTCAACACTAGTGTGGTAAAACCGATTAGCTGAGCACTCACTGCGTGTTGCTGAGTGCTCACTGTTACTGAGCACTCACTATGCGCCAAGAACTGAACTACACGATTTCATTTTATTTCATTTACAGGGCATTACACATTTTACTTTATCTAAAGCTTGTAGCAAACCTAAGCAGTAGACAATATAATGACAGTGATTTTAAAGTTCAGGAAACTAAGAAGTGACGTGACTCAGGAACCTGCAACTGTGAGATTGGCCTCAGGCCGTCCGGAGCCCGCGGGATCAGGCGGCGTGGTGTCAGGTGTCAAGGACGGTGTGGGCTGTGGAGGACTTGCACCTGGTTCTGCCCGGGCACTCACGCACCCGGGGGTCCCGGCCGGGGACCTGGCCACTCTCGAGCCTTGATACTCTCACCTGTCACGAAGGAAAGCAGTAAGAGCTCCCCCATCTTTCACATAGGGTTTTTATGTTTATTTTTTGTGGAAGACAGATGAGTTAATCAAGAATAAAGCAACTTTTAAATAGCTCTGATGCAGACTCAATTCTGAGAGCTTCAGACATGCCTGATAAAGGGCAGGGAAATAACCAGCCTGGAAGGTTATTTGCATGGAAGCTAAGGTGCTTCCTGGGGTAAGAAATTAACCCGAGAGACCGAAATTGATAGGATACATGAAATATGACTTGACAGAATTCTATCTGCAGGGGAGTTAGGTTGAGTTTATGTAAAAACACAAGTACATATTTTATATATTTAGTATATAAATGTATTAAATATATACAAATATATTAAATATTACATGTTACATGTTATACTATGTGACATTGTTATTGTATTACATATTATATATTATAGTTATACATAATTATAATATATGACATATAATATCTTAAATATATACATCAAATATATTATATATAAATATATATTATATATGTAAAGTTCCAGTCATCACGGGCTAGCAGGTGTTTAGACTCGAGCACTGTGGCTATCAGTGAAATCTGTCTTCCAGTTCAGGCCCTTAGATGTACGGCTGTGTCCTAAGGGGAAAGATTTTAATTGAAAATGGAAGGCCCATTTTATCCATCCGCTGCACTTCAGGGCACGGTCACTATCACTCTGAGGTCATGTGACATGAGGGCCAGGGAGCGGCTTCCTTCACTCTCACCACTTTTCACTGCAGCTCGCACTCCAGAGAGCCGGCGTGGCCACTGACGACGATCTGCTTTCCCCGGGCGAGAAGGCGGCGAGATGAAGCCTCCACTCGGAGCAGGCCGAGCAGGGCCAGCCTGGCAGACCTGCAGGGCAGGGGCAGGGCAGGGGCAGGGTAGGGCAGGGGGAGGGCAGGGCAGGGGCAGGGGAGGGGCAGGGGCAGGGTAGGGCAGGGGCAGGGGAGGGGCAGGGGAGGGGCAGGGCAGGGGCAGGGCAGGGGCAAGGCAGGGGCAGGGGCAGGGGCAGGGCAGGGCAGGGACAGGGGCAGAGCAGGGGCAGGGGCAGGGCAGGGACAGGGGCAGGGCAGGGGCAGGGCAGGGGCAGGGGCAGGGCAGGGACAGGGGCAGGGGCAGGGCAGGGGCAGGGGCAGGGGCAGAGCAGGGCAGGACAGGGGCAGGGGCAGGGGCAGGGGCAGGGCAGGGCAGGGGCAGGGGCAGGGGCAGGGCAGGGGCAGGGCAGGGCAGGGCAGGGACAGGGGCAGGGGCAGGGGCAAGGACAGGGGCAGGGGCAGGGCAGGGCAGGGCAGGGGCAGGGCAGGGCAGGGGCAGGGCAGAGACAGGAGCAGAGCAGGAGCAGGGCCAGGAGCAGGGGCAGGGGCAGGGCAGGGCAGGGGCAGGGGCAGGGGCAGGGCAGGGGCAGGGGCAGGGCAGGGGCAGGGCAGGGGCAGGAGCAGGGCAGGGGCAGGACAGGGGCAGGGGCAAGGGCAGGGCAGAGGCAGGAGCAGAGCAGGAGCAGGGGCAGGGGCAGGGGCAGGGCAGGGCAGGGCAGGGGCAGGGGCAGGGGCAGGGCAGGGGCAGGGGCAGGGCAGGGGCAGAGGCAGGGCAGGGGCAGGAGCAGGGCAGGGGCAGGACAGGGGCAGGGGCAGGACAGGGGCAGGGGCAAGGGCAGGGCAGGGGCAGGGGCAGGGCAGGGGCAGGAGCAGGGCAGGGGCAGGACAGGGGCAGGGGCAAGGGCAGGGCAGAGGCAGGAGCAGAGCAGGAGCAGGGGCAGGGGCAGGGGCAGGGCAGGGGCAGGGCAGGGGCAGGGCAGGGGCAGGAGCAGGGCAGGGGCAGGACAGGGGCAGGGGCAGGACAGGGGCAGGGGTAAGGGCAGGGCAGAGGCAGGAGCAGAGCAGGAGCAGGGGCAGGGGCAGGGGCAGGGCAGGGGCAGGGCAGGGGCAGGGGCAGGGCAGGGGCAGGAGCAAGGCAGGGGCAGGAGCAGGGCAGGGGCAGGGCAGGGGCAGGGGCAGGGCAGGGGCAGGGCAGGGGCTGGGCAGGGCAGGGGCAGGACAGGGGCAGGGGCAGGGCAGGGGCTGGGCAGGACAGGGGCAGGGCAGTGGCAGCATGGGACTTGGGCAATCACGGACGACACAGTGGGGCTGTGCGGCGGCAGGTAGCAGCGTTGCGGAAGGGCAGACACTGTCACGGCCGTACCCACGGCGGTGGGCATGGTGCGGGAGAGGGACTGCCGTGCCCTCGGGAGCCGTGCGGAGGGTCGTGTGGTCCAGTGAGCGCTGTGACTCCTGGGGGCAGGGTGGCTTCCAGAGAGCACCGCTCACGGAACTGCCAGGAGTACGTGAAGAGGACTTTCGCCAGAATTTATGAAATTTGTCTCGTAATTTATGAAATTATTTAATAGAAATTAATATTATTATTTCTATATTCTGGTAGTATTAAGGTAGTAAGAAGCATTCAGAATTTTATTTTTGTCCTAACATCACACTTGGAATCTTTATCGCTTATTGGATAAAGATTTCTTAACATTTTTCCATGCATTCACTGGGATCTATAGAGGTGCCACCCACGTCATATTAGACAGGGTTTTTGTGTGTGCAGCAACCCTACCTCAGTTCCAGAATCATTCAGTTTGCTTATCACAAATGTGGCCTTTTCTGAGATCAACTGAATCAAAGTGTGAGCTTTCTTTTTTGCTTTTTTCTCAAGAACTTTTTCTTCAAGAACTATTGCTTTATTTACTTAATAAGTAGAAGATAAAACTCCCTGCTGAGCGGTGGCAAGGGGGATAAGGTAGCGGTTTTGCAAAGGTGGTAAAGATTTGAAACACCTTCTGTAGGGAATGGTGAAAGAAATTTAATCATACCTAAAAGCATTACTGAGCAGATTTGGTGCACAGCTAAAACTGTCGACTTTAAAATGAATGATGATGACAATCCTTGTGACTGTCTGTGGGAGACCTCCCTGAGTATTAAGTATTTATTAAGGGTATGATATCATTACTATGTGGCAAATATAAATACTAACATAAAAGAAGAATCAGAAAAGGACATAATAAGATAACTGAAAGCCTAACTGGGGAAGAAAAACAAGCATATATGAATAACGTTAATAACATAAATATCAATTTGTCAGATAATAACAGTTGTATTATATTGTGATAATAATAGTTGTGTGATAGTGCATAGATTCCCAAATAAGAAACTAAGGACTAGTATAGTTGATAAAAGAGGTGGAATTTGATCAGTGCCTTGCAAATATGGCAGGATTTGAAGGGGCATATTATTTAAGTCAAGAGAAGATATTGTCACACAAATTAAATACGTTTTACTGTTCTACATGAACACCACCATGTCGACCATGGTGAAGAACATGTATAGGAGGAAGATACATCTTCTTGGCCTCAAAGACATTAGTCTAACAAGTAAAGCCAAGACTAACCGTGACTGGATTCTGGAGCAATGGAAAATCCAAGGAGGGGAAGTTTGCCGGTGCTGTGGAGGACAGTGCTGGGTAATAGAATGCATGTGCCCAACTCCAGTGTGTTGGGTTGCACATCAAAGATCAAACTGTCGCACATGAGTTCAACTAAAAGTGGTTTACTTAGTTGCCAGAACTCAATAACAGGGTTGTATTTAGGCAGCATGGAAAGAACAGTCAGTAATTGAAGGAGTCCTAGCGACAGTGGCTGTGAAACTCCACGGTCGCACCTGTGTCCGGTGTAGGTGGCTATCTTTGGTTTCAAGTTTTTTTTTAACCACTTCAAGTAGATGAGGTCTGCATTGTGGTTAGCAGCATAAACATGACACATTTGTCCATATCTCAATCATTTATAGTTTTATAGTGAGGCCCTTGAGAGGTTTATAATGAGGGAAAAACTGCTGCATTTGCTCCACCACACCCTTTTACAAAGCAGATTGTTTAGCAGGGAAATAGTTCATGGAGAGCTTGAGAGCCACATTTAGATTTTTCCCAACAATCTTCCCAAACAGTGACATGTTGGAAGTGGCACTTAAGAAACTGTATTTGGTAAATTAAAATATTAATCTACAATATTAACATAAAAACACAGATTACTTGAAAGAATAAGAAAACTTCCTTTAACAAATAGAACCTGAAAAGATGTAACCGAAGGGCACCCTTTGACTGGAAGAGGGCAAGAGAGGGAACTGGAGAGAGATTAAAGCTGGTTCTGCAGAGGAGGGCATCCAGGGAGCCGCCCGGGACGCTGGGGGCCTGCGGAGGGAGACTGCACAAGGACAAGTGGAGGCCTCAGTTTGGCTTGGGCCTGACGCTGAGCACCAGTGAGGTTCAAAAGCTAGTGTGCAAGGCAAAAATAGTGCACAGAAAAAATATGCAAAAAAAAAAAAAAAAAAAAAGGAATAGAAGAGAAGGGAAATAATGAAAGACGAAAGAAAAGAGAAGTCAGCATTGAAAATCCCTGATGAAGAGGCCATGACGCAGTGCTTGGAGTCTGAGACGGCCTCTGCTGCCTCAGTCCACTGCTTCTATGGTTGTGTGTCAGATGAAGCACGCGATTGAATTTTCAAGTGTGTGCAAAAATATGTATCAACACTAGAACCACCCTCAGTGCATCAAAATGCTATGAGACATCTGTGAATGAAGAGTGACTGAGGGGGGGAAACTACTGATACAAAGATAAAAACCTTTTGTCCCAGGCTTGATCCAGGCCATGTGCCCTGTGATGGGAGCAATAGAATCTGTTGCACTATTTAAATTGGTATTTCATCTGAAATTTTTTGAGGGATTCAAGCACATAGTTGATGCCTCAGAAATCATAAAGCTTTTTTTCAGTGTTACATTATAATATACTTGCACTGTGTTTCTTATGATAATTCCTTCACATTAAAACTTTTACACGGAAGTTTTACATGCTTCCATGTTTATGTAATGCCTACGCTGAGGATGCCTACAAAATGCGATAGCAGATTCAGCTGACGTACGCTGGGTGCTCACTGGGAGCCAGTGTGCTAGCCATTAACACACAGCATTTCACATCTTCTTTGTATCATTGCTGTGAAGTAGGCTTTTAAAAAAATATTTTGAGCATAGTAATTATAGATTCACAGGAAGCTGAAAATATACTAAAGAGAGGTTTCATGTATTCTTCACCCAGATTTCCTCAGTGGTTACATTTTAGATAACTATCATATAATATCAAGACCAGGAAGTTGACATTGACACACTATATATATATAATTCCATGTCAGTTTATCACATGTGTAGATTTGTGTAACCACCGCAGCATTCAAAATACGGAACTGTTCCATTACCACAAAGATCTCTTTTGTGCTGCCTCGTTATTGCTGCCTCCAAACCCCATCCTAACTACTGGCAATAGCTAATCTGCTCTGCATCTTTATAACTGTGATTTCAAGAATGTGATCTAATGGAATCAGAATATGTAACCTTTAGAGACTAGCATTTTTCACTCAGCATGATGCCCTTGCACGTTGTTGCATGTTGCATGTATCAGTGATTTGCTTTTTTTTTTTATTTTTTTATTACTAAGTAGTGTCCCATAGTGTGGATGTACCACAGTTCGTTTAACCATTCACCTGTTGAAGAGCATTTTAGTTGTTTCCAGTTTTTGGATATTACAAATAAAGCTGCTTTGAACTTTGTGCCCAAGTTTTTGTGATATAGTCTTTAATAAACACATTTCAAAGCTGAGACAGAAGAGTTAAATAAATTCTCCAAAGTACACTGCTAGTCAACCACTTAACAGGGATCTGAACCCAGTTTTTTCTTTATCTCCTTTGCTGTTTCCACTATCCCATATTAACTGAGAGTAAATTGTTCTGCAGACAGTGTAGAAAAATAATGATTTATATATATATGTGTATGCATATGTATATATATATATATATATATATAATTACTTCTTGATAAAATATTGGTTTTAGAATAATAGCTGCTCAATGACTTGGTTGTTTTTAGTTTCTATTAGGTGCCAGGCCCTGTGCTGAGTGTTGAGACAAGAGGGCTACTCCACAGGGATTTTACAAAATACTGTGTTTGCAGCATACAGATGGCTTGCTCTACATTAGTTGGCTTTAATAACTTTAAATTTTAGTTGGAAAATATTCATTCAGAGTTAATATGAGTGATATAATAATATTTAAATGTGTATTCTCAAATTTAACTTTGCTGAAAGAGTTGGGTTAATACATTTTGCCTTATCTTAGGAAAGCATTGCTGAGCATGCATGTAAAAATGCAAGATCTAATTCTGCAAGGTATGCAATTCAGGACTTCTTCTAAATAGGAGTGAGGTCAAGATGGATTTTTGTTGTAGCTTGTTCACAAATTAATGATTTCTTCTGCTTATTCTGTGTACCTTTTCTCCAATAGCATAAAAAATTAATCAACCGTCCACAGAGTACCAAAAGAATTTCTACAGATCCTCTAGGTAAGGAATATTTACTTTGTCATCATTATAGTGCTGTTTTCTCTCTCTTATGTTATATATATGTGTGAATTCTTTTATAAAAAGAAATGGAAGTAACTTTCCAATTAAATAATCATTAATTTTATCAGCCTATTAAATGGATTTTCCTTGGGGAGTCATGCACATATAAACAAAAATAGCATTCTCAAATATGCATGTTAGAGGTATATTGAACTCTATAAGAAATATGAGGCTGATGAAGTATTATTTTGTTCACACAACTAGTAATTGCTTAGTTTGGTAGATGGATGACTGCAGTTTATTCTGAAATGTTGATTGTTAAATTGTAAATCTTTAAGTGCTGTCACTTCAAATCAACATTTGAGGTCAATAGATTTGAAGTAGAAGTATATATTGGTATGATACCACAAAACTCATTTAATATTTGGTTGTAATTAATCATAATTCAGTAAGATAACAAGAATGCAGATTTCAGGTTCAGCGTAGAATTTGATACTTTTATTTTGTTTTAGCCTTTGAAACATTTCATTTGCAAGTTAATAGCCATTAATATGATAACCTACTAGTCTTCAAAAGACATCAGTGAGTGCGTCTGGCCCACTAGGGATGGTATGGAATTCCAGTGGGGAGCTACCCTTATGGGTGTGTGCAGACACCACACGGGCTTTACTGGACTCCATTAGGAGTAGGGTGGGAATAAATTCTAGCATTATACACCCTCTCAGGGATAATAAAAGTGTTTTTGTTTTTTTTTAAACAAGCAGATGATACAGAAAACAACAATAGTAGTTGATGAAAGCTCAGTACATTTAGTACGATTAACTTTTGAAGGATTTGATGTTCAGATAAAAGCACAGTCCAGAGAGCACAAGAGTATACGGACCCTTCTCGTGTGTGCCGGGAAGTCCCAGGCTGCTGCACAGGCTGGAGCTGCTGGTCCCCAGGGCTCCTCCCATGTGACCAGTGGCGTAGGACCTGCTGTAGGAAGGATGGTGGTAGACGAGGTTGAGCACTGAGTGGGATAAAACTATGAAAAGTTTTAAATGCCAACTTGAGAAATCTAGACAATAGGAAGACCTCACAAGAGATTTATTAATGGGACTGACGAGATCAGATTAGGCTTTCAAAACTTCTTTCTGTTAGTTGTGTGGAAGAGCAAAGTGAGTCAAAATGGATAGTAGGGATACAGGCTAAAACCCTGCTTCCTGCAATACTCCAGGAAACAGGCAGGAAGAACATGGGTAAGGCTGAGAAGTAGGGGAAATATGTGAGATGTTTGGAGCTAGGACTATTAGGACCTGGTGCAGGGGATAAGAAATAGGTTTTGAGAAATAAGAATAATATCAAATGTTTTAGCTTACTCATGCTGAGTAGTCATATTAACTAAGAAAGTGAATAGAGTGAAGAGAGATCAGGTGGAAAGAGGGAAAGGCAAACATTGATGATTTTGATTTTAGAAATATGGCATTTGTATTGGCTGTCATATACACTGGTAAAGATAATTAGGATATGAATATTGCAAATGCTATATCAGGGTTTAAGAACGAAGCCAAAGATGAAGATAGAGTGAGTGGATCTGGGATATTTCGCACAGTTAACAGTAATGGTTAAATCAGTAAGAGTTAATGAATTCACTGAGGGGAGGGGACAGAAATAGAAGTGGCCTGAGACATAATGCAGTAATGAAGCAGTATCTGAGGGAAGAGAGCCAGCTAAGGGCAAGAGCAGGAAGAGGAAAACCAGGAAAGGCTGCAGAATACAATGAAAGGAATAACATGCTTCATGGGATTCAGAGAAGATGCAGGCTAAGAATCAGTTGCTGTAAGTAATAATTAGGAAGCCTCTAGGAAGATTTGAAAGAAAGGCTTCAATAGAGAGAATTATTGAAGGAGGGCATAGAACCCTAAAGCAAATATTTAAGTAGTGAGTTGATAGTGAGGAACTTGAGGACTCAAGTCATCATCAGGCATGAAAAGATTTTTGGTAAAAGGAAAGGAAAGAGATAGCTTGACACAGTAGCCCCGGCGAGGAAGGGAGGCTCCTGAGTGCCTGCGACACACGGAAGGAGCCTGCGGGGAGAAGGAGATTCAGGGACGGGTGTGAAGGAAAACACGTGATGAAAAACACTGTGGGGGCTAGAATCCCACAAACAAGGAGGAGTGAGATTCTGTAAGAAAGTAATTAGAAATGAAAATAAGGTTAGGAGAACTCAGGTCTCGTGGCTTTGGGTAAAGTGGGAGAAGTAGACATTGGCTGAGTGAAACAGAATGAGAGTGAGATTGAGGCTTAAGGATAATAGAAAAGATTTGGGTGATTGCTATGGAAAACGTTAAATTGAGTTTAGAAAAAAGAATTTTAATGGATTTTCAAGCTAATAAGGGCTTCAATGGTATAAAATAGCATACTGTTTGTTGATCACATTCAACATACTTTCATCGTCTCAGGCAGCCCAAGTAATTCAGGTTGACAAACTGAGAACAATGAAAACTAAAGAGGAGAACGTATTTTGGGGTGGATTCGAGACCATCACTGGTGTACATAGCTGATGTTGGGAGCAGTGCGGGTACATTGGACTAGGAGACCCTGCAGGGGGCAGTGAATGATTACGATGCAAAGGAATAGAAGCTGTGGAAGTTTAGGAGCTAGAGGTCAGCAGTAAAATTGAGAAACTGAGGCCATGGAGGTGGAATAATTCTGGCTGATGATGAAACATGAGGATTGGCCACGACAGTTTCTTGTCTAGAGTCACGAGACAGGTCCCTGGCATTACAGGCTTAAGGAACCATGTGATCAGAGGTCAGAGGTGTGCGTGATTGCCAACTGGGTTGCTGATGAAGCTGCCTGGGATGGTTGCTGACGCTGTGGGTGGGGACAGAAAAGCCTACCCCGGTAGCACGGGCGTCAAGATGAATGGATTGCATGGTGACAGCAGAACACTGGTTTGAAAGTGACAGTGGAGAACAAGGATATCTTGGCCCCTTTCCTGAGTAGCTTTCACAGAAAAGTGTTTTTATAAAATCAGGGTGCAATTTATGGGAGTGGGGAGGTAGAAGGGCAAAGTTGAGTGACAGAGGCCGGACATAATTCTTTGTTCACACCAGCCCAGGGCAACTGGTGCAGGGGTGAGCATGAGAGGGGACGAAGGTGGCTGTGATGCAGGAAAGAGCTGGAACATGGAAGGGGAGAGATCACAGGGCACAAGAGTGTCACTCAGAATAATACGTCTAAATTACACAACAAAAACAGTAACAACCATAACAATAGGAGGTTTCTGGGAGTCACAGAGTAAGGGAAAGGCTACACTCAGTAGACAGGACATACTTCGAGGAGCTGTCTGCACATCTGAATAGTCCAGAGTCCTAATTGAAATGTTGGTGTAAACGATCTTGCACGTAACTGCTCTTCGGGTGGTGGGTCTTGGCGTGTGTTTGAGTGTGTGTACAGCTCCAGATGAGTGTGAGGACTGAGTAGCTGCTGTTATAATTGATGCATCAGATTAGTACTGATAAAGAGAAATATCTTTATCCTCTAAAATCACAGTGCTACTCAAAGTACGGTTGGGGACCTCAGCACCAGCATCCTCTGGGAATTTGTTAAAAATGCTGTTTTGCTCCTACTCTAATCAGTGAAATTATATAGGGCAAAGCCTAAAAGCCCTTTTAACATGCCCTTCTGATTCTCAAATATATTAAAATTTCAGAAGCATTTTTAACCCTCTGCAACAGCTGGAATCCCAGCAATGGCAGGGATCAAAGTCTTGCAACTGTCCTTTTGGGCGGTTCTAGATCTTTTCTGCTCAGAGGCCAAAGCAAAGAGCTGGTGGATTTCCTGTAAACAGGTGTGAAAGCTTAGACTAGGTCACCCCCCAAGAAAGGGTGCTAATGCTGAGTGTTCCCCCGTGTGCCGGACAGAAGCCCTTTGGGATAACTTGTTCCACTGGCTGGCTGAGGAGCTCTCCGAAGAACAAGGACAAGCGGAGTCTCTTTCCTCCTCCCTCCCTCTGCGCCGCAGCACCGTTCAGCTCATCACACTCAAGAGCCCTGACAATCTCACGGAACAGATCCACGAACTTCTTTGCTTCTGGAAAAAATCGCTCCCAACTTCCACTGACAAACTGCGCCTCCTGGCTCGTCATCTACGCAAGATTGGCAGGAGTGATCTTGCAGAAGCTCTTAAATTCAAGTGGGAAAATAAAGTGTTCATTGAACCACAACAGTGGTTTGATACGGCTGCTGAGTAGAAGACGGTCGCTCTTCCTGTTGCTCTAGAAAAAGGCACATGGTGGGTTTTTGAGATTGTTTCTGTCAATATTTTCCTAGAAGTTTCCAAGTAACATTGTGTGAAGTGAGTCTATTTAACAGATATGCTATTGAGAAATCAATTGAAACAAATGGAAAAGCACTGATCAAACAGCAAAAGGCATTCCTGGGTGTTTCATGGTTGAAGGCTGTATTTTCTGCAACCATGACTGTTTTGAGTTCAGGTAGACCTGATAGAATTTGCAACAGAGTTTGCCCTGTTTACGTTTTAATAGTTGAGGTTGCTTTCTAAGTGCAAAGAAAAATATGATATGCAGAATCACTTTTTTTATTGTTATCTACATAAAATTAAACCAGTATCCATGCCCCCAAGCAAGCAACTCAAGTTTCATAGATACCATGGAGCCCACGGGTAACAATACAGAATGCATCAATACATGGGAGACCTCATGCTGGTGATAGCAAGTCACTTTAAGAAAACAGAAAGTCTTGAAATAAATTAAAAATAGAATATCACTTCAGTCATTTGCTGCCACAAGCTTTTCTTTTATTAAAATGTAACTTGGAATAAGGAAACTTTCATATTTTTAATGAAATGAGGTAGTGCAGAGAAAATGAAGTTATTGGTGAAAGAATTCAGGGCCTATTTCACCTACTTAGGAAAACAACCTGCTTTAAAATCAGTTAACAGAAACCTTATTACATAAGCCCTACATGTTCATCATTAAAAACAAATTTAAAAACCTGTGAAAAAATACAAAACTAAAGGGAAAAAAAACTTACCAAAACCCCTCTATCCACTGATAATCCCTATTAATGTCTTGTTTAAGCTTTGAGTTTTTAGAAAACCTGAAGCAGTTTGATATAAATGGGACATTTGCAAAACTGTCAAGGCAATTACTTGTAATTGTGCAAGTAATTGCACACGCACCGTCACGTGGTCTCACAGCCACCGCACACGAACACACTCGCCCGCACACTAACCGCGCTCGTGCACACGCACCGTCACGTGGTCTCACAGCCACCGCACACGAACACACTCGCCCGCACACTAACCGCGCTCGTGCACACGCACCGTCACGTGGTCTCACAGCCACCACACGCTCCCGCACACGCTCACAAACACGCCGTCTCCCACGCCCCCGCTCCACACGCCGGGCACACGCTGCTCACTATCGCCCCCTCCTCGCCCCGGACCCGACACCCACACACACTCTCCCAGACACCGCGTCTCCCACACCCCTCCCCCGCTAGGCTCTCGCACGCATGCGCACAGGACGCCCTCGCACGCCCCTACGCAGCCCTCCTCGCTCACACTGACACGCGTTTCCCCCGGAATTTAAAAAATGCACATATTATTGTAACAGTAAAACAATATAAATGTATATAAAGAAGAATTGATCGTCTCCTTGGCGTCTTCTCTCTTTCGGTGACCCGGGAATCCGCCGAGCTGCGCGGGCTGGGGACCTGCCCCACCACGCTCCCAGCCTCCGCCTGCCCGCCGGTCCCGCGCTGGGCCGCGTGGACCGCACGGCTAGGCTTCCGGCTTCCGGCTTCCGGCTTCCGGCTTGTGAATGGGCGGCCGGCAGCCCGCAGGAGGGAGGAACGCGAGCACATGTCACCCTCTCTCCCTTCCTCGCGCCTGGCCAGGCTCCGTCCCTCTCCGAGGCCGCCCTCCTCTCCAACTCGCTCCTTTATGGGTCCGAGTAAACGTGTTGTCCCTCCCGTTCCCTTGTACCCTGCCCTCTTATTTTAAGACAACACTTCCTTTACTTATCCTAATTTGAGTGTATCATATGTCTCTTATTGAGACCCACATGGATACATCTCTGCACACATTTCCATGGTTCTAGCAATTTTACATGTATGTTTTTTCCAGAATGAGAGTCAGATATTATATAAACAGTTTTAAAAATTACTG
Source organism: Microcebus murinus (assembly GCF_040939455.1). Classification (NCBI taxonomy): domain Eukaryota; kingdom Metazoa; phylum Chordata; class Mammalia; order Primates; family Cheirogaleidae; genus Microcebus; species Microcebus murinus. The sequence goes on from NC_134106.1 coordinate 110,367,072, forward strand.
TCTTATTAAATTATGAGCATTTTCAATGTCTTTAAAAGCTTTATTAGCTGCATAATGTCCCATTTCATAACCATACCATAACTAATTTTAGTGTTACCGATTTTGAAAATGTTTATATTGGAATGATGCAGTATATATTCTCTTATGTCTGACTTTCATCCCTGTTGTGTGGAGCAATGGTTTATTATTCTCATTAACATATAATATTCCATTACATGCATATAATAAAAATCAATAGATTGTAGATGGACATTTGAATAGATTTCACTTCCACAGCTATCATAAATAGTGCTGTTATTATTATTTACATACCTTTTAGTAACTATATTATTCATTTTTTGAGGTATATACCTAAGAGCAGAATGATAGTTTACCATAATTAATTTAACCTTGTTATATATTTAGGACCATTTAGGAAATAAGCCTTGAACATCATTATTGAGGTACTTCCTTTAGACCATGGAGGCGCAAGAATGCTCTACCACGCAGGGAGCAGAGTAAACCTACATATCTTTAATAACATCAATTTCACTGTCAAAAAACCCATCACCCATTACAGTCATAATTTTGCTAATTATTTGTGAGCAACCAGTTTTACAAATAAAAAGTTCTAACATTTATATATATTATTTGAATTAACAAAGCCTATGGTGTTGAATCATAGTCATCTTGATTATATACTTACTATCTGGAGTATAAAGTTTTGTTTAGATGAACTGACTATCCCTAGTAGCATACATGAAGACATACATGATATCAGATTGCATATTCTAGAGTATTTTAGAGTAAAATAGAAACACCTTAACAAATAAGTTTCTAGAACATAATAATCCAATTTTCAAAATAGCTAAATTTTGGGGCAAAGTTTTTTTGTTTGTTTTTCCTAACCCAGTGTTTTTTAATAAGATGTTATTGGCATTTTGAATGGAATAATTTTTTTTAAAGATTAACCTGGACGGTTCATGAATTGCAAGCCACCCAACATCTCTGACCTCTGCTCACCAAGTGCACAAAGCACGCCCCACCCTGGCAAGTGCGGCAGCAAAACTCCTTCCGACTTGTTCTGGCCATGTGGGTAGGGGGAAAGGGTGGGTATTGAGAACCTCTGTTTTAATCTACATTTGGCTTGAAAGAGAGGGGGAAGAAAAAGGTAAGGGAAATTTAGAACGTTGTAGGCAAAAGAGGGCCCTGCCTTTGCCTTCAACTCTTGAACTGCCGTATGTGTTTGTAAGAAAAGTCAACTACCATCTGACTTGCCCAGAAATGTTCTCAGTGAGGAGTCTTGAGCTGTTCTATAGAATCAGAAGTTTATTTAAGGTACAAAAATCAGGCTTTCTGAAGTAAGAAAGCTAATAAGTAGTTCAGAAGAGGAAGCAAATACAGAGTGGGGTCAAAATTGTGTCTCACGCAGGCTGGGGTTCCCCGTGGCTTACCCGAGCGTGGCCCGGGCGGCTGGTCACATCGCTTAACCCTCAATCCCTCCTCTCCCAGGTCTCCTCCACTGGCAATTCTCCCCTTCCTAGCATTTATTACTTAGCATACTAAATAATTCATTTATGTATGGCTTTTATTTTCTGCAAATAAACACCCACTTTAGTTCATGTTACACAAGGGCTAGAGTGCTTGTCTCTTTTGTTCATTGATGCATTCCTATTACTAGAACTCTGTCTGGCATTCAGTAAATATTTCCCTGCTTTGTTATTCTTACCTGACAAGTGAGAACACGGTAACTGAATTGCGGTGATACCCAGTAAGTGGTGGAGCCTGGATTGGAAGCCAAATGACTCTATTGTCAAACTCCTTTTTCTTCTACTTCCAATTTTCTACCTGCCCTTACCGGTTCTTTCTTTTCCACAACCTTGGGTAATGTTTTTCAGGTTCCTGAACACCAAGGACTGAATTAATTGTCTATAGCACCCTATTCTTAAGTCCAGTTGTAGCACTGCTATGCACTGTTGTAATTATTTATTTGTGTTTTTCTGTGCTTTACTCCAACTAGTTCTTAAGTTTTTGAGGACAGAGACTTGAGTTTTGTCCGTCAGTGAATTTCCAGTGTCCCGCACAGGGGCCAGCACACATTAGCCACTCAGTAAGTCTCTGCTGAATTAGTTCACAAATAACATCTACATGCTGACATGCTACCAGGACCCTCATTTTCTGTTCCGTCTTTCTTTTGGAAGCAACGCCATGGGGTCAGAAATCATGTCTGAGAACGTAAAGAACCAGCTCAGACTATAAAATTAGCTCAGCATTAGCTCAGCCCCACAGTTCTTCAAGCTGGGGTGACAGACTCAGAGCCAGCCAGCCGCAAAGTTAGCAGGACCCACTATTTCCCCAAGAACACACTGCAGCTGCACAGTGTCCCTTCCTTTGAGTGACTACTGCTTTCATACACACTGAGAAACTTTGTTCTCCCAAATCACAGGCTATCAGAACTTTTGCTGTTTGAAATCCTATCGGTAAGAAAGAAATATCCATTTCTTCCCCTGGATGATCTAAGTCACTTTGACACAGAGGAGCATTCTTGATATACAACCCAGGTGGCAGTTTCAGATGGAGAGTTTCTGGATACAGCGTTGCAGGCTTGCCTCCACATTAATGTTTACAAGGAATGGAAAGGACTCTGGGTCCACTTTGCAGTGCAGACCTGATGCTGACCCCTTCATACACAGCTCTACTTTGCTTTGAACCTAGCAAAACACTAACCTCTACCCTATTCCTATGTGCTGTAATAACTCTACCTTTGCCTTTGTTTAGTGAGACACCCAACCCACAGTTCTGGTGTACAATCTCTCTCATTGCAATGAGTCAAAAACCCAACTTTGTTGAACTTCAGTTGTGTCCCTGGTGGTCTTGGCCTGAGTGGGGCACCAACGTGCCACCGACGAGAACCAGCCTGGCGGTTCTCAAACTGGCCACGTGCTCGAGCCATCCAGACATGCCTGGACAATTCTGAGAAATTCTGATTGAATTAGTCTAGTAATGAGGATTGTAAAGTTTTCCAGTTGATTCTAATTTGTAGCCAGGGTGAAGAATAATTTTTTTCTAGCCAAATAGACCCAGAGAAACCTGAAATGGGTGTTAAAATTCAATTTCACAAGACCAAACTCAGCCCTCTAAATCAGAATCTTTGGCAGCAGACTCGAGGAGTGTGCAGGGTTGGTGCTCGTCAAGTCGTGTCTACGCCCACGTGGCTTAAAGAGCGCTCACTGAACCCTGCTTCCTGTCCAGAGCACTCTCTCGATTTTCGTTTTCACTTTTCATGGTTAACACTGAACCAAGAGAGAAGAAAAGGAAACAGAGCGAGCTCTGTGCCGTGCTGAATATGAAGGATTTTCTCCTAGTTTAGAGTCATTTGAGATGATTTGTCTGTTCACAAGACGGAGCAGGGTTGGCTGGGAGCCAAGGCAGGAAACTGGAAGAGTTGGGAAGGAGGAACACTCTGCCTAGTCCCCCACTAACAGAGGAACTCAAACTGAGAGTTTTAGTTATTGAGAGCTGCTTATTGTACACCTGTAAATCTGATTCTGTTAATAGATGACACACCTATCTATATACTGTGAATTAATATTTTTGATCTTTTCTCTCACTTTAAAGGGTAAAATCATATTCCATTGTATTTGTGCGTGCTAAAAAAATTAACATGCACTGTAATATAGTATATCCCTTTGAAACTTTTTACATGTACTGAGAGCCTCAAAAACTGGAAATGACCCAAATCTCTCTCCCCTTGAAAGGCTCTGTTTATAACAATTTGGAACTGTTCTTTAGAATTAGTCTCTGCAAATGCCTAGATTCCACCACCAGAGGGGGCCCGCGTCTCAGATAAAATTAAGGAAACATTGAAGCCCTCATGTAGTGAAAGATCTGTTTTGCGTGATACGTTTTTTTTTTTAAATTGTGAAATTTTTTTAGAGTATAGGGAATAATTTGATCTATAGTTAATATACTGTTAATGTAATGTTATATTATTTTGTGGCTTACTTCTAACATTATGAAATGTCGAATTTCCACTTGATATGAAGAACAATATTATACGCAGAAACTGCTGCATTTGTAGAAGTCTTTATATTACATTGTATCTTCTGTTTCTGTAATCAAAGCAATTGAAATGATAACGCAATATCTCATTGATCACTAGAAGTGATGCGGGCAATTTCTCCAAAATTGCTCAGAAATAGAAACTGAAAGCATAAACTATTAATAGCATTATAAAATAAATGAACTTTTGACTCACTTCACTTTCCAATAAATGATACTGACTGTCAAGATTTCTAAAGAATTACTTTCTAATTCTTGAAATGTTCTGAACAGGGGTATTGCTATGGTTTGTCAGTAAATAAAAGTGGCCAACATATATTAAAAATGTATTTCTGAATTAGGATTATTATTTTAAAATAATCAGGTGATATTTTTTAGAGTATTATTTTTAGTTATAAGTTTTAAATAATTATTTTGTGAGATAAATTCTAAAAAGAAAAGCTGAATATTATCACTCCTTCCATAATACATCTCAAAGCACATAAACCAACAATGCGACAGCAAAAAGTAGCCCCTGAACATAAAGCGAAAATGAGCAGCATAACTGAAAATAATCGCACATATAAGGATGACCACTAAAATGTGATTTATTGTATTAAAATGTTTGCTGCTCCTTTTTGTAGAGGATTATACATATTAAAATGTTTGCTGCCCCACTGATGCCAGGCTTGGTGTATGACTTAGAGCACCCAGCAAATTATGAGCACCATATTTGAACAGAAGCTTTAAGAGCCATTGAGTGGTTCCACCATGTTCCTTTTCTCTCTCCCTGGAGACCAGCAATATTTCAGTGAGGGGCGTCTCATCAGCCTGGGTCCTGGAGCATGTAAGAGATCCACAGACTTCCTGTGATATATGGTCTGAAAACATGTGCAAACAGATTTTTATTGTTGTGACCCCCTGTTATCCTGATTGATACAATGAATGTACCCAGCAAAGACTGGAATCATTGTTGGTGTTAGGACCAGACCACTGCAGCATTCGAAGTCACTATAGGAGTTGTAAGCCTAGATAGTATGCTACTGTAGAAAAATTAATAGGTACTAATTTATTCAGTGTCAACTCTGTGCCAAGATCCTTTTGTGTGCTATTTCATTTTATTTTCATAGGCAGTCTTCAATGCAATGTGATTATTTTTCTTTCTCAATGATGAAACAATGATGAAATGTTAAGTTCATCCCTTTACACTACAGTCCCTTGTTCATCTGTTTACATATTTACTCACTCATAATTCAAATAAGCACCTATTATAAATACATCAGGTGGTGCAGTTAGGTTTTTGAACCCCTCTTTTTCTGATGTCAAAGCCTTATGTTCTTTCCATTCCATAAAACTCTATGGCAGGCAGAGTTCTAAGATGATTCCCAAGATCCCCCACTTTCCTGTCACACACACTGTAGAATTCTCAAGACTATGAATATAAGGGACTCACAGGCAATGTTACATGGGACAGCTGTGTTAAAACAGGAGACGAGGAGACAGGGCTGAGCCCCGGGGAGAGGGCTCCAGGACTGGGTGCAGGTGTTAAAGTAAACGACCCTTGGCAGAAGCTCACTAAGGGGACCGCTAACCGCAGGCAAGAACTGGCTTACACCAGACTTTCAGCTAAATCTGCCACCTTACTTGAACTTTGACTAATTATAAGATCACATTTGCACTGTGGTTTTAAAATTTTTCCACCCTTGAAATCACCATGACAGTTCCAAAACAATCATATAAAGTATGAAAATGGGAGGGGAGCCAATTCTAGGAATTATTACCCAAATGCTTAGTAAAAACCAACTCTGTACCCTTGAATATTCCTCCTCTCAATTAGTAAGACTTCAAAAGACAAAAAGCCACTTCTTCCCAGGGCAGCTGCTTTTTGAGCCTGGCTGCTCTCTTCTCTTGAGGGCATATTTTGATTTTCAATCTTTCGATAGGAAGCTGTTTGCTTGGCTTTACATGGTGCGTCCTAAAATTCATTTCTCCCAACCATCACCAAGAACCTAGAAAAACCTCCACTTGGAAGCTGCTAACAGTTGATTTTAAAGCAAGGAGAGTATTCTCGTGGGCCTGACCTAATCACCCGAGCCCTTTCTTTGGCTGGTCTAAACAAGGGAAGTCAGAGGAGGCATAAAAGAGATTCCAGTTGAGAAAGGTTATCCATTTCTGAGATAGAAGGGGCCACTTGGCAAGAATCCAAGTGTAGACTCTAGGAGAAGAAAGCAGTCCTCACTGACAGCTAATAAAACAATAGGGGCATCAGTCCTACAACCACAAGGAAATGAATTTATTTATTTATTGAGAAAGAGACTTGCTCTGTTGCCCAGGCTAGAGTGAGTGCCGTGGCATCAGCCTAGCTCTCAACAACCTCAAACTCCTGGGCTCAAGCAATCCTTCTGCCTCAGCCTCCCGAGTCTCTGGGACTACAAGCATGTACTACCACGCCCAGCTAATTTTTTCCACTTTTTAGTAGAGCTCAGATCTCACTCTTGCTCAGGCTGGTTTTGAGTTCCTGACTTCAAGTGATCCTCCCACCTTGGCTTGCCAGAGTGCTAGGATTACAGGCATGAGTCACCGCGCCCGGCAGGAAATGAATTTTGACACGGCCTAATGGAGCCTGGATGTGTTTCTTTCCCTGGCCACAGCTGTGAGCTGAGGCCACAACCAGTAGGACTTTGAATTCAGTCTTCTCAGATTGATCCTGAAAAAAGGACTAGCGAAATGTACCAGACTCCTGAACCACAGAAACTATGAGCATAAAATATGTCTTGTTTCAAGTCACTAAGTATGTGATACTTTGTTATAAAGCATATAAAACTAATATACTTTTAGGCTGATAACTTCATCATTAATAAAAGCATAATTTATGCTCAGATTTATTTGCTTGGAAGGTAGGAAAGTATAGTGGTAGAGTTTAGAAATATGTTCAGTCAATAAAGAGCAAGGCAATAAAAAAGTGCTGAGGAATTATTATACTATAGGATTACTAACCTTCTTTCTAAATCCCAGAGCTTATGATTTTATTTTCTATGATTTTATGACCTCTCAAACTTATTCTTTGCAAAGTAATTCCATGAATTTTATCAATTTTATAATACATGCTAATTGAGTTATTTGTTTAATCTGGGTGAGGGTTTATGGCAGTTGTGGTCCACCCATAATACTCAATTTTGAACATGAGATATTTTCCAAGGCTGTGAGTTGTTTAATTTAGATATTTTCATTTTTGAAAATTTGTCATGACTACACAAGTCTATGTGGCTGTTAGACTAGAATTCTTAATTATTTCTTTTATGCGAGCCTCAGAAATCTATTCAAAAGTTTTTCCCCTGATAAGAACAGTATGAACAATTACGAGGGCACTTTCATCACAGTCTTTTATTTCTGTGTACATATTTACTACAATAACCTTGACCTCTCCTCACTTATGTTTTGTTTCCTTTGTAGTTATTTATATAGCATAGATTTAATATTCTTTGACCATTGAGATTTTCCATTGAGATTTTTTTGGCAAGTTGCGTGATTTTTGTGCAAGATTTTTTTCTATTTAACCTTAGTATGTTCTATAGCAAAAGCTTCATGAATTTTTCCTATACATAAGATGTATCTATAATAAAATATCCCAACTAAAATACACAGGAAATAAATGATCTTCATTTTTAGGAAATCCCTTGCCCATTTCAAGATCTATGCTAAATGTTACTTGGCATCATTAGAGAGGTTTGGACAACCTTCTATAAGAGGGCTTACACAACATGATCTTGAAAATGTGCTAAGTATACAAATACGAAAATAAGGTAGAAAAATAGCAAGTAGGTCATCCAATCTACAGCTCTATGAAATGAAATCTTGCAATGAGAAATTATTGCTGAGAAATGCATTTAAGTAACTCCCTTAAATGGTGCTCCTGTATTCATTAGTATTATATTGGCTGTCAGAATGCCCTCCATCCAGGTTCAATTTCCTTGTCTTTCATTTTAACTTGTTACATTGAATTATATGTTTCCATTCAAGACAGCAATCCTCCTTTCTCTGGGATTTTAAAAAAGTATTTGAGAATGAAATTATCTTTGGCTTCGGTAATATTGTTTCAATTAATGCCTAAGTTTTCTTTCTAGAAGGGAGTTGTTCATACCTTCTCTATTTGTGGAATAGCATGTAAGGATGGTAAATTGCCACTCCTAGTCATTAAATGGAAAGCTGTAGTCAGCTGTAAAGGAGTTATTTACCTAGTTTATAAAATCTTGGAAAGAAGCAGTCTGTCTTTTGGAGAAGACTCTAGGATCAGAGCATATAAAATCACATCGTACAGGCTGTGGTGCATCATGACACATATGAGAACATCAGTATCAGATTACTGAGTCCCTAGTTTAGGCTCTGCAACTAATCTGCTATTGACCTTTCCGAAGTCCCTTAATAACGTTGTCTCATTGTTTTTTCACTTAAGGATAAAAGGATTGCACGTATTTGGGATAGCAGGTATACTGCATGAGAGTGTTACTCTTCTCCTGTCCCTACATTCACCTAGTTGAGCATGGCACCATCCATTCATTCATGTATTCAAATTTAACTAAAACCCTCCAGGACTCTTGAATTTGCAATTCTAACATGTTTCCAGGTCACTGTGATGCTTCTGGTCTGATGATAACATTTTCGGAACCATTGCTCTCTAAAACATTCCTTAACCTAGAGTTCATAGATTTCTAAGGGATCTATGGATAGATTTTAGGGAGTTTATGAAAAAAGATGGTTTAAAAAATTACATTTGTATTGTAGTAACCTACTATGAATGTAGGCAACAAACCACACAAATAGGAGTACCTGATATTTTCATATCACCTTACAGTTGTTTCTGATATCTTGAAATATGGTTTATGCTCATCACTACTCTGATATGATATTGTTAGTTATTTGTCATTAGGTTTGATTATTTCATGGGGTTATTAAAAAGATCACTTGTTACTATAGCTTAATAAAAATATATTAAGCTATATATTATATATTATTATATATAATATATAATATGTTATATATAATATATAAATATATATTATAATATATATTAATATATAAAATATATAATAAATATATGTGGTAATTACATTTTGATATGTTTTCCTTTGTAGTTTTATCTATTTAATTAATTAATTAATTTTTTATTTCAGAATCTTATAGGAGTACAAACGTTTTGGTTACATGGATTGCTTTTGTACTGCTTAAGTCCAAGTTATACGTGTGCCCATCACCTAGATAGTGTACATTGTACCCATTAGGTATGACTTCACCCATCCCTTTCTCTCCCCACCACCTGCTGGTTTTCTGCTGAGTTTTACTTCCATCTGTGCACATGAGTGCTGACAGGTTAGTTCCAGTTTCATAGTGAGTACATGTGGTGTTTGTTTTTCCATTCTGGCAATATTTAACTTAGGAGAATGGTCTCCAGTTCCACCCAGATTGTGGCAAAAGGTATTCATTTTTTATGGCTGAATAGCACTCCATGATATAACATTGAAGATATTATTCTGAATAGAATTTATAGGCTTCTTCAATTTGCCTGGGTTCGTGCAGGAGACATAAACTCCTTTCCTACAGGATGGGAGTAAGAAAGACTTTAAGGCCAAGTCGCACTCCATTCAGCAGTTCCATCTGTTTATGCAAACACTGTCAGAGGACCTTGAAGCAACAGAACTGGATATGCTGGGTGAAGTTCTCTCCTGTTGCCTTTATACCCGAGAAGGTAAACATCAAGCTACATGGTTGCACAAATGAAAATATGAATTTAATTTTTACCTTTTTCATTCTGAAACTCTATGTGCCATTTTTGCTATTCTAGATGGTGCTACAGTAAGATGCCACTGATATTTAAGCTTGATTATCACTTAGGGCAGCAGTTCTCAAAAGTGGTGGTTGTGGGGTCCCTGACACCTTTTCAGGGACTCCCAGAAAGCAAGATCCAATAGCTTTAGGGGGTGACATGGTGTAACGGAAGCACTGTTGGAACATACAGTTTGAGTTGGATGTTTTCCTTCCAAGTCTCCACTGTTGTCATTCTGAGAAGAAATAAAAGTACAGTACAAATATTTAGCATGGAAAACATATTGAGTGAAACTCTCAGGAATGTGTTAATAACTTCTATGAGATCCTTGCCTTGGGGCAGGAGAAAGCCCCACACCTGCTGGCAGGCAGGGAATGCAGAAGGGCAAAGCCCCAGTGCGGGGAGTTCGGGCCGTGAGCTACACTGAACTGCATTCAAATGCTGACCAAGCCAAAGAGACCCTGGCTAGAGTCTTCCCGTTGGCAACACATATTTACAGTCCTTCCCAAAGAGAACATTCTGGTAGAGAGTAGAGTAGCAGATGGCAAACGGGACCTGAAGGAGACACCAGACAAGGGGAAAGAGCAAAGTTCCAGGCAGCCTTCATCTGCTCCACACTAATGTTTCGGGCAAATCTTGGTAAGTCTTACTCATGACTAAGGGTGAAGACAAGGTTTCTGCATTTACACACATGGCAGGCAGTCTTCTTTAGAAAGTTGAAATATGTAAAACTCCTCACAGTCATTCTAAATTTCTCCTGGAAAAAGAAGTGTTTGAACCATGTTACAATAGTCTGTTAGCTGGGAAAAGAGGCATATCACTTAAAAATACATTAATATGGATTAATTCATATGATTAGCTCATATAGCTCTCACATATCATTGCTGAGTGAACGACCACATTAATCAAATGCCTAGACTTGCTGTCAGGTGCAGGCACCATAGCCGCCCATGCCTAAAGAAGCAACTGTATCCGTTTATTAGTGACTTGCAGTACAGCTGTGGGCAACTGGTCCACAAAATACAGGGAGTTTCTCTGTTTTGTTCATTTATATTGTCCCAAGGACTGAGAACAGTACGTAGCACATAATTGGTACTCAATAAATATATAATGAGTAAATTGATTAGTTTGGTGTAGGTTGCAGGTAGGACAATATTTAGTTAAACTAGATTGGATAACAGAGTGAACCTATTAGTTCATAAAACTAAGGCACAGGTAGGGAGAGGTTTGGAGTATTGTCTCTTTGAAGGAAGGAGCTTAAAGCTATAGTGATTCTCAGTGATTCCCACGTGACTGATGTTATCAAGGAGTTGTTTTTCCACAGGCTGCCTGCGCCCACGATTATAGCACGGTAGCTTCTTTCTATGTACACAAAGAGAAGAAATCTCAGCCGATTACCAAGAACCTTCCCATCGCAGTATCGGGACCATCCTGAATCTGCCCTGATGGCCAGAAGAGTGCCTCTGGCTGAGGAGCCGGCGGGCTTAGGCGGGTTCTGGCGCACCCAGCGGAGGAGCAAGGCAGCCAACAGGGCCACCGAGCGGACAGGAGCATTGTCTCCACTCAGAGCTCCGGTGCCACCAAGGGTCACCTTCCTTCTATGCCTGAGCAGTAGTTAAGGCACTTACTTCCCTCCATAAAATTATGCTTATTTTACCAGAAAAAAATATCGGATAAGGAAAATGTTCTTTGCTTTGTTAAACTCCAGAGAGGTGGCTGCCAAACCTGCTGATCATCAGAATCATTGATTTCTCAAAATTCAAATTCTTAGGCCCAAAGCTAGGCCTACGGACTTCAAATTCAGTAGGTTCTTGAGATAATTCTGGCAATCCATTAGGGTTCGGAATCATTGCTAATAAGCGCTGTAAAAGTGTACGGCACAACATTTGAAACCACAGAGCTTGTGGCCCGATTATTGGGTTTGACGCTCATCCTTGCAACGTTTAGTATTCAGTTGTCTTTGTTTTCTCTGAAATTGTAAGCATGTTAAAAGCAAAATTGCCCTTCTTATATTTGTGTGTGCCTCACTATACCCTCATGTGATATTTTGTGCATAATGTGCAGTCAACAAATTTTATTGCAATGAGTTAAGTCAAAGGACAAAAAGATGAATTGACTGAGAAATTCCTTGGGTCTGACACAACACCACAGAGGAGAGGAATAGAAGTTTGGGTGCAGCACGTCTGAAAGGCCCCTTGGAGTCTGAGACTGCTTTCGGGAGCAAGGGACCCGTGCCTCACCTGTCACCTGGAGCCAGCCTGCAGGTCAGTCGGAAGCACTCCCTGCTCTGTCACTGTAGTCAGTTTAAAGCCTGTATTTTACCAACATAAACGAAATATTTCTAACATGTAATATTTAACACATGCATAAATTCTATGTCAACATTTATCAGATAAAGTTAGAAAACAAGAAGAAACAAGTAAATTAAAAAATCGATAACTCTTCTGGCGATAACCAGTAAGATGACGAGACAAAGAATAAATATGCTAGCACATGTCTTCACTATTAAAAATTATATTAAAGCTTGTGTTTTTCTACAAAATAAAAATTCAACAAGTAATTTTTATTTATGCTTGTTTATGCTTTAGATCAAAATGAAATTTTGAACAGATAAACATTAACATCAACACTTAACTAAATGTAGTGTTTATTTAAATATTCCCTTTAGTATAAAATAACAAATAATAAAGTGAACATATGAATACATATATTTTATGAAATATGTAGATCTTGTATAATTTGTTTTTCATGTGACTTATAAACTCAACTTTCTCCTGGAAATCTGGGTTACAATTCCATGGCTATTATTTAGAGAAAAACTCATTTTTTTCCAATGTGTGGAGTCACAGTTGGCATCTGGATCTACATTTAGCCAATAATTTGATCAATTGATAAAATTAATGTACTTCTCAGCCAGTAAAGCACAGACCCTCCTTGTGGGCTACTTAATACTCTTACTTCCCAAAGTAACACTCACCATTCAGTGCAATTTATCAAGTACTTAACTTACTGCCAGAAAATAGTTTGCTTATAGGAAAAATTTGTCTCTCTGAGTTCTAATTTCAGTTCTCTATAAATTGTGTGTAAAGAATATACATACAATTCAAAGCATGTGAAAACATATGTTTTCCTTTCACAAATATGAAATATAACCAAAGTTAGAGCTAAGAAGGGTCTTCAAGATCAAGGAGAGCTAACACCTTCATTTTGCAGATAAGAATACTGAAGCCCAGAGTGTTCAAATAACTTTCCATTGGTGAAACACCTAATTGGTGGCAAAGCAGATATACAATCCAACCTTCTTGATGTCCAGTCCATTTTTATCCTGATACAGTAGAATTTCTCAAAATCTGATATTGAGAATGCTAGTAGTAAACTAGATGATTGCAGGTGGATAAGGATGAACATTGAAAAGTTATTATATTTTCATTTAAAAATGTACCAAGGACTTCTGGCTTTTGTGTAGCAAATAAAAAGTGGGAAAAGCAATCATTGCTTACATTCTAATAACCACAAAAAGCAAGATAATCTATAAAATGATAAATTTCCTTGAACACATCAGAGAGGTGAGTTCGCAGGCCCACTGACTAGCCGGAAGTTGAAGGAAAATAAGTTCTTTTCAGGAGGGAGCTATAAGCCACACGCACTTACTCTCCTGAAAGATGGAGCTTCCATGCAAGTTTGTAGAGAGAGTTCAACTAAAATGTTTTAAGGAAAAGTTGCTAAAAGTGGAGCGTAGGCACGTGTGAGAATGCAGAAGCCCTGGAAGCTGCTGACACAGTGGATTGGCACCTGCTGGCAGCTGTCCACGGCTCTCCCCGGGGTGCTCACAGCACTGGGGTCAGGTGGGAAAGCAGAAAAGCTTCTCTCATGGTTTAGGCCTGAAAAAGGAGAGAGGTCGCTAGCAGGGAAAGACAGAATGCCCACTTGGATGCTCCTCTCTTGGAAAAGAAGCAAGCTTATGTCACTGGGGGAAGGGCAGGAAACGCTGCCACAGCCAGTCACAGGGCAAGACCCACCATGGGAAAGGAAAACACTCTCTACGCATGGGTAAGGGCGTGACACCTCCTGCGTCAGACCACAGGGATCTTCTGCCCCTGAGGGAGAAGGATCGCTGAGAGTACCCCAAGATACAGTGATGTGATTCTGAACCAGGGCAACAGAAAATCCTGCTGTCACCACTGTCAGACTAGCAAGCACCTACTAACAAACAACAGTGGTCTTCTACCAGAGGAGGAGCACAAGCCTGCAGAGAAAGCCTCTCTGAAGCGCAGGAGCACAGGGAAGACCTAAAGCTGAGGGTAAGCAGGAACCTGGTAAGAAACCCTCCCGCAAACTCGCTTCCACCCTAAGCCGAAGGTGGCACAAGACAAAATCGAAGCCAGTGAGGCACCGAAGTATCATAGCAACAACAAAACTCAAATCCAGCTCAACTCTTGACTGCATTGTCTCCATTCTCCCTCTCCATCCCCCCACACTAGAGGCCTAGCCAAAGAAGAGTGTGCCATTCCCAGGCAGAAATATGGTTTTCTTCTGTCTCCACTGTCCTACATAAAATGTTAAACTTTCAACAAAATTGAGACACACAAAGAAGTCAGCAAAACATGACATTCTGTCCATGGCAAAGCTACATAAAGCTATGTTCAGATATGACCCAGATGTTGAAACTGTCAGACAGCAACTTTACAAGATCATGATTCGTATGTGAAAGGCTCTATGGAAAATTTAGGCAACATGGATGAACACATGGAGGATTCAGCAGAGAGATGGAGACTATAGAGAGAAGTCAAATGAAAACGCTAGAAATAAAATGCAGTAACAGAGATGAGGAATGCCTTTCATGAGCTCAGCAGCAGCCTTGAAATAGCTGAGAAAAGAATCAGTGAACTTGAAGACAGGTTGGCAGAAATTGCCTAAACTGAAACACAAAGAGAAAAGAGAGTGAAAAATGTATTAGAAAATATGAACAGCCCATCAAAATTGTGTTCGGAGCCCTATGACTTAGATGAGGCTGAAATGAAAAATAAACAAGTCAACATAGACAGCAATGAATCGTCTTGACAGCGAATGACCCCGATGTGACATGATGAGAAAGGCATTTGCCTCTGAGGCCTTCTTTGAGAGACCTGCAGCCCCAGTCCCAGCAGGAGAAAGACGTCAGAGAAATTCCAATTAAGAGACACTCTACAAAATGCCTGACCCATACCATCAGGGCCATCAAAAACAAAGTCTGAGAAATTGTCACAGCTAAGGGGAGCCAAGGGAGACATGATGACTCAATGTAATGTTTTTCTGGATGGGATCTTGGAACAGAAAAAGGACAAAGTAAAAACTAGGGAATTATAAATAAACTATGGCCTTTAGTTAATAATCACGAATCAGTCTTGGTTCATTAATTATAACAAATATACCATGTTAATGTAAGATATTAATAAGAAAAATTGGGCATAAGTTATATGGGAACTATCCATCTTATTTTCACAAGTTTTCTTTAAATTGAAAACTATTCTAAAATAAAAAGGTTTAAAAATAAACAAATTGATTTTAAACTCAATTTAAATAGTATATAGGTAGTATGTAGAAATGATATACTGCAAAGGTGGTCTGAGAATAACTGAGACTTGGAGAATATTGAATTAAAACAATCAAGTGATTATACCATCCTATGGTATTTTGCAATTTATTTGAAAAATAAAATTGTGATATGTGTGTCCGGGGTCTGTACTTTTACTTAATTCCTTAATGATGCTCTATGCTTCCTTAGCTCCACAACGTAACTCTCCCTCTGATTGAAAACTTCCTGAGGGGAGACAATATGCTTTTTCAAGTGTCTCTTGGGGTTCCGCATGACAATGTTCAAAATGGATGTGGAGTAATTGATTGATTCACAAAATCAATTAGTATGAAGATGAAGACTTCCTTGCATATTACCTTAATTTTATGTCACTGGTAACTCTCAATGTTGAGCAGCCTAGATTATTATCTTTTCCTTTGGAGTTCCTCTAACATTTTGATTACTGATAATCACAAAATTGTCACAGGGATTTTTTCTGTGATCACTCACATTGCCTTACATTGAGATCAAGATAGGTGAATCTCTTGCTCTCTGCCAGCTGCCAGTAGATCTGCTTGCTGAGCCGGGAAAGTACACAGGTATCATTTGCAGGCCAATTCCAATCCCTTGTCAATGGCTGCCTGGAAATCTGCCCTGGGGGAGAATTCTGGGGCAGCAGTGCTGGGACCAATCTAAGGGAGAAGGAAAGGAGGATGACGCCGTGATGGCTCATGAGTCACATACCTGGCAACTGCAATTTGAAGACTATTTGACACTAATAAGTGTTATCACACCCATGAGCGGCCTCTGAAAGCTTGAAAATTTTAATATTAAAATGTACAGACTTCCATGTGCAAATCTGGAAATTTTGACGGGAGGCAGATGGCGGGCTGGGCAAGAGACTTTCCTGGCCTCTCTCAAGTCTAGCCATAAAAAAGATTATAAAATTTGCCTACTTGTGAGATTGCTCTTTTGGGAAATTTTTTCATACATTTCAGCAAAAGCCTTTAGGCATCTATGCAAAACTGAGCTTTTAGATAAAAATTACAAGTAAAAATATTATTATCTATAGTGATGGAAAAAGGTAATAAATTCACATGATATCCGAAGGTAAAAAATTTTATATTTCATAGTTTAGGATTTTTTTAATGAAACAGGAGAGGCCAAATGGTAATCCCTCAAATTAAAAAAAAAAAAATCTTTCCCAGTTAGTCTGGCAATGATTTCAGGCCTGATTTCTGGAAAAGCTCTGAATCACTTATCATATATGGCAATGTAAGTCACCTCAACTGGTCCCAAGTGAGCTGGAGAAAAGGCAATCAATTACCCCCATCTCACCTCATCTGCTTCTCCCCGGCTGAGAAAGATGTTGCTGGGACGACCAATCAGGTACAAGTGCTTGGGAGGTTTTCAGCGTGTCTGCTTATAGGAAGTGTTTCTAGAAAGCTAGTGAGTGGCCAACTCTTCCCTGCATTACTGATCAGCTAGATTGTAAGCTCCTAAGAATTGGAGAAATGTTTTAATAATGTTTGCATCTCCAGGGCCTGGGACAAATAAATGGGATTTCTCCTCCTCTCAGTCTCCAAGGGATACGAGCCTGGTATATGCTGGCCCCTCCTCTCCATCCATCTCTCTTCATCCATCCATCACACTTAGCAACAACTGTTTTATTGAGCATCTACGATTATCAGACATAAAGAAATAAATGTCAGTTTTTGTTCTCAAGAAGATCACACTCTAGGGTGGGAGAATTATAACATGTTCCAAATGTCAAGTGCTAGGCTAGAGACAGGTACAAGGTGTGCTGCAGGTAGACATGAGAGGAGCGGCACCTTTTGTATCGAGCAGATCATGTACACAGAGTGAACATGAACGCAGTGCAGTGAGTCCACCCAGGCAGACAGGGTGGATCATCCTGCGCAAAGGCACAGAGCCTCAGGACAACATGGCAGTATATTAGGGTGTTACAATACTCCAAAACTTGTAAAGGCATCTAAGTAGAGCATAGCTCTCCTTGTACTTCGGTTTTCTGTAGATAAATCAGAAATGCAATTAGTATCTGCCTAGAGTTCAGAGAAAAAAAATTGAAAAGTAAAAAACCTTAATGTAAATGCTTTTACAAGAAATGTCATTTCTGGGAAGGCTTTTCATATAAATTGGGAGTTAAAGTACAGGGAACTTAAGGCTGACTATAAAGAGCACGACAATAGAATGACGCTTTCTGTCTAGATGGAACTGCCTGGACCAGTGCTGAAGCTGAGTAAATACGAACAGGAGGGAGCCTCGTTCAGCCCTGGGAGAACCATGAGACTGATGGGTTATGGCCCTTGCTTTGAAGAAGGACACTTACATTATCATTTTTTTTCTTACTTGACTATCTGTTTTGTTCATTAATCTGACAGCTGAACAGAGACTTGCATGAAAGCATACCCATCTCTCCCCGGACTCTGCAAAGGTACTTTCCTTGGCAGGCAAAGGTCAGGAGCCTACCTGTGCTGACATTTGCATCATGAGAGACAGTAACAGATGCAGATTCAAACTTGCCATGCAGATACAAGTGTCAATGGGGAAATGTGTCTCCATTCATTAATTTGAAGACTGGGGTTTCCATAGCACTCTGTTCACTACACGAACTGGGAATGTGTTCGTCTAGCTATATTAGGATTGTCAACCTAAATAACAGACAGAAAAAGCCTCGATGAAAGAAAAGACTTTCATTAGTGAACAGAGCATTGCCATGGTTGCACACATACCCCAGTAAACTATGTGCACATTCAGGGAGGTAAAGGAAGACAGAAGTTTTTAAAGGAAAATATGAGGAGGATTACATAATTGTTTGAGATAATTATCCTTGGCTATGAAGAACTATAATAAAGGTGATACCAGTCAGAGGTTAGACAGGCAATTGCTGGGCAGATATTCTTGCAGAAGTATTTTTTGTGTAAGGTCGTGATGGCTTCTGTGCAAGGTTGTGGTTTTTGTAGAGTCTTTGTTCATTATCAGGCATGTAAGCGTGAGAACACTCTCTTCATGGCCTTTGCCAGCTCTATTTGTCAGGTTTTTTTTTTTTTTTTTTTTTGACATTAGTGACTCCATTTTGATTCTGACAACTTTCACATTTCCCCCCCTTTGATCAAGATCTTTCTCCAAAAGCATCACTGATCAATCATCCTGTAGGTAGGCTTTGATGTTCTTTGATGTCAGATGGGCCTGTCCCCATTGCTGGTCTCAGCCCGCATTGAGGGGAATGATTGGGATCAGGAGTCAGTGTCAAAACCATTTTAGCCACATTTGAGCAACAAGAGAGGTTTGAAGGGAGTAATTCTGAACCTAAATCTCCCTGGAGACCATTAATTATTAAGTTCAACTTTGTCTGTAGTTTTTTGCTATCATCTTAAAGTGCTAGGCCAGCATTATTTTGTTAGGAGCCATATTTCTGCAAAAATTTAACAAGTAATGCGACACAAATTTTAAAAAGATGTGCACCATCTGGGGGATGGTCACATTTGAAGCTCAGACTTGTGTGGTGGGGGGGGCAAGGGCATTATTCGAAACTTTAAAATTTGTACCCCCATAATATGCTGAAATACAAAAAAATTAAAAAGGGAAAATACAAAGTAAAATTAATAGTAATATCACAATTACAATTTATATAATGGTTTTTGAGCCATGAATTTAGGATTAAAGACAATGAATTGCATAAATAAAATGATGAAAAAAAAAATTAGGTGAGACCTGTTGTAACCATGTGGCCTGTTTACTTATTTGGTGTATATGGGGTCCCAATTTTCCCAGAGGAATTTATTCAGGTACAGTCTGTAGTGTTAGCAATAACACAGCCATTTTTCTTATTTTAGTGATGGATACTAAAGGAAATTTTTAGGTTAAGTTACCAGAAGAAGGCATTGACTATGAAATTTCAATTATATCATTATCCTGCCAAGTAAAAAAGGCAGCATTAAGGGAACCAAATGTCTCATTATGATATGGAGTCTTGCTCTCATGTCTTGAGAAAAGCTGTCTATGGTGTGAAAATACAAACTTCTCCTGGTTTGTAATGTGAGTGTCTCTGATCATGACATCAGGCATTTTGTAAACACTTTATGTGGTCCATGCATCAGGCATGGGGCTTTTTCCTTAATATTCATCTAGTTTCAACTTATAGGGCTTTAGGAAAAGAGAAGCTTTTGTTTTGATTTGGAGAGTTGTATCCAAATAGTATAGAAAATCAGGAGAATTCAGGATCTAGTCATGTAGTCTTAAGGTTCTTGGGCCTACCAGGAATTGACAATTTTTATTCATTTATTGCAAAGCTAGGAACATTTGAAGCTGGGCATTCAGTACATATTTTAAAATATGACATTTCAGTCAAAGCCTGGACAATATAACCACTGTTTCTAATTGTATCCTGCTTCTAAAAAGAGAACATATTTTTACTAAAATTACATAAATAAAAATAAGAATACTCACAAATAGTTTCTAAATTTTGCAGAAATCAAGTAGTGAGAAAAAGCAAATGCCTCCACATTTGTCCATAAAAATATACCAAGTTGTTTTAAACTATAGATAACTTATGAGAGAAAAATGTCCTTTGATTTGGACAAAACATTTAAGTAAAGAACCAACAATGTTTTAAATAAAAGTTATAGAAATATTATCTTTATTAATTTCATATAATATTTGTTTTGCTTGATCTTAATTGGCAAGTTTAAGAACCCATTAGTTTCTTTATTAGAGTTTTAGAAATTTTTATTTAGTCCATTGACTTTGAAGTTACCAGAAATATGTGTTCAAGAGTGCTTGTTAGAGTCTTTCCCATGTAAAGCAATTTTTTACTACAGCTGATTGCAAATGCTTTTAGAGAAGCATTTGAAACAATAACTGCAGATGGCAAAAACTTAGAATAGCCATGGTTAAAATCTGATGAATGTTTTCCATTGACAAGAAAATTTGATTATTTCTATTACATGCAGCATTTTAAAATAAAAACCAGAATCATGACTGACAGCATCACATTAAGACCATCAAATTTTTATAAATTTCATATAATCTTTAGGATACTCACAGTAGTAAGATAATGATACAAATATAAATTTGAAAAGATTTAACATAACAATCACAGTTATGGTTAATAACTTATTGAAGATATATTTATATCATTTTTAGAACATTTATATCAATAATATACTCATAGATGTAACTGAAAGAAGATCTAGTATCATTTATCATTTGCCAATGCCTCCCATACAATTTACCATATAAGTCTAGTCATTTTAGATTATAAGTCTAATCATTTAATATCTATACCAGATAGGAGATACATTCCTTGAATCTTTCCAGGGGCCCAACTGAAAAAATCAAAAGTTAATTTTATGTCGAAAAGACTTAATTTAGGATTTTAATACTGAGGAATCCTGCCAAAGATGTCAAAAGGTCCAAAACACTTGATCAAAATAGAATCACAGGTCACCATTAAATAATATTTGTTCATTTAGCCAGAGTGATGATCAGAAGACTTAAAAAACAATACAAAAAGTTACATGGATATAAAAACTTTAACCATTTTAAAGCTCAGTTTTTTTTAAGTAATCAAAAACTTGATAAAGACAACCCAGGAGTTATTTTGATGAAATATAAAATCATTTTTTCTTTAAAGGAGGTTACCAAAAAAGCTAAAAAAAATCTTAGTCTTACTTACCAAAAATTTTACAAATAAAGATCTTTATGATTTAGACTGGGCTTATAGATTTACAACTTTTGTGTCAAACCCTGGCACCTTAAAATATCTAGCAGAGACAAATATAAAACTATCTGAACAGTAAACGCAGGCAAAAATGTATGCTAACAATTTCGAAGACATTTCTATTTTACCAATAATTTTTAAACTAGCTCATTTATCAAAAGATTTACTTACATCATATGAACTAAAAGGCATTTGGATTAATTACTAATTTTATATTTTATATGAGTTTTCATTTATCTGTAAGGGATTTCTGGGCAGCTACATCAGATCATACCACGTAGATATAACATGTAATACATGTACATATGTGTAACCACATCGAAACATATAAACATGCATATCTGTAAAGATTTTATAGCTTTCATTTTAAAATTTTAGTAATATCAACCCACTGTTTATATAAGACAGTTGAATCCAAACTATATGTCAGACAAAATTAGAACCTGTTCATATGGCTAAATTTTATTTTCCGTGATGGTAATCTAAGAAAGGTTGTGGACTAAAATTTTGGGTAAAGCAGTTTCCATGGCAGTTTGATTTTAGAAAACCTCTTTAACCCCTTTGTCCCCTTTTCCTTAGTTTCAAATGAGTTTATGGTTACATTATCAATGTTTACATTTTTGCTAGGAGTGGCTAAATTGTATAAGAAAAACAAAATCTCCAAGGAGCCTTGGACTGTATCTTTTGTTTGCTGTTTCTTTTTCTTTTTTTTTTACCTTCTGTGTGGCAAAGAAAGCAAAATTTATATGTTGGACAGAGATATCCCTTAGATAATTGTTCTGAGCTCAAGATTTTGGTCTGTCTGATTTGAGAGCCTAACATTTATCTATTTTTTTTCTTTTAGATGATTATCAATAGTTTTTTAATTAAGTGTTTTATCACCATATATAATTGTTAAACCCAAATTTATGTTTCTAAAAGGTGTCTAGATTGTTGGTTACAATGGAGCTGTTTTAATTATTAAAGCCATTAATTTAAAAGCCCTTTGAAGGATTAAATAAAAAAATATAAATATAAATTATATATATGTGTGTGTATATATATATATATATAATCTTGTCTGAAATGTTATGAGCAGTGAGTTTTATCTCAATATCAGTGAAAAAGTCAGCAGATTTAAGTAGGCAGAAAAAAATAGAGATAGAGAACCTAGGAGACTTTACATGGTAACTATAGTTGAAGGTTTTTTGAATAATGACTATTTACACTCTGAAGTTTTCTTGATGTAATTTATCTATCAGTTAAAATGTGCATAAGAACAGACCATAATATGTAGCCAGCTAGGGTCTCAGAACCGCTGGCATGCCTTAATGTTTGAGAATTCCATTCCATTTATTACTAATCTCCCAAGAGCAAAGAAAACCCTATAAATCCTGTCAGGGAATGTCAGAAGTTTAGATGTGTGTTTTAGGTGGTGGCAACCACCCTACTGCTTTTCATTAGCTATCCTATGCTCACAGTACAAAATGTTTATTTCTGCTCCCAGAAGATTTTCAGAAAAAAGCAAAGAATGAGAGTCAAACCAAACCAAAAGAAACCAAGATAAGAGTGGTCACAAAAATTTTAACCTAGGCACGTGGATCAGAAGAAATATTAAACCAGGCATGCAAACCAGAGAAGACATGCCTCACAGACAGAATATAAATTCTGCAGAAACCATGAGCCCTCAATTCAGAAAGACACTTATTTTTATACTAGAAAGGACTTGACAGAAAAGATAAGTCTTTTAGCATCCCAGGAGGAATGTATGGTCCTTTATTAAGGTGACCTTATCCAAACTAGATCTCAAATAAAGTAAAAAAAAAAAATCCTCTATCAAAAAGAGGGCAGCTCAACCTGAGAGAAGACTCACCAGGGCAGAAAAGGACAAGCCATGAAGTTCTAGAACTCAAGGGGCTCAAGTGGGTACGACATATGGGTTCCAAGAACTGCCGATTTCTTATAGTGATCTTGTACAGATCCCACTCTGACACCATATGTCAATCCAAATAGCAAAGAAAGAAAGATCCAAATAACCAACAGAGAAAGGCTGTCTAAAAGAAAAGATGTTTATTTGGGAATAGAGCATTGCTCTCTTTTAGTGTGCATGTATGCATATTCCCATTACAATGCTTTATTCTCCAATAAACATCTTTTCTTTTAGACAGCCTTTCTTTGTTATCTAGGTTGACAGGATAATAGAGTAGCAGATAGGTTGAAATTTTGGATATCTTTTAGGTTGAAATTTTGGATACTTTTTTAATCAAGGAAAACACCAGAAGAAAATATTAGGTGGTGTCCATCCCTTTCAAACAGTAGTGCATTTTTTAAGTGGAAATGATTTCATTCATTCATTCAGTTATTTATAATTGTTTTTTCATTAACTAATTATTGATGCCATTCAGCTTAGGGTCAAATATAGTGCTAAATGCTGTGACTCCAATGACTTGAAATCAAGTCTCTTTCCTTAAGAAGCTTTCATTCATTAATTTTTTACTCAGCATATATTATTTGAGTGTCTACTATATGCCATATAGAACTACTAGGTTCTGAGGCTATAACAGTAAACAAAGCAAGACACAGCCAACTCTCTGCCCTCATTCTTTTGGAGTTTTCATTTTAATCCTTCACTGAGAATACTAATAAAATTTATTATGTTCTCTGTGGTTGAGGTTTGGGGAGCAGACCAAGTGCTCTCAGTAGACTACCCTTCTCTATTCTAACTATGGGATCAGGATAAGAAAGAAAAAAGAAGACACTTTTCTTTACTACATGGGGGATAAGTGACAGTTAATCTTTGCCTTAGAAATGAAGGTTGTTAAATGAGCTGATTAATCAGATACACATTTACCATATTGGTATATTATGCTGAAACATATATTAGGGTCAATGCAAACTAAATTTTGAGAAGTACAATTATCAACATAAAACTGATGAAAAAATTTAGAGAACCAGTAATAAATATTATACCTTGATTTTATTTGATGCCCTTTATGTCAATATATGGTTTTCAGGATACTTTGTTTTTCCCATGGAAATGATATGAAATAGAACAAGAGCCTAAATGAAAATGGAAGTGTCAAAGCTAAAGTTTTTGACATAGAACCCTTTTTCCACCAGACTGTCTTGTCCTCTCCCATTTCATTGACCAGGAGGTTAAAATTTAGGTTTCTTTTATCTTATACTTGAAAGTAGAGGCTAGAGATTAAAAAAAAATAAATACATAGGTTTCAAGTAGAGGCCACATCAAGAAAGTAACATGAAAAAAGTGAAAAAAAATAACACAGAACTGAGGCTGATTTTTATGGCTTTTTCTTATTTTTTAAATAAAAACAGCCAAAACATCTGATGTGAGATGACTGACATAAAAATCCATTATGTGAGTTTAATAGAGAAAATTCTAGGAAGAGGGGAGGTCAGCCCGATCATTGTCCTCGTTGTCGCACAAACACATCACATACAACACTGGCCTGCTGTCTCTACTGGAAAACAATTTCCTCCAGACCTCTAGCCAACTGATACAGTTCTCAAATCTTCCCTCCATGAAAGCTTTTCCAGTTTATAGTGGTCTCCTCTGGACTCCTTGTACTTCTTGTCTCTATTACTCTTTTTTCTGTAGCAATACAGTTCTTTGTGTTTTTTTAGATTATTCATTTGTATTACTAAGCTCTTCCATGTATTCATATCTCGCCTCAATCATAAACTTTTGGAATCAAGGATCCTCCTCCTCACATATTTCTATAGCCTTTATGTGGGCTATAGAGGATCAATACCTGAAACGCTTCACGACCTTAGGAAACTCAGGAACCACTCTCGACATTTGGAACAAGTGGATTTAGAAACCAGCTGAAGTGGCAAGAAAACTTGCACGTCCCATCTGGGCCTCACATATCCTTTGTCCAATTCTGGCTTCTTTTACAAATAATTTCTGGATCTTCACAATAAATATTTGTTGAACAACTAAATAAATGAACGAGTGAGTTGTGTCCCATCTGGTAGTCTTGTTGTGGTTCCAAAGATATGGAATATTTTGGATACTTAAGATGAAAAAAATCTTTGAGGAACATTTATTTTGTCAGATGAAAAAAATCTTTGAGGAACATTTATTTTGTAAGAGGCTTAAGAAGGATAAAGAGTGACCTCTGCAACCCCTTGTATCAAATACACAGGATCACAAGATGCTGTAACTTAGGCTTTACTCAAAATGATGTCTTGCCGGACTCTCTCCCGTCTCCTCCAGCTCTTCCTTCACTCGCCAGCCTTGTCTTTACTGAGAATAGTGTATCCACAACAATTTTTTTCTTGTTTCAAGGCTATACTGCAAGACCATTTTACTCCAGCTTTCCTGTTCACTTTGCGGTGCTTTTCTCTTCTTAATCCTAGATATTGTAGTTACTAGAATCTAGTAGCAACATCTAAGAATTTGGCTAGTACAAAGTAGAAGTAACACTACTACATTGACTACATCTTTCTTTGAAGTTTCAGAAAGTCCAGGAGCCTCTGGACATTTTAGAATATCATTTTAAAATAATCATTATGAACATAAATTACATGTGCCTTGGGAAGAAAAGAAGTGTTTTGAGCTTTCTAATTACTTAATCAGTATTTACAGGGGAATTAAATATTTTAGTTTACTGGGATAAGAAACATTTGTTCTCCTATCAAACATAAACATATTTGAAAAGATGATACAAACATAAAAATAATTGTTACTGTATAATGAATAATTACATTTTCTAATTTCTTGTATTATCTCTGTTGTCAATTCTTATAAAAACTGAATGAAATAGTACTATTTTTATCACCATTACACATATAAGGACTAAGATACAGAGAAATTAAGCAACTTGCTCAAAGTCACAATGCAGAGTGAAGATTCAAATCCAGGCATTCTAATTTTGAAACTCATGCTCTGAGTTTCTGTTAGCAGAAGTGGTTTTGTCTGGCTCACAGAGACAATATAGTTTTAGGAACTTTGTGAGCCAGTTGATGGTATATTGGTATCTTGAAATTGGCCATGATGGGGTAGTAGCCAGAATAATGGTCCAATGAACAAAGATCTCCATATCTAAATCCTTAGAATTTGTGAACATGTTACTCTATATGGCAGAAGGGACACTGTAGGTGTGATTAAGGTTAAGGACTTAAGATGAGGAGAGTATCCTGGATTACCCAGGTGGACTCAATCCAATCATATGGCTCCTTAGAAGTGAAGGAACTTTTCCCACCTATGGCCATAGAATGTGATGGGAAAACAGGAGCAGGTTCATAGAGATGCAGCATGAGAAGGAAATTGCTATAGTAGCAATAGAAGACTAAGAATTTTAAGTGGGAATATTTATAACAAAGAAATCAGCAAATCTTATAAATTGGATTTTATGTTTTGTTTTTTTTTCTGGAGAAACAGTTCTTAAACATTTACCAGAATATCACTATTCTTAACCATTATATTATGCTGTATTCTATTAAATAGATGAGGAAATGGAAACATGGAAGGGTTAAATAACTTGTCCGAAAGACAGAATAGAGGTTCAATTGTCTTTAAATAAATATTTATTGTAGTGAATATATAAGATAGTTTTCAATCTTTGCAGTAACCAAGAAGTTTAATTTCTTTCTTTCTTGACATATAATGTATTTAGGTAGAAACCTTCTGCATCACAGCACATCTCTTCAGGACCCGCTATTTTTCTTGAGCTCACCTTAGTTAGTGCACATCACTACATCTCCGAGAAACAGAATAAGATCAAGGACATGTAGGGTATTTAAGAAATACAGAATCAGACAATGACTATCCATCCATCCATCCATCCATCCATCCATCCATCCATCCATCAGTTTATGGATTCAAACAATGATCCAATGGCCTCTTTAATTTAACAAATACTTAATAAGGAACTACTGTATGCTAAGTTCTAGATATTTGGTTATCAGTAGACAAAACAGGCAAAAAGCAACAACAAATGACAAAAATATCATGTTCACATTAGAACTTAAGTTCTAATGGAGCAATACACGAAATTACCCCTAGGCACACAGCAATAATTTTGGGAGAGAGGGGCTTTCATAGACCCAAGTGCGTCAGTGTGGGGAGGTTTTTGGCCAAATAAGAGAGTTAGGATCCCTCTGTATAGCCTTCTGGCCTGTCATTCCTCTTATTCCTTCTCCTGCCAGCCCTCCACATCTTTTTTCCTTCCCCTTTATGTAAACTGTGTCTGATCTAGAAAGGTATCACTAAAGGTCCTGGCAAATAAGAAGATGGTTCAAAGAAAGAGTCGTTATTGAAGCCAGTACTTAAAGAGACGTGGGTAAAGCTATGAAACAAAGAGAGGATAGTGGGGGCATTTAGAAACTAACAACAGCAAGTTCCTGGACTCAGAAGGAAGAACCCTAGACCAGAAGCAGAACCTTGGTGGTTCAGTCTGCTGTGGTCCACACCTGGGGCACGGAGAAGTTCAGAAGGGATGGATCTGGAAAGGAGGCAAATACAGTGGAGAGTTATCAGCACAAAAATAGTTAAATTATGTTGTAAATGGATATATGATTTGCATATTACCAAAGATATATATCTGTTTAAGGTATAAAGGTAAACCTTCTAATAGTGGTATTTAAGGTAATGTTAAGAAGTATTTTGGCTGATGAGGGCTTCCTCTTGACCCTCAGCTGATTGCCAATGTATAACAAGGGACCAACCCCACCCAGACCTTCTGGGTTACCAGAACTTGCTGCTTCTTTTGGTCATTCACAGACTTACAAGCCTGTTCCATTTGCTGATCTATCAAATTAATGTATTTCAGAGGGAAAACTTCAGAGCTTAAGAAAATAATTAGATACAGGAGACAGGGAGATTCAGATGTTTCAGCTAGACTATCTTTCATTCTCTAATTTATTAGTGCTGATTTGTGCAAAATGAAATCTCATGGGTTAAAGAATGCATCTACAGAACACTTTGGGTGAAAGGAAGACTTCTAGTCCTGTGAGCATTGTCCTCACATGGGTAGCCTTGGGGAAGTTATCCACCGATATATTTGCAGAAAAGAAAAATGAGCTTTTGCACCATGTACACTTAACCAGTAGATGTCATGCAAAGTCCTATGCATGTGTTTCTCTGCTTATTGCTATAGGATAGTATATAAAATTCACGGAAAAATTCTCATAGGATTCTAACACCAGGAATATCTCCTTTGTCTTTGAGAAGAAATAACAAGTTCAATAAAAATTAGTTTCTATTTTAATACATTGAGGGAAAGAGAAGCCAAGTAATCAGATATTGCCAGGATTGTATCTTAATCTTAAATATAAAACACTCTAATTATTCTCTATTAGATTCTTGCATTGCATTGTTTAATAATTGTACTATTTTAAAATGTATGGAGGACACAGTAAATTCAGAGTGTCTTCCACTAACATTGATTTTCCTCCCTTGATAAATGATCTGGAGTATTTTTAAAAATTAAATCATAAAGATTTATGATTCAGTGCCTGAGACTTAAGAAATGCTATTATTTACCACCAAATCTGCTTATTCAACACAAAAAGAGTCATTTCATCACTCACATAGAAAAGGATAGCCACACCCTGGTCTAACACTGCTCATGTCTTAAGGGAATATTTTTTTTTATTTCATACTGCATTGATATGGGAATTTTGCCAGATTGAATCCCACTGTGTTCATTCTGTATTAATAAAACTCCCTGTAGATTTGTTAACTCCATTTTTTCACTTAGCTATCAGATAGATAATTTATAATTTTTACCCATTATCCTATATATTTTATCAAATTTTTATTATATTTTTTCCAGATCCTTAACAATTAATTAGACATCACTGAGCTAATGCTGGGTTTTATGTTGCCACATTGACCATCCCCTAGCTATTTGTAAAAAAATATCATGCATCATTATCTGTGGTTATGTTTTCATTTCAGCTAATGCAAAACACACAGTTTGATGAATAAACCAGTTATGGAAACACAAATGACCTATGCTAAGCAGGCAGTGATGGCTAATGGTAAATGTTTAGAATATTAAGTGTTAAGTTTTTCCTTACATGTAGCCAGAACTTCAGAGTTACAGACCATAAGACACTTCACTGCTCTTTGTTCAGTTTTCTTACTACAGAATGAGGGGTTTGTTCTAGGTCAGGGGTCTCCAAACAAAGCTGAACTTCAGAAAACAAAATAAAACAAAGAAATAAAAGAAAAAAGAAAAAAAAGATGCTTATTGCTCACTTGAGACTCATAGAATTATATTATATATTATTATTATTATATATTCTCTCTATGAACAGATCCTAGTAATCAAGTGACTCTGCTTGAATTCTGCTTGTTGATGGCTGGGATTCTGCAAACTGTATTTTTCCATTGTCAGCTGGTTTCTTAAGTTCTACAAGTAGAATTCACTAGAGGGAGACTGGAATGCAGAAGGAAGAAAGGAATTTTCTGTTTGCATTCTCTTCCTGACAGCATCATTCTAGAAATGACCCCTTTTACCCTGGAAGAAATAGATGACCCTAGTTTTCAGGCACTTTCTGAACCAGTCATCTTCTGACTCCTCAGAGTCCCCAAGCCTAGAGTTACTTCTCCAGCTCCTCATTTGATACCCTGAGGCATCAGAACCAATGGGTGGTGGTCTGTGTTAGTCTGCTCTGGCTGCTGTAACAACATACCACAGGCTGGGCAGCTTAAATAACACACGTTTTTTTTTTTTTTTTTTTTTTTTCCTCACAGTTCTGGAAACTGGAAGTCCAAAATCAAGGTTTCTTCAGAGAGGCACATTATCATTGTGATTTTACTTGGCTTTTTGTCTGTGTGCACACATCTGTGCAGTCTCATCCTCTTCTTACAAGGATATCAGTCATGTTGCATCATGGCCCTACCCTTGTGATCTTGTTTAACCTTAACTGCCGTTTTAAAGGCCCCACCTCCAAACACAGTCATATTGGGAATTAAGGCTATAATATATATATTTGTGGAGGACACAATTCAGTGCATAACGTGGTTCTTCCTCTTATGAGACCAAACCCTGCTGAACTCCTCCCCTGTCTTCCCAAGGTCTCAACACCAGATGGGCAGCATGCCATCCTCAGATTCTGAGTCACACCTCCATGGCCACTCTTCTGAGTCACCGGTTCTGATAACCCTAAACTCTTACCTTAGTTTCTCCCAGTTGTAGAGGAGATAGCTTCTTCTTACATTTACTCTCTCATGTTAACCTTAATGCCGTCTTTTGATGGTCCTGTCCTTCAACACCCGCTTAAATGATTCCGTGTCAAATCTTCTCTGTTGAAGTACCAAATGTGGTTTCTGTTTCCTGACTGATAACAATCAGTAGGACATTAGTGAACTAGCCTTGTGAACATCTAAATGGAGAATTGTCCAGGTAGTGGGAGGAACAAGTGCAGAGCAGAAACATGCTTAGAATATTTGAGAAACAGCAAGGAGGGCAATGTGATTAATGCAAAGTAAATGAGAAGCAAATTATTTGAAAACGATGTCAAAAACATAGCAGGGCCAGGCAACTTACAGAAAAAAAAAATCTTTGGCTTCTATTTCAACTGGAAAGGGAAGCGGCTGAAAAGTTTTTTATAAAGTATGATGTGATGAGTTTTTTATAACAATACCACTGTGGCTGCCATATTTTGAAAATGTTTAGGGAAACAAAAGCAAAAACAGAGATACCAGTCAGAGGCCAGTTGCACTCATCCAAGCCAGAGATGATGGTGGCTTCTCTGGGGTAATAGCATGGAAGTAATAATAAGCAGTAGAATTATATTTTGATGGTGGAATCAACCAGTCTTGCCAATAAATTGGATGTAGGTGAAAGAAGAGAAAATGAGTCAAGATGACTTTGAGTGTTTGGTGTGCAATTGGACTAATGAAGCTGCCACCAAGAGAGCATGGCTGTTTCTTTTTGCTGGGATGAGGGAGAACCTTGGGAGCTGCGTTTTGAATCTGTCAACTCCCAAGTATCTATTAGAGACTCAAGGTGTCACTACACAGTTGTATGTATTGATCTGAAGTACAGTGTAGAGGTCCAAGATGAAGATATAAATTTGAGAAATGTCATAATATAGATGGTTATCCAAAGCCAAGCACTGGATAAAGTAATCTAAAGAGTATAGATGGAATAGATTAAGAGTCCGGTAGATGAGAACAGGCAGAGATTGAGGAGCAGAGGAGTAGCCACCAGGAGACTGAGGAGAGTCCAAAAAAATGACCTGCTAGGAGGACGTGTGTCCGGGAAGGCAGGGTGAAGGAGTGTCCAGGAGGAGAGTATCAGAAACGGTGGCAAGGTTTGCTCTTAGCTCAACTGCGATAAAGGTTGAGGACAGACCAAAAGGCTTTAGCAACTCAAAGATCACTGGTGACCACCATAAAGATCAATTTCTGTGGAGTAGTGAGGCTGAAAGTCTATTTAGAGTGGGTTTAAAGAAAGACTGAAAGTGGATAAATTGCAGCCAGAAAGTTTACACGACTTTTAAAAGTCATTTTCTTTACTTTGTTTTTTAAATGTAAAGGACAAGAGAGAAATGGGTGATAACTAAAGGATAAAGTGAGAAAAGGGGTTGAGAGGGTTTTAAAAAGATGTTGGAAGCAAACAGTATATTTGTGTGTTGCTGGGGAAAATATACAAGAGATGAAAATGTGGTGATTCAAAAGAGGGGAGAGATGCTGGCGTGAAGTCCCGGAACAGGCAAGGCCGGTGGGATTCAGGGCACAGGTGGAGAGAATGGCTGTGGAAATGTGAACAGTCCTTCTTCAGTGATAACCAGCGTGCTCTGGGGGTATTTTTAAGTTAAAAGACATGAATTCACTTCCTTACTTAAAAGTTATGGGTGGCTTCTCCTTGCTTTAGAACACAATCCAGTCTCTACCCTTGCCTTTAAAGTTGAGCCTCACCGGACTCTGCCTCTTACCTGCACCCTGTCTTACTGCTCTCCTGCCACACTAAACTCCAGTCACACTGGCCTTCCTTCTGTGCCTCGACTACATTCAGTTTTTTCTTTCTGCAAAGCATTTGACCTTGCTATTCCCCATGCCTGGTAAACTATTCTTTTGGATTTTTATTGGTTTCTTCTTTCTCCTATTTTAGTTTTCAGCCTAAATACTTCAGAAAATCCTTTCCTGATACTTTTGTGTAAAGTGTATGCTCAGAAGTCCCTCTCTGCCATCGCGCCTGTGACATGCTAGGACAGCGTGGTGCCCTGGAAGCCCACGGCGAAGGGTTTCTAGGAAGAACTTATGATAACAGTGACAATTTCTGATGGTTCAGTGTACATCAACTTTGGTTCATCAGAAATTGTCACTGTTATCATAATTTCTTCCTAGAAATCCTTCATCGTGGGCTTCCATCGTGGGCCTCACAATTATTAAAAATATTGTGTAAAATTAGCTTCCATCTACATGTATGATATGTATATGAAACATAAATGAATTTCATGTTTAGGCTTAGATCCTATCCCTGAGATATCTTGTTATTTATATGCAAATATTCCAAAATCCAAGAAAATATGAAATCCAAAACACTTCCGGGCCTAAGCATTATGGATAAGGAATACTCAACCTATATTTTAAATATACATGCAACCATTATCTACGCTCCCAGACAGGAAAATTGTAGGAATTCTAGTTCTTTTCCCACGCATTTCTGAGATCCCTCCTTGCATGTCCTAGAAATCTATCCTGTTTTCCTTGTCATCTCTTTCTCTCTCTTACAGGCTGTCTCCAGCTTTCCCATGACCACTTCTCATTTCTGAGCAGCCCAAAGCAAGGACACAGGTGCCTAAACACAGCTATTACAATGCTCTCATGCTTAACATTTTACTAACCCTTGAGGATAAAAATATGGTTGGTAATAATATTAATAACAATCACCTATTCAGTACTTGCTATAAACTAGACACTGTTCTAATAATATTATTTCTAATATATGTATATATAAATATATATTCATTTAATTACCCCATAAATTCTATGGTTTTTGTATTATTATCTCCATTTTATGGATAAGACTCTGAAGCACTGAGAAGTTATAAAAATTTCCCAGGGACATGTAACTAACAAGTGATAAGTTACTCAGGACTTAAGCCCAGGCAGTCTGGCTGTAAAGTCTATTCTGTCAAAGGGAAAGGAATTATAATGTAGACAAGGAAAGGCTGAAACTGGCCATCTGATAAGTTTCTTTCTCTGACGTGTTGGCTATTCGCTTGATTCACGTTCTCTGGACATTGGACATGTCTTTCTCAGCTGCTGGCTTATTTCCATATTATTCGGGCCTGATTCTCTTTCTTTGGGATGAGTTCATCCTTTGTCAGCTCTTTATTCACCCTCACTACCTGTTCTCAGCCAGAAGGAAACAATATGCCTTAACTAAATAATAATCTGTGCAGGACTAACTCAACTCAAAGTAAATAGAGACTTTACATGATTAAATGCTTAAATAGAATTGTCGGCAGCCTGGTCTGGAGCATGTGCATTGTCGATTCTGCACTGCCTTTTATCTGCATGGCTAACAGGGTCACCAAAGAGGCCCCTTTAGGAACAAAGGCACAAGGTTGGCATTCACCCCCTAGAATTTAGAAATGGCTGTAGCCTTTGAAATGGCACACTTTAGTCCCTACTTTATATGCAAGACACTGCAAACATTACAGGAAACAACAGTGGCATTTGCTATTCCTAGGAGCTAAGAAGAAAAAAAGGAAGACAGTATGACATATGACTTCAAATGTTATAAAGTAGTTCTGGGAAATAACTGCATTTTGTTCAGCAAACATACGCTACAGTGCCTGAGGCCAGAAGCAGAAATCAGAAGTGATCACTACAAGCTTTTAAGAAAATCTTCATGTGAAGATTTTGTGGGGCAAAAAAATGCTGGTGAGCAATGAGGATGTTAGAAAAGACTGGTTCTCTTGGTCAAATTCAGAATGTAGAGACCCCTGCTATATTGGAAACCCAAGACCAAATCTGTCTTCCTTAAACATTTTGAGAACTATATATGTCTGTGTGTGTTGGAAATTCAAAAACAAACCAAACTTCATGACATCTCTCCTTATGAATATTGTGCAGGATCTTATACTAACAAATACAAGAACAGCAATGCAAGCAGCATCCATTAATTAATTAATTAATCTAAAAAGCTAGTAAGCAGTGCCAGGAGCTGAGGGATCTAGCAATAACAAAACAGATTAAAAACTCTGCCTTCCTGCAACTAATGTTTATGGAGCACTTACTGTGTATCAGGCCCTGTGTGCTGAGTTTTCATAGACATTTATTATTGTTATTCCTCGTAAAAATTGTTGAAGTACTTTCTCTTTTGACTAGAAGTATTCAAGTACAGAATGAGAACTGTGAGGCTTAAAAGGACTGAATCACTGACCAGAGTCCAGCGAGCTGAGCGTCCGAGCCAGGGTTATCCTGACTCCAAAGTCCGGTGGTCTAATGCTCACTTGTGTTCTGTGAGTTTTTGGCCTCTACCTCTAACCCCAGACTACCAGTTTGGTTTTGTCTCTTCTGCCCTATCTATCCATCAGTATTTCCACTCCATGATAGGCCTGGTCTCCAGGTATAATATATTTGCTGATTCTACCCAGGCATAGGCATAATCATACAGCACCATTATTGCCCCTTATTTTCTTTCTTTCTTTTCTGACGAGAGCATTTTGTCAAGCAATATCATCGTGAAACCTCATTTTGTGGGATTCTTACTAAAATATCATTGGTCTAAGTCCATTCTGTTGTCTAACAAAGGGGATAATATGGTACACAAATGGCCAAAGCAGTATTCTAACAAAGTCCTGCATATGTGTAGACTAAAAGATTTCAAGCACAGACACATTTCATAGCATTATGTGATTTTTACAAGGACAGGATGTACAAGACCCACTGCAGTTAATTAATTATGATAAGAGTGATAATTCCCTGTATGATTTCAGGTTAGTATTAGTAAAAAGCACTTGTGTGAATGTGGAAAACAGAAATATAGTAGTGTCCATTATTCTCTGAAGTTCTTTTCCCAGCCGGATGAGGTGGCAGAAATTCACAGGGACGCTTCCTGTATGTTCAGTTATTCTTCCTACTTCTGGATCTGCTGGCCAGCTCAGGCCATAGCTACTCAGAAGCACCAGTGTCTCCCAGCCTTCTCCACAAACTCCCCTTTGGTGGTTCCATCTCTGAGGCTGGAGGACATGGCTCTCTAACTGACTGCTTGGTGACTCAATCTCTGACTGAATCCTTCTTCGGGACCAGTGCTTCTCACAATTGTGTAAAATCTACTTCCTATAATAAATTCCTTATCCAAAAACTCTCAGAGTGACAGTTCTCCACAGAATGGAACTGGGTTGATTCAACAATAAAAGATACATGCTAATAACTAGTGAAATGGGAAGCAAGACGGTAATTAATTATTCCCAGATATAGAATTCTCAGCAAAAATATTTCTAATCTCTTTTTAAAAAGTGTTGTCCCAATGGGAAAGTCTATATATTATGCATGACTTGGTATTTTAGTGCCTCAGATGTTTTTATTTAAAAAAATGGTCTATCTTGTCTTATGTTGATTTTGAGAAGCAATGGCCTGAAATTGACAAGGCAAGAAATGGCAGAACAGCTCTGCACCAGGTCCCCAGGCGAGTTCGATTTTGCACGTGATACAGAAGACAAAAACAACTACTGACAAATCTTTGACTTTGTTCCTTTATTTTCTTTTAAGTCCTTAGCATAGAACATAAAAAATTGCTCAATTGAAATTAAATGAGCCACAGATGGTTTATGTAACGGTCTAAGGATAATATGTCAAACGTTATCATAATTCCTACTAAACTGATAGAGGAAAATTATTTATTAGTTATACTTTTAATGGGATAAAAATTGGATATTATGTTTGAAATATACATTATGACTCACTGAACTGCATAATTTACATAAACAATTTATAGTCATGCTATTTTTTTAATTTAATGTGCACATTTAACTTTTATGAGCATGTGGGGATTATTGTGAATTGCATTCCTTATAAAATAGACCTATATTTTACAGTACTTTGTCTTATATATTTTAAGTACACTACTAAATGAGGAGCTGAACCATTGTTTAAATCTTTTTTTAAATAAATTATTTGTTTTAGAACTAAGTTTTAGATTTACATAAAAGTTGAGAAGCTAATACTGAGAATTCCTGTATACTCCATGCCTATTTTACTCCATCATTAACATCTTATATTAATATTATACATTTTTATGATCACTTAACAATATTGATACAGCATTAACCAAAATTCATCTTTTTTTTCAATTTCTTATTTTAACCCAATGTCTTTTTTCTATTGCTGTGTCCTATCCAGAATTCCACATTCCATTTTGGTATCACCTTCTCCTTTGGCTCCTCCTGGCTGTGACAGCTTTCTCAGACTTTCCTTGATGTCGGTCACCTTGGCAGTTTTGGGGTTACTGGTCAGGCATTTTGTAGAATGTCCCTTAATTGAAATTTTTCTGATACGTTTCTCATGACTAGACTGGATTTGTCTTGAGGAAGACCACAGAGGTAAACTGCCTTTGTCACTGCATCATATCAAGGGCACGTAACACGTGTGTGACTCACCCTGTGGGTATCGACCCTGCTCTCTGGCTGAGATAATGGTTGTCAAGTTTCTCACTGCAAAGTTATTCTTTTTTCCCCCTCTCTTTTTTACTCTCTGGAAGCAAGTCATTGTATTAGTTGGCTTGGGCTGGATATAACAAAATGCCACAGCTGAGTGTCTCAAACAACAGGAATTTATCCTCTCATAGTTCTGGAGGCTAGAAGTCCAAGACCGAGTGTCAGAGGGTTGCTTCCTCGTGAGATCAGTGAGGGAGAATCTGTTTCAGGCCTTCCTGCTAGCTCGTGGTGTTGATAGCTCACTGGCAACCTTTGGAGTTCTTTCATTTGTCATCTCAATTTTTATCCTCAGGTTCCCACAATGTTCTTCCCATGTTTGTGTCTGTGTCCAAATTTCCCTGTTTTATGGACACCAGTTATATTGGATTAGAGGCCCACCTTACTCCAATAGGACCTCACCTTAACTAATTACATATGCATTGGAACTACTTCCAAATAAGCTCACGCTCTGAGGTACTGAGGTGCTATGATACCTTCAGTGTATGACGTTTTTGTGGGGATGCAATTCAACCCGTAACAGTTCCTACACACCGTGTACAGTGAGGAGTGATGGTCAGCCTCCTTAAGGGCAGAATATCTAGACAAGTATTTGGAATTCTTCTGTGTGGGATAGTCGACTCTCATTTATTTGTTTAGTAGATCATTTGTAATATCCGTACATACTCATTGGTACATATTTTATACTTTGGGTTATAATCCAATACCACTTTATTTCGTGGCTCAAACTGTTCCCTCAGGAGTGTGTTGGCCATTAGGAGTGCTCTCAGTTGGCTCCTGTGTCCCTGTCACATTCTCCCATCAGTGTGGTTGTGGGGCGGTTTGCCTTTCTTTTCCTTTCTTTCTTTCTTTTTTTTAAATTAACATTTTCTTAATTTCTGACACTAAAAGTACTCCAGTGCTCTAGGCTCATCTTGTGTATTTTCTGTCTTAATATTAGACATTCTGCAAGGATCCAAGCAGCCCTGGTTTCCTTTATTGAAGAATGGCATTAGCAGCCAAGATCTGAGCATTAGATGTGCTCACTGCCACTGGGCTGTTGTTGCTTCTAGGCTCTCTCAGCTGACAAGCCCAGGAGATACGTGTGTATATACTATCCTGTGTGTATATACTCATAACTATATGTATTTCCGTATGTGACCATTTGAATCTAGATTAGGTTAAACACAAGCGAGTTTAGACTGAAGTCTCCAATGCTAATCCATCACCATGTAGACCATTCCAGCCTCCTCCCCTTGCTTATCTATAACTTCCCACTACAACAGTCAGAAATCTTGCTCCTACCACCTGCCATCCATTTACTTAATTGATCAATTCTAGTACACATTTATAGAGGTTTTCATTTACTTTTAATACATGGAGTTATTAAACTATAAATATTTATAAACCAATCATAAATATTTAAATATGCAAAAATCCTGGAGTAATGCTAGGAATAGCTATAGACTAACTTGAAGTATAATTTCTTCTCTGGATCATTGTTAATGAGAACAGTGTCATTACTGAAGTGTAACTGACTTTCTGTTTAATATAATGTGTTAAGATATGCATTAGACTAATTAAATGATACAAACACCAACTTCATGTTTCCATCAGAGTACAAAATTATAAAGTTTGCATCAACCTTCTTTTTCTCTTCCCCATATATATATTTAAATTATCTCTGTACATAAATTATGTATACATACATATATTCTACATAAAGTTATACACATGTAATAAAAACTTCACTATAAACATTTCAGACATTATGAAATAATTATTAAGTGTCTATAAAATAAAAATGAAATATAAAGGTAAATTCTGAAAGATATTGCCAATATATTACATGTCTTTGATCATGAAAGGAAGAGGAGGGTCCTGATCCCAGGAGGTTTGCATTGGCAGAATTCCAAGTATCTTAAACACATCAAAATGTAAATTTTTCTCTGTTTATCATATGTGACATTGAATTTTGCCTCCCCTTCCTATACTATATATAGTGCAGTATTATCTATAGTGCTTTCTTTTTCCTTTGTTTTTGGTTATAAATTTGGTTAACATTATAGAGTCCTGCGTGTTTCAAGGCAAAGAAAAATAAGTTTTGGAAGTGTCCAAAAAAGGTAAAATAAAAGCAAATGGAATTAATATATAAAATGTATGGTGTAAATTCTCTGCAGTGATTAGTGTTTGCCTACAAATTTGGAGCTCAGTTTTCTATCAGTCCCTGTGTACCGGACACTTCTTATGCACCATGTAAGAGTCTCTCAGTCTTATTTGATTTTTGTCCTTCCTCCCACTGTGGAGACAAGCTCAGCATGGGCGTGGACTGACTTGACACAGGTGCAATATGACAGACCCAGGTCCTGGGCACAAGCTACATACTCTCACCTCTGATCCTGGAATTTCTCAGTTGATATTGCTTTGGGACTTGCACTCTGCAATCTCATCACAGTTATCAATGAGATATTTTGCCTTTGAAAATTTAATTCCTAATGCCATTGTTCCTTCTAGTGCTCTTTGCAAGCTCTTATGCATCTTTACGCTCATTGTGTTACGGGATGCACTGGACATGGAATGGCGGTCTGCCATGTGCGAGCCTATGCGTTTCTCAGGAATGGGATACGGCCATTCACTGCAGCAGCAATAGATTTGGTAATAACTTTTTTTTAAAATTCATTATTTGTTGTCTCTGTCTGTTCAGGCTGCCATAACTAAATACCTTAGACTAGAGAGTTCATAAACAACAGAAACTTATTTTTCACAGTTCTAGAGACAGGAAAGTCCAAGATCAAGGTGCCAACAGACGCACTGTCTCACACGGGCCATTTTCTGGTTGATAAATGGCCATATTTGCACTGTTAACCTCACATGGTGGAAAGAGGCCACCAAGTGGGGCCTCTTTCATGAGGACAATAATCTCATATGTGAGGGCCCCACCCTCATGACTTAATCACCTCCCAAAGGCCCCACCTCCTAATACCATCACCTGGGGAGTTAGGATTTTAACCAGTGAATTCTGTCAGATCACAACACTTATCTTACAACTTGAACATGAACAAACTGTGACTAGCTACACGTACATCAGGAGAAAAGGCTTGATTACCCTTGGCTGGTTAAAGGTGGAGGGGTTTACTTTTCATTTTAGGCTCACTGAAATCTCTTAAAGCAAAATATTGCAGATTGTGTTTGTTTATTTATTTTTATTTTTTTATTTCAGCATATTGTGGGGGTACAAATGTTTAGGTTGCCTATACTGCCTTTGCCCCACCTGAGACAGAGCTTCAAGCGCATCCCCCAGACAGTGTGCACAGCACCCGTTAGGTGTGAATATACCCATCCCCTCAGCCCCCCTCAGATTGTGTTTAAGTGCAAGTCCAAGCCCAGACTTAGCTGGGCAGGTCAACTTGGAGGGAACTGCCTTTTAAAGGCTTTTTACCTTTGATCCCAAGTCACATGTAGCTCATGCCTTGGGTTCACTGGTCTCATTTGTAACTAACTGATTTCTTTTTAAATAAAGCTTCTGTCCTGCTAGTCCTTCTGACAACATCTGAGACAGCAGGGGAGAATCTTAACACAAACTGGAGAAGAAAATTAGGAAAAAGAGAAGA
This sequence comes from Microcebus murinus, assembly GCF_040939455.1. Taxonomy (NCBI): domain Eukaryota; kingdom Metazoa; phylum Chordata; class Mammalia; order Primates; family Cheirogaleidae; genus Microcebus; species Microcebus murinus. The sequence goes on from NC_134106.1 coordinate 110,407,427, forward strand.
ACATTATGACTTCCTCCAAACCATCCAAGTGAAATTTAGGCTGAGAAACCAAGATGCTTCTCCTCCAGTGGGGACTTTATAACCTTTTATTCATGGGAAATTGAATTAAAATGTACATTTCTCCTGTTTCCTGAAAAATTTAATTTGCACCTTAACTTAGTACTGCTGTGCCCAAGATTTTCAAATCAAATATTAAAATGAACTTGTCATCTCCAGCAGCTTTGTGCTTGGAGCTAAGCACTTCATAACTTCTCTTCCATTTTGTAGTCCGCTAAGACACACTTATAACTGAATGTGTAGCATTCTAATTGTTAATAGGTAAATTTTATAATGGGTTTTAAATTAGACTCTCTTTTTCCACACTCACTCACTAATCCATCTTATTTCCTTCATGTATTTTTATCTATATGGCACGCGCATGACCTCAGAACCAAGAGAAGCCATTGTGTTGTTTGTGTAATCCCCAAAGTCCAGTCAGTAGTCTGATATCTAGTAAACTAGCTTTTCTTTTTGTGTTTCTGAACTATTTTAGATATGCTTAACCAACAACACAAAAAATCAGAATTCATTAGCTTATTAATGCAGATACTATGATTTAATTTACTCTTTAGCAAAATTTTCAAGATTGAAATTCAAGATTTTTAAAAAATGTGCACTCAAACAATTGATTATAATATAGTGATATCCTGTGTATAAGTCAGAATTATTCTCACTTGCAAGTGGGAAAAATGACCTCAGACTAAATTTCCTGGTAGTCATGGGATCCTGCAGATTTCAGGCATGGCGGGATACTGATGCTTCAGATTCTCTCTCTCATCATCTTTTCTGTTCAAGTGGCTACCTGAAGCCCTACAGTTGCATTTTTCAAACTTAATAACCTCAGTGGAAGGATAGGCTTTCAAAATACTCCTTGAAGAAATGTCCATATAAAGGTAAATTAGTTTGGCTTAGATTGCGTGATCACCACTGAACTGATATCATTGTGAGTCCTGTTTGGCTAGTCTTTGAGCACAAAAATATCCCTGTGCCTCCATAGAACCACATGAAATAGTTTCTCCCCAGAAAAGAGGTATTTGGGCACCAGAAAAAGGAAGGAGAAGAAATGCTAAATAGACAAAAATAATTGTATTATATTTCTTCATATTAGGTTCCCCTTATACCTGACCTTAGAGTATACGCTCCTGGATTCTAAAATTCATGTTGCATTGTGGTTCTTTTTGTATTTCTTGCCCTTATCAAATCCATAACATACTAGAGACAAAATGCCTATATTATTAGTTTTTAAAATTGTTGTCATTATTTTTTCAAGGTCTAATCCACTATTTGGCACTTAGTAGCTCTTCAATAGATGAATAATAATTCTACTAATTTATTATATGTACAGTTAGTCTATTTTCCACATATATTTTTGGCATTCTTTTATCTTTCTATCCAGCTCTCTTAAATACTTTCTTATTATATTTCCTTTTAATTTGTCTTTTTATTTCATCAACTTCTCAAACCATTTTCCTAGGAAGCCAAATGAGAAAAATTAGGTAAGTTTAATGTTTTGTCTAGAACAGAGACTTCCCCATTTACAAGGGGGTGACCTCTTGGATCTACTTTTTTAAAAAGCAAAACTATAACAAACTTAATTGTTTCTTTCATTCAACAAGCCAACTAAATATACCTAAAATCTCAAGCTTTGTTCCCTCATTTACAGGAGAGCACTTTGTTTTTCGTTGGTCTTACCCCTAATTTCCAGTAACTTTGAAATGATTAATTGCCATTCTCATTTAAAATGGAACTAATTTGAATTGTCCGGTGTATTATGCATCTTTGTTCTTGACTCTTTGCATAAATTTTATTTTATTGGATATTTACGAATCATGTGTATCACCACGTAGCTTGTTACAGGTCCAAAGCTAGTCTTATTCTAATTAAACTTAATGAAATTTACTATATTTTAGTCAGTGATACTCGAGGTCTTGTCTCAAATTTTTATGGCTCTAGATTTTTCTTGGGGATATTGTAAGGCTGAGGTTAAACTACACAGGTGTCAGATGAGCAGACATGTACCAGATCACCACAGACAAAGAAAAGTAGGTGCAGCCTCCTGTGCAGCTACGATTCTACACCAAACTCTCTTTGTGACTGGACAGCTCTTCCCTCATTCTGATATCATGCCATGTTTAACTGGGTTCTTTTAGTTACTTCTCTCTAGAATATCCTCCTGGAAATTTTTTCTCAAGTTATTTCTACTCATCCTCTTTCTGGGTGGTGGTGGTTCTGGTGGATTACATTTCCCTTCCTTAGGAAAGCTTCCTTTACATTCTAAAAACTAATTGGGTCACGTTATTGTATACTGTGACATCACCTTATGATTTATTTTCCTTTTTATCACTGGTTGCAGTTGGACATTTTAAAATTTCGTGTTCCTTACTATATTGTAAATTCCATGAAAGCTAAGACAGCCTTGTCTTGTTCACTATTGAGTGCTCAACCCAAATATAGCACAGAGTAGGCTTTTTAACAGGTATTTGTTGACTAAGTGACTGAGGAGAACTGAAAGCTAATCCAGTTTCCCACTCTGGAAGTAACCTAGGCAAGCTTAGATTCTTAAAGCTATCAGGATTTAGGCTGTTTCTCACCCTCAGTTTTGCATGAAACCTAAACAAGCTTAAAGAGAGAGAGACCCTGTTTCTCTTATTTATTGCTCTATCTCCAAGGACCTAGAAAGTTGCTTAGCACATAGTATGAGCTCAATAAATACTTTTTTGAATAAGTCAAGGAACTTTAAATGCATATCAAGTGATAAAATGTCTTAGATTTGAGAACCTGCTGCTGAGTCAGTGGTGCCCTCTGATGACCAAAATCATCATTGTAGCACTTTTCATAATTCAGGCAACTGGGCTTTGAGCTTTGCTTTTGTATCTAGCACTTCATTGGCAGCTGTCTCAAAGAGGTATCCTTAAGAAACCCTAGTGGAATCTTAGCAGTGTAAGAATAATATCTTGTATATGTGTTTGATATCATATATATGTAATGTCTTGGGTATAAAGATGAGTAGTATGTCCCAAAATATAAACGCAATACAGAGAATATGCACTAATATAGACAACTACGTACAATAGGGGGAAATGAAGGTAAAGTATTTCTACATGATAAGTGAATTGGGAAGGATGGCCAAGAGAGATTTCATATAGGAGACAAACTAATGTTTCTCAAAGGTTTTAGAGGACAGGGAGATGTTTTCCATCTAGGCCAGAAGCTAGGAGGGCATTCTGATACAGATGAAAGAGATTGAACAAGAGTGGTCAGAGTAATCTGTTAATATTTTCAAACAACATCATTCCAATTTGTGGATAGTACAAGTATTTTATAATAATAAAATGTGCCTAATTCCACCCTCCCACCCTTTCTATCATTGCTGTCATTCATTCTGCATAAGCTGTAATCATCAAATACATTGTTGCTATTATTATTTGGAACAAACTGTTATCTGTTAGACCCATTAAGAATAATAAAAATAAAAGTTTTTGTGTTACCTTCATTTATTCCTTCTTTAATGCTCTTCCTTTTTTGATGTAGATCTGAGTTTCTGACCTATATCATTTCCCTTTTCTCTGAAGAATCTCTTTTAACCACTTTGGGACCAGCATGGACTGTAGTCGACAGCCACAGTGAACGCGCACAGCGACTGTAGCCGACAGCTGTGATATGACTTTTCTAATTTTTCCTTTATCAAAATAAAATTGTGAACATTTAAAAATAACATAATGAAAACATATATGTATATGTTACCTACTCTGATTTACATGACAAGTAAAGCTGCCTGTAAAGGAAAACAAGCTTCAGTCTTTCCAGCGTGCCTCATCGCACGAGAGCAAAGCGCATGCGTCGTCCCTGCGCAGCGCACACTGCCGAGCGACTGCGAGTGCGGCTGCGGGCGAGGTTGTGCGCCGGTGAGCGCAGTACTAAAGTGGTTAACATTTCTTGTAAGGCAGGTCCACTGGCAATAATTCCCTTAATTTTGTTTGTCTGAGAATGTCTTCATTTCTCCTTCACTTTCAAAGGGTTAATTTTGCAGGTTATTGAATATAGGTTGGTGGATTTTTTTCTCTTGACACTTTAAATACTTCACGCTCTTCTTGCTTGCATGATTTTTGATGAGACAGATGTAATTCTTACCATGCTTAGTATAGGTAAACTGTTTTTTTCTCTGATTTCTTTTAAGATTATTTTTTACCTTCAATTTTAAACCTAAATGAATATTTATAGGCATTCATAGTGCTTGGTGTTCTCTGAGCTTCCTGTATCTGTGGGCTAATGTCTGACATTAATTTGGGGAAATTCTCAGTCATTAATGTTTCAAATATTTCTTCTGTTCCTTTCTCTCTTTTTTTCTCCTTCTAGTATCCCCATTACACATGTTATATCATTTGTAGTTGTCTCATAATTCTTAGATATTCTGTACCATTTTTAAAAATTTTTTCTTTGCATCTTGGTTTTATAAGTTTTTATTGATGTATCTTCAAGTTCAGAGATTTTTTTTCTCAGCCATGTCCAGTCTACTAGTGAATCCATCAAAAAATTCTTTGTTCCTGTTAAACTCTTCTTGATCATTAGCATTTCTTTTTGGTTCTTTCTTAGAATTTCCATCTCTCTGCTTACATTACTCACCTGTCCTTACATGATCTTAGCATATTAATCATCACCATTTTTAGTTCCCTTTGTGATAGTTTCAACATCCTTGCCATTTATGAGTGTGGTTCAGATGCTTTCTCTGTTTACAGCGGTTTTTTTTGCCTTTTAGTATGCCTTGTAATTTCTTTTTGAAAACTGGATATGGTGTAGTTTATAAAAGGAGCTCTGGTAAACAGGACTTTAGTGTTGTGTTGGTAAAGAGTAGGATGAGGGTGAGCATTCTATAGTACTGTGATTAGGTCTTAGTCTTGTAGTGAGCCTGTGTCCCTGGGCTGTGAAATTCACAAGTGATTCTCAGTTTTATCCTCTCTTTAGGAGGGACAGGATGGCTAAAAGGCAATGGAGTTAAGTATTTCCTGTACCCCATGTGGAAGGCGAGAGAGGACCAGTGTTGGGTATTTCCCTTCCTCCATGTCTGTTAGGCTCTTATAAAACCCCACCAGATCAGCCTCTGGTAAAATAGTTTCACTTGAGGCTAAGATTTGTAAAGAACAGAATTCCTCTCTACGCCTGGTGGAAGCTGGAGGAGATTTTTTCTGATGTTCACTGTGAGAACCTGGTTGATCTCTTGGAGGTAAAGACATAAAAAGTGTGTGTGTGGGCCATTCCCCAAGACTAGACTTCCCCCTGGAGTTTTTAACTCTAAGACTTTCCCACTCTAAGCTTCCAGCAATTTTTCAATTACAGTTCAGTTTTTCCTACTCTGGCACTGGCTCCCACTTGGGTTTCTGCTCTGGTTCCTGCTCCAGTACCTTAGGGTTCTCTGTATTTGCCTTTCTGTCTCTCCAGTTTGGAAGGTAGCAGTTTGTCTTGTGACCTCTCTTCTCTTACAGGTCTCAGAAGAGTTGGTGATTTTTCAGTTTGTTAGCTTTTTACTTGTTAGGATGGAGTGGTGACTTCTAAGATCCTTACATGCCATACTGGAAACTAGAAGATGTAATTAATTATTATTTAGTGAAACATATGACATCTTAGTTCACTAGCAACTAAAGTCCAGGAGCTCATTATTCCTTCAGGAAACAGAACAACCCACCACAGACAGTCATTTGTTAATTAACCAAACCTCTGGTGTTGATAAAAGCCAAAAATAGCTGAAGCTTATCAGATGGTGTCTTCTTTGGAGTGTGCACTTCTGATTTGAGTTTCAAATGAAAACTGAGCATATTTAACATAAGGGACCTGGAATGGTAGAAAGATATATCTTTTAGCACAACCCAGTGTGGGGTTTAATTGGCAGGGACACAGACTATAGGCAGACTCTGCGGATGACGGTACCAGCATGGTAACAGAAGGGAGTGACATTTATTTACTCACTGTTGGATAAGTATTTTACTACCTTTTTAATGTAGAAGAATGAATTTATTCTAGAATCATAATCACATATATTAATTTTAACTATTAAACATTTCAAATATATAGAAAATTATAAAAATAAATGATAAATACTATCTCCTAGATCTGTGAAATTGTAGCATATTATTGTACTTGTTTACTTCTCTCCCTCTTTCTCTATCCCTCTTTCTGTCTCTCTCTTAAAGAAAATAAACAGACAGGATGTGGTCATTTTCCTATGATCCTGCTACTAGTGTGTGTCTCTTTCAATGTTCATTATTATTATTTATTAGTTATGCATGTATCCAAAAACAACACAAATGTATACTTTTTTAAAAAGTAGAACATTGTTTGTTCTAAAATTTGCATGAATATTATCATTATGTACTTATTTGCAGGTTGTTTTGTTCTCTGATGATTATGGTTCTGAGACTTTGCTACATTGCTGTATATACATAGCTCTAATTACTTTAGATTACGATTTAGTTAGCTGATTGTGTGCCTGCGATTTGATTAACTCATGGATCATAAAATCAAAGCCCCATGGGCAAGCACTGAACACAGGCCCGGGAAGACTGAGGCCCTAGGAGTATGCCCGTTCCCAACGGGACGGCTGCTGTGCAGACACATCTGCTGTTGCCATTGGAGAAAGTGGCCCTGGTGGGATCGTATCTTCAACTGGTGTTCAAAAGAGAATGGAAAAATTATTTTATGTGCTACTTTGAAATGTTTGCAACTGAGTTAACTTAAAAGCAAAAACAGAACTCTTTGTAGTTCAAAGAAAACACTTATGTGGTCAGCATACAGTGAGTTGGGACCTCTGCCTAAAGCAACTCTTGGGTCAAATTTATGTAATTCATTTTACATTGTGGTTTGACTTGTTGTCAGCACTTTCTTTCTGTTGGTATAGGAAAGTTTCTAGTCTAAAATAAAAGATAATAAAGAGACTCTGCAAATACTGTCAGTATAAATTGAGAAGTTTATTATCATACTTGTAGTCAAGGTACTAGCATCCAGGGAAAATTATCCAAGAAGGAGAAATATTTTTAGTAGTGGTCTCCCTACTTGGGCTGTACCCTGGAATCAGCTACAGCCTATTTGTACTATAGCTATTAATTTGTACTTAAAGATACAAATTAATGGCACTCATCTAAGGAATTCTGAGTAAGTAGCTCTGGGTTCCAACCTGCCTCCCAGGTTTTCAGCTGCTGATTTTTATACAGTGTCCACAATTTTAGAAATGATCTGGCTTCATCAGTACTGCCTTCTTCTATAAAGTCTGCCAATAATGATTAATATAATAATCACTATTTAACATCAGTAGTTTGTTTAAATAACAAATGATATTTTTCCACTTGAATTCTCACCATTATTTAGACTTTCCCATAAATTTTTATTAGAATAATAATAAATGAATGTTGTATGATTAAAAAATCTTTAAAAATCATTTTTCACAGATGATCATTTTCAACACATTTGGATAGATTTTTGCATGTCTGAAAATTTAAGCTGTAGAACTTTCTGAGAATGATTTTTTTTTTTAAGTGGGAAAAGGAAAAGAGAGAGAGAGAAAGGGAATGGCAACATATTGGGTTTCACAAATCAGAGTATGTGTATTTCCACCCACGAATACTGTTTTATCTCTTTGTTACGTAGTCTATTATGCACTATAAAACATGTCATTATAGACAATACAATGCATGTGTTAATTCTCAGAGGATATGGTTAATTACTCGACTCAATAGCGTACTCTCTGGAGGATTTAAGCCACCATTTGAAAGACCCTGCACATACTTATAGAAATGGCTGCTCTAGAATTTTGGTTTATTTATCCCTAATCCACACCACAGGATATTTAACTATGTTGCAAAGGGGGCTTCATTGATGCAATGAGTAGTGATCAGGGTTTGTGAATTGACTAGAAACACTGTAGAGACACTGGCAATTACACAGTGACCCCTGCAGTCTATATGTTCCTGGAGGCTTCCGGATTTTTCTTCCCAAGGAGTCTGGTGTTCAGTCACTATTTTGAAAGAATCTGGTTACCTGTTGCTTGCAAACAGATAAGAAGATTCCTGTCTATAGCACATTTTAACATTTGTATCTAGGAAAGATTTCATGCAAAGCATGGTCAAAGAATTTGAAAGGACAGCGAACTGGAATTTCATTGAGTTCAGGGAATAGGTCGCATGACTCTCTTAACTCCTATTTGTTAATAAACATTTGTATATCTATGAAATTCATTCTAGTGAATGCTTTGATACCTGGTGGTAGGTGTCCAGAAAAGAGCCATTAGTGCATAGCTACCTATAAAGATTGGATGCTGTGATACCAAGGTGAAGCCAGCAATTGCCAAGGGCCATATTGGCTGGGATCAATTTACAACTTGGACCAATTTCACTGGTTTCCTTGGATTTCTCTTCCGAATTGATTAGTTTGAATCTACCTTCTGCCTTCTTTATGTATCATAGTGGAACTATCTATGAACAATAAAATCATAAGGCATGAATTGTTTAGTGGTAAGTGCACTGCAATGAAAATCAGAAGATGGAATTTTGGTCCTGATTCTACCACTACTTGGTTGTTTATTATATGTTAATTTATCTATCTGGGCCTCTCTTAATTTTTCCATAAAATAAGTTCCTTTAGACTGTGAAAATCTTTGAGTCTATACTAAACACATATAGATTCTCACTTCTTTAAGGGAAGGAAGCATTGCACGAGTTACATCCTCTAAGATGTAAGTTTATTCTAATAGAAAGATCTATGGGATTCAGAGTTAGGTAAATGCTGCATGAGGTTGGACAAGATACCAAATTTTTCAAAGGCATAAATTCTTTTTAAAAACACAGGCAATAGTACCTAGTTTATTGGCTTATTGTGAGGATTCAATGATTAAATAAAATAATTTAAGAGGAAGATTATAAACTGTAAAGAACTACATTAATGTAAAATCCAGATTCACCCACCAAGCCTGGGGAGTTTTCTGTTTCAGAGACACGAACATAGTGTCTCCTTGAGGACACCAGCTCAGACATCATCTTGGCCAGGAAGCACCACCCAGGTCTTTACGTTTAAAGATAAAAATACTCTAATTGAATACAGATGATTTTGTTCCACAACTACTTTGAGATCATGTGTCTGAAAGTCTTTCCTTTTAGACCAATGATTCTTAGAATATCTGTATCTCTTATACCCCTTTAGTATTTTTTATTAATTTTTTTTCCAAAAAAGGGAAGCAATTCTATATAGAACAACTTTCCCAATTAGTTTTTGATGACGATGATAAAGGAAAAAGCAGAAGGATAGCCTAACAAGTTGAGATAAGGAGAAAAATGTTACCTGCTTAATAATTCATGAATAACAAACAAGTGGGTCCTCTGTGTTATTTCCTATGCATATCTTTCTCCTATTTTGACTTACTTATTCTTTTAAATGTGATTTGGATTTCATATTTTTAACAGGTGTTAAAAACACAGGTGAATTCACACAGGTGAATCCAATGTGATTCAATTGGGAGAGTGGTATTACTTTTTCTTTTCCTTTTTTTTTTTTTTTTTTTTGAGACAGAGTCTCACTCTGTTGCCCAGGCTAGAGTGAGTGCCGTGGCGTCAGCCTGGCTCACAGCAACCTCAATCTCCGGGGCTCAGTGATCCTCCTGCCTCAGCCTCCCGAGTAGCTGGGACTACAGGCATGCGCCACCATGCCCGGCTAATTTTTTGTATATATATATTTTAGTTGGTCAATTAATTTATTTCTATTTTTGGTAGAGACGGGGTCTTGCTCAGGCTGGTTTCGAACTCCTGGCCTTGAGCAATCCGCCCGCCTCGGCCTCCCAAAGTGCTAGGATTATAGGCGTGAGCCACCACGCCCGGCCCCCCTTTTTTTTTTTATAAAAAGAATTGAAATAAATTTGTTTTCAGAGTGCAGGTGATTTTTCCTACAGACTTTATTAAAACGAAGTCACCCTGTTTTCTTGCCAAGGACACTAAAAATTGCTGGTTGACTGGTTAGTCATTTCTTTTCTAATGAAAAGAGACAGCATAGAGATTTCCTGGAAAATGAATCAGTGTAAATGGAGATAGTGGTTTAAAGTCTTTCTGCAGAACTATTTAGAACATGACAAAGACCAAACAAGATTACAGAGAAAGATGAATTGATATAAAATGTGTTAAAAGGATGTCATATTTTACCTTTAACATAATTGAATCTGCCAGGGAAATAGCTCCTGCCAGCCAATAGACTGACTAACAAACTGCAGAACTGCATTATCCTTGTGCTGTTACAGATGCTATAGTGGTGTTTCCTCTTTGTTTTTTAAAATTAATTGCCTTTCTTCATTGATCAATATAGTCATTGTGCACTTTTATTCTCCTAAAGTTTAGAATTCAGAGTATTATAAAGAATGCCTAGTGGCTTTGATGTAATAAAAGATGATGGAGTTCCTGGGACTTTAAAGTAAAATTCTCTCAAGGTGTAACCTACTATTTTAGGGAAAAAAACTGCCTATGGAAAGTGTATTAATCTGTGCTGCCATCTAAGGACTGCTATGTTTGCTACATTACCAGTCTTTGACAGTTCAAATACAGGTGCATGTACCAAATATAAAGGAAAGTAAATAAGAGAAGAGAAACAAACCCAAATGATGTTGTTGCTCAAGTCCAGTACAAAGACAAAAACAGACTTCAAAACACATCCCCTGCCAAGTTTTTTGTGCCAGGAAAAACACTTCCATTCCTGCCTGAGGAAATCAGCTTTACTTTGCCTATGGAAATTGTAACGGGCTCCCTGAGGTAATCGTCTCACATGACAACTGATTCTCCTCAGGGCCTGTTTTGGGGTGAGGTATGTCCAGAGTGTATGCACCATGATGACTTTTTAAAAACTATAAACCTTTGTTAGAATCAAAACCTTCTTTTTTTAAAATTGTTTCATAGTTCATAAACAGATGGAGAAATCTACCTTATTCATGGATTGGTAGATAGAATCAATATCATTAAAATGTCAATATTACTTAAAGTGATCTACAGAATAAATGCAATCCCCATCAAAGTACCATCATCATTCTTTACATATCTAGAAAAAATAATTCTTCACTTTGTATGGAACCAGAAAAGACCTCATATAGCCAAAACAATTTTAAGTAAAAAGAACAAACTGGGAGGCATCAGTCTTTAAGACTGCAAGCTGTACTACAAAGCAATAATAATTAAAACAGCTTGGAACTAGCACAAGAACAGAGACATTGATCTTTGGAACAGGACTGAGAGTCCAGAAATGAAACCATCTGCATATGGTAATCTAATCTTTGATAAAGCAGACAGAATACACAATGGGTAAAAGAATCTCTTTTAAATAAATGATGCTGGGGAAACTGGATAGCTACATGCAGAAGAATGAAACTGGATCCATACCTCTCACCTCTTGCAAAAATCCACGCAAGATGGATAACAGACTTAAACCTAAGGCATGAAACCTTAAGAAGCCTAGAAGAAAACGTTGGGAAGACCCTTTCAGACATTGGCCTAGGCAAAGAATTTTTGAAGAAGACCCCCAAAGCAATCCCAGCAGCAACAAAAATAAACAAATGGGATCTGATCAAATTAAAATGCTTCTGCACAGCCAAGGAAACTATCATTAGAGCAAATAGACAACCTACAGAATGGGAGAAAATATTTGCTCTCTATACATCCAATAAAGGTCTGATAACAAGAATCTATCTAGAACTTAAAAGAATCAACAAGAAAAAAATCAAACAACCCTATCAAAAAATGGGCAACAGAAATGAACAGAATCTTTTCCAAAGAAGACAGAATAATGGCCAGAAAACATATAAAAAATGCTCAACATCTCCAATCATTAGAGAAATGCAAATCAAAACCACAATGAGATATCACCTAACCCCAGTGAGATTGGCCTGTATCAAAAAATCCTAAAACAACAAATGCTGGTGAGGATATGGAGAGACAGGAACACTCTTACACTGCTGGTGGGACTGCAAATTAGTGCAACCTTTGTGGAAAAGAATTTGCAGATACCTCAAAGAGCTAAAAATAGAAATATCATTCGATCCAGCAATGGCATTATTAGGCATCTACCCAAAGGAGCATAAGCTATTCTATAATAAAGACATCTGCACCCAAATGTTTATGGCAGCACAATTCACTATTGCAAGGACGTGGAAACAACCCAAGTGCCTGTCAATTCATGAGTGGATTATTAAAATTTGGTATATGTATACAATGGAATATTATTCAATTCTAAGAAACAACAGTGATCTAGCACTGCTTATATTATCCTGGATTGAGCTTGAATGCATTATCCAAAGCGAGGTGACACAAGATCAGAAGAATGGGCTTCACATGTACTTGTCATCAAATTGGTACTGACTGATAAACACTATGGTGCTCACATGGTGGGGGTGCTCTCCAGTGGTTCGGGGTTTGGGGGATAGATTCACAACTGAGGGATGCAGTGAGCATTGTGGAGGGGAAGGGCATACCTCTAACTCTTGCTAGGGAGAGGCAAAGATACAAAATGTAACCAAAATGTTTGTACTCTCATATTTCCTTAAAATAAAATTTAAAAAACCTTCTTAATAAGATCACTATAATTCTAAATTTTCTTTGGTGAAGGATCTCTACGTATCAAATTAGACATATCACAGAAACTGGGGTTAGAGTGTGAGAAAAGTAGAAAGTAGTAGTCTTTCCAGGAGGTGATTGAGGTTTAGATGTGGATGAACACATCTGGATGAGGGAAGAAATACCATGGTCAAACAAAATTTTGTTCTTTAAAGTGAGCAGAGTGGGGCCATTTCCCTAGGGACAGAGATTTCAGATGATAAAAGTCTGAAATTTTACTAGTCTCTCTCTATGTCCAGCCTTGAAATTTGTTTGTTTTTTCTCTTTAGACATGCAAATATTTTGAAGACTCTGCTTGGTTCTTAAGTATCTCAGAACAACTACTTATAGGCAAAAAAATGTGACTGTAGGCATGAAACCCAACTCTGGTTTTCTATATTCCTCCAGATCTTGTCTTTTAAATTCTTCCCTGTCTTGATAGATTGCCAATGCATTGAATAAACTTTAAAAAATATCTTGTTTAGCTTTTCTCGTTCTCTGTGGGAGGATTTGTCCTAATTACCTACCGTCATTAGCTAAAGCCACACTTCCACTATATTTAACCACTTCGGTATGATCCTCGACTGTAGTCGACAGCCACAGATGACCATGCACAGCGACTTTAGCCGACAGCAGTGATATTTTTTAAATTTTTCATTTATTAAAATAAAATTGTGAACATTTAAAAATAACATAATAAAAACATGTATGTATATGTTCCTATTCTGATTTACGTTACAAGTAAAGCTGCCCGTAAAGTAGAACAAGCTGTCAGTGCTTTCCAGCTTCCCTCATCACACGAGAGCAGAACGGACTCGCGGTCAATGCGCAGCACAGACCGCCGTGCGGACTGGGAGTGCCGGCTGAGGGCGAGGCTTCCCTGCCGGTGAGCACCGTACCAAAGTGGTTAAGTATAATGTGTGATATTGGAACATAACACTGAATTTCCTATTTGTAGTAAAGATCCAAAGTTTCCAATAAAATAAAGGTAGTAAAATGTGAGACAATTTAAATAAAAATATTAAGTAAAAATTGTGTATGCAAGTTAGGCAAATATGGCAAAGGCACCGAGTATGCCAATGACTGAATTTTGACAAACAAACAAAACTGAAATAATCTACATTAAATGATCAGTATGGTGCCTTCCAAGGCTTCGGTGTGCAGAGGTGCCCACCTGCCCTCACTTTAAGTCATCTGCATGGGTTCAGTCTCTGACCATAGACTCAGTTCGCACAAGGACTGAATTTCTGGTTAGTTCCTATGCTTGAGCCTCCACGTAGTTATCCGTTTCCTTAGTTTTGCTCTTTAACTCTTTTAGCAAACATTTATTTAAAATTCACGGTGTTGGGATGTTTATTAAATGTTGGTGATATGGTGCTTGATCTCAAGGTGTGCATAGCTTGTTTGATGAGATAGAGAAATAAGCAAATTGCATCAGTTACAATACATATATATTAAACTTTTGCCTAGAGCAAAAAGTTCTTAATTATCAAAATATTTTTTCCATAAGGAAAAACAACTCAATTTACTAGATAACAATTATTCATACATTCAAAAGTAAGAATGCATATCTAAAACCTAGCTAATTTTGGAATGACTGTTGAAGTGGGGAGAGAGGAACCCCACCGGTTAGCAGTGTGCTGCCACTGTGCAGCATACATATCTGTCCGCAGCTTTGGCATATTGATGTGAAAATTCTTTAAACATTTTTGCTAAATATCATGTTAATAACAGTGTAGACTATTGCCCTAATTTGCTGAATATCAGTTTATTTCAATCTTTGTATAATAATTATAACTTAACTGAGGAACAGGAAGCAGAAATGAGGTAAGTAAAACAATGAGAAGTCTTTTTATATTACTGCAATGGAAAAAAGCTTCATTCCTCTACTCAATTCTCAATCCTCACCATACATATTTAAAACTAATTGCTCATAATTTTGATAAAACAGAAAATTTAAAAAGAATTTCTCAAAATGTATACACTCTGAATTCTCAATGTCAAATACCCAAGCTGCCTTCTTTTCCTCATGAATAAAATCAGAATAAATTTAATTAGTTCTGATAGAATTTTAGCTTAAAATTTTTCCTGCTTCTATTTATTTCAATTACAATGGACTGTGAAAAGGTACATAAAAGTAATAATTTACTAAAAATCTAGCCTTAATTTCTATTATTAAAAATAATTTTATTCCTTGAACTGTGATCTGGTAGGAAGAAAAGAAAAATAATTTGAGTCTGTCAACAAAAATTTCATTTATTTTAAATGCTTTCTTGCTAACCTAGGTGTTGAAGATTAAAGCAACAACAATAACACCAAAGTATTTGTATCTTTTTAAAAATATCAAAGTATATCTAATGAAAACATGGGCAAATATATTAAGATTAGCACATTCATAAAAATGTGAATAGGAACCTGACGTTTTAATTCATTCATACATTATTCTTTTAATTATTTCAAATAATGCTCACCAACATAAACACCTAGAACATTAAGCTTTGACAGCTACTGGAAAGGTATTATTTTAGCTCATACCATTCACTGATTTCCATAGTCCTGAAATATTTGTTTTAAAATATTTTATTAAGTTTTACAGCTGTTTTGTGAGGAGAAAATGTGCCATCCTCTTCACTAAAGTAGAAGACCCACCAATCCGCACTTTTTTTTAAAGGCCAGAAGGCCAGTCAGTCAGTTTTCTGTTGTAAAATACGTCTGCTAGCAGTGAGCACCGGGTCAGGCTGGCCCGGGCAGGGCACTGGCCAGTGGCCGGAGGGAGACAGCCTGGGCCTGCTTCCAGGCAGCAAAACCGAGCAGGCCTGGACTCAGGGAATGTCGGAAGTGCAGTCAGTGGGACTTGGCTACTAGATACCGAGTGTGAAGAAGAAGAATGAATGTGCCTTTAGGGTTCCAGCTTATATGACTTTACAATCATGATTTTGTCAGTTCAGACATACTTACCTTCCGCTTTGTGCGGAAACTGTGGTGTTAGGGACGCGGCGAGAAACAGAAGGGTGCTCCTTTGAATCTGTAGCTCGCACCTATCAGTGGCGCCATCAAATAAAGCTGACTGGCTAGGAACAATCAGTTATTTTGTTGGCATGATTAATTGCACAGCTTTCATCAAAAAATTGTTTTTTCTTTCAGCATATTATGGGAGTACAAATGCTTTGGTTACATAAATTGCCTTTTCACTGCACCAGTTGGAGCTTCAAACGTGTCCATCCCCAGACGGTGCGCGCTGCATCCGTTATGTGTGCATATACCCATGCCCTCCTCCCCTCTCAGCTGCCCGACATCCGATGAATGTTGTTGCTATGTGTGCACTTAAGTGTTGATCAGCCAATACCAATTTGATGGTGAGTACATGTGGTGCTCTTAAATCCCAAGGTACAAGTATGATAGTAAGCAAAGGGAATGAAATTTTAAGAGATGGCAATGATTGCTCTTTTCCACATGGGGGCGCTTTTAAACTCAGAAACTCTTAGTTCTTTGTACTTTCCCAAATCTGTTATTTGGGAACCGAATTATTGTGGATGTCTGCATTAATCTCCAGTATTTTCTAATATTTTCTTTTCAAGAAAGACAAACAACAAGCACCCTTTCCTCAAATTAGTTGGCAGAAATGCTATCTTTTGAAAATACATTGTCTCTCTCTCCCCTTTATTTCTTCTTGACTCTAGAAGTATTGTACAAAGAAGAAATTTGGCTTGTGTTCAGTTTTTTTTTCCTTTTCCATTTCCTCTTCAGTTATGTAGAAAATCTAGAAAGGCAACTAAGAGCTGATATTCATATAAGAGCTTGAATTTTCCCCATGACTTAACATGCTTTACCTAGTAGATAGCTCTTGAAGAAAATGTGAGAAATTTGAGTGCTTTCTTGACAAACGCAAGGGATTCTCTAATCCTGAATTCTAACTTAGATAAAAGGAACACTGTCCTTGGACTGGAAAACTTGTGGGCTGTCTCTATAAAAAAAATATTTCATTAAATAGTTAAATGGCTTTCATTAAATGTGTTTATGTGCTCATTTCTAGTCATAATGTGAAGCAAACAAAATATTATCACCTACCTTACTGATATAAAAATATCATCATCTTCTAAAAACTTCTAGAGGGAGACTGTGTCTTAATTATGATTTTGTTGTCTCTTTGATTTGGTAAATGTCCGTGCTATAAAATTATTTTTACTAAATAATTGATGTGTAATTATTTGCAAAATATCTACTGTGATTTCTACAGCTTAGTAACATGTTCTGCCTCGTAGCTAATCTTTTGAATGTAAAATATATATCTTTTATTTTTTCTAAGATGTAGTTCCATTCACATCCCATCCTTCTCTAGAATTTGAAGGTGGGAGAATAGAAGAAATGAGATAATTGTTTTTCTTAATTGAGGCTCTTACATGCATCTTCTTCAGAGTTCTGAGTGAATTATAAAAGTTATGGAAACTGATTGTATTATGTTCCCCTTCAACAAATGAGGAAATCAATCTACTGAATATCATCTCTAAAATTCTGGGATTCCATTATTTTTATATTATTTACTATAGATGGGTAAGACAGTTTCTTAAGCAAACATGCCTGTCCTAATCTATCCAGATGCTTCCCCTCATTTGAACAGTCCTTTTGCACATTTATTCTAACGGCAAATACTGCCCAAAGCATGCTTGGCACTCTTCTGAAATTTATTCAAATGCTACAGTAAATTCTTTTGGAAATCTTGACATAGAACATCTTTGAGAATAAATTTGATTTTTGAAAAGCATCATATTCTTTCAGAGTCAAATATGGAAATAGAATTTATGGATTTTCCCATCTCTTATTCATTGTGACATTTTTTCTCTTCCCATGCTATTTTTATTTGTTTTTATTTCTTCTTTTACCATCTTTTCATGTGAAACTATATATTAAGGTCATTTTTAATTTTTAATCAAACTTCTTTACTTCCCTACTAGATATCAAACACTTTGAAGTTAAGGGCCATTATCCTGATTCATTAGAAATTTCTTGTATCTGACCAAAACATTTTTAATATACTCAAATGCATCAGGTACTCTTTGCATTTTATGCAATTTAGAACTCACTCTTGGAGGCTATTTACTGACTTGCATTGATCTGGACTGGTAGCCTCCATATTTGAAGTACAATTGTCAACATGGGAGCCCCCATCCACCACCATCATGAAAATTTTCTTTGTTTCTCTCATGTATGCCCTCTTTTCAGTATCTCATGTTTTCCATTTACTTGATTTCCTCCTTTGTTTTGGGAGGGCTTCTCCGAGCAGCTTCTCAAGAAAGGATATGTGGGAGGTTTTTAGACTTGCATGTCTGGAAAATATTTTGTCCTCAGGATGTTTAAGGTTTCTCTGTAGCTTGTTTTTTTTTTCCTATATAACCCTTTTCTTCTCACTAGTTCTTTATCAAAGCTTAGAGAATATTCTCTTGAAACTCATTTTTTTCTTACATTTTTGCTTTGGGTCAGGTCTATTTTTATGGACATTGAAAATGAGCTCTTTAATACTGAAAATTCATATTCTTCAGTTCTTGAAAATAATCCTGAACTTTTTGATGACTTCATGTGCTCTGTTTTTTCTGTTCTTTATTTCTGATATCTCTAAGAGAGATTTTCTGGATCTCTTCTCTTCTCTTGTCTTCTCTTGTCTTCTCTTCTCTTCTCTTCTCTTCTCTTCTCTTCTCTTCTCTCTCTTCTCTTTTTTCATCTTTTCGTCTTTGGTTCGACTTTCTGGCAGTATTCCCCAACTTTATCCTTTAATCTCCTATTGAGTCTTTCATTTTACCATTATATTTCCGCAATTCAAGGCCTCTTTTGTCCTCTGAATTTATCCTTTTCATTTTACTGTATTCTTTTTTATGGATGCAATATCTCTTATTTCTCTCAGGATATTAATGGTAATTTGTTTTCTTTTTCATTTTTTGTTGTTATTTTCTGCTTCCAAATTAGTATTTTCCTGTTTTTTTCTGGTTAAATTGCTTTTCTTGTTTGTCTTTTCTGTTCCTACCTGTCATATTAAAATTTTTCCTTGTATATTCAATAGTAACATTATATTATGAGAATTTTGTAACATCATTCAGATATGGAAATATGATAGTTAATGGCTCTGCAGTATTACATTGTATGAAGCAGATATATGTGCTTTAAAGGTGGGTCAGGTGCAGAGGAAGTCACAACTACTAGTTGCATCCTTTTGAGCTCTCCTTTCCCAACATACACTAGCCATATTCTAATGAGCGTTTCTCAAGACATCGCCTAAACAGTTTCTTTAATACCCACAACACCTCTGCCCATTTATACCAGTCAAAGCAGAACTAAGTATCACACATCAGGTATTCTCATACTTCTACTAGGATCAAGTATGAGGATAAAGAGAATGAACAATTTGAGGTGTCTAAAACCCTTACTTTTTAGAAATAAGTTTTAAAATTATTTGAGACATTTTAGGGACTGAATTTGGCTTGGAATTAGATGAACTGGGTTCAAGTCCAACTCTGCTTAGTTACCTGATGTTGAACAAATTACTTAATGTTTAAGACTCTTTCCTTAATTAAGTTGAAATTAAATGATACCTAATTACTGTGAGAATTAAATAAGATAATGAATTTGAATTGCTTAATATAATGCCCAGCACAAGTTTTTTCTCAATGAATGTTAATCTTTATGATTACAGATGAATAAATACATGCTTATTACACAAAATCAGAAGAATACAAAGATATAATATAAAGGAGAAAAGCAGTGTATGATCCAAAAACAACCAACCTTCACTAATTTATATACATGTATAATTGGCTTTTCCCATTGGATTTGTCAGAGTCTTCAGAGGAGGAACTTCCAGGACAGGGGAGAAAGGAGCTAGCAGACTCCCAGGAACCCAGTTGGGCAAGACAAGCGAGAGCAGTGTCACCGTTCGGAATGCAGCTGGTGTGTCTCCATCTCTTTCCTTGCAGTACTGGAGTCCTGTGCAATACTTTCTTCACGGACTAAAATTTCAGTCTCCTAGAAATGGGTCAGCAGTCACCTAGTTGCAGAGGATGGAAGACTCTTACTGGAATACAATTGATTTCCAAACAGATTTAATCAGAACTTTGGCCAGAGAAAACAATGGGGAAAAGCTCAAGGATAGATGCATAGTATTGTCCATTGTGGTACTTCTTTTTCTCACCAGCACATCCGTATCTCTTCCCTTGCATCCTCCTGACTTCATGCCACCACCTTGGTTGCCCAAGCACTCAGTTTTTCTGTCAACCATATTTTCTCATTCTGGGGAGATTTCCATGAAACTGTTCCTCATCATCCTAAAAACAACACAAACACATCAACATAGCCCAAACAAGTAGACAAATACATGATTTCTTTTATTTCGGGGTCCTACTCTCAACTTGTTAATCATAAATTTAATAAGGTACTTAGTTTTATCCATTATATTTATTATTGCATAGGTATTGTTCACAACATGAGGGGATTCAAGTGTAACAATGCTGAACTTTAGTAACATTTGCCAACAGAGACTCAGTAGAAGCAAAGATTGTAGAAAGGGCGGTTGCAAGCCTCACTTAAGCTGCATGAATAGTCCAATAATCGGCAAGGGATGGTGCAAACACAAGCAGAGTTCAGGTTAGTGTTTGACATGTGAGATTAGCGAGCGTAGCAGAGTGTGAGCTTTCACTCCATCCCAAAGGCATGGCTGGGGGGAAACCACAGGTGGCAGATGTCATTGCTTTGGAACCAGGTACTGTGATCATTCTACAGCCAGGCAATGGGATGCAGCAGTGGTGGAATTCAAAGAAGTCATTAACTCAGCGGTCCCAAATCTTTTCGGCACCACGGACTGGTTTCCTGGAAGACAGCTTCCCGTGGTGGCCAGGCGGAGCTCGGGCAGCGATGCCGCCGGTGGCGGAGCTGGAAACACAGACGAAGCTTTGCTGGCTCACCCGCTGCTGCGCTCTCCTGCCCTAGGCTTCATGGAAGACAGTGTTTCCACGAGGGCCACGGTGGGGGGCGTCGCGGGCGTGGGCGGCGAGCTCTGCTCGGCCCCACCGGACCGACCTTCGCGGGCGGCGGCCGGGCAGGGGACCCGCGCTGACCGCCCGGCCACGCGTGCACGCAGACGCGGGCGCAGAGCGCACGGCTGCGCCCCCCCCTCCGCCTGGGCTGGAAGGCGAGGGCAGGCGCGGCGGCTTACAGACGGTGGGTCGTCTGGAGGGCATCGCAGCACGTTGGGGAAATCAACCAAAAGACCGTTTATAAACACTACAGAATCTCTTAAACTGCAGCCCACAGACGTTGTAGCCGAGAGCCGCAGGGAGCAGAGCGGGTGCCCACAGGTGCCTTGTTCTTTCCGGCCGGCTTCTCTGCACCGCGCCAGCGACTCCCTGAAGACGGAGCAGAGGCCGGGGCGCTTGTTCTATGGGGAGGGGCCATTCACACAGTCTTCCATTTGAAATAAATAGCTGGCTGAAACAGCTACAAGTGGCATATTTAAAGCTAAATAATTATGCAGGTGTAATTTAAATCTTTTGATGGATGTGACTTCATGTTAATGAGCCAACATTTTTGCAGTGAAGTTAGTATTTTTATAATGAGGAAAAAATGGGTTGCAAGAAGAAAAACAGTCAAAAGTAACTTACAATTCAACCAAGTTCATTTCATTTTCTGATCTTTACTGAATCTCAGTATAGTCTTGCATTTTTTCTTCCAAGCAGTAATTTAGATAATGAGTTACTTTCTTGACTCTAAGCTAATGACAAAACAATGCCTACAAAAGCTTTGATTATGAGAACTTTTTTCTCTTTCATTATGAACATAAAGCACCAATTTCTATGCACCAAAAAATTACTCAATTTGTTTGTCTAAGTGGTTTCTTTATTTTAGAATTCAATGTGATGACTTAGCAAGAATTCCCTTCAGCCTAAGATTTATGCCCAGAAGTAAGTTCGACACTTAAAAAAGAAGTTTTATTAACACTTTCTATTCATTTTAGTAATTCTAAAATGAATAGAAAAACTACCAGCCTATAACTAAAAATTGAATTCATCTGAGTTCTTATAGTATAATAAAATATTTACAAGTAATAAAGTAATGTTTAAAAATATCCAGCATCTTACCAATAAAGATGCTTTGAAAACCAGATTTTTAGCTATTCTATTCTCCTCTATGAAGTTACTGAAATTGACACAAATGTTACTTGGAATCAGAAAAATATATTTTCTAAAGCATTTGGAAAATAATCAAGAAAAGCTACATTTATAGCTATATAATGGAATACTATATGGCAATTAAAAAGAATAATGCATATTTACATTATTATATATATTTATGGAAAGATGTCTATAATATTTTTGAGTAAAGATTGAAAAAATATATATAGTACAATCTTATTTTTATAAAATAATAGATATAATTATGTGTATGTTTATCTGTAAGAGTAGTCACTAAAATATTAATTGTGGATGTGCTGGATGATAGAATTTTAAGAAATTATAAATATTCTTTTTATCCTGTTTCATATTCAATTGATGTAGTGTTTTATTTTTATTTATTTTATTTATATTTTTGAAGCATAGTCTCTCAATTCTACCCAGGTGGGAGGGCAGTGGCCTGATTATAGCTCATTGTAAACTCAAACTCCTGGGCTCAAGTAATCCTCCTATCTCAGCTTTCTGAGTAGTCGGGACTACAGGCACGTGACACCATGCCCAGCTAATTTTTATATACTTTTTGTAGAGACAGGATTTTGCTACATTGCCCAGGCTAGTCTTGAACTCCTGGCCTCAAGTTATCTTCCCACCTCAGCCTCCCAAAGTGCTGGGATTATAGGTGTGAGTCACCATGCCAGCCTGATGTAGTGTTTTCAAATGTCCTAACATGAGAAATTTTATCCTAAAAATTGAGATTTAAGTAAACAAATTTGAAATCATCATCATTAAAAAATAAGATGAGGTCACCACTCAGGAATTGGCATTGTCTTCTCAACTCAAAATCTTGGGCTCTGTTGGGGAAATATAATCTTACTGTTTCTATTTTTCTCACTCTGCACAAATATGATCCTGCAGCATTAAACTAAACCCAAATGTTGGGGGAAATTCTGTGGACAATTACTTAGGAAGCACTTGGAAATATTTATTAATAGGCCTCTCTCAGTCCTCCAACCTGTCAGACATGGCTCATGATATAAATTAAGTCAGAATAATTAATATTTAGAAGGCAAATATCTCTTTGCTTTAAGTTAGCAGGTTAGAGCTGGAAGTCTACATTGGTTCTACTTGATAGATTATTCCTCCAGAGTAAGTATTCCATTAATATAGTACCTTTCCTGAACAGCAATAACTTAAAGAATACAAGTGAAAGAAAGAATTTCAAATATATTATTTTCTTCTCATCACAGGAAGCTCTTTTATATGGCCTGCAAATATTTGCAGGGAATGGGGCAAAAGATCAGGATCCATAAATCATGTTTTTAAATAATAAAACATTATAAATCAAGCTAGTAAAGTACTCAATAAAATATGTTCTGGCACCTTTCCTGGACATATAACTCCACATGACAACCCTGAAGTCCACATTTGAATTGAGAAGTTTTGGACTCCTGGCCTGGCAGCCTGCCCCAGGCCCTTCCCATCCCAGTTCAGCCCTGGGAGGTCCTTGAACACAAGCACCGAGCAACGGCAGACCCAGCTGTGAGCTCTGCCAACACGCGTGAGTAGCCGCACCTGGACCACTCCTGCTCCAGGGGACGCACACCGCCGGTGCTGTCAGCTCCGGGGAAGAGTGGGACTCACAGGTCCTGTATGTGGGTTGGAGAGTTGTTTGAGCAGGGAATCCCTGGCTATCCAGAGTGTGTCTAGAGCACTTCCGGAGACTGCCTGGGCTCCAGAGAGGCAGCCAGCCCAGGGTTTCATCCTTCCCAGGCAGGAAGCAGAACAACAGTGATTGAAGCTCCAGAGTCCCCTTGTGGTGGGCCGAGGCTGTCATGGAAGCCGACTTCCCTTCTATCCAATCTCGCCTTCCTCCCACAGGTGCTGATCACAAGGGCTTTGCCTAATAAGGGCGTCCTACGCTCCGCCTCAGATTATTTCCCAGAGAGTTCAGCTCCTTACCCAGCAGGGAAAGGCATCTTAAAGTGCAGGCCAAGGGCAGGGCCCTTATTGCTTTAAGGTCCTTTTGAAGTCATTTACCTCCCCTAAATAGCGTGCACAAGATTCACCTGGTCAGGTGCTTCCTTATGTAGGCCCCGTGAGCTCACCTCCCTGCAACGAGAGATCCTGATTTAAATATCGCAGATGATTTTGATACAGGTAGTTATCAGATTCAAGTTGAGTGACTTTTCACTGCAGC
The DNA here is from genome assembly GCF_040939455.1 of Microcebus murinus. Taxonomy (NCBI): domain Eukaryota; kingdom Metazoa; phylum Chordata; class Mammalia; order Primates; family Cheirogaleidae; genus Microcebus; species Microcebus murinus. The sequence continues at coordinate 110,431,417 of NC_134106.1, forward strand.
AAATATACTTGAAGTAAGAATATACTATGACATCAAAGGAATCAAGAGCTTTTTTCCCCATTTTTCCTCCCTGAGGCTAGGGAGAAACATGCTGCTTATTACGCAATACATGACAGCAGGTAAGTCTGCATGGAGCACAGGGAGAAAACACCCAGTACAGTAATTACTAATCACCCCACCCACCCAAATCCTTCTTTAATTATTATTGTATATCCTAACCATTAGAAGTTATGTCTCATAAAGATAGGGATTTCTATTTGATTTATTGCTACATGTTTTGTATCTGATTCAGTGTCTGACATATAATAATGCTTAGTAAACACTTGGTGAAAAGGTAAGTTAATTTTATAGTAGATAACAGAAAAGAAGCAGTGGGAATGTATTCAACAATGTCCTTTCCGCTCTGAAACACAAGAATTCTTAAAACAGCCATCCTCACAGTGAAGAAGGCATTTCAGAGCCAGGCATTCCAGGACTTTTGAGGAATTGGAGGAGTGCTGCACTTCCAGCATCTGCACAGATTGTACAGCAGAAAATGTGAATAGGAATAGCTGGGCATTAGAAAAGTATTTGATGAAACTATGCACATCATTGACTGAGCTCTCCTAACAGAGGAAATTACAAGAGACTAAGCTCTACTAACCTGACACAGGGACCATCACCAGAACTGAAGAAAAGCAGGGAACAAACACATAAACAAGAGAAAGCTGATAAAACAAAGTGCTAGATCAAGAACAGAACCAATTGCTTAAGCAGTCATGGCTATGGGTTTTATCAACTCATAAGTAAGAAGGGATTTCTAATGGAATTTGTACATTATTTTGTAGTCTGTTTAAAATAGATTTATATTAAAGTTAATGATTTCTTAAATTGAATTTGGTTTATTCTTTAGTGTGATTCCAATAACCATCAAATAATCATTATACTGTTAAGAATAATATCTGGATCAGGCAGTCCATTTACTTGCATCCAGAGTGAGCAGAACAACAAATGGAACCAATTCCAGAATGAATGTCTATATATGGCCTTCCACTGTTTCAGATGAGGTTCCCATTTAAAAAAAAAGTAAAAAAAAAAAAACAAAAAAAAAACAAGAAAAGAAATAATAGTGACATTGTTAAATGGTACTATTATCATTATTGTTGATATTTAATGCTTTTAAAAAATGAATAAATTAAGATAGCCAAGAGAATGAAGAAAATAGTAGTTGACAAAATCATCAGGGAAAATGTTCTCAACTAGCATAAACTAACCATAGTAGGACCTAAGTGAATCTACGTAAGCATAGGAATTATATATTGCATATATAGGTATTAATACACATTAGTTCATGTTAATCATTAATTTAAAACATTTTCTAAGTGGCATGCAATCTCAATACTCTTTATCATATTTCCTCTTAGAATTATGTCACTTGATTTTGAAAAGAATTATATTCTTATGCTTTGTTTGACTTTTACCAATTTCTTTCCTCAATAAGCAATAGCCATTATACATCAAAAGACACAATAACCTAGCCATAGTCTTAAAATGTTGCTAATCTTGACATTAGCCTGTAGAAATTCCATCTTTAATTGATATTGGAATTGACACAAGTAAAGAGAAAATTCGTAGAAAATGAATTAACAAAAAAACTTTTGATTAGCACCCTCTGTGAGCATATTTCAGAAGAGTGAAAAACTTAAGTATTGGATTACCAATTAATTTTCTCCAGGTCATTGGATGAATCATCTTTTGAGATTAGTATTTATTTAAAGATATCTGAAATTTAAAATTGTAGATCCTTTCAAAGAGAGTTTCTGTTTGCAAATAATTTAAAATTTGTTTCCTTAGTGACAATTCTTCCACAAGGAGTTCATGTTGAAACCTTATTATAGAAACCATGGCAGATACACAGATTTATTACTGCAAGAGAAAAATAGGTTACCTAATTTACAAACAGGTTGTAGTCTTCTCCTGGGACTTAGGGATGCACTGGCCTTTAATGTGTTGTTTCAAATGGAATATCCTCCCGATTTGAGACATGCAGGCAGGTGACTGATATATAGGCATAGCTTGGAGGTGCTGTGGGTTTCATTTCAGACCACCACAATAAAGTGAATATTATAAAAATGCAATTCACAGAATTTTTTTTGTTTCCCAGTGCATATAAGAGTTGTTTCTATTAAGTGTACAGTAGCATTGTCTAAAAAATGTACATACCTCAATAGAAAATAATTTATTGCTAAAAATTACTAAGGATCATCTGAACCTTTAGCAAGTGGTAATCTTTTTGCGGGTGAAGAGTCTTGCTTCAATATTGATGGCTGCAGCCTGATCCGGGCGGTGGTTACTGAAGCTTGAGGTGGCTCTTTCTGGAATTGAGGTGGCTCTTTCTGGAATTGAGGTGGCTCTTCCTGGAATTGAGGTGGCTCTTTCTGGAATTGAGGTGGCTCTTCCTGGAATTGAGGTGGCTCTTTCTGAAAATAATACAATGAAGTTTGTCACATAAATAAACTCTTCTTTTCATGAAAGATTTCTCTGTAGCATGTGGTGCCATTTGACAGCATTTTATCCACAGTAGGACTTCTTTTTAAATTGGAGTCAATCCTCTCAAACCCTGCTCCTGCTTTGTCAATAAAGTTTACATAAATATCCTAAATCCTTTGCTGTCATATCAACAATGTTCATAGTTCCTCATCAGGAGTAGATTCCATTTCAAAAAACCACTTTCTTTGCTCATCCATTAAAACAAATTCCTCATCTGTTCAAATTTGTATTTGTTTTCGTTTGTATAGATATGGAGTGTCACTCTTACTCAGGCTTCAGTGGTGCAACCATAGCTCACTGCAGCCTTGAATTCCTGGACTCAAGTGATCCTCATGCCTCAGCCTCCTGAGTCCTGGAACTCCAGGAGTGTGCCCCAATGCCTAGCTAATTTTTTATTCTTTTTTTTAGAGACAAGGTCTCACTCTGTTGCCCAGCCTGGGGTGCAGTGGCATCATCATATCTCACCGCAACCTCAAACACCTGAGCTCATGAGATCCTCCTGCCTCAGCCTCCTGAGTAGTTGGAACTACAAGCATGAACCACTATTCCCAGCTAATTTTTTTTTGGTAGAGATGGGGTCTCACTATGTTGCTCGGGCTGGTCTTGAACTCCTGGGCTCAAATGATCCTCCCACCTCAGCTTCCCAAAGTGCTGAGATTACAGGTATGAGCCGCTGTGCCTGGCTTAAAAATGTTTTTAGAGATGGAATCTTGCTATGTTTCCCAGGCTGGTCTCAAACTCCTGGCCTCAAGAGATTCTCCTGCCTCAGCCTCCCAAGTCCTTAGGATTATAAGCGTGAGCCACTGCACCTCGCTTATTCCAGTTTTATTATGAGATTGCAGCAATTCAGGCACATCTTCAGGCTCCACTTCTAATCCAGTTCTCTTGCTATTTCTAATCTAGCTGCAGTTTTTTCCTCCACTGAATTCTTAGACCCCTCAAAGTGTCATCCATGAGTTTTAGAATCAACTTCTTCCACATTCCTGTTAATGATATTTTGACCTCCTCTCATGAATCACAAATGTTCCTCGTAGAATCCAGAATGGTGAATCCATCCCAGAAAATTTTCAACTTGACTTTGCCCAGATCCATGAGGGGAATTACTATTTATGACAGCGACAATCTTGACAAATATATTTCTTTAATAATAAGACTTGAAAGTTAAAATTACTTCTTGGTGAATAGGCTACAGAATGAATGCCGTGTTATCAGGCATGAAAACGAAACGAATATCTTTGTGTGTCTCCATCAGAGCTCTTGAGTGACAAGGTGCATTGTCAATGAGCAATAATATTTTGAAATCTGTTTTTTTTTTTTCTGAGCAGTAGGTCTCAACATTGGGCTTCAAATATTCAGTAAACAATGCTGTCAACAGGAGTCCTGTCATCTAGGCTTTGTTGTTCTATTTGTAAAATATAAGCAAAGTAGATTTAGCGTAATTCTGAAGGGCCCTAGGATTTTTAGAATGGTCAATGAGCACTGGCTTCAACTCAAAGTCACCAGCTATAGTAGCCACTAGCAAGACAGTCAGCCTGTCCTTTGAAGCTGTGCACTGACTTCTCTCCTCTCGAGCTGTGAAAGCACTAGATGGCATCTTCTTCCAATAGTGGCTGTTTCATCCACATTGAAAGTCTGTTGCTAGTGTAGCCACTTTCGTCCTGATCTTAGCTAGCGCTTGTGGGAAGCTTGCTGCAGCTTCCCCTGGGGCTTTATGTTGTGGAGATGATTTCTTTCCTTAAACCTCATCACCCAATCTCTGCTAGCCTCAAACTTCTGCAGCTTTCTCCCTTCTCAGCCTTCACAGAATTGAAGAGAGTTAGGGCCTTGCTCCGGATTAGGCTTTGGTTTAAAGGAATTTTGTGGGTGGTTTAATTTTGCATTTATATCATTTATTCATAACTTTGTTTCTATCAGCAATAAGGCTTCTTTCACTTTTTTTTAAATCATTCATATATTCACTGGAACAGCACTTATATTTTTTTCGGAAACTTTTGCTTTGCATTCACAGCTTGGCTAATTGATACAGGAGGTCTAGTTTTCAGCCCATCTCAGCTTTTGACATGCCGTCCTCACCACGCCTAATCATTTCTAGTTTTTGATGTAAAGTGAAAGATGTGTGACTTTTCCTTACATAAGGACCACAATTGTAGGGATATTAATTAGTCTATTTTCAATATTGCTGTGTCTCAGGAAATAGGACGGCCCGAGGAGAGGAAGAGAGCTGAGGGAGCAGCTAGTGGGTGCAACAGTCAGAACACGGGACATTTACAGATTAAGTTTGCCGTTGTACACAAGCACGGCTAGTGGCTTCCCTAAACAGTTACAATAGTACAAAAAAAACACTGATCACAGATCACCATAACAGATATAACAGTAAAAAATTTGAAAAATTGTGAGAATTACCAAAATATGACACAGACACACAAAATGAGCACATGCTATTTTAAAAATGGTGCAGACAGACCTGCTCAAAGCAGGATTGCCACCAATCTCAGTTTATGAAAAACCATGATTATCTTCCAGGTCCAATAAAGTGAAGCACAATAAAACAAGCACAATAAAACATGAGATCTGTTTCTACAACCAAACACATTTCCTAATACATATTTAAATTCCCTGTTCAAGGTACGGGGTGAAATAATGGGAACACCAGGAGGATGCCTAATAGTCACTTGCAAAGATAGTATACTCTAAAAGAGGATACTTAATGAAAAAGACACACACATTACAACATGGGATAAATGACTATTACGCTATAATAGGGAGATGGTGAATAAGTTTGAAAGAGAGAGAGCACTGTGGGATTGTTCTGTTAAAAAGGCTGTGAACAAATTCCTCAATTTTTCCTCATCTGGACTCTGAAGTGCAAGAGCAAGTCGTTCCAGCAGACAGCCACATGCACTGCCGGCAATTCGAATTGGGAATGTGATGAAACTTAGACTTTTGCAATTCTTTCTTTAGGTCAGGCATTGTTCTTTTGTTATTTAAATCAGTAGTTTTACTTAAAGCAAAGAAGTAGTCATTATTTCCAATTTGCACATGAGGAAATCTGAAGGTCAGAAAAGTTGAAGAAAGGTTCCAAGGGCAAGAGCTAATAATTAGAGACAGGAGTTAAGTCCAGATTTTTCTTTTCCCAAAGTCTTGTTCTTTGAATACTATCATCTCTGCTGACAAAATGATAAGGGTGATTAAAAAGGGATGTGATCAATGTGGTATGCAGTTAATGCTGAATTTTGACTGAAGCAGCATTGCTATGGTTTAGATATTTGACCCCCCAAACCTCATGTTGAAATTTGATCCCTGCTGTTGGAGGTGGGGCGTAATGGGAAGTGTCTGTGCTCTGGCTGCAGACCCTCATGAATGGCTTGGCACTGCCCTCGTGGTAAGGAGTGAGCTACTGCTCTGCTAGTTCCCAGAAGAGTTGATTGTTAAAAAGAGACTGCTGGAGGAGAAAATGGCGGAGTAGGGGTGCCCTCCTGGCTCTCTGCTCCCAGAGCAAATAGTGAAGAAAGCGGATAGCCACACTCCAGCGATCTACACTTCCACGAGACCAGCTTTGCCAGCCTGCAGACACTCTACAGGAAATAGAGGGATAAGACCATCTACAGCCTAAAGCAAAGGTGAACCGATCATTCTTCCGCAAAACTCGGGGATTCGGAGGCACACATCAGGGAGGGAGCGAGGCGCGGCTTAAGCCGCTGCCCGCGGGCAGTGGCGCCAGCCTCTAACCGGTGCTGAGAAACACCCCTCCTACACCGAGCTCCACTCCCACGTAGGCCGGGAGGTGCCTGAAGTTGGTGAGAAGTGGCAGCGCGGGATTAAGCTGTGTGGAGAAGAGACTAGAGTAGGGAACGCGCTGAGTTCGCCAGAGCACACAACGGGCCACGGTTTAAGGCGGGGGAGGGTCCGCGCGCAGCAACCGCTCTCCGCGCAGCAGGAACCAGAGCCCTGCCGAACACTCCCAGGTCAAGAGTAAGGGGAGTTTACACAGCAGGAGGCTTTGACTTTGGATTTGGAGGAGGTTTGGGATAGCACTGAGAGGTCAGAGTGCACAAAGTTAGACTCCTTGATCCATTAGGACCCCCCTCCCTCTGCCCCTCCGGCACCACCGCTCCGCCCCTGCATTCCGGCGCTGACTCGGCATTCCAGCGCGGACTTGCGCTCGGGGTTTGGAGAGGCTGCGCAGAGGAAGCGCCAGTACGCGCCGCTGCTCCACCAATTTGATATTGGACCGTCACTTGCTGCACAAGCGGCACTGACTCTGTGCTCAGAGAGTAGACCCTGCCTGGATGGGGCAGAGCTACAGGGGAGATTGATTGCCCTTGGCGAATTTAAGGCAGAGAAAGGGTGCCTTCCACACTCTCCTGCGACCCGGTGCCCCGCCCTGGGCTCCAAAGTCTCTGCCCCAGCCTTGGGGGCGGAGCTGAGATAGAAACTGTTCTCATTCCTGCCGCTTATCTCCACCTGGGTAATTCAAGAGACAAAAGGCAGGGACAGGTGGGTCCCATTGACTGCCTGCCAGCTTTTGGTCAGTCTCACCCTGCACAGGTCTCCTGCGAGCTGCGCCCAGAGTGTGGAGCGCTGGGCCTTGCAGGAGGCAGCCTTCAGTGGCTATAAGGCAGAGATATTTTACGGACCCCCACATCCGGGGATTTGGGGCTAGGCCTTTGGCTCCAAAGTTTGTATCCCCGCCTTGGGGGTGGAGCCGAGATAGAAACTGCTCCCGTTCCTGCCGCTTATCTCCACCTGTGGAATTAAAGAGACAGAACAAGGGGCCTGGTGGGTCTGGCTTCAGGACAATCTCTCACTGCACAGGTCTCCCACGCTCTGTGTCCAGAGTGCAGAACCTGCCTGGCAGGAGACACCCACGAAGGAAGTTACCCTTAGCTGCTATAAGGCAGAGCGTCTTTACATCTACCACCGTCCTGTTTCTTGTGGCTGACCCTTGGCTCTAAAGTTTCTGTCCCTGCCTTGGGGGCAAAGCTGAGATAGGAACTGTTCCCATTCCTACCGCTTATCTCCACCTGTGCAATTAAAGAGACAGAAGACGGGGTTCCCTGGGTTTGGCTACGGGCCTGCCGGCTTCTGGCTAATCTCTGTCTGCACAGGTCTTCTGTGCTCGGTGTCCAGGCCCTGGAGTTTGCCTGGGCAGAGCCGAGCCTTGTAGGAAGCAGGCTTCAGCGAATACAAGACAGAGAGACGTTACTACCCACACACTCTGGTGACTTGGAGCTGGGCCTTCAGTTCCAATGTCTCTAGCCCCACCTTGGGGGTGGAGCTGAGAGAGGAACTGCTCCAGTTCCTGCCATCTATTCCCACCTGTGTAATTAAGGAGACCAGCAGGAGGGGTAGGGTAATTAGCTGTTTCCCCTCCTCTACATCTCAGACTGCTGGATCCCTAGCGGGTTGAGAGACCTGCAGACACCACCCCAGCGAAGGCTGCTGACAGAGAGCAACTCCACCTACTGGCTCAGAAAATAAATAAGACGTGTGAATATCCAAACGAAAACCTAAAACAAAGAAACAACAACTGAGCAAAATGGGAAGAAATCAGCGAAGGAACTCCGGAAATATGAAGAAACAAACGGAAAACACACCCCCAAAGAGGAGCACCAGCCCCTTAGAAACAGACAACAACCAAAACCTGGCAACTAAAATGACAGAAGAGGAATTTCGAATGTGGATCATAAGAACACTCACTGACCTGCAACAACAACTCAATAACCAACAAAGAAAACACAAAAAACCTCCAAGAAATGGAACAAAGGTTCAACAAAGAGATTGACACAGTGAAGAAAACTTTAACCGAAGTCCTGGAGATGAAGAATCAACTCAGGGAACTACAAAATACTGTGGAAAGTCTCAAGAACAGGGTGGATCAAGCAGAAGAAAGAATCTCAGAGCTTGAAGATAACACCTTCCAATTAAATAAATCAGTCACGGAAATACAGCAGAGAAACAAGAGAAAAGAGCAAAGCCTACAAGAGCTGTGGGATTATGTGAAAAAACCTAACGTGAGGGTCATAGGGTTGGCCGAAGGGGAGGAAGACAACACTCAGGGGCTGGACAAGCTTTTTGAAGATATAATAGAGGAAAATTTCCCAGGCCTTGCTCAAAATCTCGATATACAAGTTCAAGAAGCCCAGAGGACCCCTGGGAGATTCAATGCAAACAGGAGGACGTCTCGTCATGCAGTCATCAGACTGACCAAAGTATCAACTAAAGAGGCCCTTCTAAAAGCTGTAAGACAAAAGAAGCAAGTAACATATAAAGGAAAGCCAATTCAAATAACATCAGACTTCTCTAATGAGACTTTACAAGCAAGGAGAGACTGGGGCCCCATTCTCACTCTTCTGAAACAAAACAATGCCCAGCCTAGAATCCTATTCCCTGCAAAACTAAGCTTCATATATGAAGGAGAAATAAAGACATTCCCAGACAAGCAAAGCCTCAGAGAATTCACCAAGACAAGACCAGCCCTACAAGAAGTTCTCAAAACAGTGTTACACATCGAACACCATAATAGAAACTCACGAATATATAAAAAAAAAAACAAACAAACAACAACAAAAAAACCAACACCCAATGATTAAAGGCCAGATATCTCTATGGCTCAACAGAGAAATCAAAGCAACAACATCCAACCCAAGAGAATGAACAGTAATTTACCTTACCTATCAGTTCTCTCAATAAATGTGAATGGCTTAAACTCTCCACTCAAGAGACATAGGCTGGCTGAATGGATAAGAAAATACAGGCCAAGTATATGCTGTCTTCAGGAAACACATCTAACCTGCAAGGATGCATATAGACTAAAAGTAAAAGGGTGGAGATCAATATTCCAGGCAAGTGGAAGCCAAAAGAAGGCTGGTGTGGCTGTTCTAATTTCAGACGATTTAGTTTTTAAACCAACAAAAGTAGTGAAAGACAAAGAGGGTCATTACATAATGGTGAAGGGCACAGTTCAACAAGAAGAGATAACAATTTTAAATATTTATGCACCCAACTTAGGTGCACCCAGTTTCATAAAGCAAACCTTACTAGATCTAAGCAAATGGATTAATACCAACTCCATAATGACTGGAGATTTCAATACCCCATTGACGGCTCAAGACAGATCCTCCAAACAGAAAATTAATAAAGAAATAATGGACTTAAACAAAACTCTAGAACAATTGGGTCTGACTGACATCTACAGGACATTCTACCCCAAATCCACTGAATACACATTCTTCTCATCAGCTCACGGGACATTCTCTAAGATTGACCATGTCCTAGGACACAAAGTAAATCTCAAGAAATTTAAAAAAATAGAAATCATACCATGTATCTTCTCAGATCACAATGGAATAAAACTAGAAATCAACCCTAACAGAAACTCACATTTGTACACAAAAACGTGGAAATTAAACAACCTCCTACTAAATGATTACTTCGTAAATGAAGAAATCAAGACGGAAATAAAAAAATTCTATGAAGAAAACGACAATGGAGAGACAAGTTATCAACTCCTCTGGGACACAGCTAAAGCTGTTCTGAGAGGAAAGTTTATCTCCATAAATGCCTATAATCAAAAGTCAAAAAGATCACAAATAGACAATCTAATGAAACGACTCAAAGAGCTGGAAAAAGAAGAACAGACCAGCCCCAAACCCAGCAGAAGGAGTGAAATCAACAAGATCAAATCAGAACTAAATGAAATTGAAAACAGGAGAGCTATTCAGGAGATTAACAAAACAAAAAGTTGGTTCTTTGAAAAAATAAACAAAATTGACACGCCACTGGCTAAGCTAACGAAAAGCAGAAAAGAGAAATCTCTAATAAGCTCCATCAGGAATAAAAAAGGAGATATCACAACCGATCCCAAAGAGATACAAGATATAATTTATGAGTACTACAAAGATATTTATTCACACAAACTGGAAAATGTGGAGGAAATGGACAAATTTCTAGAAACACACAGCCTCCCTAGGCTCAACCAGGAAGAAATAGATTCGCTGAACAGACCAATCTCAACAGCTGAAATAGAAACAGCAATTAAAAATCTCCCTAAAAAGAAAAGTCCCGGTCCAGATGGCTTCACACCCGAATTTTACCACACTTACAAAGAAGAACTAATACCTATCTTGCAGAAACTATTCCACAACATCGAGAAGAATGGAAACCTCCCTGACACCTTTTATGAAGCGAATATTACTCTGATACCAAAACCAGGAAAGAATCCAACAAAAAAAGAAAACTACAGACCAATATCCCTAATGAATATAGATGCAAAAATTTTCAACAAAATCTTAGCTAACTGAATCCAGACGCTTATCAAAAAAATAATCCATCATGACCAAGTGGGCTTCATCCCAGGAATGCAGGGATGGTTCAACATACGCAAATCTATAAATGCAATTCACCACATAAACAGAAGCAAAAACAAAGACCACATGATTCTCTCAATAGATGCAGAAAAAGCTTTTGACAAAATTCAACACCCTTTCATGATACGAACACTCAAGAAAATAGGCATAGAAGGGACATATCTAAAAATGATACAAGCCATTTATGACAGACCCATAGCTAACATCATACTGAATGGGGAAAAACTGAAAGCATTCCCACTTAGAACCGGAACCAGACAAGGCTTCCCACTATCTCCACTTCTATTCAACATAGTACTGGAAGTCCTGGCTACAGCAATCAGACAGGAAAGTGGAATTAAAGGTATCCAAATAGGGGCAGAAGAGATCAAACTTTCACTGTTTGCTGATGATATGATATTATATCTAGAAAACCCCAAAGATTCAACCAGGAAACTTCTGGAACTGATCAATAAATTTAGCAAAGTCTCAGGATACAAAATCAATACACAGAAATCAGAGGCATTCGTATATGCCAACAACAATCAAATCGAAAACCAAATCAAAGACTCAATACCCTTCACAATAGCAACTAAGAAATTAAAGTACCTAGGAGTATACTTAACCAAGGAGGTAAAAGACCTCTACAGGGAGAACTATGAAACACTGAGGAAGGAAATAGCAGAGGATGTAAACAGATGGAAATCCATTCCATGCTCGTGGATCGGCAGACTCAACATCATTAAAATGTCTATACTACCCAAACTGATCTACAGATTCAATGCAATACCTATTAAAATCCCATCAGCATTCTTCACAGATATAGAAAAAATAATTTTACGCTTTGTATGGAACCAAAGAAGACCCCGAATATCAAGAGCAATTCTAGGCAACAAAAACAAAATGGGAGGCATTAATATGCCAGATATCAAACTATACTACAAAGCTGTAGTAATTAAAACAATCTGGTATTGGTACAAAAATAGGATTATTGACCAGTGGAACAGATGTGAGAATCCTGATATAAAACCATCCTCATATAGCCATCTAATCTTTGACAAAGTAGACAAAAACATACGCTGGGGAAAAGAATCCCTTTTCAATAAATGGTGCTGGGAAAACTGGATAGCCACTTGTAGGACCCACACCCACACCTTTCACCTCTCACAAAAATCAACTCACGCTGGATAACAGACTTAAATCTCAGGTATGAAACCATTAGAATTCTAGAGGAAAATGTTGGAAACACTCTCCTAGACATCGGCCTAGGCAAAGAGTTTATGAAGAAATCCCCAAAGGCAATCACAGCAGCAATAAAAATAAATAAATGGGACATGATGAAACTACAAAGCTTCTGCACAGCCAAAGAAACAGTCATGAAAGTAAACAGACAACCTACAGAATGGGAGAAAATTTTTGCATCCTATGTATCCGATAAAGGACTGATAACTAGAATATACTTAGAACTCACGAAAATCAGCAAGAAAAAATCAAATAACCCTATTAAAAAGTGGGCAAAGGACATGAACAGAAACTTTTCTAAAGAAGACAGAAGAATGGCCAACAAACATATGAAAAAATGCTCACCATCCCTAATCATCAGGGAAATGCAAATCAAAACTACAATGAGATATCACTTAACTCCAGTGAGAATGGCCTTTATCAAAAAGTCTCTAAATAACAAATGCTGGCATGGTTGTGGAGAGAGAGGAACACTCCTACACTGCTGGTGGGACTGCAAACTAGTTCAACCTCTGTGGAAAGCAATATGGAGATACCTTAAAGCGATACAAGTGAATCTACCATTTGATCCAGCAATCCCATTGCTGGGCATCTACCCAAATGATCCAGTGACACTCTACAAAAAAGACACCTGCACTCGAATGTTTATAGCAGCACAATTCATAATTGCAAGGCTGTGGAAACAGCCCAAGTGCCCATCAATCCAAGAATGGATTAATAAAATGTGGTATATGTATACCATGGAGTACTATTCAGCTCTAAGAAACAACGGTGATATAGCACATCTTATATTTTCCTGGTTAGAGCTGGAACCCATACTACTAAGTGAAGTATCCCAAGAATGGAAAAACAAGCACCAGATATATTCTCCAGCAAACTGGTATTAACTGAGTAGCACCTAAGTGGACACACAGGTGCTACAGTAATAGGGTATTGGGGAGGTGGGAGGGGGGAGGGGGGCGGGTATATACATACATAATGAGTGAGATGTGCACCATCTGGGGGATGGTCATGATGGAGACTCAGACTTTTGGGGGGAGGGGGGGATATGGGCATTTATTGAAACCTTAAAATCTGTACCCCCATAATATGCCAAAATAAAAAAAAAAAAAAGAGACTGCTGCCTTCCCCTCCCTCTTGCTGCCTGCCCTTGCCATGTGGGGGCTCCCTTTTGCCTTTTGTTGTGAGTAGAAGCTTCCTGAGCCCCTCATCAGAAGCAGATGCCAGCGCTATGCTTCTTGGACAGCCTTCAGAACCATGAGCCAAATAAACCTCTTTTCTTTATAAATTACCCAGTCTTGCAGGGGTAGGGAACCTGCAGCCTTAAGGAAACACATGGCCTTTTAACTGAATCCACATTTTTTTAAATAATTTTTTTAAATTTTTTTATTTCTGCATATTATGGGGGTACAAATGTTTTAGGTTACGTATATTGCACCCCCCCCCCGTCCCCACATCAGAGCTTCAAGTGTGGCCATCCCCCAGACGGTGCGCATGTCACTCATTATGTACGTATATACCCAACCCCTCCTCCCCCTCCCATCTGCCTGACGCCTGATGAATGTTATTCCTATATGTCCACTGAGGTGCTACTCAGTTAATACCAGTTTGCTGGTGAGTACATGTGGCGCTTATTTTTCCATTCTTGGGATACTTCACTTAATAGAGTGGGTTCCAGCTCTATCCAGGATAATACAAGAGATGCTATATGTGACATTGTTTCTTATATCTGAGTAGTACTCCATGGTATACATATACCACATTTTATTAATCCACTCATGAATTGATGGGCACTTGGGTTACTTCCACAACTTTGCAATTGTGAATTGTGTTGCTATAAACATTCGAGTGCAGATGTCTTTTTTATATACTGTCTTTTGTTCTTTTGGGTAGATGCCTAGTAATGGGATTACTGGATCAAATGGTAGATCTACTTGTATCTCTTTAAAGTATCTCCATATTGCTTTCCACAGAGGTTGCTTTAGTTTTCAGCCCCACCAGCAGTGTTTGGGTGTTCCTATCTCTCCCCATCCATGCCAAAATTTATTGTTTGGTGACTTTTTGATAAAGGCCATTCTCACTGGAGGTAAGTAATATCTCATTGTGATTTTGATTTGCATTTCCCTGATGATTAGAGATGTTGACATTTTTTTCAGATGTTTCTTGGCCATTTTTCTGTCTTCTTTTGAAGTTTCTGTTCATGTTCTTTTCCCACTTTTTGATAGGGTTGTTTGATATTTTCTTGCTGATTTTGCTGAGTTCTATATAGATTCTAGTTATCAGCCCTTTATCGGATGTGTAGCTTGTGAAAATTTTCTCCCATTCTGTGGGTTGTCTGTTTGCTCTCTTGACAGTTTCTTTGGCTGTGCAGAAGCTTTTTAATTTGATCAGGTCCCATTTTATTAAAAGAGGTGCTGCAGAGAAAGATGAAGCTTTTCTTGCCTCCTTTGGTGCTTAGAAACAATCTTGAAATGAGAAGGCCGCAGCTTCCCCACTCCTAACAGACTAAGACAAGCCTATTCATGATGAAGAGAGCTAGGATGTAAAGAGAGAGAAATTGGTGACAGACTTTGAAAAGCTTGGATTTTATTTTTTAGGCAACTAGTTAGCAATCGTTGATTATTATTTAGTGTTTGAATTTAAACCATTCTTCAAGTAAATGCTTCTTTGAATTAAATATTTATTTTTAAATGTGTGTTATATGTTAAGAAACACATGAGACTTCGCAGAACACAGGGTGGTTAAAAAAGAAGAGAAAAAAATATAACATGAGATATAACATATCTCAAGTTATATATGTTATACATATATAACATATAACATGAGATCTACCCTTTAACAAAATTTTAAGTGTAGAGCATTATTAACTAAGCACAAAAATTATATAGCATATGTTTTCTTATTTATGATTTTGAAAATCCCTAAATGTTTACAATGTTTTATAAAGTAAAGGTGCTTTAAATATTAATATAATTTAACTTTTTCAGGAGATGTGTTCATATGAAGCATTTCATTTTTATTAAAGGTTATTATATTATTTTTTAATATTTTCTGCCTATAAAACATTTACATAATTTCTTTTTTTATTTTTACTGTTAGAAAATGCTTTTTTATTCCATTAGTTTTTATTTCAAAACATTAATTAAGAGGGTACAAGGGTTTTTATTACATGGATTCCTTGTATAATGCTTAAGTCTGGGCTTTTAGTATGCCCACTACCAGAATAGTGTTTGCTCTACCCAATAAGTAGGTTTTTACCCCTCCCTTCCTACCCTCCGCCCCCTTCTTGGTTTCTTGTGTCCTTGATATTGCTTTGTGGCCATGTGTGCCCATCTATTAGCTCCCACTTATTAATGAGAACATATGGTGTTTGGTTTTCTATTCCTGAGATACTTCATTTTAGGATAATGGTCTCCATTTCCATCCATATTGCTGTAAATGACACTTTTTCATTCCTTCTTATGGCTGAAAAGTACTCTGTGGTATACATATATACACACACCACATTTTCTTTTTCCACTCATGAATTGAAGGACACTTAGGTTGATTCCACATCTTTGCCATTGTGAATTGTGCTGCGATAAACATTCGAGTACAGGTGTCTTTTTGATAAAATGGCTTGATTTCCTTTGGGTAGATACCCAAAAGTGGGATTGCTGGATCGAGTGGTAGGCCTACATTTATTTCTTTGAGGAATCTCTATACTGTTTCCCGTAGAGGCTGTAGCTGTATTAATTTGCAGTCCCACCAACAGTGTATAAGTGTTCCTTTCTCTCTGCATCCAGGCTAACATCTATTGTTTTTTGACTTTTTCATAGTGGTTACTGTGACAGGGGTAAGATGGTATCTCCTTGTAGTTTTAATTTGCATTTCCCTGATTATTAGTGACATTGAGCATTTTTCACGTTTGTTGGCCATTTATCTATCTTCTTTTGAAATAATTCTGTTCCTGTCTTTTGCCCACTTTTTGATGGAGTTTTTGTTTTTTTCCCTGCTGATTTGCTTGAGTTCTTTGTAGATTCTTAACATTAGTCCTTTGTAAAATTTATAGTTTGCAAACATTTTCTCCTATTTTTAGGTTGTCCATTCATTCTGTTGATTATTTCCTTCACTGTACAGAAGGTTTTTAATTGAATTAAGTCCAATTTATTTATTTTTGTTGTTGCTTTATTTGCTGTTGGGGTCTTAGTCAAAACTTCTTTGCCCAGGCTGATGCCTTAAAGAGTTTTCATACCTTTTTCTTCTACAATTTTTATGGTTTCATGCCTTATATTTAAGTCTTTAATCCATCTTGAAATAATTTTTTACATGGCAAAAGATAGAGATCATGTTTCATTCTTTGGCATGTGGCTATCCAGTTTTCTGAGCTCCATTTATGAAATAGGGCTTCCTTTCCCCAGTGTATGTTGTTATCTGCTTTGTTGAAGATCAGTTGGTTATAGGTAGATGGTTTTATTTCTGGGTTCACTATTGTGTGTATGTCTCTACTTTTATATTAATACCATGCTGTTTTGGTTACCATAGCCTTATAGTGTAATTTGAAGTGAGATAATGTGATGCCTTCAGATTTGTTCTTTTTAAGATTGCTTTGGCTATTTGCGCTCTTTTTTGGTTCCAAATGAAGCTTAGAATTATTCTTCACCACAACAGATGTGAGTGGAGGAGCGATGCTGGGTGTGGCTGGGTGGGGTCAGCCTGCCTTCAGGCTCACAAAGGCAAGCATAGGACATGTCTTGGCAGTGGTCAAGGATCAGCTCCTAGGCCAGGCCACTGGGGAAAGCCACTAGGGAGGGGCTAAAGTGGCCCCACCAAAGCAGAAAGTCTGCTCATGGGGGAGGGGCCACCTGGGATTCACATACTGGCTGTTGGGAGGGAGTTTAGCTCTTCTCCTTCCACCTCTATCCCAAGGTCTCCTTCTGGTATCTGGCCACAAGCAGCAACCCAAACTAGCTGCACTCACCAGCAATGGCACAGCAGGCTGTGAGGGCATGCCCCACACTGAACGTGTGGCTTTCCCGGGGGAGGAGGGTGCTCCACAGTGTGCTGCTGCTTGGAGCCACACTGCACTCTCCTTTCAGTTCTGCCCATGTGGGCTCCCTCGTTTCTTGAGATTAGTTCACAGATCTCCCCTCTGTGCCCCTGAGCAAAATGATTATGTCCTGGGGGTAAGGGATCTGGCCTGTGGGCCCCTGGTCCCCTAAGTTCAATCCCTGACAATGCCAGGGAGAAGCGTGCTCGTCCCCAGTAGCCTGTGGAGTGCTGAAGCAGGCTTAGTGACCCTCTGCTCTGCTCGGGGTGTGCCCTGCTCTGCTGAAGGAGCCAGCTGAGCAGCACCAGGGAGGCTGGTGGTCAAGGAGCTCACAGTCTGAGCAGTGCTTGCTCTGCTGCAGGTCTGTAAGAGGAAGGGCGTGAGCCCCACTCTGTGGAAGCCTCAATGTAGTGGACATGCCAACAGAGGGGAAGCAGCCACTCCTGAGAGTACCAGCTCAACTGTCCCTAGGGGCACCTGTGCCACTGGGCAGCAGTATGTCAGGGGGAGGGAAGAGGAAAAGAATCTGAATGAAGGAGACCTGGCACTCTAGTCCCCCTTGTCCTTCTCCCCAGAAGGCAGCCCACCTGGAATGTCCAAGCTGTGGGATCACACAGCTCTCCCAGGACCCACCGGGCCCCATGGGTGGATATGCAGCTTGGGCAGGAATTGGGAAATGTTTGTGTGGGGACCAGTGACACAAAAACTGAATGGCTGAAGCTCCCTGGGGAGGACAAAGGCGCACAATGGATGGAGAAGCAGTATAGTACCTGCCACCTCAGCTCAGCTCTGTGGTGAAGGGGCAATCCCGAGGGGACTAGCAGCCCAGTGCTTTGTTTTCAGGAAGCTCCCAGTTCACTGGCAGTGGCAACTTTTGAGCTCATGAAGGTAGAGAAGCTCTCCAGTAGCGCGGGAGCCTGCCTGACTTCCAGAAGTGTGAGGGTAGGAGAAACAAATCCTCCACCTACACTGTCCGTGGGACTCCAGGTTTCTTGGGGATTGATCTCTGCTGAAATCTTGCTTGTCCTTGTTCTGCTGCGCAAATTTTTTCTTGTGGAATCTCTGGTAGGTTCTGGTACTTTTTTGTCAGAATTACACCTGAGCTATGTTTTTTTTTTTTTTTTTTTTTTTCATCTAAAACTTTTCCTTCTTTCTGAGACTATCTGGCAACTGATGTCTCTAGTCAGCCATCTTGCCCATCTACACATTTACATAATTTCTTTTCTATACAGCTGCGTCACTCAAGGATTCTAACAGTGAATTTGTTTCTATTAAAAATGCTTTTGGGCCAGGCATGGTGGCTCACACCACTAATCCCAGAATTTTGGGAGGTCAAGGCAGGAGGATCACTTGAGGCCATGAGTTTGAGACCAGTCTGGGCAACACAGTGAGACCCTCATCTCTATAAAAAGAAAAAAAAAAATTAGGCAGGTGTGGTGGTGCGTGCCAGTAGTCCTAGCTACTCAGGAGGCCAGGTACTGAGTACCATAGCCTCCCCTAATTGCAGGGAAGACTGAGAAATGTTTTGTAATTGGTATCTTTTTTAGAGTGAAGAAATTCATGGAAAAAGGGGTTGAGTATAAATATTAAGTTAGTCAACCAATAAATCTGTCACAGAATTAGAGAAAAGCACCTGAAAATATTCAGATTGGTTATTGAAGTGATAAACTTCTGTTCTTTCTCAAGTCCTTAGGGTTGGGGGACAGGAAGAAAGCAAGAGCATAGGTACCCAATGAGCTATACCTTGAAGTCTAACTGCAGGTAACTGTCCTTACAGTTTGATGGAGCTACTTCTAATCCTATCACACAATTTAGTTTTGATTAAATGGTATTTATTTACTAGAGATTTGGATTCCATAATTACGATTGAGAGCACTTAGGTAATTCTCTAAAAGTATCTTTTTAATTAATTCTCTTCTCTTGTGAGTTGTTGTGAAGAAATTTAACTTTACTTAGTCTTCATAAAATATATAAAGAGCCATGAGAGTCATCTCATAAGAAAAGAAAAAAGAAAGAGAAGAATAAACAGTATTTTCTAATTGCCAGCACATATTAGTCCCTGTTACATAAATTATTTTATGAATCCTCAAAAAATTTTATTGGGGGGAAGTAATATTGTCTTGAATTTGTAGGTGAGGAAGCTGAGGCATAGAAACATTAAGTCAACTAGTTGAAATCACAGGAAGTGGCAAAGGAAGGGCTTTATCCTCTCTCCGCTGTTTCAGGACAGAAGGCTTCTTGAATTCTCCTCATGCCTCATGCCTAGCAGCAAATAGCTACCAGAGTACACTTAATGTTTATTCAGTGAATGGGTTCAAGTTCTCACTCAAAAACCCGTGCTGTTCATACTACAACCTGCCAGATATCTGAGGCTGTCTAGTAAAATCTGAATCAGATATCAGTCATTTACCATCATTTACTATCAACTGACTTTGAGCATGTTACTTAAACTCTTTGGGCTATATATTATTTTTTATTTTAAAAATAATAATGAACACACATACATAGTGCTTTTCAGGATGCCAGGCATTTTTCTAAACCTTTACATAGATCAACCCACTAATGTTCACAATACCACTATGAAATATATGTGGCTATTATGCTTGTTTCACAAATATGAAAACCACCAATTGCCACAAAAAATGTTCCATAAAAATCATACCCAAACTGGAGTGATTTATACCAACAATCATAATTTTTTGAATATGTAAGTGAACTAAGGGTCAGCTCATCTTGCTTGGGTTGGATTGGAAAGCTTTGCTGTCAGTTGGCTAGAGGTCAGCTGGGATGGGCTTGGATGAGGGCAACTGGGCTCTGCTACAGGAATTTCTCTTCCTCTTTCAGCACCCAAGGGCTAGCCTGGGAATATTTCCTCATGGAAATGGCAGAATTGGAAGATAACAACAATTTACAAGTGCTTTTCAAGCCTCAGCTTGTTCCATATTTGCTAACATCTCATTGGCCAAAGCAAGATACACAGTCAGGTCCATAGTTAAGTGCTAATGAATTATAGTTTATCCTTTTAAGTGAAAGATAGAGAGAAATTAGTATTTCTGAACAGTAATCTTTCACACTAAAATGCTTAGCTATGGTCAAACAGTCAGACTGGAGCTGAGATATAAACCCAGATTAAGGTTGTTTGTACCTTAATCTGTTCTTACCATTGTACTATGTTTTATTACAACAGGATATTTTTTTGAAAAATCCATCCACAGGATGTTATTGAAACCAAATGATATAATGTATGAACATTAAGTAATATAATGCATGTAGAACACTTATCACAGTTCCTGGCACATTATAAATGAAAAGAAAATCATCTGAGCATTAGTTATTTCTCATATAACTAGAAATAAATATTTTAAAATATTCCTATAAATATCAATGAACTTGAAACACATTGCCAAAGATCGCCTACATTATATTTACATACATTGTGAGTCACTTAGGAACTTGAGGAAGATATATATTGATGGTCTTCAATTTGATCATCATTGAGGAAGGAGACAATTTCCTAATAGAAAAGGTAGATGTGATGGAAGCCTCAGAAACACTGGGTGAGAGCTCGAGATATCTGAAAATTGTGATCCTTTTTTCTGTTGTTTGTTTTATTAATACTTATTGTGTATTCGCTCTGTTTCATTCACGGGACTCACTTTTGTGCATATAATAATGAATAAGACACAATCTTTGATGCAAAGACGTTTATGGCTTACGGTATCACTTTCACAAGATCTTTGGATTTTTGAGGGCAAAATCCCTGTCATTCTCATTAATGTGTGGGTGAGATAAACACAGGGCCACTGGAGAGCCATACAACCTGCCCTGGGCTTGCCGAAGGCTTTCTGAATGTGTTGATAGCCAAGGACAGTCCTGAAGGACAAGGACTTGATTTACCAAGATCAATAAGCTTTGGTTGGGGAACAAGGAGAGAGAGGAAAGGATATACCAAGCCAGAAAATTTCATATAAGTGAAGTCAGAGAAACATGAGAACATCAGAGCTGTAATGTGGCTCCTCATGGATTTCAAAGACTTACTACCACATAAAGAAAGTGAAATATCTCATTAATAATGTTTGAAGCTTGATTACATATTCGAATGATAGTTTTTTGAATATATTGGGTTAAATAGATGCCTATTATTAAATATATCTCTTCTTACTTTTTAAACTTTGAGTACTATAAAATTTTAAATTATGTATGCAGTTTACATTGTGCCTATGTTGCATTTCTATTGAACAGCACCGATGGGGAACACAGGTAGGAAATGACAAGTGATGTTGGGAAGATAATGGAGAAGAGAAGAGAAAGCCATTACCTGTTTTGCCTGTAATACCACAGCTTTTGGTGCACACTCTCTCCCTTGTACACCTTAGGCTTCTCACCACACAGTACCCACCATTCCAGACACTAAAACCTCAGGTCTGGACTCCAGTTGACTCTTGACTGGGACCTGTCTGTGTGTCCTGAATGCTTGTTTGCAAGAATCGGTTCAGAGATGGGCATGCCACCCAGTCCAAATGTGGTACTGGCTAAAGACAGACATTTTTAGACTGACAGAAGAGAATAGAGCCCAGGAGTAAATCCACGCATATATGGTCTCTGATCTTCAACAACAGTACCAAGAATTCACAATGGGAAAAGGACAGTCTCTTCAACAAATGTTGTTGAGAAAACTGGATATCCATATGCAGAAGAATGAAATTAGACCCTGACACTTCACCATATACAAAAATCAACTCAAAATGAATTAAAAACTTAAATGTAAGATCTGAAACTGTAAAACTATCAGAAAAAAATACACTCCAAATTCCATGACATCGGTCTGGGCAATGATTTCTTGGATATGAGCACAAAAGCACAGGCAGCAAAGGCAAAAACAGACAAGTGGGACTGCATCAAACTAAAAAGCTTCTGAACAGTAAAGAAAGCAATTAATAGAGTGAAAAGGAAACCTATGGAATGAAGGAAAATGTTTGTGATTTAAAAAATGGGCCAAGGACTTGAGAATAGACATTTCTCCAAAGACATACAAATGACCAAAAGGTATATAAAAAGATACTTAACATCAGTAATTTTCAGGGAAATGCAAATTAAAACCACAATGAGATATAACTTCATACATGTTAGAGTGGCTATTATCAAAGAGATGAAAGATGACAAGTGCTGGCCAGGATATGGGAAAATTGGAATGCTTGTGCCCTGCTGGTGTGAATGTAAATTAGTACAGCCATTATGGAAAACAGACTGGTGGTTCCTCAAAAAAGTAAAAATAAAAGTGCTATATGATCCAGTAATCCCATTCTGGGTGTTTATCCCAAAGAATGAAATCAGTTTAGCAAAGAGACGTTGCACTCTCATATTCACTGCAGCCTATTCACAATAACCTACAGATGGAAACAAGCTAAATGCCCATAGATGGTTGAATGGATAAGGAAAATATAGGATGTATATATAATAGAATATTATTCAGCCATAAAAGATAAGAAAATCTTGTCATATGCTATCACATGAATAAAGTTGGAGGATATTATGCTGAGTGAAATAAGCCAATCACAGAAGGACAGATAATGCATGATTCCACTTTTATGAAGTATCTAAAGTAGCCAAGTTCATAGAAGCAGAAAATAAAACAGGAGTTTCCAGGGGCTGGGGGAGGCTGCTGTGCAGTGGGAATAGAATTTCCGTTATGGAAAATGAAAAAGTTCTAGAGATGGCTCTGCTGTACATCACCGTGCTTATAGTTGACCACACTGAACTGTACACTAAAAATTTTGTTATAAGAGTAGATTTCATGTTATGTATTCTTTCACCACAGTAAACATTTGAGTAACTGTAATGACCTACTTCATGGAATGCTCTGCATTAGCAGATATCAGTACTACAGTAATTGTGCTTGATTTATTGAAGAAGATAATTGAAGAAGCATAGCCCTCAGGAGTGGTTAACAGTTTTAAATTGGTTTTGTTTTAAATGCCTTTTAAAACTATATGCATGATATATCCACTCTGTATATGTGTGTTTGTGTGTGTGTGTGTGTGTGTGTGTGTGTGTCTATGGTGTTGTACTGATAGGCTTATATTATGGGTGTCCATAAATTTCTTTTTCTCTTGGTCCACTTTTCTTGGATGTGTGTTCTCTAAGAAAAGAAAAACAAATCTGCTCATGCAAGCAGATTCTCATTTTTAAAGTGTTTAGAGCTGTGATTTGCAAACATTTTGGTCTCAGGCCCATCTTTACACACTTAAAAATTATTGGAGACTGCAATAGAGTTTGTTGAAGTTTGAATTATATAAATAAATATTTGCCATATCAGGAATTAAACTCATCATTTAAAATGATATGTATTTAATCATTTAAATTGACAATAAACTATTACTGGTTATATGATTAAGCCACTTCATGAAAAATACGTTTTTTAAAACAAGGAAGCATAGCAAATAAAGTACAATTGTTATACACTTTGAGCAAATCATTTTCATGAATGAAAGTGAAAAGGTATCATAGTTTCTTAGAAATATTAATATTTTTAAAATAACTTTCACATCAGTGATCCCCGGCAAGGGTTTGAAAAGCACACTTTGTGAACTGCTGGGTCAGCATATAAAACGCGCTTGGCTCCCTGAGAGGCGGGATGGCGGCAGAGCGTGTGTGTCTGTGATGTGCGGTGCCGGCGCCGCAAGGGAACGTGACTGTTAATGACTAAGATGCTGGCCGAGCGGTGGCTCACGCCTGTAATCCCAGCTCTCTGGGAGGCCAAGGCGGGCGATCATTTGAGCTCAGGAGTTCGAAACCAGCCTGAGCAAGAGCAACCCCGTCTCTACTATAAATAGAAAGAAATTAATTGGCCAACTAATATATATAGAAAAAATTAGCCGGGCATGGTGGCGCATGCCTGTAGTCCCAGCTACTCGGGAGGCTGAGGCAGGAGGATTGCTTGAGCCCAGGAGTTTGAGGATGCTGTGAGCTAGGCTGACGCCACGGCACTCACTCTAGCCTGGGCAACAAAGCGAGACTCTGTCTCAAAAAAATAAGTAAATAAAGAAGATGCTTAGGTCACACTGGTCCGTGCTGCCTGCACAAAGAGGAGGAATGCAGGACCTTGGGAAAAGGACTCGCAACAGAGGAACAAAGCCATACTCACAAAGACTAAAAGACAGAAGTCGACAAATCAGAGGAGATGGTAGGAGGCCTCATCATGTTTGGGAAGAGGGAAGGACGTGAGATTTTAGTAAGAGCTGGCAATCACTACTTGGCCTCCCCGAATCTTGAAAAAAAATCAGGTCAAAGATCAAAATTCATGTTGGAGCAGCGATTTTTCATAACTAAAGGAAATTCCCTATTTGGAATATGGGAAAATAAGACTTTATAAGCAATATAAAAATCCTTTTATATATCCATTTTCCTCAGCTAATTATATTCCATGTGTCTTCATCTTGACAAAAGCTTTGCTTCTGATAAGGGTGACAACCCAGTTGGTGAGTGATTATTCTAGTCCCTGATAGTAGAGCCTGAGCATGGGATCTGGAGTTAGGAAACAAGCTGAGGTCACAACTCTGCAACCTAACAGGTGACCTTGGGCAAATAGATTAATTTCACTATTTTCCTTTTATTGTCTGTAAACTAGAGATGTTAACATATAGCCTGCAAGTCTATGGTAAGAACCAAATGAAGTATGTATTTGTTAACTGAAAGCACTCAACAAAAACAGTAATGTAATATTAATATAATCAATTGTTATTATGATTATAATCTTATCCTGATTGTTTAAATGTGATATTTTATTAGTTATTTGCTTACAATAATCCACTTGGATCTTTGAAGATGCTCATTTTATTGCTAATTTTAAATAATGTAAGTATTATTCTATGTAATAAAAATCTAAAATAAAAATTAAATTTCTAGATTTAAATCAATGAGTGGTATTCTTTTAAATTATTTTATATGTATATCTTTAAGAAATCAAGTAATATGAAATAATCATATAGGTCACTTTTCTGGAAAGTCACAGCATGCAAAGTGTGATTTCAATTTTAAGAACAATTGCAGGGAATACCAACCAAAGAATGACAGAGGTGTGTCCCAGCTGTAATAACTTCCCAACATTAAGCAAAACACAGAATTTCAAGTAATACCAGGGCATAATTGGGATATCTTTCATTGCATGCTATGTAGATAAATTTACTAGTTTGGGGGTATCTAATATTAGATATCTTATATATTCTTCACACAGATTAGAGTATATGTTCAGCTATTAAATAATTGTTTCAATGGAAAATCAGTTAACTTCTTTGATACTTTGTTTTCCATATATAAAATGATGAAATCATATTTGACAATTTAGAAAATCTTATCAAAGCTCTATTAAACTAGAAGATACACAAACATGTCCACAGTCATCATATATTATAAAAAGATTTTTATTTTATTTTATTGTAGTAAGAACACTTAACATGAGATTTATAAAATTTTGACATTTATTGTGTATAATTAATCATTGGACAAAATGCTGTACAGCAGATCTCTAGAACTTATTGATTTGCATAAATAAAATTTTATGCTGTTGATTAGCGACTTCCTGTTTCTCCCTCCCCTAGACCCTGAAAGCAATTATTCTAGTCTCTGCTTCTATGAGTTTGCCTATTTTAGATACATCATATGGATGGACTCATGCAGGATTTGGCCTTCTGTAACTGGCTTCCTTCATTTAGCTTAATGTCCTCTATCAGGACTTTTCTGTCTTACTGTCATCTAGGTAGATGACACAGTGCTCACACACACATCCCTCCTACATGGGCGTGTTTACTACATACCTGAGAAAAGGGAAGCAAGTTTTAGGAATCATGGAATAAAGATGAAGAAGCAGAAATGAAGAAGGGAGCCAGAATTCTGTCTTCTCCCTCAGGACTAATTAGACTAAGTTTTAATGTTTGTGTGGGGCTCTAGGCTCAAACACAAGTACTTCAGAGAACATAGTGACAAAGTGTGGCCCAGAGACAAGAGACCTTTCTCCTCTTATCTGGTCACACCTACTACTGTTCTGGTACACAGGGGTTCTTTGCTGTGGGAATATCTTGAAATAACTAAGACAAATTATTCTTCTTAACTTATCTAAAACAATATAGGAAATTAATTGGACTGAGCAACTGCTCAGGCCAGGGTGGGTAGAGTCAGCGTCACTCTGTGTTTCTCAGTCCTGTTTCTTCACTATCGTAGGGCAGGGACCAAATCTGCAGGTGGCAGACACAGGCTGGCAGGGCAGTTCCTAGGGATGGGAAGCTGGGGAAGGGGCTGCAGGAAAACGCAGCCCACAACCACAAAGGTCAGGAACAGATGAGGTTCTGAGGCACACACACCTGTGCAGCTGCAACTTTGTTATAAGAACACCTGTCAATCATGCGTATCAATCCTCTGGTAACATCCCACACCTCCCGTAAGCCCTTCCTGGGGCCAGGCCGATAAAAGGAAACCACCTGAGAGTCTTCAACATCTTTCTCTACTCGCGGAGACTGGCCTGTTCCTCTCTGGAACATACTCTGGCTTTGTGTAGCTCCCTGCTTTTCTGCAATAAGAGCTGTTGTGTGGAATTGCTTCCTGTCTGTGGTCACTCCATTGCACCAGCCCTGCTTGTGAATTTTCCAAGCCAGGAGCCAAAGAACCAGGACAACAGCCGGCCAAGAGGTGGGACCTGACGACACTGGCCCCACTTCTGCGGTGAGGCTCTTCCCTCATCACAGCAAGGTGGCCAGCAGCCAGGAAAGCTCGTGTTGCACAACCAGCAGCTCAGAGAATCTCTTCCAGTGCTTTCTACAGAAGAAGAAAGAAGCAGCTCTGCCCCATAAGCCCCAGCAAACATTACTAGTGTCCCTGGTGGCGTGTCCATCTCTGGACACAAACATTCCTCTCTCTCCATAGGTTTCCTTTTCCTCTGTTGATGTTTCCTTTACTGCTCAGAAGCTTTTTAGTTTGATGCAGTCCCACTTGTCTATTTTTGCTTTTGCTGCCTGTGCTTTTGTGCTCATATCCAAGAAAGCATTGCCCAGGCTGATGCCATGGAATTTGGGGTGCATTTTCTTCTGATAGTTTTACAGTTTCAGGTCTTCTATTTAAATTTTTAATCCATTTTGAGTTGATTTTTTGTATATGGTGAAGTGTCAGGATCTAATTTCATTCTTCTGCATATGGATATCCAATTTTCCCAACAACATTTGTTGAAAAGACTGTCCTTTTCCCATTGTGAATTCTTGGTACTGTTGTTGAAGATCAGATGACTATATATGCGTAGATTTATTCCTGGGTTCTATTCTGTTCCATCAGTCTAAATGTCTGTCTTTAGCTCGTACTATACTGTTTTCACTACTGTGGCTTTGCAATATGTTTTGAATGAGGAAATATGAGGCCTCCAGCTTTGTTTTTTTTCTCAAGATTGTTTCATTATTCTCAGTATTTTCTGATTCCATATGAATTCACTCATTGATCTTATACTTTGTAATTATAATTATGAATCAAAATATTATTTGAAAAATGCATGTTATAGAAGAATTATAATGATTGTAATGCTTATTATTAACAGAGCATTCCTGAAAAGTAATGAAACACACACAAAACTTCTTGAAGCATATATCAAATGTTCTTGGAGTATAGATTTGAAAGAAAATGTATGAAAATTTATCAAGGAGATATGTGCCAAGCTTTAGTTGGGGCACATATTCTACCACTTATATAAAACTGCCCATATCCATATTTTCCTTCCTCCATTCTGCTTTGTGCACTTATCAAAGTGCCTAGATTAAATTAGGTACTCAACAAGTACCTTATATATTTAATGTCTTAGAGGGAATTCAATATCACTTTAGAAACATACCCCTTTTAGAAACATTTAGAAACATACCCCTCCACATTTTGATAATACCAGAATAAATATTATTGGCTTATGATTAATAAAACAGACAAGCTACATTTAAAAATTAAACTTGCTTTAAAAGTTTTTTTAAGGATATATAAAGATTCTGCCTTAATTATTGTTGTAGGGCAAAATCTAGAAAAAATATCATTAGTGACTCTAGAAGTTAAGTTTAGCATGTTAACAATTTTGAATAGGAGAATTATGACAAATTCTTTCTTATATCTCCACTTAGCATTCACACTCTGCCAATAGTGGGCATTAAGAGGTTTATTTTTAAAATGTATTTTAAAGCTCAATTCTGTTGTCAGAAATGTTTAGAAATTGGCCTGGATTGGCAAAAACTTTGCTGGCTAGCCATCTTTAAATTCTTTATCCCAGTCATACTTATCATTTAGAAATGTCAGAATAGACTAAATAAATGAACATTTTAAAGCATTTATTCCAGATATAGCCAGCTCAGTTCTGAAGTATAGGAAAAAGAGCTGTTCAAGGAGAGATGGGAATCTTTCACAGCAAGATGAAGGAAGAAAAAAGTTGCAAGGTGATGTAGGTAATGGGGCAGAGTGCTGAAGAAGGTAGAAAGGTGGAAGGAGAATTTGGAACAGAGCAAATGTGTGAAAATAGAACAGCTGTGTCCTGAAATTTTCAGGAAGAGAAAAATAATGAGAACATATTTAAAGAAAAGTAAATGATAAATGTAGATCTTTCTTATTTCAAAGTTTTCTCTTTTGCTAACTCTTCAAGTAAAATTAAAAATAAATACATAAAAACTATATGACTAGAGGTAAAATACTGGAAGTAGTTATTGCATAGTAGTTATTAGTATATATGTCTCAAAAAGCATAGATCTTTCCATTTACTTTACTCACTGTGCTCAGTTGAGAAATTGCTATAGAGCCTTCAATATGCATAGTGCAACGAATGAGTAAATGGATAAGCCCATTGTGGCTTGATGCACAGAAGGGCAACAGTTTTACCTTCTCCAAGGAGGTCTTGTGCTTGAACCCCAGCTGGACTTTTGTTTTCAAAGCAGAATTGCATAATGCTTGAATGAGGCAACACTCAGCAGCCTATAATCTCCTTGGTGAGGGAGAACATGACATTCACAAGTAAAGAATAACCTTTACTTCCTGTGGAAGGAACACAAGCTTAACAGCTGATGGTAAATTGTTGCCATGCTCTTTAGGAAGGACAGCTCTTGGCTTATTTGTGCCATTAAAGTCATTGTTTAATGACTTTTCTGTGGGGAAAAAAACAGAGCTAGCTCAACCTTCTTAGGCATTATTTGGCCAGCGATTTGACTCTGGTATTGGCAAAATGTTTCCAGTTAACAAGAATTTATTGAACATCTACTTTTCACCATGAAACAAAACAAAATAAAACTGATTTAAAAGGCAATATATGGGGGATTGTCACAAATGGCGGGTTAGGGATGACCTCCTGGCTCTCTGCTCTTGGAGTGGGAGGTGAAGAAAGCGGCCTGAATCACTTGAGTGGGTGGCTCTCCCACAGGATCGGCTACACGGAACTTCAGGGAAGCTTCGAGGGGCAGCAGTGCCGAGAAAAGGAGGAAAGTGACTCAGTGGATTTGCTGTGAAGTTCTGGTTCTTTTTTTTATTTTTTATTTCAGCATATTATGGGGGTAAAGATTTTAAGATTTCAATAAATGCCTTTTCCCCCCTCCCTCCACAAGTCTGAGTTTCCAGCATGACCATCCCCCAGATGGTGCACATCTCACACATTATGTATGTATATACCCACCACCCTACCCCCTCCCATTTGCCCAATACCCTATTACTGTAGTACTTATGTGTCCACTTAGGTGCTACTCAGTTAATAGCAGTTTGCTGGTGAGTACATGTGGTGCTTGTTTTTCCATTCTTGGGATACTTCACTTAGTAGTATTCCTGGTTCCAGCTGTAACCAGTAAAATATAAGATGTGCTATATCACCATTGTTTCTTAGAGCTGAATAGTACTCCATGGTATACATATACTACATTTTATTAATCCATTCTTGGGTTGATGGGCACTTGGGCTGCTTCCACAGCCTTGCAATTATGAATTGTGCTGCTATAAACATTCGAGTGCAGGTGTCTTTTTTGTAGTGTCATTGGATCTTTTGGGTAGATGCCCAGTAATGGGATTGCTGGATCAAATGGTAGATTCACTTGTATCGCTTTAAGGTATCTCCATATTGCTTTCCACAGAGGTTGAACTAGTTTGCAGTCCCACCAGCAATATAGGAGTGTTCCTTTCTCTCCGCATCCACAACAGCATTTATTGTTTGAAGACTTTTTGATA
This sequence comes from Microcebus murinus, assembly GCF_040939455.1. Lineage (NCBI taxonomy): Eukaryota > Metazoa > Chordata > Mammalia > Primates > Cheirogaleidae > Microcebus > Microcebus murinus. The sequence continues at coordinate 110,461,774 of NC_134106.1, forward strand.
AAGGCCATTCTCACTGGAGTTAAGTGATACCTCAGTGTGGTTTTGATTTGCATTTCCCTGATGATTAGAGATGTTGAGCATTTTTTCATATGTTTGTTGGCCATTCTTCTGTCTTCTTTAGAAAAGTTTCTGTTCAAGTCCTTTGCCCACTTTTTAATAGGGTTATTTGATTTTTTCTTGTTGATTTTCATGGGTTCTAAGTATATTCTAGTTATCAGGCCCTTATCAATGCATAGGATGCAAAAATTTTCTCCATTCTGTAGGTTGTCTGTTAACTTTCATGGCTCTTTCTTTGGCTGTGCAGAAGCTTTGTAGTTTGATCATGTCCCATTTATTTATTTTTGTTGCTGCTGTGATTGCCTTTGGGGACTTCTTCCTGAACTCTTTGCCTAGGCCAATGTCTAGGAGAGTGTTCCAACATTTTCCTCTAGAATTCTAATAGTTTCATACCTTAGGTTTAAGTCTGTTATCCAGCGTGAGTTGATTTTTGTGAGAGGTGAAAGGTGTGGATCCTACTTTAGCCTTCTACAAGTGGCTATCCAGTTTTCCCAGCACCATTTATTGAAAAGGGATTCTTTTCCCCAGCGTATGTTTTTGTCTGCTTTGTCAAAGATTAGATGGCTATATGAGGATAGTTTTATATCAGGATTCTCACATCTGTTCCACTGGTCAGTATTCCTATTTTTGTGCCAATACCAGATTGTTTTAATTACTACAGCTTTGTAGTGTAGTTTGATATCTGGCATATTAATATTTCCCATTTTGTTTTTGTTGCCCAGAATTGCTCTTGATATTCGGGGTCTTCTTTGGCTCCATAGGAAGCATAAAATTATTTTTTCTATATCTGTGAAGAATGCTGATGGGATTTAATAGATATTGCATTGAATCTGTAGATCAGTTTGGGTAGTATAAACATTTGAATGATGTTGAGTCTGCCAATCCACGAGCATGGTATGGATTTCCATCTGTTTACATCCTCAGCTATTTCTTTCCTCAGTGTTTCATAGTTCTCCCTGTAGAGGTCTTTTACCTCCTTGGTTAAGTATATTCCTAGGTACTTTAATTTCTTTGTTGCTATTGTGAAGGGAATTGAGTCTTTGATTTGGTTCTCAATTAGATTGTTGTTAGCGTATATGAATGCCTCTGATTTCTGTGTATTGATTTTGTATCCTGAGACTTTACTAAATTCATTGATCAGTTCCAGGAGTTTCTTGGTTGAATCTTTGGGGTTTTCTAGATATAATATCATATCATCAACAAACAGTGAAAGTTTGATCTCTTCTGCCCCTATTTGGATACCTTTAATTCCACTTTCCTGTCTGATTGCTGTAGCCAGGACTTCCAGCACTATATTGAATAGAAGTGGAGATAGTGGGAAGCCTTGTCTGGTTCTAGTTCTAAGTGGGAATGCTTTCAATTTTTCCCCATTCAGAATGATGTAGGCTATGGGTCTGTCATATATGGCTTGTATCATTTTTAGGTATGTCCCTTCTATGCCTATTTTCTTAAGTGTTCGTATCATGAAAGTGTGTTGAATTTTGTCAAAAGCTTTTTCTGCATCTATTGAAAGAATCATGTGGTCTTTGTTTTTGCTTCTGTTTATGTGGTGAATTGCATTTATAGATTTACATATGTTGAACCATCCCTGCATCCCTGAGATGAAGCCCACTTGGTCATGATAGATTATTTTTTTGATAAGCATCTGGATTCAGTTAGCTAAGATTTTGTTGAAAATTTTTGCATCTATATTCATTAGGGATATTGGTCTGTAGTTTTCTTTTTTTGTTGCATCCTTTCCTGGTTTTGGTATCAGAGTAATATTTACTTCATAAAAGGTGTCTGGGAGGTTTCCATTCTTCTCGATGTTGTGGAATAGTTTCTGCAAGATAGGTACTAGTTCTTTGTAAGTGTGGTAAAATTCGGGTGTGAAACCAACTGGACCAGGACTTTTCTTTTTAGGGAGATTTTTAATTGCTGCTTCTATTTCAGTTCTTGACATTGGTCTGTTCAGGGAATCTATTTCTTCCTGGTTGAGCCTTGGGAGGCTGTGTGTCTAAAAATTTATCCATTTCCTCCACATTTTCCAGTTTGTGTGAATAAAGATTTTTGTAGGCCGGGCGCGGTGGCTCATGCCTTTAATCCTAGCTCTCTGGGAGGCCAAGGCGGGCGGATTGCTCGAGGTCAGGAGTTCGAAACCAGCCTGAGCAAGAGCGAGACCCCGTCTCTACTATAAATAGAAAGAAATTAATTGGCCAACTAATATATATAGAAAAAATTAGCCGGGCATGGTGGCGCATGCCTGTAGTCCCAGCCACTTGGGAGGCTGAGGCAGAAGGATTGCTTGAGCCCAGGAGTTTGAGGTTGCTGTGAGCTAGGCTGATGCCACGGCACTCATTATAGCCTAGGCAACAAAGCGAGACTCTGTCTCAAAAAAAAAAAAAAAAAGATTTTTGTAGTACTCATAAATTATATCTTATATTTCTTTGGGATCAGTTGTGATATCTCCTTTTTTGTTCCTGATGGAGCTTATTAGAGATTTCTCTTTTCTGCTTTTTGTTAGCTTAGCCAGTGGCATGTCAATTTTGTTTATTTTTTCAAAGAACCAACTTTTTGTTTTATTAATCTCCTGAATAGCTTCCCTGTTTTCAATTTCGTTTAGTTCTCATTTGATCTTGTAGATTTCATTTTTTCTGCTGGGTATGGGGCTGGTCTGTTCTTCTTTTTCCAGCTCTTTGAGACGTTTCATTGGATTGTCTATTTGTGATCTTTTAGTCTTTTGGTTATAGGCCTTTATAGAGATAAACTTTCCTCTCAGAACTGCTTTAGCTGTGTCCCAGAGGAGTTGACAACTTGTCACTCCATTGTCGTTTTCTTCATAGAATTTTTTTATTTCCATCTTGATTTCTTCATTTATTAATTAATCATTTAGTAGGAGGTTGTTTAATTTCCACGTTTTTGTGTAGAAATGCAAGTTTCTGTTACGGTTGTTTTCTACTTTTATTCCACTGTGATCTGAGAAGATACATGGTTTGATTTCTATTTTTTTAAATTTCTTGAGGTTTACTTTGTGTCCTAGGATATGGTCAATCTTAGAGAATGTCCCGTGAGCTGATGAGAAGAACGTATATTCAGTGGATTTGGGGTAGAATGTCCTGTAAATGTCAGTCAGATCCAATTGTTCTAGAGTTTTGTTTAAGTCCATTATTTCTTTATTAATTTTCTGTTTGGAGGATGTGTCTTGTGCCATCAGTGGGGTGTTGAAATCTCTGGTGATTATGGAGTTGCTGTTAATCCATTTGCTTAGATCCAGTAAGGTTTGCTTTATGAATCTGGGTGCACCTAAGTTGGGTGCGTATATATTTAAAATTGTTATCTCTTCTTGTTGAACTGTGCCCTTCACCATTATATAATGAGCCTCTTTGTCTTTCACTACTTTTGTTGGTTTAAAAACTAAATCATCTGTAATTAGAACGGCCATGCCAGCCTTCTTTTGGCTTCCATTTGCTTAGAATACTGATCTCTACCCTTTTATTTTTAGTCTATATGCATCCTTGCAGGTTAGATGTGTTTCCTGAAGACAGCATATACTTGGCTTGTATTTTCTTATCCATTCAGCCAGCCTATGTCTCTTGAGTGGAGAGTTTAAGCCATTCACATTTATTGAGAGAACTGATAGGTAAGGTAGATTACTGTTCATTCTGTTGGGTTGGATGTTGTTGCTTGATTTCTCTCTTGAGCCATTGTATTATCTGACCTTTAATCTTTGGGTTTGGGTTGTTTTTATATTCATGAGTTTTTGTTATGGTGTTCCATGTGTGACACTGTTTTGAGTACTTCTTGTAGGGCTGGTCTTGCCTTGGTGAATTGTGAGATGAATTCTGAGGTGAATTCTGAGACTTTGCTTGTCTGAGAATGTCTTTCTTCTTCATATATGAAGCTTAGTTTTGCAGGGAATAAGATTCTAGGCTGGGTATTGTTTTTTTTTTTCAGTACAGTGAGAATGGGTCCCTAGTTTCTCCTTGCTTGTAAAGTCTCAGTGGAGAAGTCTGGTGTTATTCCAATTTGCTTTCCCTTGTATGTTACTTGCTTCTTCCGTCTTACAGCTCTTAGAAAGGCCTCATTAGTTGATATTTTGGTCAGTTTGATGACTGAATGTCATGATGTCTTCCTGTTTGCATTGAATCTCTTAGGGGTCCTCTGAGCTTCTTGAACTTGTATGTCGAGATTTTGAGCAAGGCCTGGGAAATTTTCCTCTATTATATCTTCAAATAGCTTTTCCAACCCTTGAGTGTTGTCTTCTTCCCCTTCTGGTAACCCTATGATCCTCACATTAGGTTTCTTCACATAATCCCACATCTCTTATAGGCTTTGCTCTTTTCTCTTGTTTCTCTGCTCTATCTCTGTGATGGTTTTATTTAGTTGGAGGGTGTTATCTCCAATCTCTGAGATTCTTTCTTCTGTTTGATCTACCCTGTTCTTGAGACTTTCCACTGTATTTTGTAGTTCCCTGAATTGATTCTTCATTTCCAGGAGTTCGGTTAAACTTTTCTTCATTGTGTCTATTTCTTTAGTGAACTTTTGTTCCAGACCCTGGAGGCTTTTTCTGGTTCCTTTTTGTTGGTTATTGAGTTGTTCTTGCAGGTCGGTGAGTGTTCTTATAATCCACATACAAAATTCCTCTTCTGTCATTTTGGTTGCCTGATTTTGGTTGGTGCCTGTTTCTAGGGGACTGGGGCTCCTCTTTGGGGGTGTGTTTTCCATTTGGTTCTTAATATTTCCTGAGTTCCTTCGCTGATTTCTTCCCATGTCAATCAGTTGTTGTTTCTTTTCTTTAGGTTTTTGTTTGGGTATTCACAGGCCTTGTTTAGTTTCTGAGCCGGTAGGTTGTGTCTGTGGGTGAGATTCGACCACTCTCTGTATAATAAGTCCGTAGGTGCCGTGAAAAGGGAGTTCAGGATGTCCTCCCTGTCAGTAGGTGCCACTTGCTTGCAGGAACAGGCTACGCTGTTGTTTTTGTGTCCTCTTATCAGCTCTTGTTCTTGTAGAGAGGCATTCTAGTGCCTCAGGTGGTGGGTGGGGCCCTGGGACTTCCAGTTGTGTCCTTTTCTCCCTCTCAGTGAGGGCTGGTCTACGAGAGAGTCTTGGCAGAGCTGGGTTGGGTAAGCCTGCCCTCAGGCATCACCAATGCCGTTAGCAAGGGTCAAAGTTCTGTTCTCTGCTTCCAGGGAAAGCTGTCAAGGAGGAGCTAGAATGGCCCCACTCAGTCAGTCTGTGTGTGGGGGTGGGGCTGTCTGAGACCCGTAGTCTGGAGCCAGCCTTGCTTCTTTGCACTGTCCCCAACTCCGCAGCTACTCCTGGGCCTCTGCCAGCAGGCCAGACCACACGCCACCAGGCCTCCCCTGCCTGTGATGCCAGTGGGGAGGTTCCCTGCACAGGAACACCACGTGGGCTGGGGGCACGGCCTCCCTTTGGGAGGAGGGTTGCCGTCTAGGATGCTGATCTGCCCCTGAAGGCATACATACCTCAGTAGGCTGTTCACGTATATGCCTTCTGTGCCCTGGACAATGCGAGACCTCGGTGCATGGGATCTGGTCTGCAGGTCTGACCTCTGGGTCCCAGAGTTGAAACTATATCACCACCACCGAGAGGAGTGCCGTTCCCAATACACCCACAGGGAGCCCAAGCTTGGTCTATGTCTCTCAGCCTCAGGGCTGCACCGTTTTCCTGGGATCACCGTGCCAACAGCACCTGGGAGGTCTGGCGGGTAGAGAGCTCACAGTCTGAGTTCCTCTTAGTCAGCTGTATGGCCCCAAAAGGGAAGGTCCTGTTCCCTGTAGGTGCCTCTGGCTGGTGGCTGTATTGTCTCTCTGGGCAGCCACGGTAGAATCGGGGGAGGGGAGGAGGCAATATGGCGCCTGCCGTGCAGCTTGGGTCTGTGCACATTGGGGTGCTCCAAGGGAGTTCGGAGCCTGGTGCTGCCTCTGCTACTGGCTTACCACTCACTGGTGGCGGCAGTCGCTGGGCTGGTGTGCGCAGGTCTCTCCACCCGCTGGGGAGTCCACCAGCAGTCTGAGATGCAGGGGAGGGGAAATGGCTGATCCACCAACCCTTCCTGCTGGTCTCTGTGCTTCTCTGGTGGTCTCAGCTTCCAATTCTCCTCCGCAACCTCCTTCTGTGAGTCTCCCATGGTCTCAGGTACTCCTCCTTCCGACCCTCGTCCGATGTAGTCTCGTCTTCTTGCTTCTTTTTTCTAATTTCTGCTAGAATCTGTCTTTTCTGCAGAGACACTCTGTTTGGCGGTGTTTCTCGTCCACCATCTTGATTCCCTCTCCTCTGCTGTGACGTTCTGAGAATCTGAGTAGTATAGCAAGGATTGGAGTGCAAACTTGCTGCATTCACCGTCCAGCCACATGGCTGTGTGATCCATCCCATAGGGGGATGATTTCTCGTTCACCAACCTCCACACTCATGCAAGCAGGGAAGTGCTTAAAGACAGCATGAAGAGGTAACATGGATGGGCAGGCAGGTTGGATAGGAGGCAAGAGCAGAAAGTAATTTGAAATCTCCAGGGCATGGTGCAAGGTCGCCATTGCTGGGAGATCTATAAACACCAGCAGCTTATTCCTCGCTTGTGAAGGGAAAGAAAAGTGAGACAGATTGCTCATTTGACTGAGTTGTCCAGTGGACTCGGGCAACCCAAGCACTGTGAGGGAGGGAGTGGAAGAGGAGGTGAGTGCCATCCTCTGGGGACCCTCCCCAGGGGTTTCCAGCAGCCCACACCCCGCTGCTGGGGATGCGTGGAAAAGGGATAATTTTCACCCCTCAGCGGAGATTCTCAGTGGTTCCTGGCAGCCCAAGCACAGCTGGTGAGGGAGTGGAAGAGGGAAGGAGCTCGCTTCTTGGTGAAGCCTCCTGGTAGATCCCAGTGTCTCATGTCTCACCAGGGAGGGGAGGGAAGAGGGAGAGAGATTGCTCCCCAGGTGGTTTCCCCCATCAGGCAGTTCCCCATCCCACCCAACTGCTCCTGCTTTGCTCCTAAGGAATAGAACCTGCCCTAACAGGTTCTACAGGAAGTAGGAAAGAAAGTGATCTTCCAACTCTCATGTAGGACAACTGTACCCCCAGCACATTCTGGGGTTTTGAGATAGGTGGTTCTTTCCAAAACTACAGACTCCACCCCCGGCAGAGTAGTGAAACAAACCATTATTCAAGCTGAAACCAGAGGCTGGACTTCTGTCTCCTATTGCTTAGTATCCATTGCTGGCCTGTTTTTCCCCAAAGGCCCAGACCCCTCCCCTGAAAGGGTTTAGTAAGTGCCTCTCTAAGCTGATACCCAAGCTGAGACATGAGCCCATATGCTGGAGGCAACCTGGAAGACAGGGTCTTCAGCCAAATGATCAGCCCCCAGCCCTGGAAATATGCAGTAGTGAGGGAGTCCACTTTTAGGTCCAAGGCCCACCTAGGTTGCAGAAGGTCCTTGTCTGCGACCAGGCCACTGGTATTCCATAGAGAAGGGCCTGACCATGCATATGAAGGAGCAGAGTTGCCAGGCAGGTCGGTCTCTGTTCTGGGTCCCTCAGTGCTCCTAGGCAGGACCTCTTCAATAGCCCTGAGCCTTCTACTTCACACCATCCAGATAAACTCCATTCTTGGAGTGGTGGAGTAAAAAGAGTTGATGTCTACTACAGTGAGTTGGTTTGGATCATCTGTTAAAACCAGAATACAAGGGCTTATCTTTGGTCTCCAGGTAGTTGCCAAATTATAGACTTGTATTCTGAGAAGGAGAATCTCAACGAGAATCCCTAACAATTGTACCAAAAGACACTTTCCACCAAGAGCTGCCACATATGTGCAGTGAATGATGTCTGAATAACTTTTTAGCAATCCCCCTCTAGCCACAGATCAAGGAACCTCTGAAATATAATCTCTTAAGCTGGCCAATACCTATTGCTTATCTCACCACAACTAAATAGGTAACAGGGCCCAAGGATCCCCTGGGAGAGGCACGGTACTAACAAAAGGCTGAGAGTCCTGTTTAACACTTTTAAAGGTTTAGAGCTCATTACATAGGTATTGGAAAAGCTTGATAACTGACCTCCCCTCACAAACCATAAGCAACAAGAAGAGACAGTAACCTCATAGCTCATCTGAGTGCCTCTCTCTTTATACGAGTAGTTGATAGAGGAATCACGCTCAAAAGAGGGATTTAATTCTCGGGAGTCCAAGCAAGGGTTCCAATCTCACTAATCTCTAGTAAAGGTTGGCAAAGACAACAGGTCAAAGATAACCCAACAGGCACAAACTCCTCTAAGACAGTATAGGTCCACAGTACATTTCCCCAGATCTGCCAAGGATTGTCCCTCAGGAATTCCAGATTTTAGCTCATAATCCTATCCCTGCACCTCCGATCCTCAATAAAGCGCCCAGATGAGAAAGAACCAGTGAAAGTTTACAGGAAACATGAAGGAGTAGAGAGAAAAATCACCTCCAAAGCAAAATATTCACTCTCCATCATCTGATACCAACATACATGATATGAGTAAACTGACAGAGGAAGATTTCCGAATATGAATTGCGACAAAACTAAATGGAATTGAAGAGAAAATAGAATCACAACATAGAGAAACCACAAGAACAATACAGGAAATGAATGAAAGATTCTCCAAAGAAATTGAGACTATCAAGAAAAACCAAACAGAAATTCTGGCAAGGAAGGAAACAAACAAGGATCTCCATAATTCAGTGGAAAGCCTAAAGAACAGGATGGACCATGCAGAGGAAATAAGCTCAGAACTTGAAGATTATGCCTATGCTCTAAACAAATCAGAGGAAGAAAGGGATCACAGAAACAAGAGACAAGACCAAAGTTTACAGGAAGTGTGGGATTATGTTAAAAAGCAGAGTATCAGATTGATTGGGATTCTGGAAGGGGAAGAGGAACATTAACAAGGGCTGGAAAACTTATTTCATGGAATACTGGAGGAAAATATACCAGGCATGGCCAGAAATCTTTATATCCAAATACCATAAGCACACAGAACTCCTAGGAGACTCAATATGAAAAGGCAATCACCTCGCCACGTGGTTTTTAGGCTGACCAAAGTAAACGTGAAAGAAAGAATTCTCCATGCAGCGAGATGAAAGCAGCAAATGACCTATAAAGGTAAGCCTATCAGACTAACAGCAGACTTCTCATCTGAAAGCTTATAAGCCAGAAGGGATTCAGTGCCTATCCTTAATCTCCTAAAACAAAACAAAGCCCTACCTACAAATATTTATCCAGAAAAATCAAGTTTCATCTATGAGAGAGAAATAAACTCCTTCTCAGACAAACAATCACTGAAGGAATTTGCAAAGATCAGACCATCCCTATAGGAAGTTCTCAGACCTGCATTTCTAGCTGAAACAGCAGTGAACACTCCTCAAAGTAAAATTGTCAAAGAATTAAAGTTTAGATCTCAAACTAAATGATGGCTCAAGGAGTAAAACAAAGCAACAATTCTCCACCCAACAATATGAATGGTATTATTCCTCCAATTTCAATCCTTTCAATAAATGTAAATGACTTAAATTGTCCTCTGAAGAGACATAGACTGGCAGAGTGGATAAAAATTCACAAGCCTAGCATATGCTGTCTACAGGAAACACATCTAACCCACAAAAATCCCTCCCGGCTGAAGGTCAAGTGATGGAAAACTATCATCCAGTCAAATGGGAGTCAAAAGAAATCTGGAGTAGCTATACTATTTGCAGATAATATAAGCTTTAAAATAGCAAACGTAAAAAAGGATAATGATGGCCATTATATAATGGTGAATGGGAAGATCCAACAAGAAGATTTAACAATTCTTAATATCTATGCACCCAATATAGAAGCACCCAATTACTTAAGCTACCTTGTCTAATCTAAACACCTGGTTACACAACACTGCCATAGTAGCAGGGGACTTCAAAACTTCATTGAATGATCTGGATAGAATCTCCAAACAGAAAATAGGCAAAGAAATAATGGACTGAACAAAGCTCTTGATCAAAAAGGTCTGACAGATCTTTATAGAGCATATCATCCAAATAAACTTGAAGTTGCATTCTTCTCAGCAGCCCATGGATCCTACTCCAAAATTGATCACATGCTAAGCTACAAATCAGATCACAAAAATTCAAGAAAATAGAAATTTTACATTGTATTTTTTCTTATGGTGGTATAAAATTGCACTTCAATTCCCATAGAAACACTCAACCCCTAACAAAATCATAGAAACTAAACAATCTATTATTGGAAAATTATTGGGTAAAGGAAGAAATTCAGAGGGAAATCAAGAATTTCTTCAAACAAAATGATAACAGTGATCCTTCTTACCAAAACCTGTGGGATACAGCAAAAGCTTACCTGAGAGGAAAACTAATAGCAATTAACACTCACATCCCCAAAACAGAAAGCTTAGATACTGACAACCTAATGAATAAGCTCAAGTAATTGGAAAAAGAAGAGCAAACAATTTCCAATCCTAATAGAAGAAAAAAAGTAACAAAGAGCAAAGCAGAACTGAATGAAATGGAGAACAAAAGAACTATACTAAAGATCAACAAAACCAGAAGCTGGTTTTTTGAAAAGATAAACAAAATTAATGACCCTCTTGCTATATTGACAAGGACCCAAAGGGAAAGGACTCTAATAAACTCAATAAGAAATGAAAAAGGAGAGATCACAACAGATAACACAGAAATACAAAACGTTATATTTGACTATTATAAAAAACTATATGGCCCAAAACTACAGAACAAAGATAAAATGGACAAATTTTTGGATTCATACAACCTCCCTAAGTTCACCCAGGAGGCAACAGAATTCCTGAACAGACCAATCTCAAGCTCAGAAATTGAAGCAGTAGTTAAAAACCTCCCTAAATGGAGGCCAGATGGCTACACTTCAGAATTCTACCAAATACACAAAGATGAACTCATACCTATACTACAGAAACTATTCCAAACCATTGAGAAGGATGGTATCCTTTCTAACTCATTCTACGAAGCCAATATCACCTTGATCTCAAAGCCAGGAAAGGACACAACAAAAAAAGAAAAATTACAAACCAATATCCCTCATGAACACAGATGCAAAAATCCTAAATAAAATTTTAGCATATAGAATTCAGCAGCATATGAAAAAAATAATTCACCATGACCAGGTGGGCTTTATTCCAGGGATGCAGGGATGGTTCAACACACACAAGTCTATGAATGCAATTCACTTCATAAATAAAATACAGAACAAAGACCATATGATTCTGTCAATAGATGCAGAAAAAGCATTTGACAAAGTCCAACACACCTTTATGATAAAAACTCTTAACAAAATAGGCATAGATGGCTCATACCTTAAATTTATCAAATGTATCTATGATAAACCCACTGCTAATATCATTCTAAATGGAGAAAAATTAAAATCTTTCCCCCTTTGATCTGGAACTAGACAAGGATGCCCACTATCTCCTCTCCTATTCAACATAGTGCTTGAAGTCCTAGCGTTAGCAATCAGGCAGGAGAGGGGTATTAAGGGCATTCAAGTGGGGGCAGATGAAATAAAACTCTCACTCTTTGCTGATGATATGATATTATACCTAGAAAACCCCATGGAATCTTCCAAGAGACTCCTAGACTTTATAACTGAATTTGGTAAGGTTTCAGGTTATATAATAAATATAGACAAATCAGAAGCATTCATATATGCCAAGAACCATCAAGCAGAAAATAAAATAAAAAATGCAATACCCTTTACTATAGCCCCAAAGAAAATTAAATATCTAGGAGTATACTTAACGAAAGATACAAAAGATTTATACAAGGAGAACTACGAAACACTAAAAAAATAAATTGCAGAAGATTTAAACAGATGGAAAAATCTACCTTGTTCATGGATTGGTAGAATCAATATTGGTAAAATGTCAATATTACCTAAAGTGATCTACAGAATCAATGCAATACCCATCAAAATACCATCAGCATTCTTTACAGATCTAGAAAAAGTAATTCTTCGCTTCCTATGGAACCAGAAAAAAACCTCGTATAGCCAAAGCAATCATAAACTAAAAGAACAAACTGGGAGTTGTCAGTCTTCCTGACTCCAAGCTGTACTACAAAGCAATAATAGTTAAATTAGCCTCATATTGACACAAGAACATAAGCATGGATATCTGGAATAAATCTGAGATACCAGAGATGAACGATCAGTATACGGTAATCTAATCTTCGATAAAGCTGATAAAAATATACAATGGGGAAAAGAATCTCTCTTCAATAAATGGTTCTGGGAAAACTGGTTAGCTACATGCAGAAGAGTGAATCAGGTACCTCTCATCTCTCACAAAAATGCACTCAAGATGGATAACAGACTTAAACTTAAGGCATGAAACCTTAAGAATCCTGGAAAAAGATGTTGGGAAAACCCTTCCAGACATTGGCTTAGGCAAAGAATTCTTGAGGAAGACCCCCAAGGCAATCACCACAGCATCAAAAATAAACAAATGGGATCTGATCAAATTAAAAGTTTCTGCACAGCCAAGGAAACCATCAGTAGAGCAAATAGACAACCCACAGAGTAGGAAAAAATATTTGCTCGCTACACCTCTGATAAAGGTCTAATAACAAAAATCTATCTAGAACTCAAAAGAATTAACAAGAAAAAATCAAACAATCCCATCAAGATATGCACCATGGAAATGAACAGAAACTTCTCCAAAGAAGACCGAATAATGGCCTGAAAACATATAAAAAGTGCTCAACATCTCTAATCATCAGAGAAATGCGAATCAAAATACAATGAGATTCGACCTAACCCCAGTGAGAATAGCCTATATCAAGAAATCCCCAAACAACAAATGCTGGTGAGGATGCGGAGAGACAGGAACACTCTTACACTGCTGGTGGGACTGCAAATTAGTGCAACCTTTGTGGAAAAGAATTTGGAGATACCTCAAACAGCTAGAAATAGAAATACCATTCCACCCAGCAATAGCATTGTTGGGCATCTACCCAAAAGAGCATAAAACATTCTATTACAAAGACATCTGCACCCAAATGTTTATGGCAGCACAATTCACTATTGCACGGTCATGGAAACAACCCAAGTGCCCGTCAATTCATGAGTGGATAAATAAAATGTGGTATATGCTCACAATAGACTATTACTCAATTCTAAGAAATGACGGTGAGCTAGCACCATTTATGCTATCCTGGATTAAGCTTAAGCCCGTTATCCAAAGTGAGGCGACACAAGACATGGAAAATGGGCTCCACATCTACTCGCCACCAAATTAGTACTGACTGATTAAAACTATGGTGCTCAAATAGTGGTAGTGCTCACCAGGGATTCGGCGGGGGCACCCAATCTTAGGGATGTGGCAAGCATTTTAGAGAGGAAGGGCATAACTCTAACCCTTCTTAGGGATAGGCAAAGATATACAAAGTAACCAAAATGTCAAAAACAAACAAACAAACAGAAAAGAAAAAAAAATCTTTTCATCAGGTGGTGGGCAGGCGGGAGGGGGGAGGAGGAGAAGGGCGTGTACTTACATGATGTGTGCAGTGAGCACCGTCAGGGGATTGGACAAGCTTGAGTCTCTGGCACATCGTGGGGAGGGAGGTGGGCGGGCAGGGGCAATATTTGTAACCCTAACAATATTTGTACCCCCATAATATGATGAAATAAAAGGAAGAAAAAAAATAATAAAAATAATTTAAAAAATAATAAAAATTTAAAAACAAACAAACAAAAAGGGCAATATACATAACTTAAACATTTGTACTCCTATAATATGCTGAAATTTTCAAAAAGTATATATTATCCAGAGACAAATATATATCTTAAAATAAAATTTCATTTATTTAGGATATGGCTCATAATACAAATATGACTTCTATAGAAGCAAAAAAGGCAGAGTTTTCTTCTTTCCTATCAAATTCAAAATAAAATCATTACAATTAATTTGTCACAACAAACCTCTCTTCTCCCCCTCCAAACTGTCCAAGGTATAATTTTTTTTTAGTACTCTAGCTACCCTATGAGCTAGATATTACTCTTATTTTAAAGAGGAGCAAACTGAGGCGTAGTTAAGTTTAGTGAATTTCCAAAGTCTACACAGCTGGGACGTGGCATAGCCAGTTTTGGAATTCAGGCTGACGGGTTCAGATTCTTGGCTTAGCCGGTGATGATGGGACTTCCCTCAAAATCTTGCCTGAGGGTGACAAAGCAGAGCAGACATGCGCCAGCTTTGGCTACTTCTTGGCTGTCCACTGCAGGTCACTGTCCTGCATGACCACTCAGTAAAACCTAAACCTTACAGCGGGGGTGGTGCTTGCTAAGTTATAGGCTTGGCTAGTGATTTATTATTTCTAGTATCACAATAAATCCTTAAATCTACTCTGCAAGTTAGGTATTATTTTCTCATCAACAAATGAGAAAACAAAAGTAGTTATAAATCATTAATTTGCTTCAGCCGTTCACTCTAACTTTATGCTTACTGTACTTTTTCCTTCCTCAAAATGTTAACATTTCTGAACATGTTTTCTCTCTTATGATAAGTCATCAAGTATTTGTTTGAGAACATTATAGTCCCAACTGAGCCCTGAGAACATAAATATGAACAAGGCAGGTATGGCTCCTACCCTTATAGAGACAATAAGAATATAAACCAAAACATAGATTATTATCACACACATTAGGAAGCCCAGTTCCAAGTAGCTATAAACATACACAAAACTTTCCATCAATTCTGCTCCAGTGCTGAGCCTTTTCCCCTATTTTGTTCCCCTTTTTACCCCCAACAATACAATAACTACCTTAATTTATCACCCAATCACTCTTAATTCTCAGAAGATTTGGCTTCCATTGTAACTATTAACATTTCAGGATGATTCTGCACTTTTAAAAGGCTCTTGAAAACATTATCATATGCTATTCAATTTTGTTTTTATGAATATATGTGTAATATATGTTTTTCATAATATAGGACTCACCGAAAAAGGTCCTATCTTCGAGGATCAACTATACTTCTTTTCATCAGGTCATAAGAAATCTATCGTTGCTCATTCATTTACATCTTTTGCTATTAAAATTCTAGAGTTAAATGCACTAATTCATTAAAATAATAAGAGCATCCTATGTCTCAGGCATAATTTTCTCATCCCTTTTACTATTTATTATTGCCTTTTAAGACTCTTTCCAATGGTCTTAAATTTTCTGTTTTTATTCTCTATATGTATTCATGTGCACTTTATGAATTTCATCCATGTATTCCAGCCCCCAAGAGAAGAAGCTCTAAGAAACTTCACCCTATCTGACCTTCCCCCATGGACCCCACCCCTACCCCCCGCACCACCACATAGTCCAGGACCTTGGTTACATCCTGTCATCAGTGGGTCCCAGCTGTTGCTTGGCTCAGGCAGGACAAGAAACTTGGTTTTGGGGGTAGAGAAAAAGGGAGCCAAGCCACAATTAGTTTACCAGGTTTCCAGAATTCTCTTCTTTAGGAAAATTATTTCAGTGTTAACACCACATTGCATATATATTTAAACTAGCATTCATTGGGTTGTGTGGTAACCATATGTCTCACCAGCTATCTTATGTATACTGTCACATTTGAGTCTCATAATAAGTAAGTGTCTATGTTCCTTCTAACCACTAGGAAAATCAAGGGTTAGAGAACCTGAACACTTGTTCAAGTGCAGACATGTAGAAAGTGGCATCCATGGCATTTAAACCATTCTGGTCTCATCCTAATTGCCATCACTTAGCTGTTACACTGTTTTGTTTCCCCATTTGTGGGAAAAAATGCAAATAGAGAGAAGGAACTGAGTGGAATAACAAAGACATGAATTTGACCTCTTGTAGGACCTGCTCATGGAAATTCATATTTCCTAGATAACAAAAATTACACAGATTACACATAGCTTGTTGAAGAAATTAAAGTCTAGGGAAAAATTGGATTTAGTTTAATTTATCTGTGCATCTTGCTACTTTAGATTGTCTTTATATATTTCATATTCAGCAAGTCAGCATAATTTGCACTAAATTATTTGATGCACCAGCAATCCAACATTCAGCAGGGTTCACCTCAGAAAATTGATGATGAAGTGAATACTGTTGATTTGGATTTTAGTCTCTATTATGTTCCTATTTTATAAGCACTATATAAATGAGGACAAAACCATCATATAGACTACAAATCACACATTCACATCTAGCAACACAAAAGGCAGACACATATTGTTATGTTGAAAATGCTACAAGGCAATTGGGAAACACTCAGAGTTTATTAACATAATAGATTTTCTTCATTTTGAATTAATACAATTCATTAATTTTTAAATACTTCTGCTGTTATCCATTTATACAATAGTCTGGTGAAGTGAGTGAGGTGTTATTAACTACCTAGGAAAAAATGAGAAAATGCAAATCCAAGCTTATTAAAATTCTCTTAAGTCAGCATTAAAATGAACACTTAATGTCCCTAATGTGTAGTATCTTATTCAAACCATTTGACTACAGTCTCAATTAGTGAATGTACTCATCAATGGTGGTCATAAAGAGATCTTAGTTGTGTTGCTGTGGGTCTACTAAGTGATGAGATCTGTTCAAAAACAGAGATATACTGATTTAAATGTTTGAGGGCTTTTAAGACTAAAAAGTCCTTTGAATTGAAAAATGAATTTAACATGCAATAAAAATCTCTATTTTTACCTCAATTTCCTACCTTTTTTGTCAATTTCATATTAACAAATGTCTTCTATGTGAATTCAAAGGCTTTAAATTTTTAAAAATTCTTCCAAGATAAATTTTAGATATTTTAACAATTTTGTCTTCAAATAGTCCTGAACATTAAATAGCTGAACAGATGGGTAACAAAAGAGGATTTTTTTGGTTGTATCACAAAAGGAAAACTATTGTGAATTGACATCTAAGTCTTTCTAAACAGTGGCCATTTAAGTCTATCATCAGAATATTTCCAGTGTCAATAATCCAAAAATTAGAAATCTAGCTTATTTCTATTATAAACTTTGATTTTATTATTTAGTGAATGTATTATAAGTTATTTATAAAGTTTATATGAGATGTAGGTATAGTAGAAAATAAAGTAAAATTAGTTTTGTCATAGTCCACTTCTGGTCTTTCAAAAGAACACCGTGTCTGTTTTTTCAAAATCCTCTTATACCTTGTGTTCAGCTGAATATTAGTTCAAGCTGACACTGAGACCAGAGACAACCACTGGGAAGACAAATATAATGGATTTTGTTTACATGTTCTTAAAAATAAATATTAATTCATTGCAATTGAGATTTATGGAAGTTAGGGATGATTTATGTGCTTGAATGGAATAAACTCTGAATATCAAATGAAATTCCTGTACCTGCTATGTATTTGCATCTGAGATATGTGAGGCACAGAAAATATCTTTGTGTTTCTCCATAGTTACCGCTTTTCTTTTTTAAACTAAAATTTTGAATCCTAGACTGAAAGCAAGCCCTGAAAATAATTTACAACTGTATAGATAGTGAGAACTCAAGAGAGAACTATTAATTCTGGAGCTGGGTGTTTACATTTCAAAGGGGATGATAAGGCCTAGGAGTTTGGAAATATCTGTAGGTTGCAAAATTAAAGAAATTGGGATTATTTGGCCTTTAAATTTATTTATATTCCAAAAGGTTAGAATGAGAATGTAAAATCCTTTCCATCACATCTCTGAAGGGCAAAGGTTTAATTTCTTTTTATTTTATTTTATTTTAAGTAGAGAAAGTAGAACAGCTGCTTCTCTCTTCTATATAAATAATAAATACCCAGCTTCATTTTTTTCTCAGCATTTGTTTATGTATAGGACACCTGGCCTAAATTTATTATATCTCTTCAGGGGTAAGAATTGTGATGTGGGGAACTACATAATTAATAACTGCTTTTAATTGAATAGTGATATTCTATCTCTGATTCAAAAACCTTGTGCATGTATTCAGGACAAAATTGATAAAGATAAAGGTCTAAGTGAAATATAACCCTAGACCTAACACATTTCATATATACTACAATCCGAAAACATAGATAGTTACTATGAGAAACTAGGTGGAGGGGAGATCAGAAGTAAGGTATTAAATCTATTATTATTATTAGAAAGCAAAAGTATATATTATAACATCAATACTTGGCCAATATCACTTTCTTCTCTATGTTACCACAGCAACCCTTTACTACAATATTTATCACGTCCTGTAGTTGCTTAATTGACATTATAATATTTTGATATACTAATCAATTTTTTTGCTCTGGTAATTCATTTTGATCGTTTGGCTCTTTCCCATTAAACTACACTGCGACATCTATGTCCTAGATGTCAAGTAAAACTGCTGAGAGAAACTAACAAGGCTTAATTTTTAAAAGGTGTTTGTGTTCACAAACCCTCGTATTGAATATAAAAACCTAAGACTCTGAGGATCTAAGACCATAAAGTCTAAAACCACAGACAGTAGATTTAGGAGACTATTTAAGAAGATCCTCATTTCTAATCATCCCTTCATTCAAATAAATAGAGATTATCATTTTGGGGACAAAAGTGAGAATTGGTAGAGAAGCAAGAACTTACAATTGTCTCTTCCCTTAATAAGAGGCTCCTTCAAGGAGATAGATTTGAATTAATGAAACTGCAAATAGGTTAAGAGCTCAAACAACAGAGAATGCTGATGCTTTGCTTCCTTGGGTGGAACTGAGAAGGCAGCAGGTCTCATAGCAGGGTGTGGTGAAAGCATAGTCATGCAAGGTGTTCAGCCAGATTAATCAGACAGGTTCCTACAGGCACGGCTACCATATAAATATATGTCACAAAAGTTCATGTGTTGAAATTTAGTGGCCAATGTGAAAGTTTTAAGAGGTGGGGCTTTTAGGAGGCGATTAAGTTATGAGGGCTCCACCTTCATAGTTCTGAGGAGGACCCTTAAAAAAGAGCTTGAGGGAGTGAGTTTTCTGTCTTCTGCTCTTTTGCCACATGAAGACACAGGGTTTGTCCTATTTTTTCTTCTGTCCTTTTACCATATGAGGACACAGGCACAAGGTACCATCTTGGAAGGGGAAACACGGAGCCCTCTCCAGTCACTGCGTATGACAATGCCTTGATCTTGGACTTCCCAGATCTAGAACTGTAAAAAATACATTTCTGCTCTTTGTAAATTACTCAATCTGTGGTGTTTGTCATATCATTGCACACAAACTGAGACGGCCTCCATCTATTCTAGGACAGGCACACTTTACTAAGTTTCTGATAGGAAAGAGGATCTCACACAACAAGCCATTGGGACCAAGAGGCCTTGAGGTAAAATCAAAGATATATTGGCAATCTGTTTCTACCAATCACCAAGAAGATATGGGACAAGATGTCTTACTAGGTGACAATGTAGAGAGATGACAATCAAGGACCCCTCACATGACACCATGGCACCATATAAATCTCTCATCTTCTGACCACTAATTTAAACACAACTCAAGGAAAAGATAAGGGAAAACTATAAAGGAGATTACTCTGAATAAGCTAAAATGAACAGAATTGGCTGAGATTTAATTTCTGTCTTCTGGTAGAATGGGGCTCATGGTAGAAAGTAAACCGAATAACAGAAAATTTAATAAAAGCTATTATTATTATCATTATTACACCTGAGATGGCCTGAATATCAAATCACAAAATTTACACAATTATATATCTTCCCCACTAGACTATATTCTCTTCCCTAAGAATCAGTCACTGTGTATTTTTCTTGCCTTTTCCCCTGTGGAATCTACTTGTTAAATGAATGAATAAGGCAACCATGAGGGGACACTAAGAATTGAGAAATTAGAAGGCATGATAGGTAATATATATTTAGGTACAATATATCTTTTCCATCATAAGATTCTACAAAACTTAGAACTTTGTTTTGTCTTCACATTTCTACAAACATGTAGAATTGAGAAATTAGATGATATGATAGGTAATATATGTTTATTGACAACATCTCTTTTCTGTCATAATATTCTATGAAACTTAGGACTTTGTTTTTTCTTCACATTTCTCAAAATATGTAGTGTTAACATGATCCTCTGTCTTGAAATTTTTGTTTAAAATGATTAATGATAGTAATACCACAAGCTGTTCTCCAATTAAAACAAAATTTTCTCTTCAGGAAATACTTCTAGAGTTAATATTTTTCAGTTCCTTTAGTCACTGTTGTGAAAAATATGAAAAGAAATTCATAAAACTGTATTTCCTGTAACACTTCCTTACTATTTCAATTTGAGTTGGAATCTTGGGCCCTTTTAAAAGTTTCAGCCACAATGTGCCAGTTTTCTAGCTTACTGCAGGAATAGGTTCTTCTTGTGCTTCTGTATAAGTAACAAAGACTCTCCAAATGAGATGAACTTGAATGCCCATTCAATGTGGAATATGTTGTGTGGGTGTGTGGATGGAAGGGAGGTGCATGCATATGCATATAATAAAGATATAGGGTACATAGCACAGAATTCTTTTAAAAATGTAATAAAATGACTTTGAAAGAGCAAGTCTTTTCACAAATACATACACAGCACATGTGGCAATTTTGTTGAATGCGTTACTTCCCACACTTAGAATATTTCTTAATTGATGGAAATTTTTATCAGAATAAGAACAGAAGTAGATAAAAACACCATGAAATCAAATGTGGGAAAAATTTTTATTTTGCTGTTTGGAATTAAAATTAACTATTTCTGACTCATTATAGCTAATAAATGAGACTGTGAATAGCAATTGATTGAAATCAGTGAAGCAAAAATGGCTTATTTAAATCAGTGCTATTGAATCAGAGTCAATCACATTTCAACCAATGTCAAAGAACAGCATCAGAAACGGCCCATTGTGAAGAAGGGCAGACTCAGAGTCTTTCTACTGTCTCAATATCAAATCATGATAAATAACTTTTATTCCCTATACTGGAATTTTAGGGACTTATTAGGGGACCAAGTCATAAAAGGGTTGCTGAAGTAGTGAGGTGACACCCAGTTCACTGAATAACTCAACCACAGCAAGGCACAATATCCAGATCATCAATGCTACAAGAACTTATTCTTGGAATAATACAAGGGTCAAAACTTCCATTAAAAAATGTGTATGGGGGTACGGGAGTCAGGGAGATGGTAGAATAGAAGCAGCCTACACAGCACCACTCTCATGGAGAGGATCAAAAGTGTCTAGTAGATATCTACCTTTGGATTGATCATTTGAGTGACATCCACCCTCCATTTACCTGTTCAAGTTTCTGAAGTAGGACACAAACACACCACCCATAGAACCATCTCTACCTTTCCTAAGCAACAGAGGTCTTGGTAGAGGAAAGCAGGTGTACTGCATCTGATTTGAGCTGAAAGAAGAGGCCCCAGGAGAGAAGGAACCAGCATAAAACTCTGGCACAATGTAAAAACAGGCTATCTCAACACCCCCAAAGGATCACAATAGCTCTCCAGTAATGATCTCTAACCAAAAGGAAATTGCCGACATGACAGATATGAAATTCAGATTGTGGATGACAAGTAAGATGAATGGAATTGAGGAGATAGTAGAAAACTGTTTCAAAGAAACTAAAAACATAATTCAGAATATGAATGAAAAATTAACTAAAGAGATAGATAACATTAGAAAAGAGAAAACAGAACATAAAGAACTGAAAGAGTTATTTAGGGAATCTCAAATTATAACATAAATCTTTAACAAACAAACTAGACTAAGTAGAAAGAAGAATTTCAGAGCTTGAAGACAAGGATTTTGAAGTAACCCAGTCAGTAAAAAATGTAGAAAAACAACAAGGAATAATTAACAATCACTGCAAGAAACCTGGGATTATGCAAAACAAACTAATATAAGAACTATAAGTATCTTTGAGGGAGAAGAAAAAGCAATAAACACAAAAAACCTATTTGAGAGAATAACAGGAAAAACTAACTGGTATCACTGGAGGCCTAGATATACAGATACTAGATGGTCAATGAACACCTAAAAGATTCATAGCAAAAAGGACATAGCTAAGACATATAACCATCAACATGACCAAAGTCAAAGTGAAGGAGAAAATCCAACAAGCTGTGATAGGAAAGAAACTAGTTACTCACAAAGAAAAACCATCAGAATAATGGTAGACCTTTCAAAAGAGATCTTTCAAGCCTGAAGGGATTGGGGTCCCAGTTTTAGTCTTCTTAAACAGAAAAATAGCCAGCCAAGAATTTTGTATCCTGGAAAACTAAGTTTCATAAATGAAGGAGAAATAAAGTCTTTCCCAGGCATGCAAACACTAAGAGAATTTGTCACCACTAGACCTGCCTTACAGGAAATGCTTTGAACTGCTCTATACAAGGAACCAAGCAATCAATATCCACCAGTGCAAAAACACCCAAAAGTTAAAGTTCATAACTCTTATAAAGCAGTACTACAAAGGAGAAACGAAGCAATTAGCTATCATTCAACATGATGAATAGAACAGTATCTCACACTTCACTACTTATATTGAATATAAACAATCTTAAATGATTCATTTAAAAGATATAGACTGGCTGAATGGACAGCTCAAGTACGTGCTGTCTCCAAAAAACCCATCTAAGCCACAAGGATACTCATAGACTAATGGCAAAAAATACTCCAAACTAATATAAACCAAAAGTGACCAGGAGTAGCTATTCTGATATCAGATAAAATAGACTTTAAATCAATAATGATAAAGACAAAGATGGTCATTATAAAGATAAGGAAAGTAATTCAGCAAGAAGATATAATAATCCTAAACATATATATGTACCTAACACAGAGCTGTCAGATTCATAAAACAAATTCTACTAAAGCTAAACAAAGAAAGACACAGCAACATCATAATTTGCTGGGACTTCAACCCTCCCTGACAGAACTGGACAGATCATTGAGGGATAATATCAACAAAGAAACACTGGACTTAAACAGGACCCTAGAACAAATGGACCAAACAGATAGCTACAGGACATGTTGCCCACAAACTTCAGATGTATATTCTTCTCATCAGCATATGAGACATGAGACATTTTCCAAAATTTATCATATGTTAGCCCACAAAACAAGTCTCAGAAAACTTAGAAAAATTGAATCATTCTATAATTTCAATCTTTCTCAAATCACAGTGGGATAAAACAAGAAATCAACTCAAAGAGGCACTCTCAAATCTACCCAAAGTCATGAAAATTAAATAGCCTGCTGCTGAATTATACTTGGGTCAATGATGAAATTACGATGAAAATAAAAATATTTTTTGAACTGAATGACAAACATGACACAAGCCTTCAAAATCTATGGGATACAGGAAAAGAAGTTTTAAGAGGGAAGTTCATAGCCTTAAATGCTTACATCAAAAAGACAGAAAGGTATTGCATTGAATCTGTAGATCAGTTTGGGTAGTATAGACATTTTAATGATGTTGAGTCTGCTGACCCACAAGCATGGTATGGATCTCCATCTGTTTACATCCTCTGCTATTTCCTTCTTCAGTGTTTCATAGTTCTCCCTGTAGAGGTCTTTTACCTCCTTGGTTAAGTATATTCCTAGGTACTTTAATTTCTTTGTTGCTATTGTGAAGGGAATTGAGTCTTTGATTTGGTTCTCAATTTGATTGTTGTTGGCATATATGAATGCCTCTGATTTCTGTGTATTGACTTTGTATCCTGAGACTTTACTAAATTCATTGATCAGATCCAGGAGTTTCTTGGTTGAATCTTTGGGGTTTTCTAGATATAATATCATATCATCAGCAAACAGTGAAAGTTTGATCTCTTCTGCCCCTATTTGGAAGTAAATAGGGGCAGAAGTAAATTGGGGTCCCCTGAAGGGACCCCAATCCCTTCAGGCTTGAAAGATCTCTTTTGAAAGGTCTACCATTATTCTGATGGTTTTTCTTTGTGAGTAACTAGTTTCTTTCCTATCACAGCTTGTTGGATTTTCTCCTTCACTTTGATCTCTTCTGCCCCTACCTTTAATTCCACTTTCCTGTCTGATTGCTGTAGCCAGGACTTCCAGCACTATGTTGAATAGAAGTGGAGATAGTGGGAAGCCTTGTCTGTTCTAGTTCTAAGTGGGAATGCTTTCAATTTTTCCCCATTCAGTATGATGTTGGCTATGGGTCTGTCATATATGGCTTGAATCATTTTTAGATATGTTCCTTCTATGCCTATTTTCTTAAGTGTTTGTATCATGAAAGGGTGTTGAATTTTGTCGAAAGCTTTTTCTGCATCTATTGAAAGAATCATGTGGTCTTTGTTTTTGCTTCTGTTTATGTGGCGAATTGCATTTATAGATTTACCAAAAAGTCTCCAAACAATAAGTGTTGGCATGGATGCGGAGAGAGAGGAACACTCCTACACTGCTGGTGGGACTGCAAACTAGTTCAACCTCTGTGGAAAGCAATATGGAGATACCTTAAGGAGATACAAGTGGATCTACCATTTGATCCAGCAATCCCATTACTGGGCATCTACCCAAAAGACCCAGTGAGACTCTACAAAAAAGACATCTGCACCAGAATGTTTATAGCAGCACAATTCATAATTGCAAAGCTGTGGAAACAGCCCAAATGCCCATCAATCCAAGAATGGATTAATAAAATGTGGTATATGTATATCATGGAGTACTATTCAGCTCTAAGAAACAATGGTGATATAGCACATCTTATATTTTACTTGTTAGAGCTGGAACCCATACTACTAAGTGAAGTATCCCAAGAATGGAAAAACAAACACCACATATACTCACCAGCAAACAGGTATTAACTGAGCAGCACCCAAATGGATACATAGGAACTACAGTAATTGGGTATCGAGCAGGTGGGAGGGGGGAAAGGGTGGGTATATAGATACATAACGAGTGAGATGTGCCCCATCAGGAAGATGGTCACGCTGGAAGCTCAGACTTGTGGGCGGTGGGGGTAGGGGCACTTTTTGAAACCTTAAAATTTGTACCCCCATAATATGCCGTAATAAAAAAAAAAGACAGAAAGATCAAAGATTAATGACCTATTGTCACACCTCAAGGAACTAGAAATAGAAGAACAAACCAAACTCAAAGACAGAAGAAGAAAAGAAATAACAAAGATCAGAGCAGAACTAAGCAAAATGGAAAACAAAAGCAAAATTACAAAGGATCAATTAAACAAAAGGTTGGTTCTTTGAAAAGATAAACCAAATTCATAGACATCTAGCTACATTAACCAGAAATAGAAGAGAAAGGACCTAAATAATCTCAATCATAAACAAAAAAGGGAGACATTACAAATGATACCATAGAAATACAAAATATCATCTAGGACTATGATGAACACCCCTACACACAAAAACTAGAAAATCTAGAAGAAATGGATAAATTTTTGGAGACACATAACCTCCCAAGCTTGAATAAGAAAGAAATAGAAATCCCGAATAGGCCAATAACAAATAATGAGATTGAAGCAGTAATAACCTCCCCGCCTCCCCCTCCCCAAAAAAGACAGTTCTGGTTCAGATAGATCTACAGACAAATTCTACCAGGCCCACAAAGAAGAATTGACACTCATTCTGCTGAAAGTGTTCCATAACACCAAGAAAGGGAGAATCCTCCCTAACTTATTCTATGAAGCCACTATAACCCTGATACCAAAGCCTGGAAAGGACACAACAAGACAAGAAAACTACTATATCCCTTTGAACACAGATCACTTTTCAACAATGTACTGGCAACAATAAAAATAAACAAATGAGATTTAATTAAACTAAAACATTTTTCCACAGCGAAGGAAATAATCAACAAAGTGAATAGACAACCTATAGAATGGGAGAAAATATTTGCAAACTATACATCTGACAAAAGGATAATATCTAGAATTTACAAATCAGCAAGAAAAAAGCAAACAAAACCAAACAAAACCATCACAAAGTGGGCACAAGACATGAACAAACTCTTCTCAAAAGAACATAAACAAATGACAAAAAAACATGAAAAATGTTCAACATCACTAATTATCAGGGAAATGCAAATTAAAACCACAATGAAAATTAAAAACCACCCTACCCCTGTCAGAATCACCATTATTAAAAAGTAAACAGCAATAGATGTTGGTGTGGTTGTGGTGAAAAAGGAAGGAACGCTTACATACTCTTGGTGGAAATGTAAACTTGTACAACTGCTATGAAAAGCAATATGGGGATTGCTAGGCTGAAAGGTAGGTCTACTTTTAATTCTTTGAGGAATCTCCTATTAGGTATCTACCCAAAGGAAAAGAAGTAATTTTATAAAAATTACCTGCACCTGGATGTTCATCATAGTTCAATTCACTATGGCAAAGAAATGCACTCAACCTAAGTGCCCATCAACTGATAAATGGATAAAGAAACTCAGCCATAACAAGGAATGAAATAATGGTTTCGAAGCAACTTGTATAGAAGCAGAAGCTATTATTCTAAGTAAAGTAAGTATCTTAAGAATGGAAAAACAGATGTCACAAGTTCTCGCTTGTAAGTAGGAACTAAATGAAGAATACATATGGTCATTAAGACCTGCAATGGGCAATGCAAACTAAGAAGTGGAAGGGAGATGAGAGATAAAAATCCACCTATTGTGTACCAATGCATGCTTTTCTGTTGGGGGAACACCGAAAGCCTTAACTTCAGCATGACATAATTTATTCATGTAACAAAGAACACTTGTACACCCTAATATTTTTGAAATTAAAAAAGTAAAAATGTGTACAACAAAGGATTCCTTGATGAGAAATATTCTTTTGCACTGAATGAAGAAGAAAGTAATGTATGTCATTGTAAAGAGATTTTAAATAAATGAGCATTTTGATTACTTTTTAAAAATTTCATTATACTATTTTCCAAACTAGCTGCAATTTACTTTCTAGGATTATAATACATAAATAGTCTGATTATAGTTCTTCCTAAACACACTTTACCAGATGGATTCATTTTTGATCTTTTAAACACAGCTAGCCTTTCCACATATCAACTTTAACAACTATTCCAGATATTTTCTGAGGACTTACTTTCAGTTTTTCAAATGTCAATTCACCCAGGAATTCTCCTTAGAAGAAGAGTTTAACTAAAGTTAAAGAAAAAACTCTAAACTCTCTCTCCTGGACTAACAGTATTTATCATATACATAATGTACAGTGATTTAGGACATTTTATCTTCCATAGTAGAGAGTGACCTATTGAAAAACAAAGATGAACTCTTCCTTTGTTTCACCAACAATGCCTAGCAGAGTGTGTACACAGTTGAATAGTAAAAGTTTATTAAGATGCCTAATTGATCTGTCTGCATCATTACAAACTAGTTTACTTTTAAATTCCTGAAACTTCAATTGCTTTGTCTAACTACAACTCTAGGAAGAATCCAATTGAAGAAATATATTGTGGGACATGAACTTGGAGAGGGGTAGGATGGTCCTAAATTCATTTGGAAGATGTCTTAGTCCATCCCTGATGCTATAACAAAATACCATAGACTAGGTAATTTGTAAATAAGTTTATTTTTTCACAGTATTGGAGGCTGGAAAGTCAAGATCAAGATTTGGTGTCTGGTGAAGGCTTGTGCCTTCTTGCTACATCCTCACATGGGGAAAGGGGCAAGAGGGATGACGGCTGTGTGCTCACGTGGCAGAGGAGACAGACGGGCTCAAGGGGTGAAGGTGCCTTTGCATTTCTTTAATAATCACTAATCTTATTCTTGAGGGCACTTCCCTTATAAAGGCTCCACCTCTTAATACTATCACATGTAAGTTTCAACACATGAAGTTTGGAGAGACACAGACATTCAAACCACACAAGAAGCTTTAGAGGCTACATAGTGTTGTGTCAAAGTCATTGCAATTGTTGCCAGAGTGATCTGGGTTGCGATATTGCCTCTGCTGATTGTTAGCAGCAAGATTATTGACAAGCTCCATCTCTGACAATACCTCAAACTTCAGTTTTCACATAGCAATCACTTATTTATCGTTTTCATATGCCAGACACCATACAAGGTACTTAGATTAAAAGAATAATAAGACACTACCCTGTAGCTAAAGGAGCTGAAGTATTGCTCTTTGTCTAGCTAAGAAGTACAGACATTTTTTTGTAAATCATTGGTTTTTAAATGGTACTTTTTGAAGTCTTAAAGTTATTTGGAGGATCTCCAGGGCCTTTGATCATGCAAGGATGTGAAGAAGGGATAGGGAGGGCTAAAGTGAAACTGGTTGGAATCTAGGTCTTTTCCTTTAACCATTTTAGCTTTTCTTTTATCTGTTTTTATTTGGGGTTTCTACATAAGATTGAGCTTGAAAACCAATATTATTTAAAAAATAAAAAGGATGACAAAGTTCTGCTATGAAATATAAGAATAGTGTACAGGGCCTACGTATGAATGAGATTGGATGTGTCCCATAGAAAGTGGCCGGAAAGGGAGTGTTGGGTTCTGCAGAAACTTAAGTGGTAACAAAAGGACAGAATTGGGATGGAAACTCATGCTCTCTGATATGCTGATATGCTGTGCTCAGAGACTCAGAGCAGTGTTCAGCATTTGTTCTTCCTCTTTTTGGCCATTTTCACATGTCATTCATTTCTCTCTGCTGCTGACGATGCCCGCTTCTCAGCAGTGTGGCTGTCTAATGGTCACTGCATGCTGCTGCTCCGGGAGAGGAGGGCGGTCTGGCCGATCCTTACCCGCCAGCCCACGTTGACTTATTCACTCAGGGACTCTCGGCCTCACGACATTGACATCAAAAGGCTGCCAGATGTCTTCTTTATAAAATACCTATCAGCACATGACTCTGCGAATCTATCATTCTCCAGCCTGTGGACATAGAGCAATCATTTAATTGATCCAGTGGTAATCCTTTCGGGCTCTCAGTTGCTACTTGGTATTTTCCTAGTTCTCACTCTATTTGAATGGATTAAAATTTTTGTTTTGCTAATACATTTGAATGCTATAAATCTTGGCAGCACATTTGAAGGAATATAACTTCACTAAACAAGTCATCAGTCATTATTACACAATTACCACTTAACTATAACAATGTCTTATGGGACTATAAAAGCATCCACAGACCACCTGGATCTAAATTTAATCTTTATGATACACAGAGTAATTGTGATCAAGATCTATAGGTTTTAAACTTTCAAAATCTTGGTATTCTTTGAAGTTTAGATGAAATAATCAATGTAACAGACTTTGTGTAATGATCAGCAAATATTTGGTGGTCAATAAAAGCTAACTTTTTTATTATTTTCAAATTATCATATCATTATGATTTTTTGAAACCAATAATTTACATTGCATTAACTTTTGGTTTCCCATCCAGATTTTCTCCCTTGGATATTCTTCAGGAAAAGTCTTTATGAAGTTAATAACTCACAGGCTTAATTCTTATTCATTTGCAGCTACCTTGCCTTGAGCGATGCTGCCTGTCCTACACAGCTAGTGTTCATTTGATGATCCATACATATTCACATTTAGCATGATAAGACTACCTTTTACACTTTGGTTAGAATTAGGAGGTAAACCAGCAAAGTTTTAGATAATATCACAAGCCATGACAGTGGGAGAAGAAATACTGGGCTATGGTATAAAATCTCTGAGTCAAAGCAACAGCAACGATTGTTGATAAAGCATTGAACTAATATTGAAGAATTTGGAATTCTACCTTAGCCCTCAATTTTTTTTACTTTAGAATATTAAGGGGGTATAAACATTTTGGTTACAAATACTGCCTTTGCCTCACCCAAGCCAGGGCTACAAGCATGCCTTTCCTCCATACAGTGTGCTCCACATCCATCAGTTGTGAGCTTATCCACCTCCAACCCTCTACTCCCATGAATACTACTACCATGTGAGCACCTTAGTGTTGATCAGTTAGCACCAATTTGATGGCGAGTACATGTGGTGCTTATTCTTCCATTCTTGTGGTAGTTCACTTTGGAGGAAGGGCTCAAGCTCTATCCAGGGTATTATAGGAGGTGCTAGATCATCATTGTTTTTTCTAGTTGAGTATTTATCCATGGTGTAAATATACCACATTTAATCAATTCATTCATGGACTGAAGGGCACTTGGGTTGTTTCCACATCCTTGCAATAGTGAGTTGTGCTGCTATAAACATTCCAGTGCAGATGCCTTTATTATACAATGTCCTTTGTTCCTTTGGGTAGATGCCTAATAGTATGATTGCTGGATCAAATGATATTTCTATTTTTAGCTCCTTGAGGTATTTACAAATTATTTTCCACAGAGGTTGCACTAATTTTTAGCCTCACCAGCAGTATATGAATGCTCCTGTCTCTTCACATCCTCGACAGAATTTGGGTTTTTGGGATTTTTTTGATAAAGGCCAATCTCACTGGGTTCAAGTGATATCTCGTTGCATTTTCTTTTGCATGCTTTAAGCCATGCTTCCCTTTTAGATATTGCTAATCTACCATAATATTTGATAATCTATGCAAGATTTTGTCCATTTAAAATTTCTTAAATACAGATAGACCTATTCTTGTCCAATGTTTGGAAATAAGATGTATAGAGTATTATAGATTCCTCCACTATCCATTTAAGTTCAAGTAGAGTCCATCTCCCCATTCACCCTCACCTTTGAATCTTGTGTCTGCATACATACAACTTTCTAAGCCAAATCACAAATGTAGACCAGTCGTCTCTATTGTCAGGATCTAAGACGTACCAAGAAATTAGATGAAGACTCCTTTTCATCTCTGCATAAGTGAGATATTATAAGCCATGTTAAATCAACTGGTGAGTTATATGTGGCAGTTATAAGTTACTGTTATTGGATCAGTTAACTTGATCTTTCTAAATTCCAATGTTCTTTCCTTTACTATGAGAATAATAATTTTTATTCTAGAGGCTGGTTGCATGGATTAGGTGAGTTCATATTTATAAAGCTTTTATTCTAGTCTGGTACATAATATGCATTCAAAATTTATTTTATTATTTATTACACATATTATTTTATAATATTGAGTTTTATAACTTACAGAAAGGCCTTGGATTTCAATGCAAACTTCCTCTTGAATTTTATAATTATATCATTTGTGGAATTGGGTTGTAAAATAAAAATGAATTTTATAATTATAATAAGATCTACATTACATCTAGTTAGATGCAGCTATACTCAACATTCTTGCTGCATCTATTTCACATGAGAAACTAAGATTGATGGTAAAAATGGAAATTGCAAGTGATATTGCTGCTATAGACTCAGAGAGTACAAAAGTGAATTGAAGTACACAAAGTTATTTAGAAGAATTCAATAATATATTTTAATAATGAGTTCCAAATTTTGATGTTACATGTAAACTAAGGACAAGAGAAAGTGTGCCTGGATCAATGTTCAGTAGAAAAGTCTACTTCATGGGAGCTCAGGTCTGATGTAGTATATTTCACATACAGAATGACACATAATAATATTTTAAAGTCGCATTAGTTGTTATGTTATAAGTCATGTCTGCATTTACTCTGCAGTGAGAGAATGGAGTTTTAATGGCCTGTTGAATTGTATTGTAAATCTTTCAATGTGATCACAATTAATTCATAAGATTGTTTGATTTAGCAGTATGACTGAATATGTTTGTGTATCATTTCGATTTTATGGGATAAGTCTGCATATAAATTTAAACTTCAATGACTTTCCTAGAGATTTAATAGGCTTCTTAGATAGAATAGATTCTTATAGAATACACAATGAAAGTTAATGCCCTAGTTTCCCGTGACTATGAAAAGAGTACCATGCTAGACCACTTTATTCCGTTCTATGACAGAATCATGGTGAAGTAAGGTTTATAACTTTTTAAAATTCAATTTCACTTGTGATTTCAGCATACCTGACATGTATCAGCAAAAATTGTAAGGTCTATTGTCTCTTCAAAGGAAAAAACACAGCGAAAGCCAAATATGTAAAATAAATAAAAGGAGAACTATTTTGATGATCTCTGAGTAGGTAATCAGAATCCCCTTCTGCTTCCCTCACCCAGAAAGCCCTGAGAGAGCTATTCAGAGAAGCTGGACTACAAATTCACAGGCTTCTTAATTGAAAATGGGTCAAAGAAAATCACACAATTCTGTCTTCCATGTATGATTCTATTTCTTTGGAATAATTTCAGCTAGCATTTATTCAATATCGTTACAAAAATACAATTTACTTACACTCTAGTGATACATATACTCATGTATCCTTTTTCTTCTTATTGAAAAAATCTTAAGGAGATCATATGTTACCTCTAGACATGGAAATATATTAGTATCATTTATTTCTTTAAGCAATTTCTAAAGTTCTCAAATTCAGATCACATTTGATCTGATTTTCTTTTATAAGTCAATTTGCACTAGTTTAATTCATTTAATAATTCTCCCAGTTTATTTTTAAACCCATTAAACTACTGGGTGGTCATTCACTTCTGACTACCAAATATTCCTTATTCATTTTAGCATATGACCTCAAAAGAAGAGACATTTTAGTGAAGACCTGATGAGTTACAACCCAGGGCTGAAGTGTACAAGTAGTAATACATCAACTCCAAAAGGCACCAGTTGCATTATAAACTATGTACAAATGTAAATGGCAACCTAAAAGGCTCACTCTTTGGTTTTGTTTATTTTCTTTTTACTGGGGATACTGCCTATCTGGAAGGCAAGGGACTCTCTCTAATAAATGTCTCCATAGGATTTGGAGTACATGTTTTCTTTTTGTTTGAGCATGTAGCATGCCACTCAAATGTCCTTTGACGTAGCTCCAGGAGGTACTCTTAATTCTTTTCTAAAAGGCAGGTAAATTTAGGGGCTCACATTAGCACAATCTCTTAATGACAGGAATTTCT
This sequence comes from Microcebus murinus, assembly GCF_040939455.1. NCBI lineage: Eukaryota > Metazoa > Chordata > Mammalia > Primates > Cheirogaleidae > Microcebus > Microcebus murinus. The sequence goes on from NC_134106.1 coordinate 110,494,657, forward strand.
TACAAGGATTGAATGCCAATATTCAATGGAGAGTTATGATATCACTTCAACTTCAGGGTCAATATCAGACAAGGGATGAAAGAAGGACTTCAGAAACAATGGGGAAGAGGACAATGATTCTAAGGCAACCAGTGTTGATGGTGGTACCTGTAATGACAGAAGAATAACAATCATAGCTACCTAGAAGAAGCATGGAAAATATTATAGCAAAGGAAAGAATATGAATTTGTATTTCAGCTAACAAAATAGGTGGGAACTAAGAATCAAAATCTGAGATTGTAACCTACATACTTGATTGTCTTTAAATTATAAGCATTCTCTGAGGAAATAGGATGAACACATATGAATCTATATTTAACACACAATAATAATTATATAAATATCAATTTACCATATTCCTCATAAATGTATATGCAAAGATTCCTAACAAAATACTACCAAATAAAATTTAGCAATGTATAAAAGGAATTATACACCATAGCCAAATGGAGTTTATTCCAGGCACACAAGGCTAGCTCAATATTTGGAAGTTTATCAGAGTAATTCACCATATTTTCAGGCCAAAGAAGAAAATATCACTATTGATATGATACATGATTATGATACATGATAATATCAATTAATACAGAAAAGATTAGACAAAATTCACATCCATTCATAATAAAACTTCTTAGAAAATATTATGATATAATAATAATTATAATATTTTCAAAGGACTAATACCTAGAATACATAAAGAACTCACTTACCTCAACAGTAAAAATTAAATAATCCAATTAGAAAATGAACAAGAGACATGACCAAATATTTCACTGAAGAGAATATACAGATGGAAAATAAGCAAATGAAAAGATGTTTTACATCATTAGCCATTAAGAAAGTGAAAATTCAAATCACTGATTCTTATTCCATACTTATCAGAATGGCTCAAATAAAAAATAGTGACAGAACCAAATGCTGGTAAGGATCTGGAGAAACTGGATCACTCATACACTCATGGTAAGAATGCAAATGGTACAGCTACTATGAGAAACATTTTGATAACATATTAATTAACTAGACATGCAACTACCATATTGCTTAGCAATTACACTCTTGGGCATTTATCCCAGAAATGAAGACATTTCATGCAAAAACCTGTATGCAAATGTTCACAACAGCTTTATGCACAACAGTCAAAACTGAAGCAACCTGGATGTCCTTCAGCAGGTGAAAGTTTTAACACACTGGAGTTTATCCATAGGGAGTACTATTCAACAGAAAAAGAGGAAACAAACTATTTTATATACATAACAACTTGAATGAGTCTCCAGAGAGTTATGCAGTGTTATAAAAGCCAATCCTGACAGTTTACATGCTGCATGATTCCATTTATATAACTTTATTAAAATGACAATATAGGAATAGAAAACATATTAGTTTATTTTCATGGGTTAAGAATGGCAGAGGAGTATGGGAGGGAAGTGGTTGTGGCTACAAAAAGGCAATGGAAAAGATACCTGGCATAGTAGGGGATTGTTCTGCATCTTAACTGTATCAGTGTCAAGGTCAATATCCTGGTTGTGATATTGTACTATAGTTTTGCTAGGTGTTACCCTTAGGAGAAACTAGGTTTATGGTACACAGTATCTCTGTGCTGTTTATTACAATTGCATGTGAATCTCTAATCATTCACAAATGAAAAATTTAATTTAAAAAATTATCTAGTCACTGGCTGCATACCAGAAATATATTTTATGCATAATTTGTTATTTATTTTTTAAATCATTTTGACATTAAAAATTTAATATAGTTTAGAAAACTTTAGATATCTTTCATAAATTAGAAACTTTTAAAATATGCCTGTGAAAATATTCCTCCTCTTTCTTCCCACCCATCAAAAAAATGTGATGGTAGATTGAGAATGGACTATAGACAACAACTCAATTATATATGCTTTTGTTTCACATATAAAATATAAAAGTTAGGAGTTGCAAACCAACTTAAGCCAATTTGTTCTGCACACTTCTTATATTATTTTTGGAAGATAATGACAAGCCCTTAAAGATTGTTCAGGAAAAGATTAGTTCCTCTAAAATCCCATTATGAGGTATAATAGTAAGGTCAGATCAAATTGCATCAGTCTCAAAACCATTTTTTATTCAAACATTTTTTTGGTAAGCAATAATTCAACTTGGTCATTCAACCTGTTCTGTGAGTTCAATGAAGTTTTCCCTATCTCTCTCTGTCTGCCTTTTTAGTTGTCCTGATGATATGAAATTGTTCAACTGGGGCAGATCCAATAACACTTTAGAGGCAGGGTTTTGAGTCCCTTTGATTGATAATCTTGCTATTAGATATCCTCCTAAACCAATTTTGGTTACAGCCTCAAGGATCAAATCTTCCTAAAAGTACAAATTACAGACCTCACTGGGTTTTCTTTAAATAATATGCTTATTAAAGGTGTTGTATTATCTCTAAATTACTTAAGCCAATCCACCTATCTTGAATATTTTTAATGTTGCTAATGCAATTTTTAACTTCACTATGTTAACCAAATGTCAGTTGCTGATCAAGAGACAGATAAACAGAAGGTCTTAAATAGTGGCTTCTTCTGAAGGGTCACATATTACAGATCTTCTTCCATAGAACATTTATTAATGTCAATAAAATACAAAGGATGGAGAAATGATACTCTTAACATGCAAATGTATTCTACATTGAAATGAGGAAAAAGATCTAGATGAGATCCACAAAATGATTATGTTCCAGAAAATAATATTCTATTCATGTCAATAGGAGACAACATATTTCATATTTAACTTGTGAATAATGAAGAGATTTTTGCCAGAGAAAAGCGTGGAGAGGAGTTGGAATGCATGAAGTCAGAAATGAGTGATTCAGATTTGGTGCTAGGGGAAGAATGTTTTCAAAACAAAGGATTCCTGAGTAAATTGGCAAAGACAAAGAGTCCAGAATATTAGGACTGGGGAAAATAGGAAACAAAAGGATAAGAACTGTGAGACTGAAGACTATATAAAGTAAAAGCAAAACTTCTAAAACAAGAACCCAGAGTGACAGCAGCTTGAGGGATAGTGAAAGTGGCTACAAAGACTGTCCTCATTTGTATGTGCCAAAAGAAGGTAAATCTGGGATTGGGGAAAAAAACTCAATCTGATACTAGAAGGGGTATAAAATAATACTGACCTTGTCCCAGACATTGTGGAAGCAACATGGCCTCTTGGAAAATAAGGCTGTAATTCTGAGAGTCAATTGCTAGAGATCTAACTGGTGAATAAGGGAAAGAAACTTCTGGAAGAGTATGTGTAATTTTCATCTGAACCTAAGCAGTTTTCTTAAATTTTGTCAGATTTCATTTAATTCAGTTACTCACCAAAGATACTAAGTGATATTACTTTGCACTAGATGGTATTACCTAAGCTAAAAAGTTGACTTTGAAGACTTAGATCAACAAGTATGATTTTGACAGTGTAATCTATTCCATTTTTATAATGAGAAGGTCATAACAAAAAGTAGATTCACCAGGATGAAACTGGAGACCTATTTTGTCTTTTATATGGCTTTCTGAAGGTTGCTTATGTGAAGTATCGTAGTACTAAATATTTGGCCTATATTTTGTTGCACTGACAAATAGAGCAGATATATTCTCCTAATGTCTTAGTCTCTTCATGCTTCTATAACAAAATGCCACAGATTGAGTAACTTATAAAGAACAGAAATTCATATCTCACAGTTTTGGAGGCTAGGTGTTCAAGATAAAGCTACTGGCAGATTCTGAGTCTGATAAGGGTCTTGCCTCCATTTGTAAGAGGACTCCTGTAGCTGTATCCTCTGGAGTGGAGAAATGCTTTGTCCTCATTTGGTGGAGGGAACAGAAGGGTGAAAAAAGGGCAAGCTCCCTCTATCAAGCCCTTTTCTAAGGGCCTAATCCTATTCATGAGGGCAGAGCCCTAATGACTCAGTCACCTCCTAAAGGCCACATCTCTTAATACTGTTGCATTAGGAATTAAGTTTCAACATGAATTTTGGAGGGAACTAAAACATTCAAATCATAGCAATGACTTTCAAATAATGTCAAACAAAATTAAACTCCAGCATTATTCATCACACTTCCTGCCTTCAAGAAGCATAGGTTGTACTGGGGGAAAGATGTGAACAAATTATAGAATAAGGTGATACAGAATACATAATAAAGTGGCTAAGCAAATGGAGCACAGTTTGTGCCATGAAAACATTTTGGAAGACTGTAAGAGGGAGTGGATTTTGTGGGATGCTCAGTTTTGAAAATACTATGCTTGAGGATGCTCATTTATCATTCAGGTGGAAATGGTGACAACAGTATTGATGAGCCTAGAGTTCAGAGAAGTGTTAGAGGCAGAATAAATTAGAAAGCATTTATATGGCTTTAAAGCCCTCAAACTAGATGAGTTCACTAGTAGAGTAGGTGCATTCTAAGAAAGGAAACGTCCAAGTATTACAGCTCTTCAACTTTGAGCAGAGAAGAGAGTGAAGAGACCAGCAACAAGAATGAGAAGGAATAGGTGGTAACATGGCAGTAAAGCCGAGACAATGTTGAGCATTAGGAGTCAAGCAAAGAAGCATTTGTGATTATCTAACCAGTCCTGCTCTCTATTCCGACTTCCACAAATATTACCCAGGCAGGCCAAAGATACCTGTATGTGTTCCTAATCTGGAGGTCAGAATGGAGTTCCAGCAATTTTCAATTATCTTCAGATGATAGTAATAAAGTAACACGGATCCACAATCCCTAATCTGCCTTTGCAAATTCAAAAAGTTCTGAAAATCAAAAAGAGATTTGCCATTCACTGATAACAGCCTCATCTGTCATTTACTATTTTTGGCAACATAGCCTGGTTTGAAATGAAATCAGACCATTTATAATCTTCATTTATCACTTAATGAGACTAGGCACACATTTTTCTGCCAAAAATATTTCTGGACTTGATTTTGGCATTGCTGCCTCAGGCCTTTCAGCACATGCAATGTAACTTATAGTGTATGAACCTTAGTATCTTTTCCAAACCTGAAAATTTCACATTGTGAATGACATCTGACTTTCAGGGGTATTAGAGAAGTAATTGTTGTTTTCTATAAAATTATTCAAACTCTTACATACATTTCATATAAGACAGTCTAGTTTTGCTGAAAATACATTAAGACCATGATAGCCTGCGGTGTAATAAAATAATTTCACTTCCTACCCTTACCTAGATTTAATCTACTTTTTTTAAGGAAGAGTAATTTCCTAATTGCAAACCAAGATATAAAGAACTTTTTAACTTATGAGAATACATCCTGAATTTCCTGGGTCTCAGATGATCATTTGGAAAGAAAATTTGAACCTTATAGATGTGGGTGGGCGGGGAGGAAAACTACCCCTTCTGCCCCAGAAGGTTTACTGAAAGGTCAACTCCCAATACGCCAATTAATGGGAGAAAGAGCTTACACATCTGTTTACCATGCGCACAAGGAGAATCATTGTGTGATTGCCCGATCTCCCAATGGGGTCCTCATTTTAGACAGAGGGGGAGATAGGAATATAGGTAATTCTGTTGAGGGGCAATAAATGATTACTAGGGATGTTGAATAGATACTTGGGAGAATGAGTAGATGGGGAAACAGTCTGATCCTGGGAAGTCTCTCACTTCTCCAGACGTCCCGGCTCTGCATCCAGAAAGAGGAGCCCAGCTCTGTAAGGTGCAGTTGTGAAGGAGGCTGTTTTCCCAAACTTAACTGGGAGAGACATTATTATCCACACCCCCCTGTGACTTAAGTCCGGGTGCTTCGAGCCAAAGGTTTCGAATCTGCCTTGGGGAGAAGCTGAGAAAAAGACTGTTCCCATTCCTACTGCTTGTCTCAGTCTTAGTATTTAAAGAGAAAGATGGCAGAGAGTGATAGGACTTAAGCAACGTGGCAGGTCTCTTTCTGGTTGGGGACTCTTAGAGGCCTCAGGAAACAAAAGAGAGAGTAATCTCAGAGCCTATCATAGTCCTTTCCACTTCAACCTAAGGGTTGTGAGTAAACTCGTGCTCACAGGAGTTATCTAACCCCTGAATCTCTAAGCAAGGAGCCTAAACCCATTAATCTCTATAGACATAAGGTGAAGACATTAGATCAAAGATAACCCAACAGACTCAAACTCCTTTAAGATGACACAGGACCAGAACACATATTCTCAGCTCTGCCAAAGATCATTCCTTAAGAATGCCACAATTTAGCCCATAACTCAGTTCTAACACCTCCGGTCCTGGACAAAACACCCAGATGAGAAAGAACCAGTGGAAGATCACAGGAAACATGAAGGAACAGAGAGAAAAGTCACCTCCAAAAGAAAACACTTGACCTCAATCAACTGACACCAACTTACATGATATGATCAAACTGACGGAGGAAGAATTTCGATTATGGATTGTTAGAAAATTAAACAGAATTGAAGAGAAAATAGAATCACAACACAGAGATACCAGAAGAACAATCCAGGAAATGAATGAATAATTCTCCAAAGAAATTGAAATTGTCCAGAAAAATCAATCAGAAATTTTGGCTATGAAAGAAACTATGTATCAAGGATCTCCATAATATAGTGGAAAGCATGAAGAACAGGATGGACCATGCAGAGGAAGGAATCTCAGAGCTCAAAGATTATACCTATGTGCTAAACAAATCAGAAGAAGAAAGGAAACACAGAAACAAGAGACAAGATCAAAACCTACAAGAAGTGTGAGATTATGTAAAAAAGCCCAATCTCAGGATGATCCAGATTCTGGAAGGAGAAGAGGAACAATCACAAGGGCTGGAAAACTTATTTCATGGAATACTAGAGGAAACTATGCTGGGCCTGGCCATAAATCTGGATATCCAAATACAAGAAGCACACAGAACTCCTGGGTGACTCAACATGAAAAGACAATCACCCCGTCACATGGTCATTAAGTTGACCAAAGTAAACATGAAAGAAGCAATTCTCCGTGCGGCAAGACCAAAACAATTAACCTATAAAGGAAAATCTATCAGACTAACAGAAGACTTCTCATCTTAAACCTTACAAGCCAGGATGGATTAGGTGCCTACCCTTAATCTTCTACAACAAAACAAAGTCCAACCTAGAATTCTTTAGCCGGAAAAACTAAGTTTCATCTTATGAGGGTGAAATAAAGTCTTTTTCAGACAAGCAATCACTGAAGGAATTTGCAAAGTCCATACCAGCCATACAGGAAGTTCTCAGACCTGTATTTCTAACTGAGCAGGGCAATAGACACTCCTCAAAGTATAATCTTCAAATAATTAAAGCTTAGATCTCAACTGCAAGATGGCTCAAAGAGTAAGACAAAGCAACAAGACTCCACCCAACAATATGAATGGAATTATTCCTCCAATTTCAGTCCTCCCAATAAATAAAAGTTTATGTAAATGGCATAAATTGTCCTCTGAAGAGACATAGATTGGCAGATGGGATAAAAACCCACAAACCTAGTATCTGCTGTCTACAGGAAACCCATCTAATTCACAAAGATGCCTTCTGGCTGAAGATCAAGGGATGGAAAACTATCATCCAGTCAAACAGAAGTCAAAAGAAAGCTAGGGTACCTATACTATTTGCAGATAACATAAGCTTTAAAATAGCAAAAGTAAAAATCAATAATGACAGCCATTTTATAATGGTAAAAGGGAAGATCCAACAAGAAGATTTAACAATTCTTAATATTTATGCACCCAATGCAGGAGCACCCAATTACATAAAGCAGACAGTGTCTAAATACCTTGATACACAACACCACCATAGTATCAGGGGACTTCAAGACCCCACTGAATGATCTGGATAGATCCTCTAAACAAAAAATAAGCAAAGAAATAATAGATCAGAACAGAGCCCTTGATCAAAAAGGTCTGACAGATCTCTACAGAACATTCCATCCAAATAAAGTTGAATATACATTTTTCTCAGCAGCCCATGGATCCTTCTCCAAAACTGATCACATCCTAAGCCAGAAATCAGATCTCAAAAAATTCAAGAAAATATAAATTATACCTTATATCTTTTCTGACCATAGTGGTATAAAATTACAGGTCAATTCTAATAGAAACACTCAATGCCTCACAAAACCATGGAAACTAAACAATCTATTATTGGAAAATTATTGGGTAAAGGAAGAAATTCAGAGGGAAATCAAGAGTTTTTTTGAACATAACAATAATGGAGATACTAGTTACCAACATCTGCGAAATACAGCAAAGCTTACCTGAGAGGAAAACTAATAGCAGTTAACGCTCACATACAAAACACAGAAAGCTTAGGTATTGACAACCTAATGAATAGGCTCAAGTAATTAGAAAAAGAAGAGCAAATAAATTCCAATCCTAGTAAAAGAAGAGAAATAGTGATGATTAAAGCAGAACTTAATGAAATGGAAAACAAGAGAACTATACTGAAGATCAACAAAACCAGAAGCCGGTTTTTTGATAAGATAAACAAAATTGATACCCTCTAGCAAGATTGACAAGGGCTCAAAGAGAAAGGATACTAATAAACTCAATAAGAAATGAAAAAGGAGAAATCACAACAGACACCATGGAAATTCAAAACATTATATTTGACTACTATAAAAAAACGATATGCCTGCCAACAAACATAGGGAAAAATGCTCAACATCTCTAATGATCAGTGAAATGCAAATCAAAACAACAATGACTCCAGTGAGAATGGCCTTTATCAAAAAGTCTCCAAATAACAAATGCTGGCATGGATGTGGAGAGATAGGAACACTCCTACACTGCTGGTGGGACTGCAAACTAGTTCAACCTCTGTGGAAAGCAATATGGAGATACCTTAAAGTGATACAAGTAGATCTACCATTTGATCCAGCAATCCCATTATTGAGCATCTACCCAAAAGATCCAATGACACTCTACAAAAAAAGACACCTGCACTCGAATGTTTATAGCAGCACAATTCGTAATTGCAAAGTTGTTGAAACAACCCAAGTGCTCATCAATTCATGAGTGGATTAATAAAATGTGGTATATGTATACCATGGAATACTATTCAGCTCTAAGAAACAATGGTGATATAGCACATCTTGTATTTTCCTGGATAGAGCTGGAACCCATACTACTAAATGAAGTATCCCAAGAATGGAAAAACAAGCACCACATGTACTCACCAGCAAACTGATATTAACTGAGCAGCACCTAAGTGGACACAGAAACTACATTAATTGGATATTGGGCAGGTGGGAGGGGGGAGAGGGGCAGGTATATACATACATAATGAGTGAGATGTGCACCATCCGGGGTATGGTCATGCTGGAAACTCAGACTTGTTGGGGGAGGGGGGGGCAAGGGCATTATTTGAAACCTTAAAATCTGTACCCCCATAATATGCCGAAATAAAAAAAATTGTAGGAAAAAAAAACCCCAAAAACAACTATATGAAGAGGAACTGAATGAAGAGGAACTGGACAAATTCCTGGATTCATACAATCTCCCTAAGTTTACCCAGGAGGTAACAGAATTCCTGAATAGACCAATCACAAACTCAGAAATTTAAGCAGTAATTTATAAGCTCTCCAAACAGAAAAGTACCTGAACAGATGCCTACACTTCAGAGTTTTACCAGGCATACAAAGATGAACTCATACATATACTACAGAAACTATTCCACACCATTGAGAAGGATGGTGTCCTTCCTAATTCATTCTCTGAAGCCAACATCACTTTGATACGAAAGGCAGGAAAGAATGCAACAAAAAAGAGAACTACAGACCAATATCCCTCATTAATGTAGATGCAAAAATTCTTAATAAAATTTTAGCAAATAGAATCCAGCAGCACATAAAAAAAAAAATACTCCACCATGACCAGGTGGGCTTTATTCCAGGGATGCAAGGCTGGTTCAACCTACGCAAGTCTATAAATGCAATTCACCTCATAAATAAAAACAAGAACAAAGACCATATGATTCTGTCAATAGATGCAGAAAAAGCATTTGACAAAGTCCAACACACCTTTATGATTAAAAACTCTTACCAAAATAGGCATAGACGGCTCATATGTTAAACTTATCAATTCCATCTATGACAAACCCACTGCTAATATCATTCTAAATGGGGAAAAATTGAAATCATTCCCTCTTTAAACTGGAGCTAGACAAGGATGCCCACTATCTCCTTTCCTATTCAACATAGTGCTCGAACTCCTAGCTATAGAAATCAGGCAGGAGAGGGGTATTAAGGGCATTCAAGTGGGGGCAGATGAGATCAAACTCTCGCTCTTCATCGATGATATATTATACCTAGAAAACCCCACGGACTCTTCCAAGGGACTCCTATATTTGACAATTGAATTTGGTAGTTTCAGGTTACAAAATCAATATACACAAATCAGAAGCATTCATATATGCCAAGAACCATCAAGCAGAAACTCAAATCAAAAACACAATACCCTCCACTATAACCCCAAAGAAAATTAAATATCTCGGAGTATACTTAACAAAATATATGAAAAATTTATAGAAGGACAACTATGAAACACTAAAAAAATAAATTGCAGAAGATTTAAACAGATGGAAAAATCTACCTTGTTCATGGATTGGTAGACTCAATATCGGTAAAATGTCAATATTACCTAAAGTGATCTACAGAATCAATGCAATCCCCATCAAAATACCATCAGTCTTCTTTACAGATCTAGAAAAAATAATTCTTCACTTTGTATGGAAACAGAAAAAAACTCGTATAGCCAAAGCAATCTTAAGTAAAAAGAACAAGCTGGGAAGTATCAGTCTTTCTGACTTCAAGCTGTATTATAAAGCAATAATAGTTAAATCAACCTGGGACTGGCACAAGATGAGAAGCATCGATATCTGGAATAGATCTGAGATACCAGAGATGAAACAATTAGTATACGGTAACTTAATCTTTGATAAAGCAGACAAAATATACAATGGGGAAAAGAATCTCTCTTCAATAAATGGTGCTCGGAAAACTGGTTAGCTATGTGCAGAAGAACAAATCAGGATCCCTACCTTTCACCTCTCACAAAAATACATTGAAGATGGATGACAGACTTAAACCTAAGGCATGAAACCTTAAGAATGCTAGAAGTAGATGTTGGGAAAACTCTATCAGACATTGGTCTAGGCAAAGAATTCTTGAGGAAGACTCCCAAGGCAATCACCACAGCATCAAAAATTAACAAATGGGATCTGATCAAATTAAAAAGTTTCTGCACAGCCAGGGAAACAATCAGTAGAACAAATAGACCATCCACAGAGTGGGAGAAAATATTTGCTCTCTACACTTCTGTTAAAGGCCTAATAACAAGAATCTATCTAGAACTTAAAAGATTTAACAAGAAAAAAATCAAACAATCTCATCAAGAAATAGGCAATGGAAATGAACAGAAACTTCTCCAAAGAAGACAGAATAATGGCCCGTAAACATATAAAAAATGCTCAACATCTGTAATTATCAGAGAAATGCAAATCAAAACCACAATGAGATACCATCTAAGCCCAGTGAGAATGGCCTGTATCAAGAAAACCCCAAATAACAAATGCTGGCGAGGATGTGGAGAGACAGGAACACTCTTACACTGCTCTTGGGACTGCAAATTAGTGCAAACTTTATGGAAAAGAATTTGGAGATACCTCAAACAGCTAGAAATAGAAATACCATTTGACCCAGCAATAGCATTGTTGGGCATCTACCCAAAAGAGCATAAGACATTCTATTACAAAGACATCTACACCCAAATGTTATTGTAGCTCAATTCACGATTGCACGGTCATGGGAACAATCCAGGTGCCCATCAACTCATGAGTGGATAATTAAAATTTTATATATGCTCACAATGGAACATTATTCAAATCTAAGAAATGACAGTGAGCTAGCACTGTTTATGCTATCTTGGATTAATCTTAACCCCGTTATCCAAAGTGAGGCAACACAAGATTTGGAAAATGGGCTCCACATCTACTCGCCATCAAATTGGTACTGACTGACTAAAACTATGAAGCTCAAATGGTGGAAGTGTATGTACACCAGGGATTCGGGGTGGGGGAGATCCACATCTTAGTGATGTGGCAAGCATTGTGGAGGGGAAGGGAATACCTCTAACCCTTCTTATGGAGAGGCAAAGATATACAATGTAACCAAAATGTCAAAAAAAAAAAAAGGGACACTAGTAAACAAAAGTCATAATTTATATAATTCCTTTGAGTGAAATTGTCCTAGCAACCCTGGGAATATGATGAAAACACATAATTTGGATAGAGAATAGTTAATTAGAGGGGTTAAGGCTGAATAATCATATCCAAAAAATCTTAATAATGGGTTGGTATCAGGTTGACTCTGTATTATTCAACATGTTTATTATTTTTATTAACATTTTTGATCAATTTCTAAAAGCATCATATTTGGGGATTTTCAAGATCTGAGAAGAAGAGAATTGTTGAAGAAAGAATTAAAATTAACTTCCAATGCTAAAGAAAATATGAGAAAATGTCATAAATTAAAGTCAATCTGAATAAAAATGTGAAACTATGATTAAAAAAACAAGTGCATCTGTACAGCAGCATAGGGCTTGAGGGCACAGAGTCTGTGTAAATATAGGGCACTCTTGGACACCAATGATACAAACCTGCTCTATACCCTCCTGTTAAGAAGGAGGGTGCCTGGCATACAATAAATGCTTACGATTTATTACTTGAATAGATGAATGACTTTTTATCATAGGAAAAAATTTTATTTAGGGAAGGAATTGCATTTAAACAAATCAGTATTTTATGCATGTCAAGACATTTGTCAAGATTCTTTGCCCATAATGCTGATTGAAAGTATTAAATGACATATGATTATGAAAACTGCCAGAAAATTGAAGTCAGGAGACTTGTATCCTCATTTCAACCTTCTTACTAGCAGTGTGAACTAGGGTACTCTCATTCTAAATTTTATCCTCCTCAAAACAAGAATGAAAGTACTCTTTGCTACTGCACAGAGTAAGTGCAAAACTCAGATGAAAAGATATAAAATGAGTGAAAATATAAAACAAAGCACAAATAAAACTGCAAAATAATTATTAGAATTAAACAACAAATTGGGGATATGTTTGATCCACTTCCATATTCTCTTAATGAGAGAATTCTAATATAAATTAAAAGCTTTGCTTATAAAAAGCTAGACAAGAAACCGGAAAGTCTCCCCCTGGGGAGACAGCAGAGTGCTAGGAGTCTGGCTGCAGATCAGGCCTCTGAAGGAGATGAGCAGGCTGGGACATACAATGCGACTGCATAGCAGAAGGCCAGCAGCGGGCCGGCAGGAGCAGCTGTCTTGGAGCAGGGGGTTTCAATGCCGCGGGAAGCTGCTCTGATTGTGCATGACATCCACAAGGACCTTCTGTGACCCAGCAGTTCCAAGAGGGAAAAAGTTTTACTTAGGCTCTTCCACTGGAGGATTTTACAGGATCTGAATTCAGTTTTTTGTCTCAGTATCACTGAGGATTCTAAAGGAATATTTAGAAAGAAGAATACTTGGAGCTAGGGAGATATTCTCTTAGCTAAATTGAGATTTAGATTATAAATCTATAGTGTTAACAATTGGCAGGATTTGTGACATCCCAGTTATACTGTAATCTGTAATAAATTGATAAATAATTTTGCATTTTTAATCATTTATGCATACATTTTATCCCTTTCTTTTATGAAAATAATGTGTTACACCTTAATTGTAAGCTCATAATGGCAGGGAATATGTCTTATTCATCTTTCCATTAAAATTTCTCATAGTGATACTGACTCGTAATGGGACTAAATAACTTTCTGATAAGTAAGACATTGAAGCAGTTAGTTCTGTAATTGCAAAGATAAAAAATAAGTGACTTTAATCAATTCCTTTGTGTCTCAAAAAATCCCTGACCTGGCTATTGATCTTAATAAAGTGTTAGTTTTTGTTTATTTGTTTACCAATCATATGATCTTTAACAATTACTTTAATTTCCAGATCATCTTCAATTGCCTATGTATAACTAAATAAATGCAAGCTGAACTAGATATTTTCTAAAATTTTTTATACCAGAAACATTTCATGTTTGTATTTTGAAAACAAATAAGCCTATGTTAAGAAGGATGTGTGTTTATGTGTGTGTGTTTATGTACAGATGTATGATATTATAAAGATAAAGAGTACAGGAAATACCTCAGCCTAAATGCTGGGATGCCAGTCTAATCAAAGAGCAAATTCCCTTTTAGTACTGTATCTGTTTTTTTAAGAACACTCTCCTTTTGTCCTTCTCAAGATGTTGTTACTGAAAGCTTGGCCCTTGTCCAGGAGGCCACATCAGAAGAACAAGAACAAATGCTTGAGGAGAAGAAAAGAGAAATGTGTTACTTTGCCAGCAAAGGAAGAAAAATGGCAGACTCTCATCTCAAAATCCAAATTCCTGTCCATTTGCAGAAATACAGAGCTTTTAAAGGGAGGACTCCCAGTTCTAGGCTAGTGTCATTAATGACTCTAATCATCCCATGTCTGTGGAAGACAAAACTTTGAGGCCCACCCAGACCTCTCCGGCCCAGGCCCCAGCCCTGGGATGCAGTGGACAGCTCAGCTGAGCTATCTCCTGTACACCGGAACAAAAGACGTTCCCTTGGCCCTCCCGACAACCTGCCCCCAGCCCCAAGGCATGGATGCAGGCCTCAGTTCCCAAAAAGAGTGGGGGAAGTTTTAAAGAGACAGAAAACATCTTTTTGCTGTTTTTTTCCAGGCCGTTCCCTCTGTTACTCTGGTGGCTGCCAGAGAATGATTTGTATTTTCATGGCAACAGGAAGAATCTTGAATCCATCTTTAACATTCTTTTTAGTCTATTCAACTCTGGTCTCTATGCTAAAGTCTGTTATCCCTTAATTAGACTCTGAGACTTCCTTGTTCTGACACTGTACCTACTCTGCCAATTGGTTTATTTATCGAGTATTAGTATGTCACCAGGCATTAATATATGAGAACCCCATTACACCATGTGTTGGTTGTAGGGAACCTGGGATATTATCTCAGCCACTGTGAATCTAAGAGAGGGCACGCATCAGGTGGAATGTGGCATCATGCTGAGCATATAAATTTTCCAAAGATTTAGCAACTTTCCTAGGATATGGCAAAGAAAGCAAGGAGCAAACCTGGCACTTATCTCTCACCTCAAAAGTAAAATTAATAGCAGTTCAAAGCCCAAGGCAGAATTATTTATTTTTTTAGAGCACACAAATTAGACTTTCAAAAGGTCAAAACAATTGTAAATTAGAGAAAAAAAACAAATGTTAAAGACAGACAATATCAAAGGAACAGGCATCTGGAAGATACCATGACAAGGTAAAAGATCAGAACAGCATCCAGCTTCCATTTGGACATCTACCAAAAGGGGGAGAAGTTTTGAATAATGAGCATGAAAAGTTACTTGTTTAAACAAACTAAGAAAATCCAGCAGAACAGAAAAGGTTGGGATAAGGGTATAGGGGGAGAGGAGTGTTAAAAAAATTCCATAGGTTAAAATGGAAGAAAGCTTTGGCAAAAGAAAATTCAAACTTGGACTTCTCATCAACAGCTTCCTTTATCAAGTTCATAAAAAAATAGAACATAACATTAATGTAAAAAGATGGGCACAAGATTCACACACAGAAAACACCATCCACTTAGACCCAAAGCATATTGATATGAAGTCTTCACAGAACTAATTCCTGTCTCCCATGCAATTATGAAAATTTGAACCATAAAACCAACTACATTCACTATTAATAAATAAGAAAAAGAAACAATGTTTATTTTTTTTGTTTTTTTTTATTTCAGCATATTATGGGGGTACAGATGTTAAGGTTTCAATAAATGCCCTCCCCTCCCCCACAAGTCTGAGTTTCCAGCATGACCATACACCAGATGGTGCACATCTCACTCATTATGTATGTATATACCCCGTCCCCTCTCCCACCTCCCACATGCCCAATACCCTATTACTGTAGTACCTATGTGTCCACTTAGGTGCTACTCAGTTAATACCAGTTTGCTGGTGAGTATATGTGGTGCTTGTTTTTCCATTCTTGGGATACTTCACTTAGTAGTATTCCTGGTTCCAGCTCTAACCAGGAAAATATGCTATATCACCGTTGTTTCTTAGAGCTGAATAGTACTCCATGGTATACATATACCACATTTTATTAATCCATTCTTGGATTGATGGGCACTTGGGCTGCTTCCACAGCCTTGCAATTATGAATTGTGCTGCTATAAACATTCGAGTGCAGGTGTCTTTTTTGTAGAGTGTCATTGGATCCTTTGGGTAGATGCCCAGCAATGGGATTGCTGGATCAAATGGTAGATCCACTTGTATAGCTTTAAGGTATCTCCATATTGCTTTCCACATAGGTTGAACTAGTTTGCAGTCCCACCAGCAGTGTAGGAGTGTGATAACACATTTCAAATTTGGGTGAAGGCAGGATCCCTAAGACAGTTCCCATGTATCTGGTGACAAATTTTCAGACCTGATAAAATGTTTATGAGCCCTCTGCATAACTGTGAAATGTACAAGGCTTAACTGTTTTCTTTTTAATGAGCAAAGTTGTACCAAGATATTTATCTACTTCCTTAGGCATTTCAGAGCCATTAGAAGATAATGAAAGATAGAAAATGGAAAGTAAAAATAAGAAAATGACAAAAATAATTTCCCATGAAATAGCAGTCCTGGCAAAATATATACTTAATTGTGGATTGTATATGCTGATGATGGGTGTTTTTTTTTAAGTGATTTGTATTCATAAGAGCTCCTATAAGGCTTGTGAAGACAGATTGTCAATAGTAGAATGGAAAATCGAAGAAACTGAATTCAAATGTTTCTCAAGAAGTTAGAGGTAAGATATTTAGTGCATTAAATTAAGTATTGTATATAAAGAAGAACTGATGCACATAAAGCTGGAGGCCAGATGCTACTGCTTGACAAGGTTATTGAACGGATATATGTGGATAGTTCCAGAGAGCACCACTGGAGTAAGCTACTATGTAAATGATACCTTCTACAGCTCTGCCATGGCAAAAACTTACCAAGTAAAAAAGCAAAAATTACCTGAGAAACTATATATCCCAGTCTTCTTTAAATAGGGATTACAAAATATCACAGCATTTAATTTTTATTTTAGAATTTTGTTGCCTTAACTACATAGGATAAATTCAATACAGCTCACCCCCAGGATGTCTCCTGAGGGTCATGTCAGTGAATATTCTAGGGCCTCAGTTGAATTCACATGAACCCTGTGAATCCTCACATCCCTTCACTCCTCTTTCCACTCCTTGCCACAGTACCCTAACCTCAGCTTCTGATGTGGTTGATGTGGTGGCCCCTCTACTCTCTTCACCACAACTGCCATGTCTGGGGAAGAAACTCAGTGAGCGCATGGGGATTATCTCGATTCCAGCTCTCTACAGCCAAATTGAAACCAGTTGTTGACTTCAACAAAACAGAAACTAGGTAAATGGCAGGGACCTAAATAAGTTAACTGAAAACTACTGCCAAGGGCAGACTTGTCCTGGGGTTTCTTGCTGGACCAGTTCTTTGGTTTATATCAGTTCTGTTTAGTTTAGGGAAGATAACACTATCTCCCTAACCCTTTGACCTCTAGAATTACTTGGAATCTAGAAGGCTTCCTTTCTCTTCTCCATCTTTTGCTTCCACACAGACCCATGTAGCAATTTCTCCTCTCAGATTTTAAAAAGGCAGGCCAATTCAGGATCTTATTTGTCCAGGATGAGTGACAAACAATGGAAGCATCAAATCTCCTAAAGAAAAACTGCAGCGACCTAATTTATGGGCATGTGTTCTGGCCCCATCTCTCCTAAAGACAATTGAAAAATATATTATTAGTACAACATAAGCCTATTGTGCCTTATTCCTAGTCTCTTCATTGAGGCTTGCGTGAGGCTTTATGATCACCACGTTTGTTTGGCATTATGCAAAAATGTTTACTATCTTCAATGAGATTTGTGTCTTTGTTCTACTGAGTACATTATGGTGAATGGTATTAACTTGAAAAAATAAAAGGCCAGTTGGCCAACTTAAGGCTCATTATTTCAAAAGTCTATAAAAACCTGAAGACTTAAATATTCTATTTCTGTACCATGAAGTTTTGGGAGAAATATTATGTAGGCATAATGAACAGAAAATAGAAAAAATTTCTATTTGATCTTTAGGCACTACCATCTACATGACAACAATTGACAACATGTTTTCTATGCTTTAAATTCAATTATCTAGAAAGGATTTACTTTCTCCCTGAAACAACAACTCATAAAACTACTGTTATAAATGTTAGTTTCCAAAATGATATCTTCAACATCTAGCATGGTGCTTGGCACTCACTAAATATTTGTTAAATACATATGTAGTACTTTGGAAAAAATTATGACTGTTAATAACTACATGTATAGCTACTTATCTAATTGCAAGTAAGTACATAATGTAGAATGTGGGGAAGTATATTGGATTTCTTTCATCATGATAATCTCAAACATGACCTTCACATAAGAATTAATAAAGACATATATCTTAATTTAGTGTTTTTAGTTTATTTTAAACTTTATTTATAAAACCTCCCTTATATTCACTTTGAGAGCCTACTTATATTAGACACCTATGTGTCATTGGATGGAGATGATTGTTGGATATGGGGGAAGAGAAGTGTGTGTGCTTCTTTGTTACCAGAAGGCAGAGTAAAATCTGCCTCTACCCTCAAGTCCTACTCCATGGCTCTTCTGGGATGTGTATACATTGTTTTTATACTTCTGTCTTATAAATGATTGCTTTAGGCTACTTTTAGTTAAGTGCTTATCTTCTTTGCTTTTGTAGTTTCCAGGGTGGAGTTAACATGTAGAAGATGCTTATGTCATGATTGTAGAAATTCAGAATGAATGATGGATGAAACTTTAATGAGGTAAAAAAATGCATTCAATTTTCAATAAGCAAGAGGTTAAGGAGTAAAATTCTTTAACATCTAACCTTTCACTCTTTCATTCCTTAGCACTACCAGCCTATTAATAATGATTTAAAATTATGTTCTGATATTTTGATGAAAAATTAGTTTCATCTTTTATTCTATGAGAAAACGTGTCCATGAAGGAAGGGGTTCTGAATGGAGGTGGTAAACTGATAGCTTTCACAAGGAAAACATAGATTTCTTTTTTCTATAGCAGGCATCAAGGACTTGGCAGAACTAATACAAGAAGAAAAAAAAATGAATGAGTTTGAGCTTCTGCTTTTGTTTGTGAAATCCATATTTTATATTACAGTGATTTCCAGGAGAGCTCTGAGAGCCTGAGAGGTATTAAAAAATAATACATGTAACCTTCAGAACAGCCCTTCTCTAAGTATCCTTTCTTCCACACAAAGATATTATTAACTGTTGAGTTAATCTGAAATTGCAAAGATTGCAATAGGAAAGATAACTGTCAATATTTCCATTACCGAAGTAACGTTTAACTTTCCTAGATTTAATCACATCATTTTAAGACCATGTGGTGCATAAAAAGTAAGGATGGAAATTGTTGAAGATTTGCTCCTTGAGATATAACTTAGAGACCGTGTTGGGTAGTTTTTGCCATAAATCTTGCCAATGATATATGCTGTTTACCAAGCCCCTAATGTTATAAAATTCGTGAATGTTGATCTTTATTAAGTAACAAAACATTTTATATGAATGAATGATATATATTACTTGATATTGAAAGTAAAATTTTCAGAGTGGTTAAGAGAAAACAAGACCAAAATGTGCAAAGTGAAAATGACCATATATAAAAGTGTTTAAAGTACTTGTGATGTCGTTTGCTAAGCCAGGACTGCAAACCTGCGACGATACTGGGAATGCCCACGTGGCATGGTCTCACTGCATTTCAGGTGTCTGCGTCAGTCTTTCCACTTGTCTTTTCTTGGTAATGGTCTCCTGTTATTTCCTTACCCACCTTAATAGTGGCCCCAGCTGCTACTGACACCTCACTTTGCTCCATCAGGTGTATGTCCTCTTGGGCCCAAAGATACGCTGTCTAGTATAAATGGAGAGAATATCCTCTCCTCAACCTCTTTTATTTTATTTCAAAATTTTTATTGACACATAATAATTGTACATATTTATGGGGTGCAGTGTGATGTTTTGATATATAGACACATTGTGTAAAAATCAAACCAGAGTGATTAATATATCCATCACCTCACTTCACATACTTATCATTTCTTTCTGGTGAGAATATTACAAATTCTGTCTTCTAGCTATTTTGAAATATACAGTACAATGCTGTTATCCACACTCAACCTACTGTGCAATACAAAGCCTATACCTATTTCTCCTATTTAATTATAACTGTGTGTCCATTAACCAATATCTTCCTGTCCTCTCATCTCCCCCTGTCCTCAGCCTCTGGTAGCCACTATTCTGCTCGCTGCTGGGAGCTCATCTTCTTCAGATGCCTCATGTGAGTGAGGGCATGTGGCATTTGTCTTTCTGTGCCTGGGTTCTTTCCCTTAACACAACATCCTTTAGGTTCATCCATGTTGCCATAGATGACAGGATTTTATACTTTTTTATGGCCAAATACTAATCCACTGTATATATATATATATATATATATATATATATATATATACACACACACACACACACACACACACACACACACACACACACACCCCACATTTTCTTTATTCATCTATTGATGGACACTTAGGTTGGTTCTATATCTTGGCTATGTGACTAATACTGCAATAAACATGGGCTGCAGTTACCTCATCAACATACTGATTTCATCTCTTTTGGATATATATCCAACAGTGGGATTGCTGGATTATATGATCGTTCTACTTTTAATTTTTTGAGGAACTCCCATAGTGTTTAGCCTAATGGCTATATTAATTTACATTCCCACCAACCGTGTATATGAGAGTTCTACTCTCTCCACATTTTCCACATTCATGCCAGCATTGGCCATTTTTTTGGTCTTTTTGATAATAGCCATTATAACAGCTGTGAGGTGATAATTCATTGAGGTTTTGATTTTCATTTTTCTGTTGATTAGTAATATTGGACATTTTTTGCAAGTTTTTTTTTTGAGAAATGTCTATTCAGATCTTTTAACCATTTTAAAAATCAGATTATTATTATTATTGTTTTTGAGCTCCTTTTATTTTGTGGCTATTAACCCCATATCAGATACATAATTTACAAATATTTTCTCCCATTCTGTATGTTTTCTTTTCACTCTCTTGGTTGTTTTCCTTGCTGTGCAGAAGCTTTTTAGTTAATGTAATTTCATCTGTCAATGTTTGCTTTTGTTGCCTGTGATTTTAGGGTCTTATCCAAAAAATCCGTGCCCAGACCAATGTGAAGCTCTTCCCCTATGGTTTCTTCTAGTAGTTGTATTGTTTCAGGTCTTTCATTTATGTTTTAAATCCATTTTGAGTTGATTTTTTTATATGATTAGAAACAGGAGTCCAGCTTTTTTCTTCTGCATGTGAATATACAGTTTTCTTAGCATCATTTATTGAAGTGACAGTCCTTTCTCCATTGTATGTTCTTGGCACCTTTGTCAAATATAGGCTGTAAGTGTGTGGATTTATTTCTGGGTTCTTTATTATGTTTTATTTGTCTATGTATTTGTTTTTATGCCAGTAATATCCTCTTTGGGTTACTATAGCTTTGTAGTATATTTTGAAGTCAGGCAGCATGATGCTTCCATATTTGTTCTTTTTGCTCAAGGCTGCTTTGAATATTTGGGATCTTTTGTGGTTCCATAAAAATTTTAGGATTGCTTTTTCTGTATCTGGGAAGATTGTCATTAGTATTTTGATAAGGATTGCATTGAATATGTATCCACTTTGGAAATCTCTAAGGTCATTGTGGATTAACATAAGGTGCTATATGAATCTGAGGTTTTGATTATTTTTCATTTTCCTAGGTGATAAAGGAAAAAGGATATTTATCACCTAGGACACTTATTGTGGAATATGCTTGACCCACCTCTTGTGCCAACTGTGCCCTTACCATGGATTCAGCAGAGTGTGGTGGTTAATACATGGTCTCTGGAATCAGATTGTCTTTGTTAAAATAACAGCTTTATCACTTAAGACTGCAACTTTGGATGATTTTCTTATTGTATCAATGTTTTAGTTCCTTTATATGTAAAATAGGAAATTAGAAAATAAGTCCTAGGGTCATTTAGAGGCTTGAATAAGATAATAAATAGAGAGTGGTTAGAAAAGTGCCTGATGTGCAGTACATGATCAACAAATATTAGCTGTTATTACCAGAGAGTTTCCAAGTTCAGCTTCTGTAGTATGAGCAGTGTTGTTTGTTTGACATGTGGTCCAGGATTGTCTTACAAGAGGATTGGCCTGTCTCTATTGACCAATCTCGGCTGCTTAATTATAAACATCCTCATCATTTCATCCAGTTGGTTGCAGTGGACATCTGCTATAATTGATTGACCAGGTTTCATGAAGCTATAGTGGATAACATCAGTGCTGGACTACCAAACAGACATCATTAATTTTGTTTGATGAATATTCATTTTGGACTGTGTTATGTCAGTTCATCTTTATCCATCCATTGTGCTGAATGCTTCTGATTGTCAAAAAGAATCCATTTTTCATCACATGTAACAATATGGTGTAGAAATGGTTCACCTTTATGTCATGACAACAAAGAAAGGCAAGCTTCAAAATGATATCTGTTCTGATGCTCATTTAATTCATGCAGAACCCATCTATCCAGCTTCTTTACCTTGCCCATTTGTTTCAAATGATCTAACATTGTTGAAATAGTAACGCCAAACCTTGCTGTTAATTCACACACAGGTTGAGATAGACTCTCTTCCACTATAGCTTTCAGCTCATCATTATCCACCTTGGTCTTAGGTCGCCCATGTGGCTCACATTCAAGATTAAAGTCACCAGAATGGAACTTCTGAAACCATCAACATGTGGTGTATTCATTAGCCATATCCTTCCCAAATACTTCATTGATATTTTGAGCTGTCTGCACTGCATTGGTTCCACGATGGAACTCATATTCAAAAATAACAAGAATTTTTGACTTACCCATGGTTTCACAAAAATTGCTGTAAAAAATGTTGAAAGATAATCGCAAATCAAAATATGCATTTGAAAGACTGAGTGTGTACCTTCACAATAAAAATAAAATAAGAATTGTCAAAGTGAAATGTCAGATATATCAACTGTCAAACTTAGTACTTAAGGAAATTGAACATTTCATATTTAATAACTATCTGTTATTTATAAGCTTCCCAGTCTATGGTATTAATATTTTGTGATAGCATCCCAAATGGACTAAGACACAGAATAACTGAGGTAACCCAATGTGTAGTCACAGAGGATTAAAATCTTACTGGGGACCAGAAGACAGAGAGCCTTCTAATCCAGTGCTATTCAAGAGAGGTGTTAGGAATTCGAATTTTAACTTGAAGAATTTTTGATAATGGATGAGATTAAGAGGATAACTTTATAGGCCTCTTACTTTACCACCAAGATGCAATCGTTTTTAGTTCTGTGATGATGAAGTACCCTGACATTATACAAAAAGTTTTAGAATCATTAACTTGATCTAGATTTATGGCCCAACCATTTAACAGAATCCATTTGGAAATTGTTTAATGCCCTTGAGCCACAGAGTCTGCATTTGTGACAGTAGCAGCTCCTCTAGAATGGGTGTGACAAGGATTAAAAGAGGCAATTTATGCAACAAACAGAATGGTAGGTATGGGACTCTTACCTCATGCCAAAAAGTGTATGCTAACTGCCCATAAGAGAAAATCCATGTAAACTGTCCTAGCACTTATCAATACAAATAAGGCGGCAAATGAATAATGTTCAGGAATTCAGAAAATCAAGAGGTAAAGTATTCATCCCCTCATTTATCCTGCTGTGCCGAGAAGACTTTATACTTACTTATTCACCTATCATCACAGACTCATGCTGTATCAGCACCGAACAGTTTTTATCTCAAGTACCTTCCACCTGGGAATGGAATTGCTAATACTGATGTAAAAATGGTGCCCATTAACTAAAATCAAGAAGTATATGTATTGTGGTAAGATTCTGTTGTCTTTATGAAACAGACACTGATTTTAGACAATTTAAATAAAGTTATGAGAGACAATTACAAGTGCTTCTTGCTGATCCCAGGAAGAAGCTGAAAAAAACTCTGAGAGAAAAAAGAATTGGGGAGTTATGGGCCCCAGCATCGGGAATGCATGGATCTTACTTGAGGAGCAGCTGTTAATATGATTCAGCTGCAACCAGCCCCAGTCGCTGCTATCAGTGCCAAATTTCTACCTATTGGTAAAGCAGTGTGATAGGCTTTCAGTGAGCTCCTACCTGAACTCTTGCCCGAGGTTCAGTCAACTGTGACTGGCTGTGATGGTCACATAGACAAGCAAGGCTGTTCTTGTGGTAACAAGGGGAGTGGGAAAGGGAGCTGCGCTCAGGAAAATTAAACAAGGAAAAGGAAAACAAACTTATTTAAAAAAAAAGCAAGAAAGTTGGGGTGGACCAGTATAGGGAGAGAAGAGGGAAAAAATTAGGAAACAAGCAGGAAATTCAAAAAATATGAAGTAAATAAACAAAAAATTACCCATAATTATAATAAATGTAAATACAGTATTCAGTTAAAGTGCAGTTATTGGCAGATCAATTATAAGAAGATTTTGGGAAGATAGGCTGAATTTACACGAAATTTAGGCTGAATTTACATGAAATATTGGAAAAGTTGAAAGTCAGAGGGTACAGAAAATTATACCAAGCAAATAATAACCAAACTAAAGCTTACGTAGCTATATAAAATAGACTTTATGGACAAAAGCATTGCAAAAGATAAAGAAGCTGACAACAGGATACTAAAAATGTCCAATTTGCCAGGAAGTTAGCTAATTGTAAATTTGCATGCATGTTATAACATAGCATCAATATATATGTAATGGAAAAATGGACAAATGTACTAGAAGATAATTTTAACATACGGCCATTTAATAAGTGATGAATCAAGCAGAGAAAAAAATCAAGGAGGATATAGAAGAGTTGAACCACATAATTTATAAGCTTGATAAACAAATTTACCTAATTATATATCTGACTCTGGAATTGACTTCAATAAAAAGGCAAGTTCCTTGTCAAAGATCTAAAATTAAGATAAGAATAATATTCTTATATTTAATACTTTTAGGAGAATATTGAAAACACTAGAATTCACTATATACCCTTCCACTAAGAAAAATCGATATAATCAATGATAGTTTATAAGGTGGCAGCTGCATTCCAGGACTTAGTTATTTCGATCTTTTCTTTGCTTCAAGTCCCCGAGAATCACTTCTAACTGCCATATGTAGTGGTCAGATTCAACCCTTTAACAGTACTTTATAGAGATGGCCAACTGCATGGGCATATACATACAGCAAGGGCAAGTATTTTGCAATTGAGGCAACTGTGTCCTCAGGTAGCAGTATTTTTAAACTATCAGTTTGAAGAAAATGTGAGGTGGTGAAATGATGCTTCAGGAAGGTTTGTGTTTATAAAAAGACAATATGAAAATATGACCTAAAGGGATAGTGAGTTTAAAGTTGTTTAGGTTGGGATTTTAGATTTTATAACACCCACTTTCCACAATGAGTTCCCAAAAGTTGCTGGAGACAAAATGTAGGGAGGAAAATAAGATCTTTATTAATAAAAGGCTATGTTGGGGAGCATTCCCTTTTGTCTGAGATCGAAGTGGATTCATCGATACTGCACCTCCGATTACGGAAGACTGGCCCCTCTGTCGCAGGAAGCATTAAACACAGAGGCCTCCTGTGGAGAAGCCAGATGCTATAAAGCTTATGTCATGAGGAGCTGACAAGAACACTCTCTGCAGGTAGGCAGGGCCCCAAAAGATGGAAAGGAAGAAGAGTATGAGCTGCGCATCCTCACTTCCTCTCCCAACCTCAGCCTCTGAGGCGAGGAAGTATGTGTGCATGGAGTCACTGAGGCTGTTACACTGGCTGATACACCTTTGTGCGGAAGCAACACACAGGGAAAAGGTAGCTCCTCTTCCTCCCGTGGGTTAGTTCTCTAGTGTATTCTGGCATTACAGCCACCAGGCAGGATTCTGGGATTATATGTCTGTTTAAAATGCTATGGTAATGAGCGCTGCTTCCATAACTTTCATAACTTCACTTGTGAAAACCCTTTTCATCCCTTTTTGTTTAATCCAACCCATTCTTTAATGTGCTGTCATCTAAATTGCATGAGACACTCTCTCCTTTCTCCTGCCCCTCCCCCCACGGTGATCTCTGTCTCACAGGAAAAATGCTATAGCATAGTCGAGGGCATGGAACAAGAGGTAGGCGAACAGACTTCAGAATGAGGCACACGTAACTCCAAATCCTGACTCTGCCATTCATGAGCTGTGAAAATTAGGGCAAATGGATTACATTTTATAAGTCTTGGTTTCTTCAATTGTGAAATAGGGTTGTGTTAGCTCTCCATTGATGCTATGGCAGATTACCACAAATTTAGGGGCTTAAGACAACACAATTTATTATCTTAACAGTTCTGTAGGTTAGAAGTCTAAAATGGGTATTACAAGGAAAAATCAAGGTGTGGACATAGCTGCATTCTTTCTGGAGACTCCAGGGGAGATTTTGTTTCCTTATCTCTTCCAGTTTCCAGAGGCTATCTGTATTCCTTGATTCTTGGCCTCTTCCTCCTTCAAAGCTCATTATTCCAATCTGTGCCTCTATTATAACATCTCCTTTTTTAAACTTTGGCCTTCCCTTTTATAAATACACTTATGATTTGGGCCCATCTAGATAATCCAGGATAATCTCCGCATTTTAAGATGTTTAACTTAATCACATTAACAGTGTTCTTTTTTGACATAAAAGGAAACATATTCCTAGGTTTTGGCAATTAGGGTGTGGATATCCTTAGGGGAGTATTATTCAGCCTAACACAGGGTTATAATAGTATCATCTCTCAGGCTTATTATAAAGATTAAATGAGATGGTCCATGAGAAATATTTATAATATAGTAAGTTCTCAATTAATATTAGTATTTTAAATTTTTTAAAATTTATTTTTAGCTGACCAATATTATATGATTATGCAAAACATGTTGTTTTCAAATATGTATATATTATGGAATGGGTAAATTGAGCTAATTAACCTATGCATTACTTTAGGTACCTAATTTTTTGTGGTGAGAACAATTAAAGTCCACTCTCTTAGTAATTTTGAAGAATACAACATGTTGTTATTAACTGTAGTCACCACGTAACACAATTAACCTCTTGAACTCCTACCTAATTGAAATTTTGCATCCTTTGAACAATATCTCTCCCACCCCCCCTCCCCTAGTAACCACCATTCTACTCTCCACTTCTATGAGTTTAACTTCATTAGGTCCCATGTAGGAGTGAGATCAGGCAGCGTTTGTCTATCGGAGTCGGGCATATTTCACTTAGCATAATATCCTCCAGGTTCCTTCATGCTGTTGAAAATGACAGAATTTCCTTCAGTTTTAAGGCAATATTCCTATTAAGATTCTGCTGTCAATTGATACCACAGAGAACATAAATTTAAGCCATAAATTAGCATTTCATTTTATACTATAATATAATGGGTGATTTTATTTAATTTGTATTAGTGTTGTCTAGTGAATACTAGTTATACCTCTTAAAGTACTCTTTCAGTATTTGAGGAAACTCCTCACTTTGTAAATTCCTACCATGGAAATCAAATGTTGACACTTCCAGGCTGTCTTTTGGCTAAGGTGCAGGTATAGAGCCTGGGCTCAGACCATCAGATGCATCTGTGCTGATTTTGAGTCCAAACCAAGTGTCTGTGTGGGCACCCTCCGCAGGACCCTAGCAGCAAGCCATAGTGTTTGGCCCTGCGGTGGCTGCAGCATCTTCTCCTGAGCAGTACTTCAGAGTGACCTGGGGCACTCCTTCTGGTTTCACCAACCCCAATATTAGCTTCCCCCTGCTTAAAACAGATATGTCCTTTTTTTCTTTTAGCTACTATAAAATCAGACATTTTAATCTTAGCTGTAATATTAAATTGATTTTACTTTGAAGACAGAATTCTGCATTTTTCTTTGTATCCTCTGTACAGTCTAAAAAATGATTATCTAGAATATTCATCGAGATTAAATACTAGGAGCTTGGAAATTGATAATATAAAATTCGATCTTCTATTGGGGCAAGTAAACAAATATAATCCAAATTATAATAAAGAACTTTCCTAGACATATATCAAAATATGACCAAGTGAAGGTAAAGTTAATGAAAATCGGTATGAACACACAATCAACTGATGACTCAAAGCTAAGTGCAATTTGACTATTTCTGATCTTGCAGTACAGAAATGAGTTCCAAAGTCATTAAGTAAATGGGTTCCAGAAAGAGAAGATGTGTATTAAGATGTGGCATTCTCTAACATCAGTGCTTTGTCTCTTCGTGACAATCAAACTATCCCTCAGCTGAAGCAGCAAGGTACTGTTAAGTGCTTTGGACAAAGTGCCCCACTTGTGTTATTTTGAGAAATAATTGGTTACATGTCATTTCTTATGATGTTACAAGTTTTAGAGGTTCTAGTTATTGATTTGGGGTAGTTGAAATTGCACAAATGAAAGCAGGACATTTTTTTCCACTTTCACTGGAATGAAATTTTTTACAAATATCATTATAAGGTGACATCCTCAAACTTCCTACTTCCTACTTGGAAGTGTTTAAAATAAATTCAGTAGTAGGTCTGTTTAGGCTTTTATCTTAAAGAAATGTGAAAGTCCTAATATTATGTTTCTTTTATTATACATCATCCAGGTCTTTTCTGCTGGCATCAAAACTTGGCCTCAGTTTACAAACATAAATTAATTTTAGAAGATAATTTAGAAGATAATTTTAGAAGACTAATTTTAGAAGATAATAATCCATAACAGAGATTATGGTCTGTGCACTAATTAGGAAAAGAATATGGAACAGACTTGGTTAGAAATGTTATTTAAACTTGGAGATAACAAACCTTTTTTGTGGAAGAATAACATATTAATTTTGTCCTGACCAGATTACATAAAATTTTCTAAATTGACCTATCATTAGGCTACAAATTATGCCTATAGGTAGACATCTGAAATTACCTTTTAATGCCAACCTCTCCTTAAGCAAAGTGTTGAGGAAAATGTTCTTACACAGGTAGCTTGGTTAACATCCTAGTTCTGCTGTTGTCATTTTTTCTTCACATCTTTTCCATCTTTTTTCCCCCATATTGTTGTCTTCTGGTGTGGTGCATCTTCTGTTTCAGTAATTCAGTTTTGTTATTTTCCTTCGTCAGCAGTCCTTTTGCAGTGAGAGCAAGGCCATGAGGATCACTGCTCGATAAAGGGGAGGGCAGCATCACGGAAGAACAGAGAGCACAGAGAATACCGCTGGGAGAAACATCAGTCACCACGGAAGGAAAGTTGAAAGCCTTTCCTCTCCTGATTACAAATATTCGTGGAGAGATGAACAGTGAAGAAAACAGATACCAAGTAAGTGCTTTCTTTCTTTAAGTTAAACGTCGAAAGTTCTGAAGGCGTATTGCCAATAGGTGTTTAAAGACTCCGATTTTATGCTGGAAACCCCGTGGGTGAGGGCTCGCTACTCTTTTCTCGCGAGTATTTCCCTGGAGAGTTCGTCAAAGACCGCGCTCGGCCGGCGGCGCACCGAGAGCCGCGGGAGTGAGCCCGCCGCCGAGGGAGCGTCCCCGCGGGTGCGGAGCCCGGCCTGCGCCCCGCGCGGGGTCCTGACGTTCCCGAGCACGCGGGAGGGGGCTGGCGTCACGGGATACCGGCCACGAGGAGGGAAGCGACCTGAAGCAGAGGGTGCCAGACTTCCCAAATCTGGATTGCAAGAGAGTCATTGCAGAGAAAGTCAGAGAAAAAGCGGGGTGCCTAGTCAGAGGGAGAGGGCCCACCTCCACGAAGAAACACCACGTCTTGCCCTTGTCCAAATAGCAGAACACGAGTTGAGCAATCCGCAGACGCCCCCACGGAACGAGCGCTAACGACAGGCGCTAACCCACAGAGTGGTGGGGTCTCAGGCGGAGGACGACCGCGCGCAGAGGCCAGCGCGGGTCCCCGGTGCCGCGAGGTCACACATACCCCTGTACAGAGATGTGATCTTGGAAATAAGGATGAGACGAGGCAGCTCCTGAGTGAGGAAAATAATCCTCATGAATTTTTTTTTTTTTAAGTTTCAGAATACCATGAGGGTGCAAACATTTTGGTGACGTATATTGCCCTTACACCACCCACGCCAGAACTACAGGCGAGCCCACCCCCAGTAGTGGACTGTGCTGCTATAAACATTCTAAAATGACTCGTTTCCTTTGGCTAGATTTCTAGTAGTGGGATTGCCGGATCAAATGGTAGCTCTATTTTTAGTACTTTGAGGTATCTCTATATCACTTTTCATGAAGACTGTACCAATTTACAGTCCCATCAGCAATGTATAAGTGTTCCTATCTCTCTGCATCCACACCAGCATTTGTTGTCTTGGGACTTTTTGATAAAAGCAATTCTCACTGGAGTTAAGTGATATCTCATGGTGTTTTTGATTTGCATTTCCCTGATGATTAGAGATGTTGAGCAATTTTTATGTCTGCTGGCCTTTATTCTGTCGTCTTTTGCAAAGTTTCTATTCATGTACTTTGTCCACTTTTTAATGGAACTGTTTTATTTTTTGTTGTTGATTATCCTAAGTTCTATATTGATTCTAGTTATTAGCCCTTTATTGGATGTGTAGCACACAGATATTTTCTCCAATCCTGTAAGTTGTCTATTCGCGCTAATGATAGGTTCCTTGGCTGTGCAGAAGCTTTTTAATTTGATCAGGTCCCATTTATTTATTTTTGTTGCTGCTGTGATTGCTTTGGGGGTCTTCTTCATACATTTTTTTCCTAGGCCAATATC
The DNA here is from genome assembly GCF_040939455.1 of Microcebus murinus. NCBI lineage: Eukaryota > Metazoa > Chordata > Mammalia > Primates > Cheirogaleidae > Microcebus > Microcebus murinus. The sequence goes on from NC_134106.1 coordinate 110,525,687, forward strand.
TATAAGAGTGTTTCCAACATTTTCTTCTACAATTTTTATGGTTTCATATTTAAGGTTTAAGTTTGTTATCCATAGTGAGTTGATTTTTTGAGAGGTGAGAGGTGAAAAGTTTGAATTTTGAAATGACTGAACATTTACCTGAAAGATAAATGCATGTTTCAAACTGCATGTAGTGGACTCATGTTTACTTAAGAATTTTAAGTATATTTCTTCCATTGGAGAATTGGAGTTCTAAAGCAAAAGGAGATGGAAGATGGAAAGTAATAAACAATATGGAAAGACCGATCTACTGGTCAAGGAACTTCTAGTGCAGCAGAGTGGAAGAAAGGGCTAAGCCACACTGGCTGATGGCAGTGATCGCCATTGTGGTGAGACGAGAATCTCTGGATGCTTACTTAGTCTTAAATGGTACTGATGGGATGATGGAGTTTCTTGAAAAACAAAAAACTAGCACACAAACATCGGGCACCTTCTCTAGCACAGAAGCAAATATTTCCAACCTGGCAAAGTCTTCCGTGATGAGAGAGTGCAGTGGGCACTGTCTTAGTCAGTCTTCTATTGCCTGTAACCGAATACCTGAAACTGGGTAATTTATAAAGAAAGTGAATTTATTTCCTATAGATATGTAGGCTAGGAAGTTCAAGGTCAGCTGTGTGAAGCAGGTGAGACCCTTCTTACTGGCGAGAACTCTCAATGACATCACAAGTCGGCACTTGGCACCACATGGTGAGGGGGCTAACCATGCCTTGTGCTAGCTCAGGTCTCACTTCCTCTTACAAAGACACCAGTTCCGCCCCCATGGTAACACATTAATCCATTCACCCATTAATTCATTAACGCATGGGTGGATGAATTCATGGGTGCATGAATTCATTAATTCATTCATGAGGGTAGTCCTCATAAACCAATCACCTCCTAAAGGCCCTACCTTTCAATATTGCCACACTGGGGATTAAGTGTCCACATGAGTTTTGGAGGAGAAATTTAAGCCATAGCAGGCACATATCAGGAACCAGTTAACAGCCTAGTTCTCACTGTTTCTTGAGGAAAGTAGATACACAAAGATCCTAGAGAGATTCTTCATTGTTTGATTGTTGTCTCACTCCTCTCTCCACCCTCGACTTGGTTAGCATAATTCATAAATATATTTGTTTCTTCCAATACAATATCAAATATTACCATGTTCAATTAAGCAAACTTGGAATATACAGAGGAAGAGTAAATCCAGTAAAATCACCCCATATGATTCATTACCCTCCGCTGACGTGGGTGCTTGTCCCTTCCAAAGCTCATGTTGAAATATGATCCCTTATGCTGGCAGTGGGGCCCTGCGGGAGGTGTTTGGGTTATGAGGGCACACCCTTCACCAACGGATCGATACCCTCCTCGGGCGTTAGTGAATTTCACTCTACTTAAGCCCATAATAGCTTGTTAAACAGAGCCTGCCATCTTCCCCTTCTCACTTGCTCTCTCCACACCGTCTCTGCACACGCCAACTTCCCTCCTTCTCCTGCCCTGTGCGGGAGCAGCCTGGGGCCATCATCAGATACAGACGCCCAACCCCAAACTTTCTAGCCATCAGAATCATGAGCCAAATAAACCGATTTTTCTTTATACGTTATCCAGCCTCAGGTATTCCTTTACAGCAACACTCAATGGACCAAGACACCCTTATTTCAAGAATGGTGTTTTACACAGCTGAAATCATAATTTTAATAATTGTTTACCCTTTTTAAGTCCCATTTTACTTAATGATATGTTATGAATATTGTGTCTTTTTCATTTCATTTTCTTTTGGGGTTTGCCCTTGAGAAGAATTTTTGGTGGCCAATTCTAAGGCAGGTTTTACAAAGGGTAACAGTGCTTGGGTTTTCCCTGGAATTTCAGAATCATCACACCATGAAGCTGAAAGCATGCTGATTTAAGAATAGGCTCTCCATGATATTTTGGTCCAGACATCACGGTCGCATGAACATGCATGGATGATATTAACATAAATCCTTTTATAAGAGAAACTAGGGAGGGAGCTTGGAAAGGCTTGGGGAGTCATGTGACGGAAACACAGGTCTGACACATGAGACAGGGAGAAAAGTTTGGGGGAAGTGTCCTTGACTGCTCTAGAGGGCAGTGCTTGAGCTGTGAGGGGAACTCTGGTCTGCCTCAGTATCTGCCAGCGCTGCCGCCTACCTCCTTCGCGGCTGGTAGCCCTGTGGGAAGAATGGGCTCCGGGCAAACCAGCTGATGGATTTTAAAGCTCTGGGTCTCTTGGTCAATTATAGTCCCTGTATTTTGGTCTGGCAGGGACATTCTTAATATGGCCACCACCTGGCCCTTTATATAATAGCTTGAGAAAGGGCATTTAAAAGTTTCTCACAGATTTCTGTTTATAGAAGTGGTGCTAATTCATCTTTGGACTAAATATCCTTTACTCTAGGAAAATCATCAAAATGATCTTTAATGTTTGTTGAAGCCATTATTCAAAAATATAATATTTGACAAAGTAAAAGAACTTATCAAGGGTATGTAGGGCTTGTTTTAAATTTACAACTAGTACAAAGGTGACTTTGAAGCTCAATTCTAACCATTTATGCTATCATTTGTACTTTTCAAAACATAGTGTACATTTTTATGTACTCTCAATCTCCCTTCTATACCTTTATTTTAGACATTATTCTTTTTAACATATTTTCTCTACTTTGGGGCAGCATTTCTCTCCTGCTGGCTTGGTTGCTACTGGTGTTTGTGTATAATTGCAGCTCTTTCCTGCAAGCACCTCTTTGGATCTGTGAAGTTTGTCAGTGTTTTGTCTGTGGCTGAAGTCTATTGTTGAGCCGTCCAGTGCCACAAAGAAACGCTTCTGGGGTGCTGCTGCTGAAAGGCATCACACATTGCATTCTTTTTTGTTTAAGGTGATTTGTTGCTCTTTAAAAGTTTTCTAATGGAAATGATTTTTTGAAGCTGGAGAAAGGGGATTTAAATTTGTCACCAATTTCTGTTTATAGGAAGTACCAACTTATCTTTGGAACAAACCTCTTTCACTTTGGGAAAATCATTAAATCATTAAAATGGGTCTTTATTTTCAAACATGTTAAAGAAATAATGTACCATTGTTCTTAGAAAGAAATATAACATCTAAACTAATCTGACAACAGATAATTGAAACTGAAAATATGGAAGGGTTTGCTTAAGTCGTTTGAATATTTAGCAGGCATGTGTCCTTGAAGATTTTAAGAATATTTATTTCAATAAATATGTATATAGATTTAACACTCTCCCTGAACTCTCGGCATTTCCTTCCTTCCTTCCTTCCTTCCTTCCTTCCTTCCTTCCTTCCTTCCTTCCTTCCTTCCTTCCTTCCTTCCTTCCTTCCTTCCTTCCTTCCTTCCTTCCTTCCTTTTTTCCTTTTCACAACATGGCTGTTGTGTTAATTCAATTATTTTCTCAAAGAGATTTTGTGAACAGAATATTTCTGTGTAGGTAGACCTGATGCTTCATGCCTCATATTTCCCAGGACTAGCTAGGGAAAAGAAGCAGAGCCAGAATACTTGTTCATCTTATTCATGATGCTCATTTTGAGTGAATTACTCAGCATTTAAGGATTGTTGTCAAACAGTGCAATTTTCTTGTCCAATCACTTTTCTGTTTCCAAGGAAAAAATGTCTATTTTCAATGCCAATCCCTATGTGGTGGGAAATTAAGTGGGTCTTTGAATTGAGAAACAATAATTTTCATCTATTAATAGTTCTAGGTTCAAGGTGGCCCGGGAGCCATGCATTTCACTCGAGATGGAGATTTCTGAGAAGCCTCATTGACAGGGATTGAGTTGACATCCAGAAATTGGAGGCTTGAAGATAGCATTTCTCATTGCATGTACATGTTTCCTAGAATTGTATTCTCTTACCTTCAAATTTTGGTAAAGTGTCATGGATTGAGGACCATTTTCCCAGAAAGGAAATCACATAATTTTTCTTTAGTATGAACCAGACTTCTAGTGTTATCATTTTAACACATTTATGCCAGTTAAAAGAGTTTTGATTTCTGAGCTTTGGCAGTAATAAACTTTGCGTGCATGTGTGTGTGTGTGTGTGTGTGTGTGTGTGTGTATGCACATACAAGAATACCCACTTAATATGTTTTCATTCCATAGAATTTGCTTTCATATATTAAACTTCAGTATATAAACTCTTCAACTTATTACCTTTCCCCTTTTATATCTTGATACATATTTGTGTATATATATATGTATACATATACGCAGATATATATCTCAATAGGAACTGATTAGAATACTAAAAAAGAGTCCTGGCTGATGGTAATACAAATACCTCTAGCCTAAATCCAAGATCTTAAAGTTCACGGTAAAATCTACCTTTCAGTATTGCGTTTTACATAAGTATTTATATATTTATTTTTAAAATATTTTATTGATGCATAGTAATTGCACATATTTATGGGATACATGTGATATTTTGATACATGTAAACATTATGTAATGATCAAATCAGGGTAATTATGATATCCATTGCCCCAAACATTTCTTTGTATTGATAACATTTAAATATTCCATTCTACCTATTTTGAAATATATAGTAAATTATTGTTAATTATAGTTACCCTACGATGCTATCAAACATTAGAACTTATTCCTTCTATCTATGCTTGTACTCATTAACCAACCTCTCCTTGCCCTCCCACCCCCACCCTTCCCAGCCTCTAGTAACTATCACTCTATACTCCACCTCCATGATATCAAATTATTTAACTACCACGTAAAATGAGAATGTGCAATAGTTGTCTTTCTAGCTTTGTCTTATTTTAATTAGCACAATTACCTCCAGTTCCATGCATGCTGCTGCAAATGATATGATTTTATTCTTTTATTGGCTGAATAGTATTCCATTATTTATAAATAACTTATTTTCTTTATCCTTTCATCCACTGATAGACACTTACATTGATTTCACATCTTGGTTATTGTGAATAACACTGCAGTAAATATGGGCGTGCTGGCATCTCTTTCATATGCTAATTTCCTTTCCTTTGGATTAATACCTAGTAATGGAATTGCTGCATCAGATGGTAGTTCTATTTTTAGTTTTTTGACAAATCTCCATAATGTTTACCATAATAGTTGTACTAATATACATTGCCACCAGCAGGGTATAAAAAGTTCCCTTTTCTACACATTCTTGCCAAGATTTGTTATTTTTTTGCTTTGTTTTTGTTTTTTTTGTTTGTTTGTTTTAATAATAGTTATTCTAACTGGGGTGAGATGATATCTCCTTATGATTTTGCTTTGCATTTCCCTGACAAGTAGTGATGTTGAAGATTTTTTTCATATACCTGTTGGACATTTGTGATAAATGGACGTTTGAGTAATGTCTATTCAGATCTTTTGCCCACTTTTCAATTGGATTATTTGTCATTTTGCTACTAAGTTGTTTAAGTTTCTTGTATATCATGGATATTAGTCCCTTCATGTGTAGTTTATAAATATTTTCTCCCATTCTACAGGTTGTCCTTTCACTTTGTTGAATGCTTCCTTCTGTATAGCTTCTGCTATACAGAAACTTTTTAGTTACTATAGTCCTATTTATGTGCTTTTTTTTTGTTTCCTATACTTTTGAAATTTAGCCATAAAATCTTTGCTTAGACCAATGTCCTAACACATTTCTCCTATGTTTTTTTCTACTTTTTCTTTATAGTTTTGCATCTTAACCTTTATGCCTTTAATCCATTTTGAGTCAATTTTTGTATATCGTGAGAAAAAGGGGTCTAGTTTTATTCTTCTTCATATGAATATCCAACTTTCCCAGCACAATTCATTGAAGAGTATGTCCTTCCCAATGTTTGTTCTTGGCACATTTATTGAAAATCAGCTGGCTACAAATATGTGGATTTATTTCTGGGTTCTTTATCTTGTTCATTGGTTTATGTGTCTAACTATACCATGCTGTTTTGATTACTTGAGCTTGTTTAAAGTCAGGTAGTATGATGTCTCCAAGCTTTGTTCTTTATTTTCTCAGGATTTCTTTGGCTATTTGTGGTTTTTGGGGTTCCATGCAAATTTACGATTGATTTTATATTTCTGTGAAAAATGTCTTTGGTATTTGGGTAGGAATTGCATTGAATCTGTAGATTACTTTGCCTAATATGATCATTTTAACTATATTAATTTTTCCTATCCACTATTATGGAATATATCTCCATTTGTTTGTATCCCATTCAATTTGTTTCATCAGTGTTTTGTAGATTTCTTTGTTGAGTTTTTTCACCTCCTTGGTTAAATTTATTTCTGGTTGCGTTTTTTGTTGTTGTTTTCTTTTGGTAGCTATTGCAAATGGAATTGCTTTCTTGATTCTTTTCAGTTAATTCATTGTTGAAATAGAAACATTAGTAGTATTTGTAAGTCAATTTTTTATCCTGTAATTTTTCTGAATTTGTTTATCTTATCTAAGAGATTTTTGGTGGAGTCTTTAGGTTCTGTGTATTTAAGATTATATGATCCACAAAAAGGAACAATTTGGCTTTCTGTTTTCCAATTTGGATACATTATATTCATTTCTGTTGCCTTGTTACGTTGGCAAGGACTTCCAATACTATATTGAACAAGAGCATCAAAAGTGACCATCCTCATCTTGTTCCACTTTTTAGGGGAAAAGTTTTCAGCTTTTTTCCTTTTAGTATAATGTTACCTGTGGGTTTGACATATATTGCCTTTGTTATGTTGAGGTATGTTCCTTCTATGTCTAACTTGTTGAGAGTTTTTATTATGAAGGAATATTGAATTTTATCAAATGCCTTTTTCTGTGTCTTTTGAGATGATCATGAAGGTTTTTATCCTTCATTTTGTTGATGTGATATATCACATGTATTTATTTGCATCTGTTTAAATATCCTTGGATTCCTGGGATAAATATCATTTGATTATGGTATATTATCTTTTAATGTATTATTGAATTTAAATGGCTAGTATTTTGTTGAGAATTTTTGCATCTATGTTCATCAGGGATATTGGACTACATTAGAATGCCCCCACACCAGATAATTAAAAAAAATTGTAGAGACAATGTTTCACCATGTTACCCAGGATTGTTTAGAACTCCTGGCCTCAAGCATTCCTCTTGCCTTAGCCTCCCCAAATTCTGGGATTATAAGCATGAGCCAATGGGTCAGGCTCTATTATTAATTTTAAAAATTTGAATATTTTAGCCATTTGAGATATATTCTTGTATACAGTGTGAGATAGAGACTAGAATTAGTTTTTCTAGATGATTACTCAGTTGTTCTAACAGCATTTATTACATCTTTAATTTCTGAATTGAAGAAGTTCCTTTTTGTTCTTAGTTTGCTGAGACTTCCCTTTTCATAAATGCCTGCTAGATTTATCAAATTCATTTTCTTCTTTTTTAATCTTTTAAAATTTTTTTAATTTATTTTTATTTTTCCCATGCCCCCCTAACCCTTGAGTAAGAGCTTCAAGCACTTCAAGAGGTTCTACATCCCCCAAACGTTGCACATCTTACTCGTTGTGGTTGTGTATACCCATCCCTTTCTCCACCCTCCCACCCTCCCGATAAATATTGACACCCGATAAATATTACTCCTATGTGTTCATTTAGGTGTTGATCCATTGATACCAATTTGCTGGTGAGTACATGTGGTGCTGGCTTTTCCATTCTTGAGATACTTAATTTAGTAGCATGGGTTCCAGCTGTATCCAGGAATATACAAGAGGTGCTATATCACCATTGTTTCTTAAAGCTGAGTAGTATTCCATGGTGTATATATATATACCACATTTTGTTAATCCACTCATGAATTGATGGGCACTTGGGTTGTTTCCACAGCTTTGCAATTGTGAATTATGCTGCTATAAACATTTGAATGCAGGTGTCTTTTTCATAAAGTGACTTTTGATCTTTCGGGTAGATGCCCAGTAGTGGAATTGCTGGGTCAAATGGTATATCTACTTGTATCGCTTTGAGGTATCTCCATATTGCTTTCCACAGAGGTTGAACTATTTGCAGTCCCACCAGCAGTATAGGAGTGTTCCTTTCTCTCTGCATCCACAACAGCATTTGTTATTTGGGGACTTTTTGATAAAGGCCATTCTTACTGGAGTTAAGTGATATCTCATTGTGGTTTTGATTTGCATTTCCCTGATGATTAGAGATGTTGAATATTTTTTCATATGTTTGTTAGCTATTATTATTTCTTCTTTTGAGAAGTTTCTGTTCATGTCCTTTGCCTGTTTTTTGATAGGGTTTTTTGATTTTTTTCTTGCTGATTTTCCTGAGTTCTAAACAGATTCTAGTTATCAGCCCTTTATCAGATGTATAGCTTGCAAAAATTTTCTCCCATTCTGTGGATTGTCTGTTTGTTCTCTTGACAGTTTCTTTGGCTGTGCAGAAGCTTTTTAATTTGATCAGGTCCCATTTGTTCATTTTTGTTGCTGTTGTGATTGCCTTTGGGGTCTTCTTCATAAATTCTTTGCCTAGGCCGATGTCTAGGAGAGTATTTCCAACATTTTCCTCTAGAATTCGAATAGTTTCACACCTCAGGTTCTAGTCTGTTACCCAGCTTGAGTTGATTTTTGTGAGAGGTGAAAGGTGTGGGTCTTGTTTCAGTCTTCTACATGTGACTATGCATTTTTCCCAGCACCATTTATTGAATAAGGATTCTTTTCCCCAGTGTATGTTTTTGTCTGCTTTGTCAAAGATTAGTTGGCTATAGGAGGATGGTTTTATATCTGGGTTCTCTGTTCTGTACCACTGGTCAATGTCCCTGTTCTTGAGCCAGTAAAAAGCTGTTTTAATGACTATAGCCTTGTAGTATAGTTTGAGGTCTTGTAAATTGATACCTCCTATTTTGTTTTTATTGTGTAGGATTGATTTTGCTATATGGGGTCTTCTCTGATTACATACAAAGCATAAAATTATTTTTTCTGTATCTGTGAAAAATGATGATGGTATTTTGATAGGGATTGAATTGACTGTGTAGGTCACTTTGGGTAGTATAGACATTTCAACAATGTTGATTCTGCTGATCCATGAGCATGGTACATTCTTCCATCTGTTTATGTCCTCTGCTATTTCCTTCTTCAGTGTTTCATAGTTCTCCCTGTAGAGGTCTTTTACCTTCTTAGTTAAATATATTCCAAGGTACTTTATTTTCTTTGTTGTTACTTTGAAGGGAATTGAGTCTTTGATTTGGTTCTCACTTGTACTGTTGTTGGCGTATATGAATGCCTTTGATTTCCATGTATTGATTTTGTATTCTGAGATTTTACCAAATTCATTTATCAGATTAAGGAGTCTCTTGGTTGAATCCTTGGAGTTTTCTAGGTATAATATCATGTCATAAGCAAAGAGTGAGAGTTTGTTTTCTTCTGCTCCCATTTGGACGCCCTTAATTCCGCTCTCTTGTCTGATTGCTGTAGCGAGGACTTCCAGCACTATGTTGAACAGAAGTGGAGATAGTAGGCAACCTTGTCTTGTTCCAGTTCTAAGTGGGAATGCTTTCAATTTTTCCCCATTCAGTATGATATTGGCTGTGGATTTGTCATATATGGCTTGTATCATTTTTAGGTAAGCCCCATCCATGCCTATTTTGTTGAGTGTTCTTATCAAAAAAGGGTGTTGAATTTTGTCAAATACTTTCTCTGCGTCCATTGAGAGGATCATATGGTCTTTGTTTTTGCTTTGGTTTATATGGTGAATTACATTTATAGATTTACGTATGTTGAATCATCCCTGCATCCCTGGGATGAAGCCCACTTGGTTGTGATGAATTATTTTCTTGACAAGAACCTGGATTCGATTGGCTAGGATTTTGTTGAGAATTTTTGCATCTATATTCATAAGGGATATTGGTCTGTAGTTTTCTTTTTTTGTTACATCCTTTCCTGGTTTTGGTATCAGGGTTATGTTTGCTTCATAAAATGTGTTGGGGAGGATTCCATCCTTCTTGCGGTTGTGGAATAATTTCTGCAGGATATGCACTAGTTCTTCTTTGTAGGTATGGTAAAATTCGGGTGTGAAACCATCTGGGCCAGGACTTTTCTTTTTAGGAAGGTTTTTATTGCTGTTTCAATTTCAGTACTTGATATTGGTCTGTTCGGGAATTCTATTTCTTCCAGGTTTAGCCTAGGGAGGCTGTATGTTTCTAAGAAATTGTCCATTTCCTCCACATTTTCCAGTTTGTATGCATAGAGGTTTTTGTAGTATTCATAATTATATCTAGTATCTCCATGGCATCAGTTATAATTTCCATTTATTGTTCCTGTTGAAGCTTATTAGAGATATTTCTTTTCTGCTTTTCATTAGTCTCGCCAATGGTATGTCAATTTTGTTTATTTTTTCAAAGAACCAACTTTTTGCTTTATTAATCTTCCGTATAGTTTCCCTGTTGTCAATTTCGTTTAGTTCTGATTTGATCTTAATGATTTCACTTCTGCTGGGTTTGGGGTTGGTCTGTTCTTCTTTTCCACCTCTTTGAGACGATTCATTATTGTCTATTCTCTATTGTCTATTTGTGATCTTTTTGACTTTTGGATATAGGCATTTATGGAAATAAACTTTCCTCTCAGGACTTCTTTAGCTATGTCCCACATGTTTTGGTAACTTGGGTCAGTTTAGTTTGTTGTTTAGTTCAAAGACTCTTTTGATTTCCATCTTGATTTCCTCATTTATGAAGTGATCATTCAGCAGAAGGTTGTTTAGTTTCCATGACTTTGTGTAGAAATGAGGACTCCTGTTAGGATCGATTTCTACATTTATTCCATTGTGGTCTGAAAAGATACATGGTATAATTTCTATTTTTTTAAATTGTTTGAGACGTGCTTTGTGTCCTAGGATACGGTCAATCTTAGAAAATGATCCATGAGCTGATGAGAAGAACATATATTATTCAGGGGTTTTGTGATAGAATGTCCTGTAAATGTCAGTCAGGCCCATTTGTTCTAGGGTTCTGTTTAAGTCCAGTATTTCTTTGTTGATTTTCTGTTTGGAGGATCTGTACTGTGCTGTCAGTGGGGTGTTAAAGTCTCCAACTATTGTGGTGTTGTTGTTTATCCATTTGTTTAGATCCAGCAGAGTTTGATTTATGAATCTGGGTGCATCAAGGTTGGGTGCATATATATTTAGAATTGTTATGTCTTCTTGCTGAACTGTACCATTCACCATTATATAGTGACCTTCTTTGTCTTTTATTACTTTTGTTGATTTAAAGACTAAGTTATCTGTAATCAGCACCGCCATACCAGCTTTCTTTTGGCTTCCATTTGCTTTAAATATTGTTCTCCACCCCTTTACCTTTAGTCTAATTGCATCCTTGCAGGTTAGATGTGTTTCTTCAAGGCAGCAGATACTTGGCTTGTGTTTTTTTATCCATTTGGCCAGCCTATGTCTCTTGAGTGGGGAGTTGAAGCCATTCACATTTATTGAGATAACTTATAGGTGGGGCAGATTTCTGTTCATTATGTTGGGTTGAACTTTGTTGCTTTGCTTTCTCTCTTGAGCCATTGTAGTGTCTGCGCTTTGATCTTTACCTTTGAGTAGATTTACATTCATGAGTGTTTATTGTGCTGATCCGTGGGTAACACTGTTTTGAGTACTTCTTGAAAGGCTGGTCTTGTCTTGGTGAATTCCCTCAGTCTTTGCTTATCTCAGAATGTCTTGATTTTTCCTTCATATATAAAACTTAGTTTTTTGCAGGGAATAAGATTCTAGGCTGGGCATTGTTTTGTTTCAGAAGAGTGAGAACGGGGCCCCAGTCTTTCCTTGCTTGTAAAGTCTCAGTAGAGAAGTCTGGTGTTATTTGAATTGGCTTTCCCTTGTATGTTACTTGCTTCTTTAGTCTTACAGCTCTTAGAAGGGCCTCTTTAGTTGATATTTTTGGTCAGTCTGATGACTGCATGTTGTGACATCTTTCTGTTTGCATTGAATCTCCCAGGCATCCTCTGAGTTTCTTCAACTTGTATATCAAGGTTTTTAGCAAGGCCTAGGAAATTTTCCTCTATTATATCTTCAAATAGCTTGTCCAACCCTTGAGTGTTTTTTTCTTCCCCTTCTGATAACCCTATGACCCTCACATTAGGTTTCTTCACATAATCCCACATCTCTTGTAGGATTTGCTCTTTTCTCTTATTCTCTGCTCTATCTCTGTGACTGAATTATTTAATTGGAAGGTGTTATCTTCAATCTATGAGATTCTTTCTTCTGTTTGATCTACCCTGTTCTTGAGGCTTTCTACTGTATTTTGTAGTTCCCTGAATTGATTCTTCATTTCCAGGGGTTTGGTTAAACTTTTCTTCATTGTATCGATTTCTTTAGTAAATTTTTTTCCAGGTCCTGGAGGCTTTTTGTGTTTTCTTTGTGTTGGTTATCGTGTTCTTCTTACAGGTCGTTGAATTTTCTATGTTCCACATTTGAAATTCCTCTTCTGTCATTTTGGTTGCCTGATTTTGGTTGGTGTCCATTTCTAAGGGGCTGGTGCTCCTCTTTGGGGGTGTGGTTTTCATTTGGTTCTTCATATTTCCAGAGTTCCTTCGTTGATTTCTTCCCATGTCGATCAATTGTTTCTTTCCTTTAGGTTTTTGTTTGGGTATTCACACGCCTTGTTTAGTTTCTGAGCCGGTGGGTGGTGTCTGTGGGTGGGATTCGACCACTCCCTGTATTATGAGTCAGTACATGCTGTGAAAAGGGTGTGCAGAATGTCCTCCCTGTTGGTATGTGGTGCTAGCTTGGTGGAACAGGCTATGCTGTTGTTTTGTGTCCTGTAACCAGCTCCTGTTCTTCTAGAGAGGCACTCTAGTGCCTCAGGTGGTGCGTGGGCCCTGGAACCTCCAGGTGTGTCCTTTTCTCCCCCTCAGTGAGGCCTGGTTTATGAGAGAGTCTGGGCAGAGCTGAGTTAGATAAGCCTGCCCTCAGGCACCACCAATGCCTTAGCAGGGGTAAAAGTTCTGTTCTCTGCTTCTAGGAAAAGCTGTCAGGGAGTGGCTGGAATGGCTCCACTCAGTCAGAAAGTCTACTTGTGGGTTGGGGCTATCTGAGACCTGCAGTCTGGAGCAGACCTCGCTTCTCTCCCCACTCTCCCCAACTTTGAGCTACTCTTGGGCCTCTTCCAGCAGGCCAGACCTCACACCACCGGGCCTCCCCTGGCTGTGATGCCAGCCGGGAGGTTTCCTGCACAGTAACGCCACCTGGGCTTGGTGCACGGCCTCTCTTTGGGAGGAGGGTTGCCCTCTAGGAGGCTGATCTGCCCCTGAAGGCACACACACCTCAGTAGGCTGTTTGTGTATATCCCTTTTGTGCCCCGGGCAATGTGAGACCTCGGTGAATGGGATTTGGTCTGCAGGTCTGACCTCTGGGCCCCAGAGTTCAAGGGGCTGATAACTAGAATCTACTTATGAAAATCAGCAAGAAAAAAATCAAACAACCCTATCAAAAAGTGGGCAAAGGACATGAACAGAAACTTTTCTAAAGAAGACAGAAAAATGACTAACAAACACGAAAAAATGCTCAACATCTCTAATCATCAGGCAAATGCAAATCAAAACTACAATGAGATATCATTTATTTCCAGTAAGAATGGCCTTTATCAAAATGTCCCAAAATAATATATGTTGTCATGGATGTGGAGAGATAGGAATACTCCTAAACTGCTGGTGTGACTGCGAACTACTTCAACCTCTGTGGAAAGCAATATGGAGACACCTTAAAGCGATACAAGTGGATCTACCATTTGATCCAGCAATTCCACTACTGGGCATCTATCCAAAAGTTCCAATGACCACTCTACAAAAACGACACCTGCACTTGAATGTTTATAGCAGCACAATTCATAATTGCAAAGCTGTGGAAACAACCCAAGTGCCCATCAATTCATGAGTGGATTAATAAAATGTGGTATATGTATACCGTGGAGTACTACTCAGCTCTAAGAAACAAACAGTGATATAGCACATCTTGTATTTTCCTGGATAGAGCTGGAACCCATACTACTAAGTGAAGTATCCCAAGAATGGAAAAACAAGCACCACATATACTCACCAGCAAACTGGTATTAACTGAGCAGCACCTAAGTGGATACATAGGTACTACATTAATTGGGTATTGGTCAGGTGAGAGCAGGGAGGGGGTGGGTATATACATACATGAGTTACATAATGAGTGAGATGTGCACCTTCTGAGGGATGGTCACACTTGAAGGTCAGACTTGTGGGGGGAGAGGGGCAAGGGCATTATTTCAAACCTTAAAATTTGTACCCCATTATATGCTGAATTAATAAAAAAGAAAAAGAAATAAAAATAAAAATAATTTAGTACAAAAAAAACTAAGCTGTTGGGTTGTTTTTTCAATTGTTTTACTATTTACAATTTCATTGAAATTCATTTCATTGATGTCTGCTATGATTTTGTTTTCCTGTTTTGTTTTAGGCTTAAATTGTTATTCTCTAGTTTTCTTACTAGGAATCTCATATTATTGCGTTGGACTTTTCTTCTTTTCCAATGTATACATTTAGTACTATACCTTTCCCTGTAAGAATATTGATCACTGTATTGTACAAATTTTGATAAGTTGTATTTTCTTCTTTATTTAATCAAAAATATTTCAAAATTTCTCTGACTTATGTGTTATTTTGAAATACGGCATTCATCTCCAAATACTATGGGATTTTTATGTTATTTATTTCTAGTTGGTATGAGAACATATTTTGTATGATTTATCTTCTTCTTCATTTATTTTGTGTGTGTGTGTGTGTGTGTGTGTGTGTGTGTGTGTGAATGTGTCTTTGCTTGGTTGCACAGGCTAGAGTACAAGGGTGTCATCATAGCTCACTTCAACCTCAAACTCTTGAGCTCAAGTTATTCTTCTGCCTTAGCCTCCCAAGTACTGGGACCACAGGAATGCACAACCACACCCAGATAACTTTTGTATTTTTCATAGAGACAGATTCTTACTATGTTGACCAGGCTGGTCTATAATTCCTATCTTTAGGCAATCATCCCTGCCTTGGTCACCCAAAGTTCTGGAATTATAGCCATGAACCATTGAGCTTGGCCTTCTGTTACATTTGTTCAGGAGTTTTTATAGTCCAGAATGTGATCTATCTTGGTGAATGCCCCATGAGAGATTGAAAAGAATGTTTCTTCCTACTACTGTCGAATAACTATTTCATGAATGTCAACTAGATTATGTTGAGTGACAATGATGTTCATGTCAACTATATCTTTACTGATTTTCTGCTTGTGTAATTTATGAATTATTGAATGGTATCAAACTCTTTAATTATAATAGTGGATTTGTCTACTTTACCTGGCGATTTGATTAGTTTTTGCCTCACTCATTTTAGTGGTGTTTTAAGGCCTATCGAAATTATTATGTCTCTCTGGAGAATTGACTTTATCGTTATGCAATGCCCCTCCTTATCCATAATAATCTTCCTTGTTCTGAAGTCTGCTTTGTGTGAAATTACTATAACTATTCTAGCTGTTTTTTCATTAGTATTATTAGCACAGCATATCTTCCTCTATCCCTTTATTTTTAATCTATATGAGTTTTGATAAATAAAGTGGGTTTTCTATGAAGAACCTAAAGTTGAACCTGACAAATATCTTCTTTTTGATTGGTTTATTTATTTTTCTGGTTGTATCTTTTGAAAATTTTTTAAAATTTACACACAGTAATTATACATATTTATGTGGTATATAATGATGTGATACATATAATTTATAATGAGCAGGTAAGGATAATTAGCATATCCATTATCTCAAACATATTTCATTTCTTTGCATTGGGAACATTCAATATCCTCCTTCTATTAATAGCTACTTGAAACTATATATTATTGTTAACTATTGTCATCTCACAGTGTTACACAATTATAAAAATTATTTCAACTATCTGTAATTTTTTATTCTTTAACAAATCTCTTCCTATACCTCCTTCTCCCTTCCCTTCCCAGTCTCTAATATCCTCTGTTCTACTTTTTACTTCTATGAGATCAACTTTCTTTTATCTTCCACATATGAGTGAGAACATGTCGTGTTTAACTTTCTTTTCCTGGCATATTTGAGTTAACATAATGTCCTCCAGTTCCATTCATGTTCCTGCAAATGACAGGATTTCATTCTTTTTTATGGCTAAGTAATATTCCATTGTGTGCATATACCACCTTTCCTTTATCTATTCATCTGTTTTTGGACACCTAAGTTGATTTTATATTTTAATTTATTTAATTTGCTTTAATTTTTTCTAATAGTTTTATAGTTTTGGATATTACATTTAGTTCTTAGATACATTTTGAGTTGATTCATAGGGTGAGGTAGGAGTTTAGTTTCATTCTTCTTTATATGGATATTCAGTTTCCCCAGCACCGCTTATTGAAGAGACTGTCTTTTCTTCAGTGTATATTATCAGTGCCTTTGTCAAAAATCAGTTGGCTGTGGATATGTGGATTAATTTCTGGGTTCTCCATTCTGTTCCATTGGTCTATGTTTCTATTTTTATTATAGTACCAAGCATACACATTTTATTTTATTTTATTATTTTATTTTGACATGGGATCTTGCCATGTTGCCCTGGCTGGCCTTGAATTCCTGGGCTCAAGCGATCCTCTTGGCTTAGCCTCCTGAATAGCTGGGATTATAGGCATGTGCCACTGTGCCCAGCACCCATTCACATTTTTAATTGGTATATTTAGATCATTTACTTCTCCTTAAGTTGTCTCACTATTTTCCCTAAACTTTTTAATTTGTGCTTTGTGTTCTTTATATCAATTTGTGTAGGAAGGGTAAATAATATTTTTTTTATTTCAAGCAATATATTTTTGGTAAGTGGGTTTTAAAAATCTGTTTATACATTTTTTCTTTTCTAAAGGTTTTTTTTTTTTTTTCATTCTTTCTGTGGATAAAGTGGCAGATTTTTTTTCCTTTTTTTTGGCTACTCACCCTTGAATAAATTAGATTTTTCTGGATCAGCTATATACAGGATACTGCTATACATCAGTGAAGGAAAAGTTAAAAGTCCTAATTCTCTGCCTAGTTTACCTAAAATAGAGCCTGTTTTTTCTGCTGCCACAGAGGCAGCGTGTAGCTAATGTTCTGTATTCTCTGACTGCAACCATATCCAGGATATTTTTGCCACTAAACTTTTATCCCAAAGTCTATCAACAAGTTCGGTAAACAGACACAACCTATAACCCTCCAGATGAATCCCTGCTTGAGCTTCAAGACTTGTGTGTGCCTCATGGTGTGTGTGGATGTTTGCTGACACTGGTTTCTAGACACACTCATTGGCCCTCAACCTCAAACTCCCCCACATTCTGATTCTGCTACATCTCATCCTTGCTCATCTCAGTTCTTGCTATGGCTATTGCAAATTCGGGATATTTCTTTAGCTTTTTGGAGTAATCTTTTCACAACCGAGGAGTGTATCATGGTTCTAGGAATGTATTTAGAATTATTTTAAGATCTGTTGCCTCTAGATGCCCTTGACATTCCCCATTCTTCTTTCCACAGGGCGTGGCTGGCCAGTTGCAGCTTATTTTGACTTTTGAAAGTCAAGTTTGCAAAATTTAATCAGTTTGTTTATTAATTGTTTTGTTTGATTTCCAGAAAAAGGGGAAGCTATTGAAATATATCAAAAGCACTTGTACTAGAGACTTCCGAAGAAAATTCAGAAGCCGTGGTTGTTCTCTCTCACATTATAGACTCAAGCCATACTCATCAATGAGAAAGATTGGAGCATTTTGAACTGAAATAGTCTAGGTTTGAGTGGGAGGGGGCAGGGTCTTAATTCCATTTCCTCTTAAATAGGTGTCTTTTCCACCCCTGTGGAAAGTCAAGTGTGATAGATTATAAATGTGAGAGAATAGCACTGACAAACTCTGAACTGAATGAAAGTGTATACATCAATACCCAGTTTACACCAAACACCAAGCTCTAATACGCCAAAAACTAGAAACAAACCTCTTGAGAAAAATCATTAAGCATGCCCTAATAATTCAAAATGAGGTGGCATATCATGCTGGCCTAGAGAACTACCTTACAGAAAAATGTGATGCACTATTAAGTTGAGAATCAGGATGTTATTTTTTGCTTTTTATTGTTTAAAACTGAAAACATTCAATATTAATATCCATTTTCTCAACATGTTAATATTTTAATTAGAGGAAAATATTCTTCATAACATTCCTTTTGTTGCCTTCACCTATTTTCAAAATACCAACTTGTCTCTCTAATGCTCTTTTGGCTGTTCTATAGAAAGAATCTCCAATAATCCCAGACATAAAGTAGAATTAATATGGATTTAAGCTAATAAATTCTAGAAAGAGATTTATTTTCATTTTATTTTTCCAAACTTATTTGAAAGCATACTGGCTGGTATGTGCATTCTGATGTTATTTTTATGTTAATAGATGCCGAGTCCTCTTTGGAGAGAAGAGGGTGATTTATGCAAACATCATATGGAAAGAGTAATAATTTTTATTAAATAATGTAGTTTAAGTAAAAACACTCCTGAACCAATAATAATAATAAATAATTCATTTCAATAAGCATCAATTAACAATCTATTTGATACAGTGAAAATTCTATGACTTAAAAAGAATTACACTTTATATGTAGGATCTTGCCATTTCTATCCAGCTCAATAAATAGGCATTGAATTTAGATTCTGAAGACAAGTTATATTAAAAAAGAAAACCTACTACAATGACAATAAAAATGAATGTAGTTTCATAGATATTATATAGATATGTAGATTAGCAGATAGATGAATACATAGATGGATATAGAGATAGGCTTCCTACACTTATGCAGATTGAGACCATTGAAGAGTGGTTGAGAAGAACATGTAGATCATGAACTTACAGAACTAAAGCATTAGGTGGCACCATGGTTGCCACATAGCCTAATACCTTACTAAAGGTCAGTGCCAACAAGCGATTTTTTAAATTGTGTTTTGGGATGTTACTAGTTACCTAAAAGGTATTCCTTATATTAGATTGAATTTTGTTTCTTAGAAACTTTTATCTTTTAACTTTGTTCCCTCTGGAGCCACATGTACTAAACGTAATTTCTATTTCTAATGACACTACATGAAATACTTGGAAGTAGCTTTTGTTTCTGACTTAAAACTTCTCCTCTCCAGACTAACATCTCTAGCTCATTCAGTGATGTCCAAACGACATGATATAACTCAATTTCCATTCTGATCATTTTCTTTCCAATGTCCTCTAGATTGTTAGTGATCTAATGTTTTATATTTTGATGTCTAGTGCTAAAGAAAATTATCTGGGTATGGTTGATTAAATTTATTTTATATCCATTTCCTGAAAATATTTCTAAAATTGGAATGTCTCTAAAGAAAATCATGCTTAACCTTTGCTATGCTCTGTCATTTAAGATTTTTTAGGGCACAGAATATTAGAATCTTACTCTTAACTAATATACTGATAAGTGCTCTATTCTTATCAGTAAACAAATTTTAAATAAATATGTTAAGTCTCTTGGGTTAATAAGTTACTCATATGACAGATCACCATTACTATTTTTATGTTAGGCTAAAAAAACTTAATTTACAAAAAAATGAAGAATAAAAAATTGTTGTACAAAAACCTCAGTAACAGGAGTTTAATTTTTCTCCTTTAAAATGCCTCAAGGAGTTCAGTCAGAGGAGCACGACTTCTGTTAATCATTCTTTAAAGTCCTTCAAGTTGATTATAATCAAATATCCTATCAAACAGATTTAATTCAATGCCTTCATGATGTCAGCAATGTACCAAACAATGAGAAGAGATAAAAAATGAAGTATGAGATTCAACATTGTCAAAATTTGGAGGAAATACAAATATATAAATGAAACTATTAAAAATTAACATAGTATTTATTTTATACTACCAAGTATTGTGAAGCTCTAAAAAATACAAATAATCGTGGAAATATGATCACTTATTTTGTGTCAGGCTCTACCTTATACTCTCAGTAATGTTTCCCAATAAGTAAAAAGGCATTCAGAGTATGGCATAATAAATAGTATGGAAGATGGCATTAACTGGAATCAAATTCCTAGAAACTGAAAGTAATTGATTTTAATTTACATGAATTATTTTAATTGAATTATTTTTCAACTTAATTATTGAATTTATATTTATTTACTTTTTTTTTCATTTCAGCATATGACAGAGATAGAAATGTTTAGGTTACATATATTGCCCTTGTCCCACCAGAGTCAGAGCTTCAAGTGTGTCCATCCCTGAGGTGGTGTGCACTGCACTCATTATGTGTGTCTATGCCCATCCCCACCCCTCCCATCTGCAGGACACCCAGTGAATGTTATCACTATATGTGCACTTAAGTGTTGATCAGTTAATACCAATTCGATTGTGAGTACATGTGGTGCTTGTTTTTCCATTCTTGGGATACTTCACTTAGTAGAATGGGTTCCAGTTCTATGCAGGATAATACAAGAGGTGCTGTATCACCATTGTTTCTTATACCTGAATAGTACTCCATGGTACACATATACCACATTTTATTAATCCACTCATGTATCGATGGGCACTTGGGTTGTTTCAACATCTTTGGAATTGCAAATTGTGCTGCTATAAACATTCTGTTGCCTTTGTTCTTTTGTATATATGCCCTTTAATGGGATTGCTGGATCAAATGGTAGTTCTACTTGTATCTTTTTGAGATAACTCCAAATTGCTTTCCACAGAGGTTGTACTAGTTTGCAGTCCCATCTGCAGGGTATGAGTGTTCCTATCTCTCCACATCCACACCAATATGCATTGCTTTGGGACTTTTTGATACAAGCCATTTTCATTGGGGATAATTGGTATCTCATTGTGGTTTTGATTTGCATGTCCCTGATGATTAGAGATGTTGAGAATTTTTTCATATGTTTGTTAGTATTTATCTTCTTTTGAAAAGTTTCTGTTCGTGTCCTTTGCCCACTTTTTGATAAGGTTGTTGGATTTTTTTCTTGCTGATTTTCCTCAGTTCTATATCTCTTCTAGTTATCAGCTTCATTTTTTATCACTGCTCATTGTTTGTTACATTGCTGACATCATGAAGGCATTGAATTAAATGGGTGAATATATTCTCCCATGCTGTAGGTTGTCTGTTTGCTCTCATGATAGTTTCCTTGGCTGTACAGAAGCTTTTTAATTTGATCAGGTCCAATTTATTTATTTGTGTTGCTGCTATGATTGCTTTTGGGGTTATCTTCATAAATTCTTTGTCTAGCCAATATCTATAAGAGTTTTTCCAACATTTTCTTCTAGAATTGTTATAGTTTCATGCCTTATGTTTAAGTCTATTATCCACCATGAGGTGATTTTCGTGAGAGGTGAAAGGTGCAGGTCCTGTTTCAGTCTTCTACATGTGGCTATCTAGTTTTCCCAGCACCATCTATTAAGGATTTTTCCCCAGTGTATATTTGTGTCTGCTTTGTTAAAGATTAGGTGGCTGTATGATGATGGTTTTATATCTGTGTTCTCAGTTCTGTTCCATTGATCTATGTCTCTGTTCCTGTGCTAATACCATGCTGCTTCATTTACTATAGCCTTGTAGTATAGCTTGAAATCTGGTAATTGGTGCCTCCCAATTTGTTCTTTTTGGTTAAGATTGCTTTTGCTATACAGAGTCTTCTCTGGTTCTATACAAAGCATAGAATTATTTTTTCTAGATCTATGAAAAATGATGTTGGTATTTTAACAGTAATTGCATTGAATCTGTAGATTACTTTGGGTAGTATAGACATTTTAACAATGTTGCTTGTGCTGACCCCTGAGCATGGTTTGGTTTTCCACCTATTTTCATTGTATGCTATTTCCTTCCTCATTTTTTTGTAGTTATCCCTGTCCTTAGTTAAATATATTCCTAGAGATTTTACTTTCTTTGTTGCTATTGTGAAGGGTATTGACTCTTTGATTTGGTTCTCAGTTTGACTATTGTTGGCATATAGGAATGCTACTGATTTCTCCACATTGATTTTGTAACCTGAGATTGTACTGAATTTGTTTAGCAATTCCAGTAGTCTCATGTCAGAATCTTTGGGGTTTTCTAGATAAAAGATCATATCATCAACAGAGCGATAGTTTGACCTCTTCTGTCCCTATTTGGATGCCCTTGATTTCTTTCTCTTATAGATTACTCTGGCTAAGACTTCCTGCACTATGTTGAATAGAAACTGTGATAAAGGGCAACCTTGTCTCGTTCCAGTTCTAAGTGGGAATGCTTTCAATTTTTCCCCATTCAGTATGATGTTTGCTGTGGGTTTGTCATATATGGCTTGTATCATTTTTAGATAAGTCCTGTCTATGCCTATATTGTTAACCATTCTTATCATAAAAAAGTGGTGAATTTTGTCAAATGCTTTTCCTGCATCTCTTGAGAGGATCCCATGGTTTTTGTTTTTTCTTCTGTTTATGTGGTGAATTACATTTATAGATTTCCATATGTTGAACCATCCCTGCATCTCTGGGATGAAGCCCACTTGGTCATGATGGATTTTTTTTTTTTGATAAGCACCTGAATTCAATTTTCTAGCATTTTGTTGAGAATTTTTGCATCTATATTTATAAAGGATATTAGTCTGTAGTTTTCTTTTTTTGGTGTGTCCTTTCCTGGTTTTGGTATCAGAGTGATGTTGGCTTCATAAACTGTGAGGGGGAGGATTTCTTCCTTCTCGATGTTGTGGAATAATTTCTGCAGGATAGGCACCAGTTCTTCCTTGTAGGTGTGGTAAAATTCAGATGTGAAACTGTGTGGCCCGGGAATTTTCTTTTTAGGAAGGTTTTTATTGCTGTTTCAATTTCAGTACTTAATATTGGTCTGTTCAGGAATTCTATTTCTTCCTGGTTGTGCCTAGGGCGGCTGTGTGTTTCTAAAAATTTGTCCATTTCCTCCACATTTTCCAGTTTGTGTGCATAAATGTTTTTGTAGTATTCATAAATTATATCTTATATCAGTTGACATCAGTTGTAATTTCTCTTTTTTCATTCCTGATGGAGCTTATTAGAGTTCTTTCTTCTCTGCTTCTCATTAATCTAGCCAGAGGCTTGTCCATTTTGTTTATTTTTTCAAAGTATCACCTTTTTAATTAATTGTATAGGTTTTTTTGTTATCAATTTCATTTAGCTCTGCTCTGACCTTTCTTATTTCTTTTCTTCTTCTGGGTTTGTGATAGGTTTGGTCATCTTTGGAACTCAAAGAAGTTTTTCCAGTTCTTTGAGGCTATTCATAAGATTGTTTATTTGTGATATTTCTGTCTTTTGGATATAGGCATTTATAGATATAAATTTCCATCTCAAGATTGCTTTGTCTGTGTCCCACAGATTTTGACAACTTGTGTGTCCTTTATCATTTAGTTCAAAGAATCTTTTGATTTCCATCTTGATTTCCTGCTGAATGCAATAATCGTTCAGCAGACAATTATTTAGTTTCCATGACTTCATGTAGAGATGAGAATTTCTGTTGGAATTGATTTCTAATTTTATTCTACTGTGGTCTGAGAATATGAACGGTATAATTTCTATTTTTTAAAATTTTAGGAAACATGCTTTGTTGCCTAAGATATGGTCATTCATAGAGAATGTCCAATGAGCTGATGAGAAAAAGGTTTATTCAGTGATTTTGGGGTAGAGTGTTCTCTAAATGTCAGTCAGGCCCATTTGTTCTAGGGTTCTGTTTAAGGCCTTTGTTGGCTTTTTTGTTTGTTTGTTTATTTTCTGTATGGAGAATCTGTCCTGTTCTGTCAGAGGAGTGTTGAAGTCCTTGGCTAATATGGTGTTGCTGTTTATCATTCTGTTTAGATCAAGTAGAATTTGCTTTATGAATCTGGGTGCACCTGAGTAAGGTGCATAAATATTTAGAATTGTTATCTCTTCTTGTCAAATTGTACACTTTGTCTTTCATCATTTTTGTTGATTCGAAGACTAAGTTATCTGAAATCAGAAGCACCATGGCAGCTTTCTTTTGGCTTCTTTTTGCTTGAAATATTGTTTTCCACCCCTTCACCTTGAGTTTGAATGCATCCTTGTGGGTTAGATGTGTTTCCTGAAGACAGCAGATACTTGGCTTCTGTATATTTATCCATTCAGCCAGCCTATGCCTCTTTAGTGGGCAGTTCAAGCCGTTCACATTTATTGAGAGAATTGATAAGTTGTGTAGATTTATGTTCATCCTGTTGGTTGAACTTTGTTGCTTTGCTTTCTTTCTTGAGCCATTGCTATATCTGGTCTTTGACCTTAATCTTTGGATGATTTTACATTCATGAGTGTTTATTGTGCTGATCCATGTGTAATACTGTTTTGAGTACTTCCTGGAGGCCAGGTCTTGTCTTGATGAATTCCCTCAGTGTTTGCTTGTCTGAGAAGGTATTTATTTATCCTTCATTTAGAAAACTTAATTTTGTGGGGTACAAGATTCTAGGCTGGACATTACTGTGTTTGAGAAGACTGAGAATGGGGCCCTAGTCTCCTCTTGCTTGTAAGGTCTCAGTCAAGAAGTCTGCCATCATTCTGATGGGCTTTGCTTTGTAGGCTACCTGTTTCTTTTGCCTGACAGCTCATAGGAGTGCCTCGTTGGTAGTTATTTTGGTCAGTCTGATGATTGTGTGTTGTGGTGTCTTCCTGTTTGAGATGATTCTTCCTGGAGTCCTTTGAGCTTCTGGTACCTGAATATCTATATTTCTAGCAAGGCCTGGGAAATTTTCCTCTATTATATCCTCAAATAGCTTATCTAACTCTTGGATATTTTCTTCTTCACTCTGATGGATGCCTATTATTCTCATGTTGGACCTCTTTACATAATCCTACATTTCTCATAGGCTTTGCTCTTTTCTCTTATTTCTCTGCTCTATCTCTGTGACTCGCTTATTTAATTAAATAATAATTAATTGAAGGTGTTATTATCAATCCCTGAGATTCTTTCTTCTGTTTTATCTACCCTGTTCTTGAGGCTTTCCACTGTTTTACAATTACTTGAATAAAGTCTTCATTTTCAAGAGTTCTATTTGATTTTTCTTTAATCCATTTCTTTTTTAAAATTTTTTTATTTTAGCATATTATGGGGTACAAGTGTTAAGGTTACATAGATTGTCCATGCCCCCCTCCCCCCTCAAGTAAGAACTTCAAGCGTGTCCATCCCCCAAACGTTGCACATCTTACTCATTTGGTTGTATATACCCATCCCTTCCTCCCCCTTCCCACCCTCCCAACAGCCAATAAGTGTTACTCCATACGTCCACTTAGGTGTTGATCTATTAATACCAATTTGCTGGTGAGTACATGTGGTGTTTGTTTTTCCATTCTTGGTTCTTTAGTGAATTTTTCTTCCAAGTCCTGGATTTTTGTGTATGTGTGGTTTCTTTGTATTGGCTATCCATTTTATCTTGCATATCATTTAGGTTTTTTATAATCCATGTTTGAAATTCTTCTGTTATTTTAGTGTTCTGAATTTGGCTGATGTCCATTGCTAGAGAGCTGTTGTTCCCCTTTTGGGGTGTGCTTTCTGTTTGAGTCTTCATACTTCCAGAGTTATTTCACTGACTTCTTACCATCTGGATGAGCTGTTGCTTCTTACCTTTAGATCCTCATTTGAATGACACTCCCTTTTAGTTTCTGAGCCAGTAGGTAGTGTTTGTGGGTGAAATTTGACCACACCCTGTATGATGAGTCAGTAGATATAGTGAAAGGGTGTGCAGAGTTCCCTCTCTGTCAGTAGGAGGCACTTGCTGGGAAGAGCAGGCTACAGTGTATTTTTTAGGTCCTGTAATCAGTTCTTGTTCTTCTGGAGAGGTTCTCTAGTGCCTCAGATGGTGGGTGGCCCTGGGACTTCCAGTTGTGTCCTTTTTCTCCACCTCATTAGGGGCAGGTTGGTGAGTGAGTTTGGGCAAAGCTGGATTGAGTGAGCCTGCCCTTAAGCACCACAAATGCTGTTAGCAGGGGTCAAAGTTCTGTTCTCTGCTTCTGGGCAAAGCTGCCAGGTAGGGGCTGAAATGGTGCCACTCAGCTGAATAGTATGTGTGTGTGGGTGGGTTGTCTGAGACCAACAGTCTGTAGTAGGCCTCACTCCTTTCCACTTTCCCATATGCCACGGTTTCTCCTGGGTCTTTGCCAGCAGGCAGGACCCCAAGCCAGTGGATCTCCACTGGCTATGATGCAGGCCTGGAGGGTCTCTGCCTGAGATCATAGCCTGAGCTGGGTTCATGGCCCTCCTGTGGGAGGAGAGTTGCCCTTAAAGCACACTGATCTGCCCCTGAAGGTACACACACCTCAGTAGACTCATTCACATATATCCCTTTTGTGCCCGTGGGCAATGCAATTGAGACCTGGATGTATGGGATCTGGTTGCAAGCCTATCCCCTGGGACCTGGAGATCAATCTCTAACCCTGCCAGTGAGAGGATTGCTGGTCTCAAGCTACTCATGGGGTGCCCAAACTGGATCAATGTCTCTCTGCCTCAGGATGCCCTGTTCTCCTGGAGTCACTCGGCAAGCAGCACCTGGGAGGGCTGGCCGGCAGGGAGCACACAGTCTGAGCACCTCTCAGTCCACTATAGGGCCCCAAAAAGAAAAGTCCCATTCCCTGCAGATGCCTCTGGGTGGTGGCTAAATTGTCACTCTTGGCAGCCTCAGGTAGGGAAGGGGAAGGGGAGAGTGAAGCAATTTGATATCTGCCAATCTGCTTCAGTCTGCAGGCCAGGAAGTACCCCAAGACACCTCAGAGCTTGGCGCCTCATCTGGAAGTGGCTCGCCACTTACTGGCGGTGGCTGTCTTTGGGTTGTGTTGGCAGGTCTCTTTAGCTGCTCAGGAACCACCAGCAGTCTGACATGGAAGGGAGGGGAAATTTAACAACTTCACCTACCCTCGTTGCTGGTCTCCAAGCCTCTTGGGGGCCTTTCTTCTTCCAGTTCACCTCTACAACTTCTTCCCGTGGAGTCTCCTGTATTTTCAGGAACCCCACCTTCTGACCCTCATCCCATCTGTGTTTGTTTGCCTGTTTATTTATTTATTTATTTACTTTCTTCTAAAATCTGTCTTTCTTGAAGAAACACTCTGGCTGTCAGTTTTTTTTCGTCCACCATCTTGCCCCCTTTCTCTTTTATTTTCTGACTGGGATTTTTTTTAAACAATTTTTTAATTATTATTTGTTTTCTTATTAAGACAACATTACTTATTTCAATACTAAACAATACTTATTTCTTTTTATAACTCCTTTCTTTTTTTCTACAGAGATGATGTTTGTGTTGATATAGTTTCTGCTTATCGATTTCTGTGCTCACTAGTCCTTCTTGCTACCTAAACATCTGCTCTGGGATAATTTTCCTTTCTCAAAAATACATTCTTTAGAAGTGAGTTTAGTGACAGACTGCTGGTGGCAAAATTCACTTTTTTTTTTGTTTTTTTTTTGAGTGAGGTTCTCACTCTGTAATCTGGGTTAAAGCATCATTATAGCTCCCAGCAACCTCAAACTCCTGGGTTCAAGTAATCCTCCATTCTCAGCCTTCTGAGAAGCTGGGAAACTAGGCACACCACAACACTGGTTAATTTTTCTATTTTTTGTAGCCTTCACCTTTCAAGCAGTAGAGTACTTGCATTCAAAATCTTGAGAAAGTTATAATACTTTAATATTGCTATACCCTGCATTCTTTATTTTTAAAAATACAGGCAATAATTGTGACTACTATAGCAAAATTGGCTTGTTTCATTAGTTAAATGAGCTAATGAATGTAAAGGTATTGAAATAGTGCCTGGCAAATTGTAGGCAGCCAGTAAGAAAATGGTGGGATAGTGGTGGTGGTGGTAGTAGTAACTCCTGATGATGCAGTAGTAGTTACTAAAAGAATACTCAGATGTGTCTTCTACTACAGTGTTAATTTAACTTTTAATATAATTTCAAATTACTGAATAAAAAACATGATTCATTAATCCTGACACTACTAAATCTCTTGCTTTTCATGACAAATACGTGGTATAGTATTAGTCTCCCTAATGAGGGTTAAAATGCATTGACAGCAGACTTTCTCTCTAACATTCTGTTTGTATTTTCCACTGTGTCTCACACAGTGTCTAGTGAATAGCAGATTGCAATTATCGCTTTAATAATTTTTTCAACATTTTCATTTATCTAGCCTTACTTCACCTTATACTCTCCTTGTGTTGTTTTGATAATTCATTCGATTCTAAGATCATTATCTTTCCAAACTAATTTCCTTCAAGAATGGACTTAATGGTTATCTTGCCTGTTGAGTTTTTATTAAGTAATAAAAAACTAAATGCTTTCTTTGTAAACACTAGAAACGCCAGCTATAAAGAAAGATAGTGGAATCTTTGAGTGCAATAAGAGAAAGATTAAGAACATCAAATTACATACATTTAACTTGTTTCTTGAAGCAAAGCTTTTAACATATGTTTTTTGATGTGCCCATGGAGCCAATTGGTATTCATCAAGTCAACTCCATTTTGCTGATACTGTTTTGTGGTCTTTATTTTTAGTCAACTGAAAGCCGGAGAGCCTTAATGGTGAGGTGAGATATGCAGAAGGTAATAGATATTTTCATAAGTACAGATCTAATTATCCGCCCGCACACAAAGACACAAAAATTGTTATGTAATTCAATCCTCACTTGCTCGAATACTTTTGAAATGATAGGCATTAAATATATCTTATTTTTAAATTATGGTATTTATATTTAGCACTATTAATATAAGTATGACAAAATTACCACTTTTATATGACCCATGTAAGAAAATGGTGCCAATGATGCAAACAACATTGAATCTCTATTGCTCTTTCTATATATATGTCATGAATCAAAAACTGTAAAGCTACTTGCCATAAGTTAAGTCTAGTTTTCTCTTCTGTATACATTATGTCAAAATCTATGTTATTTTTGAAGCAGGAGTTAATTTCAATTGCATCTTCTCTTAAGTTGCCCAAGTTCTGCAAATAGTATACAACCAGAAAAGCCATTTACTCCCTTCAGGAAAGTGGTTGGGAACCCTTTATTTAATCTATTCTCACTTTTATAAAATTTGTTTCTATTATTTCAGAAAAGTCGTAACTGCTCAATAATCAGAAATAAACATAGTTTTGAGGTAAAAAGAAATTGCTTCATGTTCTACATTCTTTAAAAATTTTTCTTCTTATTATAAAATAGCAAAGGCACATAGAAATTTTAAATGCTCCCAATGCAAATTATTATTTTACCTGCATCCTATATATTTACACTGTGATTGGTTGAATTTATAACAAAAGACACAATTTCTTTCCTTATCTAGTTTCAAAGCACTTTACCCCAGCCACTATTATATTTTCTTTTGAAGATCTTCCAGAGTTTATCTAGTTCAATCGTTATTTTATTTAAAATGCTTTCTTAAGCCTGATAAGATTATTGAGTGGTGATGCTGCTATAGCATAAACATTGTATGCACTTAGTAATGATGAAGTATTCATTTTAGCTATTCTTTGACTAACTGTAGGATTGGGAATAGGAATGAAATATCATTATCTTTTTCCCCACATATATGCTATTTGAGTTAAACACCTTGAGTTTTCTAATTACTGGGCATATACCCAAAGGAAAAAAAAGACATTCTATAAAAAAGACATCTGCACTAGAATGTTTATAGCAGCACAATTTGCAATTCCAAAGATGTTGAAATAACCCAAGAGCCCATCAATACATAAGTGGGTTAATAAAATGTGGTATATGTAAACCATGGAGTTCCTCTGAGCCATAAGAAACAATGGTGATACAGCACCTCTTGTATTATCCTGGATAGAACTGGAACCCATTCTATTCAGTGAAGTATCCCAAGAATGGGAAAACAAGCACCACATATACTCACCATCAAATTGGTATTAACTGATCAACACGCATGTGCACATATAATAATAACATTCACTGGGTGTCAGGCCAATGGGAGGGGCAGGAGGGGATGGTTATATACACACCTAATGGGTGCTGTGCACACCATCTGGGGGATGGACACGCTTGGAGCTCTGACTCAGGTGGGGCAAAGACAATATATGTAACCTAAACATTTGTACCTCCATGATATGCTGAAATAAAAAATAGATAAATTATTTTCTATAAATACAATCTATGGATTGTATTTTCATTTTTATGAATGAATTTGCATCTAATTAATTTTCTGGTATCATTTAAAACAGGCCTTTGGACATGTAATGACAAGGACAAATTTGCCTTCCACTGTGTTTCATGGACATCGGGATATAGATGACTATATTAGCATATTCAGCTTGGCAATGGAGTATCTGTAATCAGTCCTAAGAGTAACTCATCATTTTGACATCCTCTTGAAAGGCAACTCCTCTTGCAAAAGGAAGAACTTTCTTTTTTCTGAATACCCATATACATGGTCAGAATGTTGAAGAGGAGAGGACGGTCCAGATAAAATAAAACAAAACACTAGTCTGACTCTTCCTACATCAAAAGAGCAATTATATTATAGCAATAGTAAAGCCTCTGAAATCTCTAACATATTATGTTTTTGTCCATCACATTTAGAACCATTGTTGTTCTGGCTATATGACAAGGAAAATTTACTTTAACCGTAAGTCTTTATATGTATAAAGCATTTTTATTTTATTTCTGTAACTCACAGTTTCAGAGATCAGGCTTCTTGGGTGCAATTGGTATGCTTGTTTTACAAGTGCTTAATGTCAGTGGAATAATTTTTCTCTCCCTTTCAAACCTACATAATAATAACAACACCCAAAACTCATGTCTGAGTAGAGTTTTAACATGTATATTAAATAACAAAAACATTTGTTCATAAAACTAACACTTTATATCCCTCACTAATCCAGTTTAATTTATATTTATTTTATATAAAATACAAATTGACCATGTCATCAAAACTGAAAAAGATTCTTTCACATCATTTACCTCATTTTGATCTATTTCTCCTATTTTACAGAAGAAATGTGAAATCTTGTGTAGTTAAATGACACAAGTTTGCATTGCTAGAAAATTATGGACCAAAAATGTGAGCCATAAACTGCTGACTGTCTAATCAATACCATTTGTATTAAGTGCAACCAGTGATGAAAAATAATAATGGTACTTATTAAACTGCTACCCTGAAATTGTGTAGGTACAATGCTCTATAGGATCTATTTTATTTAATCTTCACAACAACGCTATTACATAAATACTAGATTTGCTCCCACTCTATAGAAGAAGAAATGAAAATTAAAGATAAAGAAATAAAAATTTTGATGCCTCACTGAGCTAGGGGGTGTTAAGTTGGTGGGCTCCAGGGTGCACACAATAACCATCCTGTTGCACTGGCCCTGAACATCTCATTTGAAAAAAGGAAGCACCCTGTAGAACTGGGTCATTCCTTTCTTGTTTTGCATCCAGTTGCACATTACATTTATTAAAGAATTCACAAAATCGCTCTTCAAAGACAAGTTCTATCTTTCAGAAGCATCATCTGCACATATGAATTCAAGTCTCACTTTGACTCCACACAATTTTTCTTTAAAAGTAGAAATGGTAAAGTTTCAGGCCATTCAGTTTGCTCTAAGAAAATACCATCGACTGTGTGGTTTATAAACAACAGAAATTTATTTCTTATGTTTCTGAACACTGAGAAATCCAAGGCGAAGATGCCAATAGATTCACTGTCTGGTGAAGGCCTTCCTCCAGTATGCAAACTGTCAACTTCTCATTGTATCCTCACATGGCAGAAAGAGGGCAAGAGAGCTCTCTGGGGTTCCTTTACAAGCATAGATCCCACTGGTGAGGGCTCCAGGATGATGACCTAAGCACCTTTCAAAGGCCCCCACCTTCCAATACCATCACGTTGGTGATTAGTTTTCAACATATGAATGGGGGGCACTAACACTTATATCATAGCAGGTAGTAATGACAGAGTAAGAAGACAGAAGAGACTAAAAAAAAATGAAGAACCAGCTCATCTCCTCTTTTCTCTTCTTTCACAATGATCCAAGCCCAGGTGACTACTGAGAAAGGTTGGTGTGAAATCCCTACATACCTACGAACATACTGTTAAAAATGTTTCCTTTTTGTGATTTGAAATTCAAAATCCTGATTAAACTTTGTAGTATATTTCCTAAAGGCCTGAGCTCTGCAAAGCTTTGTAGAGGTTGCATTTGAATAAAGTCTAAGATGGGCTAGGGAAATAACTAGGATGAAAGTAAAATGTGCAGCTTTGCTCTCTCTCCTTTTTCTTAGTTAGAAACAGAAAATTTTATAAGAAAAGGCATATTTGAAAGAAGAATGAGTAGTTCTGCAACTGGTATTGGCAAGGACATTTAGCTTCCTGTGACCACATAGTATTGTTATCCGAACAGGTTTTGATGTGCAGAGATGAAAGGCGCCTAGCATAGGAAAAAAGAGTGAATGTTCTTCAAAAGAGTACTTATTAATACTACATATGTTATCATGGTTATTGTACAAATGATCAAGGCTGCAGTTCCAATTGCATTACTTTCATTTCCTATCAGCAGGTTTTGAATTAACTGATACTATCATATTTTATCAATTCTAACACACTTGGGTTTTCCACGTTCTACCGTCTCAGGAATAGAAATGCATTTTGCAGTTGTCATCATGTGGTAGTGAGTTGGCAGTGCTTTTTCTTCTTTCTTTCTTAGGAAGATATAAAATGATGACATATCAGTACTATTTTCAGATTAATAACATTCTCTATAGAGTAGGTAAAAAAAGGTAGCACTGGTTTTATGTTATTTCTATAAATACAGTAGCATATGTTGTATGATTCAGGGGATACTAGACAACTATTCATAACCAACTCGATTCCCCGATTGTCACACATGATGCTTGACATTCCAACACAAGTAACCCACTCAGTCCTTAAAAGTAAATATTGTTTATTCCTAAGGCTTTAATTTAAATACAATTTTATTTGGTAATACCTCAGACTAGCTTCATCTCTAGGGCCCAGGGGACCATGGCTATGCTTCACAGCTATAGACATGCTCTAAAACTGTGTGCATTAACATTTCTGTGTCTGTGCATGAGGGTGTGGCAGACACTTTCAATTCCATACCTATATCCTCTTGGCACTCTTTTTCACATAGACCTGATTGTTGACTTAAAAAGTTGTAAGTTTATTTGAGGTTCTTAAAAAAGTGGCTGTGGGTGCAAATATGACTTTCACACAGAGCAAGCCAGAAGTGCTGGGATTTAATGACCTTAAAGGCAGTCCTTGAAAAATGGTGGAAGGAGCCTTAGTGGATAAATATTTCTATTTATCTGCTGTTGGTTGGGATAACTCTGAGCGATATACCATACTGTCTCCAGATTTTCTTAGCATGATTGAACCCTGGTTGCCCACAGTGATAGCTGGCTGTATAGTGAAATTTTATTTGCTTTCTTTTTTAACCTCTCTTATTTCCACACTCCTCTGCCTTTGTTTCCTAGGATTGCTTCCCAACTAAATTATTTGCCCTTGAATCCTGACAGTTTATGCAGAGATTGTGTGTATGTGTATGTGGGTATGTATTAACACATACATTTTCTCTGTGAAAATGCCCAGATGCATCAAATGGGTTTGATTAAGAACAACTATTATCATAAATTTGTTTTTCAGATCTTTTAAAAATTCCATCTGACGTGAAAAGAGCACTATGAAAAGAGTTACCACAGCAGGCTGGTTCCTTGCACCTTGTACGTCTCCATGGGAATCTAGAACCACAATTGACCCTTGGCTAACCCTTGGTGATCTGGCCCTCAGAAGACTGTCTATGTTGATGATTCTATTGTGTATACTTGGAACAATAGATCATGCCATATGAGTTTGTCAAGATTCTTTTGCACAAATATCAAGATTGATGATGTGCACCTGGTTTCATTGTTGGGGTCCTGAGTTTTGGTTACAATGGCTGGTAGTGTAGAAGGATGTGCCTACACCACCAGCCCTCCATAAAAACCTTCTATTGGCAGAGTCTCTTTTTGTATTAAAGTCCTTGTAGTTCACATCCAGAGAAAAGGCACATCCTATACAATGGTGACTAGGAAACCTCAATTGGGCTTCTCCAAATTCTGCCCAGTGCCTATGTCCTTGTTGTTGTTGCTTTATATTCTTTTGCTTTAGTGAAACTTAGCCATGAGCATAATGTGCTCATGTGAGTCCTTGCATCTTGTAAGTCCTTCTAGAGAATAAGCCTCTTTGGGGATGGTCTTGAGACCTCTAAATCTCTGCTGTTCTCATGTGGGAATTGGGGAGTTGCAACAGTTTAAACAGAAATTTAAATAGAGCAATGGCAACTAACAGAAGGATGTACTACACCAGAGCCTGCCTTGTAGTAGAACTGGCAGGCAGGAAAGTCACATGTCTTAGATTAAACATCATGAGCGTTAGGTGTCTCTTGACCTTCTAAGTACTTTTGGGCACTACTAGAGATCTTCCTGCATGGCAAGTAAACCAGATAAGTTATGTAATGCTTATATGCTAATTTATAGGAACAGGACCACTATGATGGGTTTCTAAATTAAATCCTTTTGTAAGAAACTTTATTTTTCCAGGACTTACTGAACTTGGACAGTACAGAATCATGAATTTGGACTCACATCTTATTTTAAAGTTAGGGTATGCTACAAGAACTGTAAGAAATATTTGATCAAAATAACATTTATTTTATTGAAATCACTAATGGCTCTTTTTTACGAAAAAAATTTCTTGAAAGTAAGTGGTACAAATGATAGCAATCCACTTCATTCCGCTGCTGCCCTGGCTCTTAAAACATACTTCTGAGAAGATTTCAGTTCACTTTGTCAGGATCTCTTTACCATATTGCCAAAGGTAAAAACAAAAGGGAATAATGGAAGTGATGACTTTACCATAAATGAAAGCAGATTACAGTAGTCCCCTTTTATCTGGAGTTTCACTTTTTGTAGTTTCAGTTCAAAAATTTTACATATAATAAAATATTTTGATAGAGAAAGAGAGAGAGAGACAGGAGATGAAGAGGAGAGAGAGAGAGAGAGAAAGAGAGAGAGAGAGAGCGCGAGAGCGAGCACAGGAGGGAACATTCACATAACTTCATTATGGTATATTTTTATAGTTGTTCTATTTTACTATTAGTTATTGTTGTTAATCTCTTACTATGCCTAATCATGGGTATGTATATATGGAAAAATATATAAGTATATATAGGATTTGGTACTCTCCATGGTTCTAGGCATCCACTGGGAGTCATGGGATGTACATACACCCCATTGGTGACAGGGGATTGTTTGATGCAAAGTGTGCTGCCACTTTAAAGTGTATTACAATGTGATTATATCCATCTTTTATAAAAAGAGTTTTATAGATCAGGATATCTAATTTATATTGATTTGAAGTCATATCTAAATAATTCAAGTGAAAAAAACATATTATAATATGGTTTTACTTACTAGAGATTGGATTAAGATCAAAATACAGATATCCATTATGTGTCACAAATTGTATGTTATTTACAATCACCAGTGAAGTTAGATACCTTTTTATGTGCACTTAATTATTTTCCTGTAAGTCCTAGCATTTTCTAGGCCCTTGGGATCTTGTATTTACAATAAGGAATATGCTGTTAGACAAAAATCTTATAAATTTGGAGGACATGGGACCAGATAGAACATTGAAAAGTTTATTGTTAAATTCATATATATTATAGAATATGTTACCAATCATAAATGAATTCTTATAGCATTATTATCAAGATATCACACTTTAACTCATCATAATAATCAGCTTCAATGCACACAGTATCATATGTAAGTATCTGAATCCTCCTCCCTCACCCCTGACAACCACCACCCAGTGGTAAGTCCTTTAAAAAAGGGGCGATCCCTCAGTTATCTCCATACATTCAACACCCAGTGCATTGTTTAGGTTATATTGCATAGTCAATAAATATTTGCTGAGCTATATGCAAAAAAGTCTTGCTAGCTATAATTTTTTTATTTGAAGAATTGCTCTTTAAACTAACTTTTACTTTCTGTTTAAAAATAAAAGATATTTGAATGTTATAGAAATGAATAAGAAAGGAAAAAACCGTCTGAGATGTCACCAATTGAAACTATTAATATTTAGTGTATTCATATCCTATTTTATATGTATGATATGAACTTCACTGTGCGCTTCCTAACTCCTTTGAGTAACCTCAACCCCCATTGATAGTAGTAAGGATATAGAAGACAAATCAAGGCAGCCAGTAAGCTACCCAAGCCAGTTTACAAAATCATCTCACCAGGGAATAAGAACCACTGTAACCTTCAGGGTAAGTGATTATTCATATGCATAATAGTCCCCCAGGAAGAACAGGTGATAGAATATGGATCTATACAATTTAGTCTCTTTTTGCTAAATAGCTAAGTCCAAGTCATCAAAAAGTACAACAGGTACTTGAGAGGTTCCACAAGTTGGCAGGCTCAACATAATCATCTTTATTTTCAACTCAAGACCATCCCCTTATGATCTCCTCTTCCCATATCTTCTGTGTAAATCCCTTCTGCCTTTGCAGACCTTCCACCAAGATGGGGCTAGTTATACCACATGTAGGTCCCCCAGAGAACTGTTAACCTTGCTTCCAAATGACTTTTCTCATTAAAAATAAAAATATCATGTTCATTGAAATATCATGAGCATGAATATTATCATATTATTAATATTAAACAAGGACTCCTATCATCTGGGGGTGGTACAAATTCAATTCAGATTTTATTGGGGTCTTAATCTATTTGACCATTCTTCAGTTGTATATCTGGCTTAGCTCAAGCTTAAAAGTTGTAAGTATGAAAATACTAGGGTTGTCGAGAAAGTATCCAGCCATTATATCCATGTATATATTGTATCCATGGCCATACACTTTCCAGACAGGCTTTGTATAATTTTTCCTTTGTTTTCTTTTTTTATATTGTGGTGAGAACACTTAATATGAAATCCTCTTCAAAAAATTTAAAGATGACAATACAATATTGTTAACAATAGGCACAATGTTGTGCAAAAGATCTCTAGAACTTACTCATCTTGCATAAGCGAAACTCTATTCTATTAAAAAACTCCCCTTTTATCTCTCCCCCAAGCCCCTGGTAACCACCATTCTATTTTCTGTTTCTATGAATTGACCACTCTAAATATTTCATATAAATGGAATCACACAGTATTTGTATTTTTTTAACATGTTTATTTCACTTGGCATAATGTTCTCCAAATTTACCAATATTGTTGCATATTGCAGGAATTACTTTTTTTCTAAGGATTAATAATAAAAATAAAATACATGTTATTTTAATTCATAAAATAAAATGTTAAGGTAAAGCAGTTATTCTCTTCTCCAAATGTTTTCTTGTGGAGCGGTTTCAGCATGTCTAGCCTCTATCCTTACCGTGCAGAAGTGAGGTGTGTTCATGGGCCTGGAAGAAGAAACTGAATAAGCTCAACTTCTCCTCTCCCTCCTTTCTTTTTGGATCAGTCAGTAATATGAGAAGATTGCTTCTAGCCTACCCTCTCC
The DNA here is from genome assembly GCF_040939455.1 of Microcebus murinus. NCBI lineage: Eukaryota > Metazoa > Chordata > Mammalia > Primates > Cheirogaleidae > Microcebus > Microcebus murinus. The sequence continues at coordinate 110,563,219 of NC_134106.1, forward strand.
ACTACATGGTAGCATCATGTCTAAAAAAATACATATTTTAATTAAAAATACTTGATTGCTAAAAATTGCTAACGATCGTCATAATCTTTTTGCTGGTGGACGGTCTTCAATGTTGATGGCTGCTGACTGATCAGGGTACTGCTTGTTGAAGGTTGAGGTGACTGTGGCAATTTCTTAAAATAAAACAACAATGATGTTTGCTGCATCTATTGACCCTTTCTTTCGCGACAGTTTTATCTGTAGCATGCAATGCTGTTGACAGCATTGTATCCGCAGTAGAACTTCTTTCCAAATTGGAATCAATCCTCTCAACTCCTGCAGCTCCTTTATCAAATACATTTATGTAGTATTTTAAATCCTTTGTTGTCATTTCAACAGTGTTTACAGCATCTTCACCAGGTATATTTCATCTCAAGAAATCACTTTCTTTTTTCCTCTGTAAAAAGCTACTTCTCATCTATTAAAATATGATCATGAGATTGTAACAATTCAGTCACATCTTCAGATTCCACTTGTTATTTTAGTTCTCTGGCTATTTCCACCACATTGGCAACTACTTTCTTCACAGAACTTTTGAAGCCCTCAAAGTCATCCAGGAGGGTTGGAATCAACTTCTTCCTCTAACTTAAATAGTAAGTGACTGAAAATGAGAGTTACACTCAACTGAGGTTTATTAAGCCAAGATATTAAGGAAGCATCTGGGAAAAGCACAGCTACCAAAGTATTTGTGGTGGACTGAGCTCTCTGTAGAAGAGGTTGAGAACTTTACCTTTAAAGGAAAAAGGAGGCATACAGAAAAAAGAAGGGGTGAATGAGGTGAGCAGTGAGACAATTGATGGTATTCTTGTGAACTTCTATTTGGCGCTCATTAAATCTATATAAGCTAAGATGAATATTAAAGAGTGTAGAGGAAATAATGTTATGATCATCTCAGGGTGGGTAGAGAGTGATCATATCTCTTCCTTGGTTTGCATCTGTGTAGATAAACTTGTAATTGACATTTAAGAGTTTATTTAGGTTACAGTCTTATGGTTATAACTGACATGCACTCATTTTATATAGGCTGTATAACTTGAAGCGTTTTTTGTGGTGGGGGGAGGCTAAAGGAAATAAATATTTTAACCCAAAATATATTTCTTTGACATATTTTGAGATAGCTGTGAGCTAACAGGAATAATACTGTAAGGCTACCTATGTGGGGAGGCTGCAGAAGAAATTTGCATCTGTAGTAAATCTGTCAAGCGCAGCCAGGCCCTGCCTATTTGATATGGGACAGGCTTGCTGAGAGTCTGAAACCATTAAAGGTCTGACTAAGACCACTTTGCCAGCCAGGCTTCCTTTCTCCCTCTCCTGCCCTGTCTGTCAACAACCTTGTTTAGTCATTTTCTAAGCCCCTTCATTGCTTAAAAGCGGGCCCCTGTACCTCACTGGGAGACGATGGCAGTGATTGTGTGACTCAGTTCTCAGGCGCAGCTGTTCCTTTTGGCATAATAAATTTGGGGAGGTTGTATGATGTTTATTTTTCATTTACATTCAAGACTCCTGTTATCTTTGCTATTTTGACCTCGTCCCATGAATCACAAGTGTTCTTTGTAGCACCTAGCATGGTGAATCCTTTCCAGAAGGTTTTCAATTTACTTTGCCCAGCTCAATCATAGGAATCACTATCTAGAAAAGCGTATAGCCTTTAAAATGAATTTCTTTAATAATAACACTTAAAATTTGAAATTACTCCTTGATCTCTAGGCTGCACAATGGGTGTTGTGTTAGCAGGCACAAAAACAACATTAATCTCTTGGACATCTCCATTAGAGGCCTCGAGTGACCAGGTGCATTGTCAATGGACAGCAATATTTTGAAAGGAATCTTTTTTTTTTTTTTTTTTTTTTCTGAGCAGTAGGTTTCAACAGTGGGCTTAAAATATTCAGGAAATCATACTGTAAACAGATTTTATGTTATGCAGGCTTTGTTGTTTCATTTATGGAGCACAGGCAAAGTAGAATTAGCCTAATTCCTAGGGGGCTTTAGGATTTTTGGAATGGTAAATGAGCATTGGTATCAAACTAAACTCACCAGCTGCATTAGCTCCTAACAAGAGACTTAACCTGTCCTTTGAAGCTTCAACAATTGCCATTTTTTTTTTATTTGAAGTTGACAAACAACTAAATAAAATCATTGTGTAAAGATGGAAACTTAAAAGGCCCATGCTTAGAATACCCTAAGGGAATCTAAGAATCAGGACTCAGAAAAGTCTTGAGCCTCAGGAAAAAAGGCTCAGAAAAACAAGTAGACACAGGCTTGAAAAATGTGTTCCACATTAAAAATCCTTACCCAAAATTTTACTTTAAAACAGAAATAGTGAATTAAAACAAAGAAAAATAATAAGCTGTTTAAACTGGAGACAGAAATTATCTTAGAAGAAAATTGACATATTTGAGGATACAAATTTTGGAAATAAAAGTATTGGATCTTAAAACCCTAGAAAGAAAGATGAAAAAAAAGGAGAATATGAAGCCAGATCCATATGTCCTTAAAGAGCATAACATAATTTTCTGGTAATGTTTAACTTCTGGTTTATATGCCTAATATCACAGGCCTTTCTCTCCACAAAGGCTTTATAGATTATCTTGCTATCTTTATTCTGTACCTGCAGTCCAAAGTCATCATATACATCAGGGGTTGGCAAACTTGGTCTAAACAGGGCCAGACAGTAAATATTTTTGGCTTTGTGGGCCATATGGTCTCTGTCAACTCTGCTGGTATAGCCTGAAAGCTGCCATTGACAATATGTAAACAAATGAGGTTGGCCATGTTCCAATAAAACTTTATTTATGGACACTGAAAAAAAAAGAGCATAACAGAAAAGGAAGGAATTATTCTAAATGTTACCGGATCAAAATCAATGATGGGGCTCAATAAAAGGTCTAGAGACTCAACTATGACTCTACTAGATATAACCAGGATCCAGAAAATGCTAAAGCAAGATTTCACAACAAGATATCTCTGCAGCACATTCAGGTAAAGGGACAAAGCTTCTCCCATCAGAAGTAACAAACCGAGGAGCTCCAGTTACTTCTAACCCAGTCCAGCAATCCTAAAAGCTAACGGGATCAAATTCAGGCTTTATGACTTACATTTTATTTTATGAATGGCACAACTATATCATTTGTTTTACAGAGCATCTCAGTAGATTTATGAGGGAAGATGAATAATCATCACAAAACAAAATTAACTGGTAAGTTCCAACTATGTAAAGTTATTGTAGGTGAAACATGTATTATAGGTGTGACTTTATGGGCCATAAAGGACATTTATGGATTTAGGATTGTAAAGGAAAACACAAACAAAATGATACATACTCAGCTGGAGCCAAGGAGGATAATGATAGAGTCCAGACATGAAACTGCTGTTGCTGTATGGGGAGCTTATTTTCTAGGTGGACACAAAGATGAATACGATTGTCAGAACAATGTTTTGTATTTGGCAGATTAAGAATCATTGACTTCATTTATTTCCCTGTAGGAAACAAGAGCTAAAAAATATGTTAGAAAAGCAAACATCTGGGCCAAAAAACAAAGACGAAGTAAAATAAATAAGGTTTTCAGCTTTAATAACAGTATTAGCCCTCTATGTGTTAAAGAAATAAAGAGATCAAATTAAGAAACAGACTTAACTATTAGTCAGTCATGAATCTTCAGGAAAGGAGGAGAGAAACAGTACAGGCAAAGAAAACATTAAATATATTCTACAACTGAAAAAAACATTGCATGGAAATAAATTCATGGTGGATAGGGAGTCAAGCCAGGTAGAACTTCCCACTGTACTTTTTGGAGCAACAAGCTCAGCTTTGCAAGTGGACAATATCATATGCTGGTTTCTCTGGTAAGGCACCACCACTGGCAGGGACTTAGAGCTATTATACCACCAAGATCCACTTGCTCGTCTCTAGGAGCCTTGCCTCTTTCCTTTGTTCCTACCTGAGCCCAGGCAGTCTAACGCTGGTGTTATCCCCAGTGTTCCTTGCAATGCAAGACAACGGTGGGCCTCCTGGGAAGTGTACCTGAGTGCCAGACAAGCTGGGTGTCTGCATTGGGCTCTCTTTCCCACTGTAGAAACCACGGGGTGGGGGAAATCCTCTCCAGCTGTGCCAACTTGTAGAAGGGGCAACACTGCAAAGTCAGACTCCTCTTACTCTTCTGTACATTTTTTTTTTTCAGTTCAATTTCTGCATGGTCTATGCAGTTGTCTCAGTCTCATTCCCAAAGTTTGGGATTTTCAGACTTCTGTAGAGTTCCAGGGAGAAAATAGGGAGGGCACATGCCCCACACTGCAGAGAATTCAAGCTAGTGGACGGGGATGGAAAAAGCCTGAGCTGGGGCCACAGCAATCAAACAATTTAGGCCCCTCCCTTGGGAGCAGCTCTCTGGGCTTGAAGAGCTGGCCCTGAACGCCATATCAGTGGCTCCCCCTAGTGGCCGAATAAGCAACCTCTGAGCCCCGGTGAGGCTTAGCAAAGCCCCTCAGGCTCCCGCACTCCAGCCACATTCTTTCTTACTCTTCCCTGGATCTCAGGGGTGTAGGGATCTAGCAACCCCCGTGGAGCTACAGCGTCCCTTCTAAAGCTTGGAGCATTTGTGTGCCCCATCTGGGGGACCAGAGCCTACCATAGCACAAAATATTGCCTTGACAGCTGGCTCCTCCATGCAAACTACAATCAATGAAAGAGGAAAGAACCCCATAGCTAAACAAAGTGCCTTCTAACTCAAGCAATTAGGGAGTGGTGGATTCCTACCCACAGGTATAATGGGGGGGGTGGCAAACTCACTACCTTCCATTGGGAAGAGGTGACAGCAACAGGTCAGAGGTAACCTGAGAAGTTCATCAAACATGATAAAACACCCCAAAGACAACTTGAGACCATCATTCCTCTCCTTGGTATGGTCAGGGGTTGATCTTTGGGGGTTAGGAGAAAGGAACAGAAGCCAACCCTAGCAAGTCCAGCTCTTGATTAAGAGACCAGATGAGAAAGAATCAGCAAAAGAATTCCAGAAATGTGAAAAATCAGGGCCACAGGACACCACCAAAAGAAATCAATAACCTTACCAATGGATGGCAACCTAAGTGAAATGGTTAAAATGGCAGATGAAGAGTTTTGAATATGGATTGTAATGAAGCTAAATGAAATACAAGAGAAACTAGAAACCCAAAACAAAAAATCCACAAAAAAACAGTAAATGAATGAAAAGTTCTCTGAAGAAATTGAAATATTTCATATTTTCTTTTTTAAAGAAAAATCAAACAGAAATTCTGGAAATGAAAAATTCATTTAACCTCTTCAGTCCCGTGCTCACTGGCCGTGGAACCTTGCCCATAGCCGGCACTCATAGTCTGTGCAATAGTTTGTGCTGTGCATTGACGATGCATCCGTTTTGCTCTTGTATGTTGAGGAAAGCTTGAAAGCACTGACAGATTGTTTTACTTTACAGGCAGCTTTACTTGTAATGTAAATCCGAATAGGTAACATATACATATATGTTTCCATTATGTTATTTTAAATGTTCACAATTTTATTTTGATAAATGAAAAATTAGAAAAGTCATATCACGGCTGTCGGCTACAGTTGCAGTGTGTGTTCATCTGTGGCTATCGACTATAGTCGACACTGGTACCAAAATGGTTAAAGAATTACAAAACACAGTGGAAAGCCTTAAAAATAGGCTAGATCAGGTAGAAAAAGGAATCTTAGAGTTTTAAGGTAACACCTTAAAGCAGTTGAACAAATCAGTTGAAGAGAAAGAACAGAGAAATAAGAGGAATGAACAAAGCCTACAAGAAATGTGGGACAGTCTAGAATTTTATATTCTGAAAAACTAAGTTTATTACATAAGGGAGAGATAAAGATTGCCCAGACAAGCAATCACTGAGGAATTCTCAAAGACCATATCTACCCTGTAGGAAGTTGTCAGACCTGCATTATACACTGACAAGCACAATAGATACCCACTATTGTAAAATAATTCAAAAGCTAAAGTTCAGAGCCAAGATATGACAATGGTTCAAGAGGTAAAAGAAAGCTGTAACAGTCTAACCAAAAGGATGAACAAAAATCTACTCCACATATCAATTATTTCAATAAATGTGAATAGCTTGACCTCCCCACTCCTGTGACATAGGCTGGTTGAATGAATACAAAAATAAAGGCAAGTATCTGCTGTCTCTAGGAAACACATCTAACCGACAAGGACTCATTCTGACTCAAAGTGAAGGGATGGAAAATAATATTCCATGCAAATGGAAATCAAAAGAAAGCTGGTATAGCCATTTTCATATCAGATAACATAGACTTTAAATCAACAAAAGTAAAAAGGACATAGATGGTCACTGAATGTGGAGAGAAAGGTGCACTTATATTCTGTTGGTGGGACTGTGAACTAGTACAACATGTATATAATAGTAGTATGGAGATACCTCAAAGAACTGAAAGCAGACCTACCATTTGATCCAGCAATCCCACTTCTAGGGATTTACCCAAAAGAAAAGAAGACATTTTATAAAAAAGACACTTGTACTTGAATGTTTATAGCAGCTCAATTCACAATCAAAAGGATGTGGAAAGAACTCAAGTGCCCATCAATACATGAGTGGGTCAATAAAATGTGGTATATGTATACCGTGGAGTTCTACACAGCCATAAAAAATGGTGATCTAGTATCTTTTGTAACAACCTGGATAGAACTGGAGACCATTCTTCTTAGTTAAGTAAATGGAAAAACAAATACTACATGTACTCAATACTAAATTTGAACTAATAGATCAACACTTACATGCACATATGGAAGTAAAACTCAAGGGAAATCATCAAGTAGGTAGGAGGGAGAATAGGGGGTGGGTAAACTCATGCATAATAGATACAATGCACACTAATTGGGTGAAAGGCACACTTATAACTTTGACTCAAACTGTGTAAAAGCAAATTATGCAATCCCAAACATGTGTACCTCTATAAAATTCTGAAATAAAACAATAGTAAATAAGCAAATAGTAAAAAAAATTGAAATAACTGAAATACATAATCAAGATATTTTTGGCAAGATAAATATCAATTTATCTTTATATTTCTAAATATTTTCTAGACATAATTTTTACTATAACAATTAAAATTACAACTGAAGATAAGGTGAGTAAATAATTAATTAAATATATTAATTTAAAAGGCTTCATTGAGGAAAGGATAACTTGAAATTAAATAAAACAAAGTGAGAATAGTGGTTAAAAATTTTTTTCCACTAAACTCTTTTTTTTAAATAAAGTACCTATTCATTTCCAGAAATGATTGGCATACAAGGATGACACTGAGCACAGGAGGACAGGTCCTACTACTTGCACTGAAACTCTTTGAGTAGTAACTGAATAATATCAGGGAGGTCATAGAAGGAAATCTTTGAGTAAAAGTTTGTAAAAGAGGAAATCGTAGAATTGTTTCCAACTCAAGAACTCTCTGTTTACTCAATTTATAAAGTGAAAGATTTTTTAAATTAACATAAATTACAAATGTACAAATGAAATATTTTTAAATGTATGTAAAAATGTCTAAGTAACATGATTTTTGTATATTTCAGTTCATTATTTATGCATAGAGAAAAGCAAAAGAGTATTTTTAACTTTTAAACCTTATTTCTCCTATTTAGAAATAACATAGCACAGACTCTGAAAGTACCCGAATTAAATTCTGAGTTCAAAAAAAATTCTTGCAACAACGTAAGCCGTATGGGAGGGGGCTGTGTTTTGCTCACTGCAATCGCCCAGATGAGACGCTCACAACAATGCCTCACACGTGGTAAGCAGCGGACACATATGTGTATAGAACAGTTACTTTTTAAATATACTCTATCAATCACTCAACAAATATTTGCTGACTTTAATAAATCCCAGATGAAATTTTAGGTGCCAGTAATATAAACTTGAATAAGATAGGGCCTCTACTTGCATAGGGAGAGGAAAAAAACAATTATGTCAATGTCGATATAATTTTCTCCCCCAAGCGTTGTCCTTCTCCAGTCCCCCCACCACCCCCGTCCTGTGGACACTCCATGTAGTGAAGTCCTTATCAAATCATCGGAAGCTGAGGATCACCCTCTACCGCTCCTACCATGGGCTGTCATTTGCCACCGTCCCAGCTCAGAGGTTCCCCAGCATCTTCAGTGCAACCATTTCTGAAGACAGTGGAGGAATTCCTGACAAATTCTCACTGTTTGTAGTTCAGGATCCTGCCAACTTCCCGGGACTGTAGGTGCCCTGGGCCGTTGTGAGGATGGGTGTCGATTCTGCATGCTTAGATACCTCCTAAGCAAAGACTTGGGTCGCAACATTCCTACAAGGCAGTCGAGCAGCAAGGTGTCCGTGGTTTACAAAGAAAAGTATCCTGGGATCCAGCAAAAGACCGTCATTGGGTTTTGGTTCAGGGGCTGGGGCAGAGCCGCGAACTGGAGGCCAGGCATCGGCAGCTTCTGCAGCGGGAGCGCGGCAGCTGTGCATCCCGCGCGGGTGCTGACCCATGGAGGAAGCGCAGGAACAGATCCACCCACCTGCTCGCCACGGGACCCATCCAGCAAGGCCGACCGTGCTGCAGCCCCGGAGAAGTGCAGGCTCTGGTTTCGCGAAAGGTGTTCCCGCATCTGAGGGGGTGGCACCAGGACCTGCTTCGGTGTCTGGAGAGGGAGGCCCCGTCCGCGCTGCCTTCTGCTGGACGCCCTGTGTGGCCCAGCTTGAGACGGCTGAGGCCCTGCCCGTTCTACCTCCCGCCCTCTGTTGTGCCCGGGGTTCCCAAGGGGCTGTGGTCTCTTAGTATCTGGTCACCTGCTGGGGCTGCCCACGGGGAAGGCCCCTGAGCTGTATCGGGACATTGGGGCCCTTGAGAGCCAGTGGAGCCCCGTTCCATGAGGGTGGGCATGATGGGAGGCTAGCTACCCAGGAGGTAGCCGCCGCAGACCAGGCCTCCCGGGAAAGCAGCGGCAGGAGAGTCTGTGGCCGGCTGTGAAGTGGCTGGAGAACCTCCTGGAACAGGAGCTAGAACTAATCTGGCCAATCTAGTTGCAGTGAGCCACACGGAACCCATGGGAGCAACAAAACCAAGGTGGTCTCTCCAGGGAGCTTCTTCACGCCTGTCTCTGCCCCAGTGAAGGCTGCGCTTGGGTGGTCCAGGTCCGGGGGCTCTGCTGAAATTGTGTAGGTGAAGAGGGGCCCAAACAGGAGTCAAGAGCTGCATATTTGTTCACCCCAACACCATATCTCTCCAAATAAAACATTTGGAAGAGGGCATCATCACAGAGGAATTTTAGGGCAGTGAAAACAGTCAGCATGATAGTATAACGGTGGGTATATGTCTTTGACATTTGTCAAACCCCTAGAATTCACAACACCGAGAGTGGACCCTAATGGGAACCATGGACTTTGAATAATAATAGCGTGTCGATGTAGATTCATCAGTGACGACACCGTACCACTCCAGCGGGGTGTTGGCAGGGAGGCTGCGCGGGTGTAGGGCAGGAGATATAAGGGGAATCTCTATACTTTCTGCTTAATTTTTCTGTGAACCTAAAACTGCTCTGAAAATAAAATCTATTAAAAGTAAGAACAAGGGGAAGAGAAAGGAAGGGACTTGGCTCTACAAGGCTCTGGGACACTTGAACAATGCAGGTCCTCTACCCATTGCTTTCAAGCCAAAGTGCCTTATTTTTAGGACAAATATTCTGCTAACAGATCTCGGACACATGGGGCCTCCTTTAATAGTCTCTTGCTTCATCTTCCTTCTGCCCTCTGACTCCAGCCTCTGTATTTGCCATAGAAAGCCTGACTTCCTATTCCTTCCTGGCAAACCTCCTACTCTCTTTTCATTTCACTCTAAACCTTGATAGTTTATTAAGCCCAGCCCAATTCATTAGATTCATAAGAACTATTAATTTCCCTCCTAAGAATAGAAGGAAAATAATTGTATCCTATTTTTCTAGTGCACCAGAGAAAAGAGAGGCTTAAAAATCAGTTAAGTTGTCATAAAAAGAACTTCAATGGGAGAATTTCTTTCCCTCACCCACATATTCAATCCCTAACCAGCTTGGCTTTACGTATAAATTATATCCTCAATTGAATATTTATTTCTGATATTTCTGCCACTGCCATAATCCAATTCATAATCTTCTTTTGCTTAGAAAAATTACAGCCTCCAAACTGAGCTCTTCAGTTTTTCTTGCCAAACCCAGGATATTTGTGAGCACAAAGCAGCAATATCAAAATAAAGTTGAAGAGCTGGGGTCAGGAAGCCTTTTCAGAAGTTGATGTTTGATTTGTGTTTTGAAGGGCCACTAGGTCAGGCAGAGAATGGATTAAAAATAAATTTCAAGAAGAAAAAATGTGAGCAAAGACTCTCAGATATCAAGGCATAAATAAGGCAAGAGTGGCCAGGTGGGACTCCAAAGGCTGTGGGTGGTGACCCACCTGGGATTCCTGAAGAAACATCTTAGATGCTGCAGGATTGACTCTAAGAATGAAATACAATATTTTCAAGTTTCATTAGTCTACTTGGCATATTTTTACACACTTTTGTGAAATAATTAAAAAATATAATTTAAATAAGGTTGTAGTTATTTAAAAGTATGTTTCCTCACTTGGATTTGGCTTTTATTCTTTTGTTCTCAAATGCACAAACATTTCTCCTTTTCTTAATGAATCATTGGCCCTTAAAAAGGCAGATGAAATTTATATACCTGATGAGCAAGTGACCTTTGCCTCTCTATATACCAGTTTTTGAGAAGGCAGAGCGGGATATTCTACCCACCTTGGCTTTAGCAGATGGCTCTATGTAGTAAAAGCCACTTCAGAACAGTAATTTGGTGTCACTGTAATGAAGAGTGAAAAAAGGGGGAAAAAACTTAGCATTTCTTAGCAGAAAATGTCTTTCTAAATAACATAAAATATCAAAGGTGCCAAGTCTCTGACAATTTCTGGTATTCTCGATACATTTAAAATTTAAGTGCAAAGAGAACTAAGAAGTCCTTCTATATCTGTGGTTCCCAAATGTTAGGGATTTTGCTCCCCGCCCCAGGGAACATTTGACGGTGTCTGGAGACATTCTTGATTATCCAGGCAATGTCAGCAGCATCTAGCAGAAGACAGGGATGCTGGTAAACACGCTGCAAGATGCAAGGCAGCGCCTCTCCGCGGAGATGTAGCCAGCTCGCAGCAGTGCCACGTTTGAGAAGCTCTGTTCTAGACCAGATCCTTCAGCCTACAGATGATGAAGCTAAGGGCCAGGGAGGCAGGGGTAGACCAAAGTATCACAGCCGAGAGAACTGGGTTCCTCCCCTGCCTCACGTGTACAACACGTTATTCACCCAACAAGCCCCGCAATCCCACGACTGGACCCAAACGGCAGGAAAGGCACAGCTCGCACAGGAACTCACGTGATGCAGGAAATCAAGGACTATCTACCAACATAATGCTTACTTTTTTTTCACAGAGATGTTAAATCTTGTTACTTTTCCTCCATGGAGGGAAAAAAATGCCAGGTAACAAAGTGATCTGATTTCAGAAGAAAGAGATAGTCAAAGGTTTTCTTAAATTAAGTTTCTTGCAAGAAACTGAAGCACTCTGAGAATATGGAGTTTTCTTCTGGGATATAAATAAAACTCATATGAGCCTCAGAGAATTTGAATCACCCACTCTTTGGCAGCAAAAATTTCACTTGGCCTAACAGCATCTGTAGTGTGTTTTTTAAAAACACTAATCAGATCTTATCATTCTGTTGCTTAAAACACACCAATGGCTTCTCTTTGCAATCCCAATAAATCACTGATTTTTTGTCAGTGCCTGTAGGATTCTACTAAATCTGGCTCTTCTCACCATTCTGACCTTATTTTCTACCTTTGCTTCATGACTTAATCTTAAGAAAATCTGTAAGTTATTTTATTTATGCATTGTTTACTTCTTCACTTTTATCTAGTAGTGGAATATAATTTCCAAGAGGACAGGACTGCTTCTGTCCTGGTCAGTGCTGTATTCCATGGCATCTGGAACAGCCTATGACACTCAGGAGAACTCAATAGGTTCATTAAATGTGTGAGTAAGTGAAGTCAATAACAACAGCGAGAAAAGGGGAGAGATCTTAATGAGAAATATCAGGGAAAAAATGGGGGTCAGAATAAGTTCTACTTCCAGAAACAAAAATGATCAAATGAAGGGTTAAGAATGACCTTATCAGGAGCGATATCTGTAAGGAGTCAGTCCTGAAACTATAGTATAACTCAAACACTATTTAAAGTTGAATTAAAAACAGTGAAAACAATCTCTCCACTATATTTTTTTCCATTCAATATCTTTATTGAAGCTCACATTGTCCAGTATTTGGATAGTGGGAGCCTCTTCAAGTTGGCTTCCAAGTCCTTTTAACATGACATTCTGTTACTTTGGTTCTGTTACTTCCCATAACTCTATGACTTGGGTTTCTCCTCTGTAAACTGAGATCACACAATTATTTACCACATAGGATTATGTTAGGATTAAATTGGATGTCAGATACAAGGGTCTTATCCAAAAGTCAGGCACTTAGAATTTAATAATTACCGTTACTATTAGTTGGTGATATGATTTATTGATGGTTTATTGCTGTCTACTTTCATTTATTATCAATAACAAAAAACAAAGAAATATCTGAGGAACCCAGAAGTATGTGTTGTTGCTGTTTCAAAAATAGCAGAATAGGGAGAAGTTAGGGACTGACACATTTCTCCAAGCAGAGCCCAAGTGGAATATAGCGCAGATGGAAGAGGAGACGATGGCAGCAGGGAGGAAGCAGGCATGCAAACCGCTGGGCCTGTGGGAGGCAAGGGGGAGAGAGGGTATAAAGTACCCCTGGAGGCTTAATGCTCACCGAGAAGCAAGGCTCTGGCCTCCATTTGGGATGGTTGTAGATGAAAAGGAAAGAAGATACTGAATTCAGAAACTTTCCAGGGAAAACAATAACCAGAATTTGAAGCTAGCTCTATTTTTGAGACAGAAAAAAAAGGTGAAAAAAGATGAAGTTAAACATATTGCAAAGGTTTGGATTATAAAAATATTCTGTTATTTATAGTTCTTTCTTTAACTTTTCAATTCACTGATATATTTGTATCTTCAGAAACGTGTTTTCTCTGTCTCTCATGATATCTCTTTCCTTTTCTTCTCCCTATTACTTTTCCCTTCACTCTTGTCCCTTTCTGTTTCTAGGTTTTTTTCCCCATTCCTTGTCTCTTTGACATTTTAAGTATATTCTCAGATGGTTTCCATGGGGAGTTACTAAAGTAAGCCACATTCCCTTTTTAAAAACACTTCTAACATGAGCTTCCTGGCTCCTTGTGATTAAAATAATTAATCTTCATTTGCTTCAAAATAGTCATGAGACTCTAAGTGTCTCCCACCAGATTTCAAACAACTTGAAAGTAAGAACATGTGGAATTTGCTTTCCACTCCATCGTTGAGTATACTGTCTGGCATATTGCTCGTGTTTAATAAATGAATATGTTAACATTAAATGAATAATTTGTATTTGTTTATTTTCAAAATGGTATCTACTAAAGAGCCCAACACATCAGTAGGGACAGAGTGGAAACAGGATTGTGCTCTACCAATGAAATAGCCCCTTCCTGTCTCCTTCCAAATCTCTGGTGAAGTATAAGCTGATAAAATACCCAGGTGTCTGTTTGGTAGAAGCCAGTGACAGAGCTAACAGGTAGAGGTCCAAATGACATTTGCATTACCCATTTGTGTATGGAAAATATACAATGAAACAGGACCCAATCACCTGTGGGATAAAAGATGCAAATTAAAGGTATAATATTATTTTCATTCATTGAACATTTAAAAATTATTATTGGTCATTGATTTCTAGGGGTTAGAAACATAAACTGTCTTATACTGGTTTGGGAAGGAAATATTGTTATCCTTTTGGGAAATAAATTGATAAAATATTTCTTGCCTTTAATATATAAATTTCTTTGACCAAAAAACTCTATTTTTAGAAGTATTTCCTAAATAAACAGTTGGAAAAAGAAACCCAATAATAATAACAAATGGGGTGAGAGAAAACTTTGGGAGATGGTCAACATGTTTATGGCCTTGATCTTGATGGTAAATAAAGGTAATAAAAAACAAGACATAGAATTAAGTATTGATTTTAAACCTTTTTACGTGTATATAAAATCTATACACATTTCTGTACTTTCTAAATTGTGTACAGTGAGCAATAAGAAAAAGAAACTAAGGACATAAAACTTTAAATATATTTATCCCTGGTCTCTACCAGTTTATCTAATTATAAAAAGTGAGTGGTGGCCCTATTAGCATGGGACTCAATGAGAGCCCACATCTTTGTTTCTAATATTATTTTCCAATAGAAGAAAGAAATGGCTGGCCTATGATTGGAACAGAGAGTGAATGTATCAGATGAGCCTTGAGCATCTTTCAATGCCAGAAAGTAGGGAAGTGCTAGAAACAAAAACAAAAACAAAAAGCACATTGATGGGGATACATCATATTGACATAGGAGTCAACCTAAAGAACCCCCAATAGCCAAAAGCTGAACCAATTTAATCCACAAAATAAAGTAGTATTGTATTATAGCCCAGAGCACAAAATAAATATCCATGAGTCCATATGCCTATAAATAAGTGATTGAATAAATAAATAGGTGGAGAGGAGACAAATCTCCCTTATGAAAAATTTCCAAATAATTTATGCATCTCAGAAGGGGCAGCATAAATCCTCACTCTTTAAAATTAGGTTGCAGATAGTGCCTTTTTTTCCAAAAAAGTATGGTATGTAAAGGGGGAAAAGAGTAACTTTCTAGTGAAAAAGTTTGACAAATTCTCCCTCAAGTAGGTGATTATGGTCAATATTAATAGTGAAAAGTCATGGTGATGGCATGTACCCTTGATATCATGTGATAAAAATCATACCTCTATGATCATCCTCCCAAAAAACCATAACCCTAGTCTAATGAGAAGTGCTATAGTTTGGATATTTGACCCTCCAAACCTCATGTTGAAATCTAATCCCCAATATTGGAGGTGGGGCCTAATGGGAGGTGTTTGTGTCATGAGGGTGGATCCCTCATGAATGGCTTGATGCCATCCTTGCTGTAGTGAATGAGTTCTCATTTTATTAGATACCATGATAATTCTCCCAAGAACTGGTTGTTAAAAAGAGCCTAGCATTTTGTCCCCTCTCTCTTTCTTCCTCTCTCACCCTGTGACCTGTTCACATGCTGTCTCTCCTTCCCTTCTGCCATGGGTGGAAGCAGCTTAAAGCCCTAATCAGAAGCAGATGTTGGTGCAATGCTTCTCATACAGCCTGCAGAACTAGGAGCCAAATAAATTTCTTTTCCTTATAAACTACCCAGCATGATGTATTCCTTTATAGCAACACAAATGGACTAAGACAAGCAGTTTTATGTGAAAATTCTTTTTCCAACTAAACTATCACATATGATGCATCTTAAAAGAATCACCTTCCTATATTTTTTCTTAGAAAAAACAATGCTCACCTACTGACAAACAAGAAAGAAGATAAATGGAATTAAGGAAAAGGGAACAACAAAGTGAATTCCTAAGGTGATGACATAAGAAAATCCTAAGATAAGGTCTGAGTAGCCGACATAGACAGCAGCCAGTCGAGACCTGCTTCCTCATTACCTACTCCTTCTAAGTTTTATTTGATCATTCCTCCCCATCAACTTGATATCTAAATTTGACCTGGCTACCCACTAATGCACTGAATTCCTGTTCTACCACTTTCATCTTTGCTCACTCCTCTCTGGCTAGAGAATCATTTCCCAAGGCCATTATACTTGTTCTTTCTCCTACCTGAAAAGAAATCTATCCTTTAAAAATAACCACCTGTGACCCCTCTTAGTGTTATTTTTCTCCAATATTATTTAAGGAGAGTAAATCTGACTTATGAGCTATATTTACTTACTCATTTTTATACTGTCACCACTCTTTCCTTACTAAAATGTAAGCTCTATAAAAATAGAGTTGCCCATTTTGTTCACTGCTGCATCCTCAATGCTTAGGAAAAAGTGACTAGCTCAGACGAGTGACTTAATACTTCTTTAGTGAAGTAATAAATGAATTTTAATAATATAATTAATAGGTTGGAATAATATATATTTGGACATATAAAACTCTAACTAGCAGTAGATGCATTTTTATTCCATACTTATGGAATTTTTCTTCAAAATGAACATATACATACACCAGAGAAGGTCTCAAAAATTACAAAACAAGTAACAAATTGTATTCCATAAATATGAACAATAAAATGAATTCCAAAAATAACTAAAAACTCCTCTTATTTAAAAAATTTAACATTGTAATATTTAAATCATGGGAAATAGAAAGCACAATGGAAATTTAACTATATTTAGAATTAAATAGCTCTGAAATACTATATATCAATTAGATAAAATGCATCTAAAACCATACTCAAGGAACATATTTGTCTTTAAATGTTTATTCTAGTAAAGAAGAAATATTGGTAAATAAGAAATAAGGGTCTAAAAATCAGAAAAAATAGCATATAAGAAAATAAAAACAGTACATAAATATTAATAAAATAAAATTTTAAAAAGGCAAAAAGAAAATAATGATAAATCACAAAGAAAAAAAAGAAAATATTGACAAATCCCAAAGTTGATGCTTTGAGACTAATGAAGTAAGCAAAATTTGGTGAGATTGTTGAAGATTAAAAAGAGAAGAGACACCCACAAAAGTAGGCACATAAACACACAAGTGCACACACACGAACACCTTATTAGGAACAAGAAAAGGAAATATATTCACTGATATACTAAAGATTTGAAGATATCATAAGAGACTACTATGCGTGATATTTTTGCAACAAAATTATTAATAAAAATTCAAATAAACTTAAAATATTCTGGAAAAATGTATTTTACTAAAAACTCATTCAAGAAGAAGTAGAAGAACTGAATAATAGTCTTATAATCATTGAAGAGAATAAAGAGTACAATAAAATCTATATATATATATACAAATAAGCCCCTAGTTGGTAAATGAATAGGTGGGGGGATTTAAGTCCAGGTGGTTTTATAAACAAGTTTTACCCAAGTTCTAACATATAAATAATTCTAGTTTTATGCAATTTGCTGAAAGGAGGGAAAAAATAGTGTAATCTTCATATCAATATTTGACAAAGATAGTAATCTAAATGAATAGCTCAATCTGACTTATCAACATACAAGCACAATTTTCAAAAAAAATAGTATCGATATATGATCATTATTATCTACAAAGGCCTTCCACATATGAAGTCTGCCCTATTCAGTCTTGCCTGTGACTAAGTGAATACATCTGTTCAACTGTGAGGTTCACTATCAATGGGCATCCTGGCTTACGCTCATAAACTATGCTCTTTAACTTATCTTTAATAATAAAGATAATATTTTGGACTCCATCTTTACTCTTTTAGTTATCTAAGTATCCTAAACTTGGGCAGGGAAAGGAAGAAGAGTGCAATTTACCAAGGCACTATTTTGGATGTTTAATAAATGTCAAGAACTCACCTAAAATTTTCATTTTTGCTAACTGACTCAATGATGCATACATTATTTGTAGCTGTGGAAACTGAGGAATGTCAGATGGTAAATAACTTGCCAAAGATCATACAGCTAGTAAAAATAGAGTCAGGATTTCAATACTTATAAAATGAATTAATTGGCTTTACAAATCAGTGGCAAGAGGAAGGTATATTAACTAAAAGAAACCCTAATTATGTGAAAAATACTTCTTAATTCATATAATACCCCAAATCAATTCCAAAAGGATCAGAAAATACAATATAAAAAGCGAAACTAAATTCTTTAGGAAATAAGCATGAGAATATATCTTTAACGTAGGATAAAGAAGATTTTCATATACTTGAAACATAAAGAACTCATAAAAGATTAATAAACTTTACTAGATATAATTGAAGTTCTCTACATGATAAGATATTAGAAACAAACTAAGATTACCAGTCAGACTAAAAGATGTCTATATTACATACAAGAGATAAAGAATTACTAATTAGAAAATGTATAAAATTTTCCAAATAAATAAAAATAAAGCAAATTCAATAAAAATATTCTAAGGATACAAAGAGGCAATTCACAGTTGAAGAAATCCAGATGAACAATAAGCAAAGAGACATTAAATGTTCAATATTATTAGTAAATAGTTGAAAGCCAATGAAAACAACAATGAAAATCCCTCTCACATTGAACTTACCATTAAAATTAATGAGGTGGGAAAACCAGGCATTGAAAAAATGTAACAGGAATTCATATTATTAGTGGAATATAAAATTTTAGAGCCACTTTTTAGCAATGTTTTTAAATTGGGCACATCTCATCCCAGAATTTTACTCTAATTGGCTACCTTGAGGACTGTATCACACATGTTCAAGGAGACATGTAGAAGAATTTTTTCTGCAGCACTGTTTGTAATACCAAAAACAGCTACAAAAAAAACCCTTAAATGTCTCTTAGAAAAAAAGGGAAATATTAAATGTGGCTTAATTAATACAATGTAATACTTAACAGCAGTTAAAAATGAACAGAATATATCTACAGATATCAATATAAAGTAATCTCAAAAATAAAGTTAAAAGAGCCACTAACATTTTTAAAAAGTATAGAATAAAATATGAATACACACAAATGAAAGCACATTTGACATGTTGCTAATGAATCTTAAGTTTCAGGAAGTTTCACTTACTCTTTTCAGGGAGGATGTTTTATTCTGAATATTAACTCAAGGTTAAACATAAAATCCTTGGTTTCAAGATGTTGAAGGAGAGTGGAGACCATACAGAAATTATTGATGATATACACTTTTGGTTAGTGCAATATTTACAAAGTAGAAAGTGAGATATTGGGGTGATGAGCATGCACTACCTTCCTGAAGCAGGTCCGTCTCTCTCTGCCTCAGCTGCTGCCGCTGACATTCAGCAATACTGTGACTTCCACTTGCAAGAGTTTCTTCCTCCTGAATCCCTAAGGGTGTTGGGCATAAACCTGCATCAGCATTATAAGAGAGTCCATATGTGAAGTTGTAGGGTTAATGCATTCAGTTATCAATAACTAAAAATAAATACAGCCTATCCATGCTAGAGGGAAAACAAATTTTTTTATAATCACATCATAGAAATTAATATTGAAAAATGTCACAAGAGGAAGTAATCAAAGATGATGTGGTCATAAATGCAGAGAAAATATCGTTATAGAAGTAGGTTGCAATTCATTTAAAAATATTATGTTTCTTTTGTGGATTTTTTGATGAGACATTTATCACCTTTTTACAATTTTGAATGTGTTGTGATATCCTTTTTCACTAAACAAATATTCACTTTCACATTTAATTTTGATTTTGTAATTATGTATTGTTTTTCTTAAGGACCACAGGGTGTATACAGAAAGCATAGGTGTACTGCTTTCAGATACATGACATGACATACACAAGAAAGGCATACAACAATTCTAAGGTATTGGTTACTGGTGGGGAAGAAAATAGAAAAGGGTAGGGGATTTAGCTGAATCTCTAACATTTTATTTCCTATTTTTAAAGATAGATTTAATGCACATATGGGAAAATGTTAACATCTGTTTAATTTTGGTGATGGATACATAGGTGTTTGTATTATTTTTGTACTTTTCTACATCTCTGAAATTATATGAAGTTTTATATAATTAATTTCTTTAAACATTCATGCTGTTAATGAGAAAAATTTATTTGTGTGAAAATGTTAAGTTATGACTAATATTTAAATGGTCACATATTCACAAGGTGATCTTGTTTTGGATCATTAATCCCAAGGTAAAAATAAAAGAAACACTTTATATGCATAAAATATTTGCAGTTTTAATGATTATAATAATTATAATAATATTATAATTATTATAATAAGCACCTAATATCAACTATGCAATGTGCTAACCTCTTAAAAGCATTGCTTATTTTTATATTTATTTTGCTTCTCAATGTCCTGTGCTTATATTTATATTATTGATGTTTTGAAGAAGAAAATTCTTCAGAAAGTGACAGGTTGAATATAGAATGCAATGGGTTACACTTTGCATCCATCTATGTATCCATGTATCTATCTCTCTATGAAGTATCTACTGAGTTCCTAGCAGGCTCTAATGCCAGTTCTGGGTACAAAGACCTGGTCCTTGCTTTTACAGAGCTTATGATTGATTGTACAAGACAGACAAACAAATCAGAATGCAAGTAAATACTGATTGTAAATTATGATAAATATCTGAAAGGAGTGGGGAGCATGTTGCTAGAGTAAGGTAATCCAAGGAGGTGGTGAGACTACTTAGGAATATCTCTCTTAGGAGAGAACATTTCAGCAGACTTAAAGGCTGACAAGGACCAATGGTAAAAATATTGTGTGAGTATGATACCAAAGTTTTAAAGTAGAAAGAATTGGGGTATAAAGTCATTAGCAAAACCAAACAGCTATTGTGAAGGGTCAGGGTATATTACAAATTTAATTATTAGCATACTGATTTTGAGCAGTTATTAGAAATAGATCCTTGGAAACAACCTCAGATTTGAAATATATAATTAGCCTCTGGAAAAAAATCATACATGAAGTAAATTAACTGGATCTATAATGTATTAAAATAATAAAATATCAGAAACACAATACTAATTGAAGGAGCAAGTTGTGAAATATATATGATTTGCAAAATATGAAACCATTTATATGAAGTACAAAAACACAAGACAATACTACATATTGGTATGAGTTTATATATATGTAGAGTAAAATCACAAAAATATTCACAGGATACATTCACACACACTATAAAACTTTGGTTACCTCTGAGAGTGTGAAAAGGAAATGGCATGAATTTGGATATATCTGTCATATTTTAGTCAAAAAACAAGATTTGAAGCAAACATATCCAAATAACATCATTTGATCAATTTTGCAGTGGATATCAAAAGATATGTAATATTATTTTTATGAAATATTATACTTGAAATCTTTCATAATTTTAAAGAACACTAAATAAAAAGTAAGAAAATAAAAATTGGTGAAATAATAGCATGAATCTATATTTGACATTTAATTTCTAGCAGCCACGCAAAGAAATAACTAACCTGATGTCTCTCATTTGAGTCTCTGTATCTGTATGGATTGTATGACTGTATCTGTCAGAATTCAGTTGCAGATAATAGAAAGAAACCTAGGTATTTTAAGCAGAATACCACTTTTATTTTATTTTTTAATTTTAGCATATTATGGGGGTACAAATGCTTAGGTTACATATATTTCCTTTGCCCCACCCAAGTTAGAGCTTCAAGCATGTCCATCCCCCAGATGGTGCGTACAGCACACATTAAGTGTGTATATACCCATTCCCTTCTCCCCTGACATGCTCAACACCTGATGAATGTTACTACTACATGTGCACATACATGTTGAACAGTTAATATCAATTTGATGGTGAGTCCATGTGGTGCTTGTTTTCCCATTCTTGTAATACTTCACTTAGTAGAATGGGCTCCAGCTCTATCCAGGATAATACAAGAGGTGCTAGATCACCATTGTTTTTTGTGGCTGAGTAGAACTCCATGGTATACATATACCACATTTAATTAATCCACTCATGTATTGATGGGCATTTGGGTTGTTTCCACATCTTTGCAATTGTGAATTGTGCTGCTATAAACATTCTAGTGCAGATGTCTTCTTTATAGAATGTTTTTTTTTTCCCTTTGGGTTGATTCTCAGTAATGGGATTCTGAATCGAATAGTAGTTCTACTTGTAGCTCTTTGAGATATCTCCATATTACTTTCCATGGAAGTTGTACTTGTTCATAGTCCCACCAGAAGTAATATATATGAGTATTTCTATCTCTAGGCATCCATGCCAAGATTTATTGTTTTGGGACATTTTGGTAAAGGCCATTGTCACCAAAGTTAAATGATATCTCATTGTGGTTTTGATTCGCATTTCCCTGATAAATGGAGGTGTTGAGTACCCTTATACCAATACCAAGAAAGGATGAAACAAAAAAACTACAGACCAATATCCCTTATGAATATATATGCAAAAATTCTCAACAAAATCCTAGCAAACCAAATTCAGGTGCTTATCAAAAACTAATCCATCACAACCAAGTGGGCTTCATCCCAGAGATGCAGGGATGGTTCAACCTATGCAAATCTAAAAATGTAATTCACCACATAAATAAAAGCAAAATCAAAGACCATATGATCCTCTCAATAGATGCAGAAAAAACATTCGACAAAATTCAACACTCTTTTATGATAAGAACGCTTAACAAAATAGGCATAGATGAGACTTACCTAAAAATGATACAAGCCATATGACAGACCCACAGCCAACATCATCCTGAATGGGGAAAAATTGAAAGCATTCCTGCTTAGAACTGGAACCAGAGAAGTTTGCTGTCTATCACTGCTTTTATCCAACTTAGTGCTGGAAGTCCTAGCCAGAGCAATCAGACAAGAGAAGCAAATCAAGGGCATCTAAATGGCAGCAGAGATGTCAAACTATCACTCTTTGCTGATGATATGATCTTATATCTAGAAAACCCCAAAGATTCTGCCATGAGACTACTGATATTGATAAATTCCACAGTCTCAGGTTATAAAATCACTATACAGAAATCAGTAGCATTTCTATATGCCAACGACAGTCAAACTGAGAATCAAATCAAAGACTCAATACTCTTCACAATAGCAACAAAGAAAATAAAATACCTAGGAATATATTTAATGAAGGAGGTAAAAAATACCTCTACAGAGAGAACTACGAAACACTGAGGAAGGAAATAGCGGAGTGCGTAAACAGTTGGAAAACCATACCATGTTTATGGATTGGCAGAATCAATATTATTAAAATGTCTATACTACCCAAAGTGATCTACAGATTCAATGCAATACCTGTTAAAATACTGACATCATTTTTGCAGATCCATAATGCCATTTAATGAATAGAATTAGATGCTTACAAAATTACTGGAAAGCCAGGAGGCTATATCTCTAGGAATGAGGTCCAAAACAATACTACAAAACTAGCCCACCAGGAGAGCTACTATCTCTCTACTACAGCAGAGAAAATGAGGATGCGGGAGCTCAACCCCAGGTACTAGTAGCTCCACAAATGCACAGCCTTAGCTTCCATCCAGGAATCAGGAAGTCAATATTAAACTACCACAGCTTGCCTATCAACTCATACCTGATGACTGTTCACCGAAATTTCTGCTAAAGTAGCTGCTGAGAATCCCACAGCCTTTCTGATCATGTTTTCTATCAGTCACAGCAGCAATTGCAAAATTATGGCTCTGCTTCCTTCCCATGTTCCAAACTAATTGGACAAACTATATCACATCAAGAACCCTCACTGCAAAAAGGTCTTGGAAATGTAGATTTAAGTTTCTTGACTTCCAAAGTACTGGCAAGCACAAAAGTAGTAATGTGGAATAGTAGCATAGTCTCCTCAGTGAGAGCCTCTAAGCACTTCATTCTGTCTCATTAGAAACACCAGGAGATGTTTCCATTTTCTGGTAGGCTCCATGCAGAAGCTAGTAACAGAATAAACAAGAGAAAATATCCGGAATATTTAGGAAGAGGCATGTATTCCTTCTGAACTCAAATGTCAGCAGTAAGACCAGGTGGCTGCAGAATAGAGAGAAGCAGCTGGTCAGTGTTGGTTAGTAGCCAGGCAAATGCAGAGTGTCTGCGAAATAAAGAAACAGATTTATTTCCACGCTCATTAGGAAATTCCATTTGGAGGTCTAGCAGCTGTCCATGGCGATAAGAAACCTCAAAATTGTTTTCTTTTAAAATCTATAATAAGCTGAATTTATACAATCAACCTAAAAGATTTTCACTTGTTTGGCTTGGACCCTGCATTTTAATTGTCCAGAGGTTTCATTTGCTGGCTCATTTCTTTTGTCATTTCATTTTCACTTTATCTCCTTGTACCATTCCTGAGCACAAGATAACATTACTCTATACTTGTCATTAAATAATGTCAGCTAATACTTCAAGTCACCTCATAAGAAAATCCAAATGAAAATCACCCTCTTTCAAATTCTTGCATGAAAAGAGAGGCAGGAGAACATAGGTGATATTCATTTTTGAAAGCAATAATAGACCCAGAAATTCTTCTACCTTGGTGAATATTAATAAGCAAATTATGTGGTACTGGACCTATGAATCCTGTAAGAACATGGACTGTATCATCCGCCAGTTCTGTAAAGCAGCCAGAATAAAACCCTTTGCTGCAAGCATTTCAAAATGGCCATAATTTTCACCCTTCTCTATATCTATCTATACTTTTGCCACATAACTTTGTAGTGTTATTTTGCTCTGGCTCTACCCTTGCTTTGGTTAGTAGGAAGTAGTAAATGTGACCAAAGTGAGGTTTGAAAGATGCTTTTTTCCATTGGGCCTATCTATTTTTGCATTTCTGGCATTCTTATGAAAATATGCCAGGGCTAAACTGCTGGAGGATAAAAGATGCACGAGCAGCACTGGCCAGGCCATCATACATCAGCTATCAGCCAGAAGACCCCTACGTACATGTCTGTGAGCCCAGACAATAGCAGCAAGTTGTCTAGATGACCTGAAGTTGATGCAAACTCGTAAGTCTGGCCCAAATTAGCTAAACCTTGCAGCCACATGAGTTTAATGAATGTTTCTTCTTATATGCCACCAAGTTGTCTGTTATGTACACTCATGTGGAAATAGATAAGTGATAGAGCAACCAGTGAGTATTACTTGATGGTGAATTGATTATATATGAACATAACAAGACAGCTAAGTTTCATTTATAATTCCTTAACACTTTGGTACGGCGCTCGCTGGCTGCGAAAACTTGCCCACAGCCAGAACTCATAGTCCGCATGATAGTTTGTGCTGTGCATTGACGATGCATCTGTTTTGCTTTTGTGTGATGAGGAAAGCTTGAAAGCACTGAAAGCTTGTTTTACTTTACAGGCAGCTTTACTTGTAATGTAAATCAGAATAGGTAACATATACATATATGTTTTCACTATGTAATTTTTAAATGTTCAGAATTTTATTTTGATAAGTGAAAAATTAGAAAAGTCATATCACGGCTGTCGGCTAAAGTCACTATGCGTGTTCATCTGTGGCTGTCGACTACAGTTGAGGCTGGGCTGTGCACGTTCATCTGTGGCTGTTGACTATAGTCGACGCTCGTACCGAAGTGGTTAAATTGACTTCTTATCCCAAGAAATGAAATCTGAGTTGATCCTACAATGTGCTTTGAACCAAAAGCTGTAAGAAAAGGTGCAAGTTATTCACTATTAAAAATGTTATTTCTTTAATTTCAAAATAAGTTTATCACTGGACAGAGTTAGGGCCACACTTTCCAAAGTTCTGATGTTTGAGAGGAGCAGCTCTATTTGAAACTGATTTTAAACAAATGTTTTGAATTTATATGCTTATAGGCAACAATATATTTACCATAATTTTTCCTAAAATGGAGGTAAGACGTTTTCAGTGTGGAGAAAACCCAAGATGTCCTGCAATATTGAGTTTTGAAGAGACAGAATAAAATCTAGGAAAACTGATTGGGTAGAGCATACTTTCAGTCTTCTCCCACCTTCTCTCTGTGCCATGCTTCTCATTTGCTCATCAAGGAACACCAAGGGGGATAATTTAGGAGTGCACTGACAAAGACTCCCATTCTATGTATCCGTCCTGTTTTCTTGACTACCATCAACACTTAACAGTCTTTTGTCTCCATGGCTGTTCTTTGACTTATAATTTGTATAGAATTTTTTTTGTAAATAAAACTTCAAGTATTCTCAAGTATTTTTCATATTAGGAAATTTAAATGACGCCATTTAAAAAATTAAGAAATCTATCAAAAAGCATAAAATTACAATAACATAATGGTAAAAGAAATCAAAGTGAAAAGATAATAATGGAACAATTGTGAAATCAATTCAAAGTGTGCCAAGCCATTGAGCTGTGCTCAATAGTTCAAAGTGGGCAAGAAATTTGATTTTAAGTGTACTAGTTGCCAAACAAGAGAGAAGGATCCTTCTCTCTATGTTAGTTATTAATACTTAGGATAAGTAAACTTTCTGCAAATGGGCTGTGAAAAATATTTCCCAAGTATTGTTATTTAAGTGACCTCTAGTATATCTACATAATAGAAACTACAATAAGACTTTTTTATATGAATGTCAAAGTAAAAGCAATAATATAAAGAGTAAAGAAATGTAGTTAAATTGTATAGCTTTCTGGCTGTCAGATTGATCCAGAAATAAACTTAAGATTTCCTATAGAGATGCATGAATTGCTTATCCTTCATGTAACCCTTTATAAATATAACTTCTCACAATCTAAATTTTGTTGCACATTGATTTATAAACATTTTGAGATTATATTCTAAGATACTGAAGTAATTTCCGCTGATGAGAAGTTGCAATGTCACTCATCTTACTGGGCAGTAGCACTGTTCACTGGTTAATTGTTAACGAGTATGTGGCAATAATGTTCCAGTATGTGGTGTGTCTCACACATTTTGAAATCCTTCCAGAGAATGGAAAATCTACTGGCTTATATGCATAGTACACAGAGTTAAGTAACAATTTCATGTATTCTATGTTATTGTTAATGAAGGTGAATAAGTATAGTCTCCAAGGCATTTTTTAAAAATTTGATTTATTTTTTCATTAATTTCAGAGAACTGTTTACTTCTTGACTTTCACATATTGTAAGTTTTATTTGTACTGAAAATTTCTGTATTGGAGAAAATTCTTTAATGTCTGTGAAATATGATAAGTATGCATTTGACTGAGTATATAACTTTAAAAAAACAGTTGGCATATATAGTATCATACTTGGCAGCATAGTAAGCCTATTCCTATTGATTTGTATTGTTAATTTCAGAAAAATAATTGCTATCTTGGGTGTATTAATATATGGTAGATGAGATGATTATATTAAAAAAAGATATTTTTTGAAGATGAGTTATTTCATAGTGACAAATTTGTAATAACTATTTATGCTTCCATATAGCATATACTTCAACATATCATATATATTTAATTATTTATGTTACCTACACTTTATTTTGTTCCGGATGAGGTATTAAGATTTTTACATTTTTATAACTCCTTCTCATATCTAACACATGTTAGCTCTTCAAAACCCTCAAGCAGAGTTTATTGCAGGAATGAGAAGTTGGTTTAACATGGAAAAAAAATCAGTCAATAAAATTCATTATATTTACAGATTCAACAATAAAATTTATATAATCACCTCAATAGATACAGAAAGAGCATTTGAGAAAACCTAATATCCATTCCTAATAAAAATTTATAGCAAAATTTGATGGGAATTTCCTTACTGTGATAAAAGGCATCTATGAAAATAATATCAAACATGATAACAGACTTAATGGTTTCCTTCTTATATCAAGAAGAAGACAAGGATGTCTTCTTTCACCACTTCTATTCAACATCATAATGGAGGTTCTAGCATGTGCAATATGGCAAGAAAAATAATTGAAAGGTTATTTCTTCCTTTATGGATTATAAAGGAAGAGTGAAAATACTCTTTATTTGTAGATAATATAATCATCTACATGTAAATATGATAGAATCTACAAAAATTCAACTACAACTAATAATTAAATTTAGAATGTTGCTGCATACAAGATAAATATACAAAAATCAATCAATTGTATTTTCTATACAATTTCCAAAATTAAAATTATTTGTACATAATTACTACAAACACACATAATATATACTTAAATATAATATACATATAAACAAATATGCCCAAAAAAATTTGTATAAAGGAGACTAGTGAGGGGTGCTTACCTTATCTACTATCAGAATACAATTTAAAACTATTATACTCAAATCAATGTTATTGTTACTAGAATTAAAAAATAGATCTGTTAAACAGAATAAAGAATATATTAATATGTAAAACTAAAACAAATGCCTATATCAGGAAGAAATAACATACAGCCAGTTTCTGCCACAAAGGATTATATTCCAGATATGCCCTGTTCAATACAGTAATCAGCAGCCACATGTGGTTAGGGATCAACTGAAATTAAATAGACATATGAGCCTATGGAGCAAAAGCAAACAGATTATTTTGTAAAATGCACATGAGATTTCAAACACTCAGTTTGGAAAAATGTAAAACAGTCATTTATAATTTTTTATAAATTAAAATAAATGTCAGAAGCAACAACATTTTGGATATGTTGGGTTAATAAAATATATACTAAAATTAAATTTTTCAGTTTCTTTTTACTCTTTAAAAATCTGATTGATAGTAAATTTAAAATTTAAATTATATAACTCCCATTTGTGACTAGCATTATGTTTCAGACATTGCCACTCTGGAGAAGATAAAACAATAAGAAATTTTGCAAGAAAATCTAATATCCTAATAACACAATCTAGAACCAGGGAATTTTTTGACTAAGTAAGAAATTCAGAAACTATAAAATAAACTATTTAGGAAAAACATTAACTTATGTAAAAAGGGTACTTATCAAAATAATTGAATACAGATATATTTTGTGAAAAAATTACACAGAGAGAATAGGCAAAAACTTAATATTAATTGTGGAAATAGGGCAACATACCCCTATAGAGAAATGACCAAAAGATTTCAAAAATAATTTCAAAGATGAAAACTTTCCAATGGTCAACAAACATATGATAAGATGTCCCAACCCACTAGTAGTGTATTATAAATTAAAGCAACAATATGCCATTTTAAGCTATCAGATTAAAAAACTAATATTGGTAATACATACTGTTGGTAAGAATAACGATGGATGTGAGGAACAGGCTGATAAGAAATTTCATGTATTCCTAGAAATGAAAGTTGTCACAGTTTTTATAAGATATATAATAATTGCACTGTCACACAATTAAAATATGTGCATAAGAATATTTACATAAACATATTTATCAAAGCATTGTTCATAAATCAAAAAACTAGAGATAAAATGATTGTACATTAACACTGAAATTGTTGAATAAATTATGGTATTTTCACACCATGATATGCATTAGATAGAATTAAAGGCATAGCAATTAATTTGCAGAGATTTCATTAGGGTACAAGCATTGCCAATTGAGAAGAATAAGTTAAGGAAAAGTGAGTATAATATAATCACAGTTTTATGAAACACACAATTGCTTTAAAAAGCCTATCACATATAAGTGTATATTTCTGTGTGTGTGTGTGTGTGTGTGTCTGTGTGTATATAGATAGATAGATACATGCTCATGTGCAAATAGAGAAAAACATGAAAGAATCATGTTGGTTTATTAATGTGGGTTGGCTGAGTGGAAAAAGTATGATTTAATAGGGATGTAGGGTACAGGAATGATTCAGAAGAAAACCATGAAAAAGTCTTTAACACACACAAGGCAAAAAAAAAATCTTTTTGATATGATCACATTCAAAATGCATTTATATAAAATTGCATATGTAGGTAAAATAAATTTTAAGAAGTGAACTAATGCAATGCAAACACGCTGATGATATTTAATAGTTTGATTCTGATTGTTATCCAATTTCATATTTAGTTTGTCAATTTCATTACCAAGAGAATGTTATGGATATTATAGAAAGATCAGGCTTCCAGACCACTTCTTCCAGCTATCAGCTGGAGATGATAGTCCATTTGTTATTGTCCTTGAAGCTAATTCTTTATTAATAAACTGAGCAAAAATAAATTCAACAAGTTGTTACAATAATTAAATGAATTAAATCTTCAAAATGTTTAATACCCAGTAAGCATTCAATGCATGTAATTAGCAGTAGTGGCTGTCATCCTCATCAATATTGGCATCATCACTATCATCACCACTATCACCACAACCATTATCATTATAATTATGGGATTAAACTGCATTATATAAGGACAGAAAATACGTTAGTAACGTAGGTAGTAAATGTATGAGACTACATTCAGAGCACCCATAACTTATCTTTTAACTATTTTATTTCATGTATAAATTTTAGCATTCACTCTAGTTATCTGTGATAAGAAAAATAAATATCAATTACCAGGCTACTAGTACAAAATCATATTATATTGAAAAACTAAATCTATCTAGGTAAAAATATAATTAAATTGTAGATTGTTAAGAATTAGGGAGAAAATAACAACAGATAGTGCTACCTTAAAAATATTTTATTTACTTTATGCCTTTTGTATTGTGTTAACTAGAAGTAAGATTTTATACATTATTCTCTGGAGTAAAATCTTCTTTTCTAACTACTCTTCTCTAAAAGTATCTATTCAACTCATCAATTTATTTATTCAAGCATCTCTTGAACACCAAATCTGTGTCAAGCAAGCACTAGGATAAGAAAGCAAGCTAGGAGTGAGTAATGACAGCAACATGGCAGTGTAGGCAGCCCTGGACCATCCTTCCCTGACAAGCACTAACTGGACAACAACCCATGGACAAATTCTCTTTGTGAGGAATCCGAAACTAATTGAAAGGCTCCTGCAACCAGGAAGAATGCAAACTCTGACTCACTGGGGCCAGTAGGAAGATTTGGGACACTCCCTCACTAGAAAGCTTGCCCCTGGTGCAGGGCAATCTGATCAGGAAAAGATCCCTTAGCACCCACCCTCCCTCAGCGGGTGATGAGGGTCTGTTCACCCATCCAGTGCCCCAACTGCTTTGAGAGGGTTTCCCAGAGGACTGGTTTCTGTATTGCCAGTCTTGGAGCTCTGATGAGTTTATCCTTTTGGGAGGGAATGGAGGTGGTGGGTTGGTCTAACAGACAGCATTTATCCTGCCCTTGCTCAGCATTTAGTAAGCAGATGCAAAATCTCAGCACTCAGCTTCCCCTGGGCTGGAAAAGAGTTGAACCATTCATCCAGTGTTGCCCAAGAAACTGGCATCTGTCTCACCAGCCCAGGATCTTTGATGGGTCCAACATAGTCTAGCTGCCAGAGGAGAGTAATTATAGTGTTATGGCTGGTAGATGTCATAAATCACACTCTTGGCTCAGTACAAAGAGAGTGAACAAAAACCACAGCTGCCTGCCTCCCTGCCAGGTGAGGGAAAGAGTTGGTAGATTCCCCGGGAATCTTTGGCTAAGCTGGAGGGGTTTTCTCTTGTACCAGCCCAATTCATGGAGAATAGGAGAATGAATGGTTTATCTAATGTGTAGATATCAACACAGAGAGTTAAGAAGAATGAAAAACTGGGCAAATATGTTCTAAAGAAAGGAATAAGATGAATCTCCAGATGTCAACCCTAATAAATTGGCATTATATAATTTACCAAACGAGAAGTAAAAATAACTCCAATAAAAATGATTACTAAGATAAAGAAAAGAATGTATAAACAAAGTGCACTCAAAAAGGAGAGAGGAAACTATTATAAATTACCAAGCAGTAATCAAGAGGCTGAAGAATACAATAACTGAATTGAAAATCCACTACAGGGGTTCAGCAATAGACTAATTCAAGGCGAAGAAAAAGATCAGCAATTTCAAAGACAGGTCAATGGAAATAATTCAGTCAGAAAAACAAAAAGAAATAAAACCGTGAATAAAACTTAAGGGAATTATGGAATCCATTAAGCAGACCAACATATGCAATATGGGAGTCTAAGAGAAAAGACCAGAAAACTTATTCAGAGAAATAATGGCTGATAACTTCCAAAATCTGGGGAAGGAAACAAATATCTGAATTAAAGAAGTTCAAAAGATAGCAAATAAGATAAAATTCACACTGAAGTGCATTATAATTGAATGGTCAAAAGAGAGAGAGAAAGAGAGAGAGAGAAAGAAAGAAGAGAATTAAAAAACAGCAAAGGAAAGACAGCAATAGAGGAAAAGACAGACAGAAAACCTTGCAAGATTAACAGAAAATAACAAACAAAATGGCAATAGTAAATTTTCTGTATCAAGAATTACTTTAAATGTAAATAGATTAAATTCTACAATCAAAAGTCATAGGCCGGGCGCGGTGGCTCACGCCTGTAATCCTAGCACTCTGGGAGGCCGAGGCGGGCGGATTGCTCGAGGTCGGGAGTTCGAAACCAGCCTGAGCGAGACCCCGTCTCTACTAAAAATAAGAAATTAATTGACCAACTAAAAGTATATATACAAAATAATTAGCCGGGCATGGTGGTGCATGCCTGTAGTCCCAGCTACTCGGGAGGCTGAGGCAGGAGGATCGCTTGAGCCCAGGAGTTTGAGGTTGCTGTGAGCTAGGCTGACGCCATGGCACTCACTCTAGCCTGGGCAACAAAAGTGAGACTCTGTCTCAAAAAAAAAAAAAAAAAAAAAAAGTCATAGAGTGGCTGAATGAATTTATAAACAAGATCCAGGTACAGGCTACCTATAAGAAACTCACTTTGTATTTAAGGACACACACAAGTTTATAAGTTAAAGGATGGAAAAAGACATTCTGTGCAAAAGAGAGTAGGGATACCTATGCTGACATCAGACAAAATAGACTTTAAGTCAAAAACAATCACAAGAGATAAAGATCATCATATAATGATAAAGAGGTCAATACGGTAGGAAGATATAACAGTTATAAACATGTATATGTACATACATATACATACACACACACAGACACACAAAACATCAGAGCACCTAAATATATAAAGGAAACATTGACAAAACTGAAGGGAGAAACAGACAGCAATATAATAACAGTAGGGACTTTAGTATATAGTCATAGCTATTAAAAACATGAGTCTATTTTCTATCAATTTTTTTTTATTTTTGCTTCCTAGGAAAGATGAACTATAACAGCATACAATTTTAGAGCCAGGAGTGCCCTTAAAAGAGCTTTAGCCTCAAATTAAAGTTGATTTAAAAATAAAACAAAACTGTTTTCAGATAGTTTGGAATATGTATACTTTGGGGACACATATTTGACTGTTGGAAAAGTACAGCTGTAACTCATATATCTTGTCTCAACTTTCAAGCCAAGATTTGGTCATTAGCATGGTTCTTCTTTTTACTCTTATTTTTGTTCTGTGCCTCTTGTGTTCTGGGGGGTTTTTTGCCTGTATTTTGTTCAGTGCATAGTAAAATGCTACCTTCAGTGGATACTCGTAAGAGATGCTTATAAAAATAATTAATACATTTCTTTTGGCCTAAGAACACAATTCAGAACAGCACCATAGCACTGTATTAAAAGTGTGTGGTTTTTCTGAAACAGTTAATTTGGCCCTGAAAACCATACTTTATGCCTTCAGAGTAATTTATGCACTGCCAAATATTGTGTAAATCTCATTTCACAAACTATGGTCGAGGAATACTGAAATTGGTGGTCTTCACACAGACAATATTAGCAAATGTATTTTTACTATGGTAAACATATTATTGTCATTTTTAATATCTACCAGTATTTTATGCTTATTATTGATGTAAAATTTTTATTTAAATATTTCCCTATGGCCTTCAAAACAATCAAGAGCAATGAAGAAATTTATCTTGTTTTTCATTAATTTATTCTCTATCTTGCTATTATTTTGGCAGTTCTATTACTATAGATTCTAGTAATCATCTGAAAATGTCAGTTAGGCTTAGCTTTAAAAAGAGAAAAGAAGGAATCAACAGAGTCAATGAATTTTGCCAGTTTCTTTTGTTTATATTAATAAATGTTCATTTTATTAAGAAAAAGCTTTTAAACTTAGGAGGTGTGCCTGGCGGAAGCTATTTTCCTAAGAATTATATTATTAGACTCTATTCTAACAGGACTTTTGGTTGAAGCTATTCAATTGGTTTCTTAGTTTTAGTAAATAAATATGATCCTATATACAAAGTCTCACAAGCAAATTGTTAATTTTCACAAAAGACACATCATCTTAATTATACTTCATTAGTCAAATGGCTGCACATTTAATGTAAGCTTGAGAGGCAATCACCTTGCCTCTCTAGATGTTTATATTTCAAAGTTCTCATACCAACAATATTTCAATATAACTCTCTTCATGAAGTATTCAGAAAGCTTTATAAATATTTTATTACATATTTTTATCTCAAATTGCTATAAACTCTGTCAGAACATTTTGTTTGAAACAACATAAGTTGCACCCAACTGTATCTAATTTAAGTCCAAATGAAATTTGGAAGCTTATAAAGCTAAAAACTCCAGAGTAGATTTGACTTAAGGTATGTCGGTATTCAAGGGCTCAGTAGGTAGCATCAGGCTTCAGGCTTCTGTCTTCATCCCTGGGTGGTCTTCAGTCTCAGGAATGCTTTCCCTTCTTGTTCTCAAATAAGATCTCTGGAAGCATTAGAGTTACTAATATTTACAGAGAAAAGAGTCTTATTTTTCTCATAAGTCCAGAAAAAAAAGTCTCAGGATTGACTCTTATTGTCTCAACTGAAGTGACTGACTCATTCTGGAATCATCAACTGCGGCCAGGGCATGAACTGCTGTATTGTATTGGGCTTGGGCCACATGCCCTGCACTGAAGCCAGAAGGAGAAGTCAGCCTCATCGAAAGCACACTAACGGAGACAGGGCACAAATATGACTTCTCATATAGAGTAATATCGAGCATGCAAACTCACTCGGAGAGCTTTCTCTATCTATAAATAATGCCTATAGCTTTATCGGTATTTCCATTTTTGGAGATATAAAAAAGATGATATGCTATCCTCACGATACTAAGTAAACTCACTCATTGGTATACCTATCATGTCATGTTATGACATTTAATCGGCATTATTGAAAATGTGAGCTTCTTTCCAGATTCTCTGACCCCTGCCAAAATACCTGCATTTCAGAGATAACAGATGTTAAGAGGAGTATAGAAAGAAATCTTAGTCACATAAACTTTATAACCTAGAAAGTTGCTTGCTTAAATGTTTAGTTCATGGTTATAGTCTCAGTACCTGAATACTTTAGTTAGGAAATGAAGACACAAAAAATGGAAGATTAATTGGGCATGTATATTCAAATTTTGAAATAATATTTGTTCAGTTTTCAGTCAACTGAAAGTCATCTATCACTTAGTAACATAATAAACTCAATATATCCCTGTTTTCTCTCAGTATATACCCAGAACAACAGACTCTCAGATAGCCGTATCAGTCAACTAAAGAACATATTACAGTTCCAGGTAATGAAACGAGGAAAAGATGCTCATTTATTCAATCACTATTATACATACTGAGTGACTACTATGTATCTGGTACTATGCATATATCAGTCAATAAAACAAACAGAAATCCTGCTCTTATACAGCTTATGTTGTAGTGAACCAGGTTATATTGATCCTATCGTTAACTTTCCTCCTTAATTTCTAAGTGGGAATCTGTTCTATTTTTTCTCAACTATTACATATTTGGTATCTTGGCTTATTAAATTTGTTAGTACTAACAAGTATTTATTATTGGAGATATGATCATGGCATGATACAGACTACTTTGATGAAGACATGACTTTAGCTATGATACCACCCAGAAAGTCTGAACTTAGAGAAAAGTCTAACTATGATATCCCACACTATCCTACCCTGTTTGTCAGGCTTAGTATATTTTTGTAAATAACTACTCTGCAAAAATCATAGTTAGCTGAACTAGTGTTTAATTTTTCCCATTGGCAGGGGAAGAGGAGCTTTTATGGTTATATGTGGGAGATTAATATTTAAAAGTCATTCAGGGGTGACAATCTGATAATCTACACACAGGAAGAGAGCACCGTGCTGGGGCTGGCTGCGAGTGGGTGTGGCAGAGTGTGGCTGCGCAGTGCAGCACAGAATGGCACGAGGCATCTTCAGGAGACCTGCACCCTGGTATGTGGTCACTTCGAGGCTGCCATGTTGTTATATGGCCCCAACTCTGGCTGCAGATACATTGGTCCAGAAGTGGTTACCTGCTCCAAACTAGGCAAATGGGTTCTTTTCATGGGATTTTCAAATTCAGACTAAAATAATCAAGTTTTTTCCTTTGGCTGAAGATATAAAACTTTCTATGTGTGGGTTCCCTATTTTCAGCCAGAAGGATAAAACTGCAACAAAGGGAAACAGTGATAAGAGGAAGCAAGTTCTACTGGCATCCATGCCCTTCTCACAGTTCTTCTGATAAATTTCTCCTATTGCTAGAGATAGTTCAAGCAGATTTTCGGTCACTAACAAATACAGTGCATTAACTAATGCACAATTAAATGTTATAAAGTGTCATTAAATGTCCTCAGACTTTGTCTTTATAGTTCTAGTTTCTTATTTCTCTGTCAATTTCACATTTTGCTTTCCTTAGCTTTTTCCTTCTTAGTTAGAAATCCAATTAAGTAAATTTGTTATAATTGCATCTAAACTAAGGTTAAGTGCACTTTGTGATGATGTGGACAATTCTCTTTTAATTAGAATGTCTGAGCATTAGTGAGTGGATCTTGTGATATCTATTTTGACAGTTTGGGGCCTTTTTGATTTCTTCTCTAAGCCAAACTTTATGATGTGATATTTTGTTAGGGTCATCAACTGCCCAGGTTTGCCTGGGACCACAGGGGTTTCCAGGATGCAGTACTTACAGTGAGAAAACAAGCAAAGGTGTCTTAGTCCAACTGGGACCAGGTGGTCAGACTGATACCGGAACTGGCTTCTTGAAGATGTGAGGCATCTTTGTGTATTTAAGTTCTTCAGCTCTGGAGCCAGATCCTTTGGGTGAAAGTCCTGGCTCTGCTATTTAATGCGTCATCTTAAATTAAATTGCTTTACCCATTTGTATGTCAGTTTTCTCCATGTGTAAAATGGGAATAATAATCATGCCTACCTCTTAGATATGTTTTGAGCATTAAATGAATTAATATATGTATTTCTGAATATAATGCTTTACACACAGTAAATAGTTATTAATTTTAGTTGCTATGGTTATTGTTGTTGCTATTATTGAGATTTTAGTTGCTATGGCCAAATAGATGACAATTAATTTAAAATAAATTTCAGTACATGACTACCCACAAAGCTTGAGTAGAGCATACATCCTAAAATACTCTAAACCTTTACAATCATCCAGGTCTTGGTTCTGCATTTAGTTTTGCACAGTGTCAGAACAGCATTTTTTGGTAAGATTTTTTCCCCCAATCTTCACTCTATGGATTATTCTGCAATTATTTATAAAATGAAACACTGCATTTGCCCTATAAATTTCCCCAATCTTTCCTTTCCCTATGGTCAGGACAAAAGAAATGAAGGAAAAAGAATATGAAGAGGAGGAAGTGAGAGAAACAATTGTATTGTCACACAATGTCACATCCTAGTGGTCACATCCTAGTCAAAATAGAATTTGGTATTTGCTCCAAATCTACATCCAATCGAATTTGCACTGAATCTATATCCAATGACTCTTTTTATTCACCCTTCTCTTAATTGAACTCTTTTAGAAGACCATTTCATAGAACATAGCAGTTGTTCAAAATTAAATGGAACATGACAAGGCATCTTTTTAAGGGCAATAAAACTTGATTTCACAAAAACTAGTAACAATAATAACAATGGTTCTTACGCTTTCTTAGGAGACTTAACAAGGGAGAAGTATACTACTGGATTAAATAAATACGTCACATGTTGGAATTCATCATTGATTTCATAGCACTTATTAAGGCGAATATTCTTCTTATCTTCTTTACATAAAATATAGAACTGTGGATGAATTGTACCTCAGAGAGAATAAACAATTTCTCAAATATTATAACTTTGAATAGTATTTGAATATGTGCTTTGTTCTATTTTTCTTAGGCCAGATTTGTAATTCTCTTATTCTATTGCTTGTAAAACATTCTGTCATGTTCTAGTTCTGTCATTCATCTAATCTTCCAGGGTTGCTATAACTATAATTGCCTTTGAACTACATGAGATAGCCCCTATTTGTATATCAAATATCAACTAGATTTGAGTACTATTTATTTTTGTCAGAGCAAGAGTTTTTTAAGAAGCTGCCAGCCAGTACCCCAGTGGCTCTTAGCTGTCTTACCACTGATTCTTTTCCTAAATTATATGGTGGATTCAGTTAGCTGACACAATACCCTAGAACCCCAAAGCTAAGTCCTCGCTACCCACTCTGGTTCGTCTTTGATGAGGTCTACTGTTTTATTGGAAAATAGCCACGCTAATATGTTTACATGTCAACATGGCTATTGTCATGCTACAAAGGCAGAGCTGAGTAATGGTACTTGCAAAAGAGACTACATGACCTGTAAAGTCTAAATTATTTACTATCCATAAATGATTATCGTAAAAAGTTTGCTAACCCCTAGATAAGACTGTTGACGCCAAACCTGTTGGGTACCTCTGATGGAGTTTTCCATTCACTGTGTGTGCACCTATTGTTTTTGTCTGTCATTGAGAAGACTGCCTGCCGGCCCTCCTACTCCAACCTCTTTGGGGGGGGAACCTGTGGTCTGAAGCCCACATGTAGCCATCTGGATCCCCAAGTGTGGCCCCACAACCAAATCCATACTTCACAGAACAAATTTCTTTATTAAAAGGATTTGCTCTGTAAAATTCAGATTCAGTCAAAAGTCTGTACTCAAGAATCCAGAGTCTAGATCTAGCTTCTAGATCATTTAATTGTCTTCTTGGAATGTGTATACTTCATGTGCTCATTACATTGGATCTGGACCATTGCAAAGCTTTATACATGACGTGTTTCAGTGAAGCAACTCTGTCTTATCAGCTCATCAGGAAGGTGAGATGAAATGCACTGTATCCTACAAATGGGATAATGATGTCACAGATAGGCTGACTTGGGAAAATAGGACCATTAATTCTTTTTTTCCTCCCAACTATAAGTACCATTTCTAACCTACATTGCATTCATACTGTTTTTATTTCCTTGTTTTGAAATAGTATTTAGGAAATGAAAAGTACAAATAAGTTGTTTTTTATTTTATTTTTACTTTTATTTTGGGCATGTTCTGATCTTTACTTTAAAAATAAAAGAGGAATAAGAGCAGAATTCTGAGTAAGACTCCAATATACACATCTTTCCACAGGAGGACAGGACTTCACCAAGCTGAGAAGCAATTAGACGATAATCCCTGTTATATCAAATTAGAGCATTTTAAAAATCATAGCCATAGCGGTAGAACTCCCACTGAAAATGAGCTAAAATTAAAAATTCTCAGGTCTGTAACCGTGGCTCTCCATTGGTGGACTGAACTCTGGATGCCTTGCCAACAGAGTACAATTCGCATGACTGTTCTTTGAGGCAAGAAATTTCCCCTCTACTATTAATCCTAATTGGGTTAGTTACAGCAGGCCTGGCCCCTGCTGATTAAGACAACTCCCTGAGATTTGGAGCCAAGCAATGAACTATGTAACCCATGTCTGGTGCTCATGGCCAGGAAGTCTCAGGGACATGGATGTTTCTAGAATAAGCACCAGAAGCCCTAAAAATTCTTCAATAAAGACCCTGTTCCTGTGTTTTTCTTATAAATAATAATATATCTGGTACAGATTATAGGAAGAACATCTTCTCACTTGAATTTAGGGAGCTCTCTATTCACTGCAAATTGAGAAAACAGGAGAAGCGGCTGCTTTATAATGAAAGATTTGTATTCCACTGTCATTGCTACCAGGGAGGGAGCGCACCACATTTTATTTCCGGTTTGATACAGAACTGTCCTTGCAAACCCTGAGGCTAGGAAGCGCCACCTGTTGTACCATAGGCAATCACCCTCCCCCACAGAGTCAAACCGCTGCCCTGATCTTCTGGTTACCTGAAGCTGTTTCTCATACATCTGTCATAACATATAAGATATTTAAAAGAATGTCTGACAACTAATGTGAAAAGCTATTTAGTCCCCAGTCTAGCTTTTCCAAATGGTAGTACATTAATCAGTCAGGCAGTTTAATGAATCTGCCATCTTGCATCAGCAGTTATTCTCTAAATTAAGTCATATTCCATATAAAAAGCCTTATTGTTATTCAGGGCACTTCCTAGCTACAGCTGTAAGATTGGATTAAATCAATATGTTCCTATGAAGAACAGCTTGTTAGGGGAAGGCAATATGAAAATGCACAGGGTAAAAAAACTGTCAGGTTTTCTTTTACTAATAAAATTCCAACGTGTGTTCTCACATCCTTACAATGTCTCTTTTCAAAGACTTTTCCTTTGGAAGCTGAAGCGTCATTACTCCCAAATAGTGTGTCTAATGTCATTCTCTGAAAGTGAGAAGGTGAGTTGCAGGAGTCATTTTACTTAAGTAGCAGCATATCTTTCACCAGGATTACAGGTATATTGAGAGGTAGTATTAGAGTTTGTTTTTAAGACAGACAAACCTATGTTCAATTCCAAGCTTTCCTATTTAATATGTGTGTAAACTAAACCAACTCATTTAACTTTTTTGTAAAATGGGTCACTACTTCCTTATTTGTTTCACCATGTTGTTGGGTCTTTTACTCATTTTTTGTATCCTCAGGAGCTAGGGCAAGGTCTGCTACATGGTTGGTACTTCAAGAATATTTGTGGAATAAATGAAAGTACTGTGAAACACTGTAAAACTCCATACTCCATTGGAATATTCTTGTATTGTTATTGTACACTTTAATGTATCTGATTACATTATTGGCCCATATTATTCTATTTCCTTAGTTTTTGTCATATGATTTAGCAGCTCTTTCTACAAGTGACAGAGTATATTTCCTCAACCCTTGATTTTCACCCTGCACATGGAACCAACAGAAAGTGGGTGAAAATGATAGCTTTCGAGGTGAGCCCTGGCCATAGGAAGCTTTGCATGTTTTAGCTTGCTTTCTTGCCCTCTGCCATTACCATGAGAACGTGGCCCACTTAACCCATTGATCTGAGGATGATGAAAAACATACGGAATATTTCCAAACTGAACCTGTAGGTGATAGCATCCTAGCTGAGCCCAGACTGTTTACTGATTGAGTACTATATAATGACACATGCTTAGGGAAGGAAAGGTGAAAAGGACAATATGGCATAGATATAACCCGACTCTCACCAGAGAGAGATTTTGGTGTTTCCACCAAAAACTTCTAGAACTATTAGTCTTATTTTGCAGGACACAAAATCAACATACAAAAATCAGTTATGTTTCTACAAGCATGTTTCTACATGTTTCTACAAGTTATGTTCTAACAAGCTATCTGAAAAAAGAAATTTAGAAAATAATCCCATTTACAATAACATCCAAAAGATAAAATGGTTAGGAATGAATTTTAACCAAGGAGGTGAAAGATCTGAACTTTGAAAACTATGAAGCACTGATCAAAGAAATTGAAGATGATACAAATAAATGGAAAGACAATCCACGTTCATGGATTGGAAAACTTAATACACCACTCTAAGTGACTTATAGATTCAATACAATCCCTATCAAAATTCCCATGGCATTTTTCACAGAAATAAAAACAA
The DNA here is from genome assembly GCF_040939455.1 of Microcebus murinus. Classification (NCBI taxonomy): domain Eukaryota; kingdom Metazoa; phylum Chordata; class Mammalia; order Primates; family Cheirogaleidae; genus Microcebus; species Microcebus murinus. The sequence goes on from NC_134106.1 coordinate 110,604,693, forward strand.
ATCCTAAAGTTAGTATGAAACCACAAAAGATCTACAATAGCCAAAGCAATCTTGAGAAGAAAGAACAAAGCTGGAGGCATCACACTTCCTGATTTCAAAATATCTCACGAAGCTATTGTAATCAAAACAGTACAGGACTGGCATAAAACAGACACATAGACCAATGAAGCAGATTAGAAAGCCCAGAAATAAGCCCACACAGAACTAATCTTTGACAAAGGCACCGGAACACACAATGGAAAAAGGATAGTCTCTTTAACAAATAGTGTTGGGAAAACTGGATATCCATATGCAACAAAATGAAATTGGACCCTTATCTTAAACCATATACAAAAGTCAACTCTAAATGGACTGAAGATTTAAGCATAAGATCTGAAAGCACAAAACTCCTAAGACAAAACATGGGAAAAGCTCCTTGACATTGGTCTTAACAATAATTTCATGGATATAACATGAAAACACAGCAACAAAAGTGAAAATAAACAGGTGGCGCTATATGTCAAGTTAAAAAAAGCTTCTGCATAGCAATGGAAAAAATAAAATGAAGAGGAAACCTATGGAATAGGAGGAAACATTTGTTAATTATATATGTAATAATGGGTTAATATCCAAAGTATACAAGAAACTCCTGTATCTCAGCAGTGAGAAAATAAATAAACCAATTAAAAATGGGCTCAGGGCCTAAATTGACATTTTTCCCAAGAAGATATACAAATGACCAACAGATATATGAAAAGGTGTCCAACAGTACTAACCATCAGGAAAATGCAAACCAAAACTATCATGAGATAGTGCCTCACAACTGTTAGGTTGGCTAGTATAAAAAAAAAATGATAAATGTCAGCTTGTAGAGAAAAGGGAATCTTTGTACACTGTTAGTGGGAATATTAACTGGTATAGCAATTATTGAAAACAGTATGAAGGTTATATATCCAAAGGAAATAAAATTCATATGTCCAGGTACTATCTGCATTCCCAAGTTCATCATGGCATCATTCACAAGAGCCAAGATATGGAAACAACATAAGTGCCTAAAATGAATAAGGAAACCGTGTATACACACACACACATACACGCGCACACACACACACACACACACACTGGAATATTATTCAGCCTTAAATACGAAGAAAATCCTGTCATTTGTAACAACACGGATGAAACTGGAGAACATTGTGCTAAGTGAAATAAGCCAGACACAGCAAGGCAAATTCTGTATGAAATCACGTGTAGGCGAAACCTAAAATATCCATGCTCATAGAAACAGAGGGCAGAATGGTGGTTACCAGGGGCGGAAGGGTGGGGCAAATGTGGAGATATAGGCCAAAGGTACAAACTTTCAGTTATAAGATAAGTTCTGGGGAATCTAATGTACAGTAGGGTAACTATAGTTAATAATACACTGTATTCTTGAAATTTTCTCAGAGAGTAGATCCTAAGTGTTCTCAGCACACACAATAAAGAGGGGTCATTATGTGAGGTGATAGATATGTTAATTAGCTTGATGGTGGAATCTTTTCACAATGCATACCTATATCAAATCATCAGGCCGTATACCTCAACACTGCGGTCCCCAAACCCTGGGGAAGGACACAAGGTCCCCAAACCCTGTTAAGGACCAGGCCGCAGAGCTCCGCCACCCTCTCCCCACCCCACTCTTCCACTGCCCTCACTTTTCCACTCCCGTGTGAGGAAAAACTGTTTTTCACAAAGGTTAGGAAGAGGGGGCACACTGCAGGTGGGGGAGCAAGCGTAGCTTCATCTGTATTTACCGCCGCCCTCCCCATCTACCATCACCGCCTCAGCTCCGCCTCCCCACTCCGTCTGCGGAAAACCTGTCTGCCATGAGACTAGTCCCTGGTGCCAAAAATGTTGGGGACCACTGCACAATTTTCAATTGTCAATCATATCAAGATCCCTGGAAAAAATTAAAATTACAAATATGTGTCAAATATGCATCAAAGACAAACATGCACCACTACACTGATAGAACTCCAGGTAGAGTATAAGAAATATACCATGAAATCAATGATGAAGTGATAGCAATGTAAACGTCAGAGAAGATTCATTCACTTACTCAACAAATACTTATATAATATGCTTATGCTTATTATGTGCTGAATACAGGGGAAGCAGTAGTTTGCAAAACAGATTAAGTATCGACATGGAATTTATAATCTGGTAAATGCAAAGAGGAGGAAAGGTTTGCGCCTGGACAAGGAGGACGAACTTATTTTTCCCATTGGTGAGACGGAGGGATTACTGTTCAAACAGACTACACAGCTCGTACCCAGCAGCACAGACGTTGGACAGGGTTATCTGAGAGAGGAGAGGAGAGGTGTTTTTCTTGGAATGTATAGTAGAAGCTTCGGGTTCTCAGAATTCATACATCAAATGTCCAATTTTCCTTTGTATTATGGGTATCAGAAATATGACTGAATGCCCAGAACTTCCCCAAGATGTTCATCAAAGTGTCTAGCCCTCTAAATCTCCCTTTTGAACTTCATTGTCATCATTTCGTGTAGTTTTCTGGCATTTCTATATTCTTTCTTTCTTCTTCTTTATTTTTTTTCTCGCAGGAAATCGTATTCCCTTTATTCTCTTCAACTAATCAACATGACCACCGGTGACACAACACTGTTATTGACACACAACACTCAAAAGTGGGGCCTCTCTTCGCGGGGACCAGTCAGGTGAGTGGGGCTTCCCTACTGGGGGCAAAGGGGTCTGGGACTGCTCACCTCAGGGCGGTGTCATGGAACCGCATTTTGGTTGTGATGGTTTCGCGTTTCCCCACCATTCAGGATTCATGCCCAGTTCTTCCCAGTTCCCATCTGACCTCCACAGCCACGGCGGCTTCAGGTTTCACCCTCAACCCAGATCAGTTTCTGCTCTCCCCTCTGCTCTCACGGGTGACGCCCGACGCCCTGACTGTCGGGCTCCTCCACCGGGCACTGCTGAGGAGTCTGGGCCTGGAGTTGGACAGAGGGTTTGGCTACACTGTGCCTTCCAGACTGCATTCTAGTGGGCAAATGCCTTGAGCCCTGGGCATGTGCCCGAGCCAGTGAGAGGGACTCTGGATGCTGCCACCTCCCTGCTGTGTTCCTCCCAAGATGGAGCTCAGTGTGGGAGGGAAGCACCTGGGTAAAGGAGTTGGGGAAGGTGGGCAGCAGAACAGGGCCACACCCCAGAGGTTGCTGACTGCACCCCTTCCCTGCTGTGAAACACCAGACCCCACAAGTCATGTCCAGGTCACTCAGTGCCCAAGCCAAGGCCGAGCCCTCACGTCCCTACAACATGCGAGCATCCTACTACGTCTGCTACACCCTAGTCCTCAGCGGGCCTACAGCTGACCTCCAACTACACTCCCACCTCCCCCAAGGCTGGCTTTGGAGCCCCACAAGCTGCTCCCAGGACTCTTCTGCAGGCAGATTCCTCAGACCTGTTTCTGGGAGAATCTGCTTCTAGCTTTACAAAGGGTTTGTCTCTACAATGTAAGTTTCTTTCTGCTACCATCTTAGAGGGGGTGGGAATCTGCATGGGATTGAGGATTGATCTCCTCAGTCTTACAGGGACACCCCTTTGTTGACATTTCTGTCAGAGATCTGCAGGCAGCTTCTCCCCTCGGAGCAACGCTGTCCTAGCGGGCACTTGGGTGGGGCGGGGCTGGATGCAGATGTGACCAAGGTTCAACCCATAATCATGAGCCCCGCCTTCTCCCTATGTGCAGCAGGCCCATATTTTTTCTCCCACAGTGTTCTAGATTTCGATCCTTTTAAATTTGAGGGTCATCCCTTTGGGGGCAGGATAGATGAATGATGAAGGATTTTCACTTTTTGAACTTTTAGGTCATGGAATTAGAGGTCTCTTCCAGAGCTTTGTAGGAATCCAGGTCACCCTTCTCCAGGGATTCAACTCCTGAAGGGTCACCTCACCTGGCATCTCAGTCCTCTGACTCCAGGATTGCACATTTCTGGTGTCACTGTGGGGTCAGTGAGCACTTCCTTTGTGACCCAGCACTGAGCAGAGTCCTCTCCTTTGGCAAGGGTCTCCAGGGTTGGGGAGCGGAATTCTTGTTATGGATATGTTTCTCAAGAGTTCTCTCTCTTTCAGCATCTTACAGGGCAAGAGTCTCTCCCTTGCCACACATCCGGTCACGTGAGCGGGTCTGGCTGGGTCTATGGAAGTGTGTGACTGTGTGGTGTGTGAGGAGAGGAGGTGGGCCTGGCAGGGGAGCATTTCTCATTCTTCTGTTTCCCTCTGAAGGTTTCTGGCTAAGGAAGAGAGATGAGCCCAGTGGGTGGAGTCCACCCCTTCCCAACGCCAAGATTGGGTGGTGTCATCACAACCTCAGAGGGCTCCTGGTACTGGGGTGAGGAGGGTGGTCAGGCCTTCACGGACTCTCCAGGAACCTATGGTCCAGTCTGTGGGGTGTGTAGACACCCGCCACCGCGTTGGAGTTGGCTTATCCTGCGGGCAGCCTTGCTACCAGCTCAGATGAAAGGCTCAGGTTTAAAATCAGGGTGCTGGTTCATGAAGCCTCTCTATTCTGTTGACTTGCTGTCCCTTCTTGCCACAGAGAACCCACATGTGATTCATGCTGACTTGGAGAAGAGAAGTCTAGGGAGGACAACTGCACACAGGCCTTGAGTCTCTGAGGGTTTTATTCTTTGGAGGTTGACTAGCAGCGGTTCTCCCTCTCCACCGAGGACAGAATTCGAGGAAATGGGCTGCCACTGCAGCAAGACTGGTGGCAGTTAGATTTCAGGAAAAACCTCCTGACAGTGAGACCCGAGAATGTGGCAGGAGGCACCTGCCATCCCTGGAGGCTTTGCAATTAGTCTCCAGCTAGGCTGGGGAAAGAGCAGTCCTGCCTGGCTCGGAGAACCCTGGCGGCCCACACTGGGATCTGCTTGTACTTGCAGTTTAACAAGCTCCCGGGAACAGGGGAAACTGGCCTGGAGTTTGCTGGGTTCCATGTGAACAGTTTTTCCACCTTGGTTTGCTTCCCTCAAAGCCCTTTAACAGAAATCCCCCCACTCTTTCTTCTAATTTTTGTGTTGGTTTCTCAGTATTTTTAAACTTAAAAGTTTTAATGCACCTGAAACTTAAGCCTTTAGAAAGGCTTGACGATTCCCTATCATTGGGTTCTTTTTGATAAGGGATTCCACGGGCCTCTCCCCCTAACACACATAATTCATCTAAGATTGGCCTCCTACCCCAAGGAATCTGGTGCAGTGAGTTGGCCTTTCTCCTCCTAGTCCCTGGGTACTAGCTCCTGTGTGGGCTTGGGAGCTCCTCGCCATTTATTTTCCTCCTCTTTGTTTTTTCTTCCTTTTTCACTTCCGCCCAGTTCCCACGCTACTCCCCGGCCGGGCATTGTCCTCAGTGTGACTGTCCAAGGCTGCTGGGAGGGAGGCTCCCTCCCACGCTCCACCGGAGAGGACACTGCGGAGCAAGCATACAGCAGGTGTTTGCTACAACACCTGAGGGTCACTGCTCCAAGTCAATGCCATTGCGCTCTTGCCTGCACTTCCCCAATCCTATAGGATTTTGATAAGGATTTGATACAGTTTTACAGGGTTGTCTAGAGACATATTCCTACAATTAATAGGGCTTTTATCCACTATGGTTTATAGGGTTTCTCTGCTACAGACTTACAGGGCTTTTTATCCCCTACATATTTATAGGGTTTCTAACCCAACAGTTTTTCTCTACTGCCTTATAAATGGTTCCCACCAACAATTTTATAGGGTTTCTCATCACTGATGTCAAAACACTATTTTTGCCCAGGGTTCTTTATCTTCCACTTCTCTACAATCTGGTAGGGTTGTCCTCCTGTCCCCACATAATATTTTGGGGGATCCAGTGTTCCTCTTGGGAGAGGCCTCTGGCCTCCAGACCCATTTCACAGGGAGACACCTGGGTGGCAGCTCCTATGGAGCAGGAGGGCTGCGACTTCTGTGAAGCCATCTCCACACTCAGGGCACAAATAGGGCTTTTCTTCCAAGAGGGCTTTGGGGCTTTCCCCTTGCCTTTGGGGCTGCTCCCTGTGGGGGCGGGGCCCTCTCCCTCACCTTCCTGGCTTGTGGACAAGGTGGCTGGCTCTGGAAGGGTATCCTCAGGTCTGGGGGACTTTTCTTGGGTGTGGGTTTCTTGGTGCCGAATGAGGGCCAGGCGATCGAGGAAGGAGGCCCCGCAATTGGAGCAGCTGTAGGGTCTGGCCCCCAGGGGGCTCCTGAAGTGCTCCAGGAGGGCGGAAGAGCTCTTCCCCAGCTCCGTGCTCTTCTGGGAGCTTTTCCCGCCTGCATGGACTTTCTGGTGCAGCAGCAGCTCAGAGCTGAGGCCGAAGCTTTCTTTGCATTCAGGACATTTGACGGGCTTCCCACTTAGGAAGGGACTGGGCCCTGCCCCTTCCCCTAGGCCAACCCTATAATCGGGAAAGAGAAAGGGCTTTTCGTTGCCATGTGAGCTGATGTTGGAGGAGCACAGAGCGATCCAGGAAGCTTTCTCCACAGTGGGAACAAATGTAGGACTTGGAGGAGAGCAGCCCCAGCCTTTGGCTGAAGCTCTCCTGGCCCTCGGGCATTTTTAAGGGCTGTCCTGGGGGATCGGCTCTGCCCTCCGCAGCACCTGGATAGGAATTCCCTCCAAAAGAGAGCCTGGGGGGTCGGACCTGAGGAGGTTTAGGGGCTGGGTGTGCCATGAGACCCCTGCATTTTTGTAGGGGTTTTCTCCAATGTGGATCCTCTGATGCTGCATGAAGATGCCCTCGTCATTGAAGCCCTTGCCACAGACTAGACACTTGTGTGGTTTGGCTCCAGGCGGCGGGGTCAGGAGGGCGGGATCCCCAAGCCCCAGAAGGGTATTGCCCTGAGCTCTTCGGGCCGGGGTCTTCCCTCTCTCGTGGATCACCGGGTGCTGCTCTAGCTCGTGCGCCTCCAGGAAGGCCTTCTCACAGTCGGAGCACACGAAGAGGTTCTCATCCATGTGCGTGCGCACGTGGGCGATGAGGTTTGAGCTCTGGCTGAAGCTCTTGCCGCACTCGGGGCACTTGTAGGGCTTCTCGCCCGTGTGGGACCGCTGGTGCTTGATGAGGTTGGTGCTCTGCGTGAAGGCCTTCTCGCACTCCGTGCACTTGTAGGGCTTCTCGCCCGTGTGCGTGCGCTCGTGCTGCACCAGGTGCGAGCTCTGCGTGAAGCTCTTGCCACACTCGGAGCAGGTGTTGGGCCGCTCGCCCGTGTGGATGCGCTGGTGCCGCAGCAGCTTGGACCACTGGCTGAAACTCTTGCCGCACTCGTTGCAAATGTAGGGCTTCTCCGCCCCAGATGGGCGGCCCTGCACCAGCTCCCGCAGGCTGGGCTCATTGGCTGGGACCACAGGGGGACTGCTCCATGTGGTGAGGGACCCCCACTGCCAACTGGCCTCACAGGCCTTGGTCCAGTCTGATGCAGCAGGGACTACCTCGGGGGCAGGGGAGTCCAGAGGGGCCTGGTGGTCCAAGGGGCTGGAGTGACCTAGTCCTGGGGACCTGAGGGATCCTGGGAAGATCTCTCCAGGGGCATCTCTGGAGGGTCCTTGAATTCTGGACTGTGAGCTGGATCTCCCAAGATGATCTCCTCCCCAGAACTTTCCTGCTGAGGGCTCTCCTCTTCATTCCCTCTCTCAGCACCTCTGTGAACATCGTTGGGGCTCTGTTCAGGGCCTTGTGAATCTGGGCCCCACAGCACAGCCTCAGGCTCCATCCCAGAGCTCAGGACTGCAGAGAGTTCCAGGGACTGGCTCTGGGGTCTGGGAAAAGCCGGAAGGCAGAATCCAGCCCCAGGGGACTTAACCCTTTAAGTGCCCTGCCTCAGGGGGCGGGCTAGACGTCGAGGACTCTGGGGTCCTTTTCAAGGGGTGATTCCAGGCTGAGGACCCGGGGACCAGTTCAGGGTGACTCTTCTTTTTTTTTTTTTTTTTTTTTTTTTTTTGAGACAGAGTCTCACTTTGTTGCCCAGGCTAGAGTGCCGTGCAGTCAGCCTAGCTCACAGCAACCTCAAACTCCTGGACTCAAGTGATCCTACTGCTTCAGCCTCCCAAGTAGCTGGGACTACAGGCATGCACCACCATGCCTGACTAATTTTTTCTATATATATTAGTTGGCCAATTAATTTCTTTCTATTTATAGTAGAGATGGGGTCTCGCTCTTGCTCAGGCTGGTTTCGAACTCCTGACCTTGAGTGGTCTGCCTGCCTCGGCCTCCCAGAGTGCTAAGATTATAGGTGTGAGCCACCACGCCAGACCTCTATATTCTTTCTTAAGTGTTAACCTTTACCTGGTTTCCACAACTAGATTTTAAGCTTGTTCATCTACTATATCTATATACTATCTACTATATACCAGGAACTGAGGATATAGCAATGAACCTAAGAGATAAAAATCTCTGCTTCCAAGAGGCTTACACCAAAGTACAGTAAGATAGTGAAGAATTGAAGCCATTGAATACATTATACAATATCAGAAGGTGATAGGTGTTACAAAGAAAAATAAAGCAACACATAGAAACAGGAAATTCTGAAGGGATATAATATTAAATAGTGGTCAAGAAAGCCCTACTAAAATGTTGGTTATTTTGTGAAGAAAGTAAGGGAGCAGCTCATGAGGCTATCTGGAAGGAAACATGCCAAACCAAGAGAACATCAACTTCTCTTAGAATAGGAAATAATTCATTATCCATTCAATGCCAAACTAAGAAAACACCAAATGCAAAGGGGAGGTGGGACCATACTTAACTGATCAGGCAACAGACAGGACAATAGCCACACAGAATGCAGGGAGAAATAATTCATGATTTCAGAATGAACGGTGCTAGATCCTGGGGGCACTGTGTGGATTTGGGTCTGCACTCTGAGTTAGAAAATCTTTGGAGATTTTTAGGTATAGGGAGGTTCATGATCTGACATGAGACTTCCATGTTAATAACAGACTGAAGAAGTATAAGAAAAATTTGGAGATAACAATTCAGGTAGCAAATGACAGAGGCTTAGACAAGGGTAGTAGCAGTGAAAGGGTTGAAAAATATAATTTGAAGATGAAGTCAACAGAATTTGATCATCAATTGAATGTGTGCTGGAAAAAGATCTGAGTCAAGGATTAATTTACTGTGTCTGGCCTGAGTAAAGGGAAATATGGAGTTGCCAAATACCGGGATATAGAAAACTGTGGGATGAGCAGCTTTCATGGAGAATACCTGGAATTTAATTTTAGACATATTACATTTGAGATATTTATCTCCAAGTGGGGATGTAAAGTCATCAGTTGAATTTATTAGTCTAGGGTTCAGGGAAGAAATTCATGCTGGAGATATAAATTTGGAAGCTGTTGGCATATAGGTAGAATTTAAGGCCATGAGACTAGATGAGATCACCAAATATGTAACTGAAATAGAAAATAGAAAATATCTTAGGACAGAGCCCAGGAAATTCCTCATTTAAAAGTCTGAGAGATTAGAAGTAACCAAAAAAGACTAAGAAGGATCCATCTGTGAAGTAAAAGGAAAAACTGTAGAACGTGCTGTGTTCTGAAAGCTAAGAATCAAGCAATGATCAGTTGGGTCAAATGCCACTGATAGGCCAAAGTGAAACAGGACAGTAGCATCAAGGGAATATTTACATTAAGATACCAGCATGTTTGTGAGGGGGTAGGAATATTCAGTACAAAGAAAAAATAAGATGCAGGGGAGGCAAAGGTTAACTGCTAGATTTATGTCTTTGAATAGCCAAGAGGGGGGGATGGGACCTTAAAAATTGGTGCCAATAAAGGGCTGATAACAAGAATCTATCTAGAACTCAAAAAAATCAACAAGAAAAATCAAACAACCCCATCAAGAAATGGACAAAGGAAATGAACAGAAACTTTTCAAAAGAAAACAGAATAATGGCCAGCAAATATATTTAAAAAATGCTCAACATCTCTAATCATTAGAGAAATGCAAATCAAAACCACAATGAGATATCGCCTAACTCCAGTGAGATTGGCCTCTATCAAAAAATCTCAAAACAACAAATGCTGGCGAGGATATGGAGAGACAGCAACACTCTTACACTGTTGGTGGGAATGCAAATTAGTGCAACCTCTGTGGAAAAGAATTTGGAAATACCTCAAAGAGCTAAAAATAGAAATACCATTTGATCCAGCAATAGCACTATTAGTCATCTACTCTAAAGAACAAAAGTCATTCTATAATTAAGACATCTGCACCCGAATGTTTATGGCAGCACAATTCGCTATTGCAAGGATGTGGAAACAAACCAAGTGCTTGTCAATTGATGAGTGGATTAATAAAATTTGGCATATGTATTCAATGGAATATTACTCAATTATAAGAAATGATGGTGATCTAGCACATCTTATATTTTCCTGGATAGAGCTTGAGCCCATCCTCCTAAGCGAGGTATCACAAGAATGGAAGAATAAGCGCCACATGTACTCGCCATCAAACTGGCACTGACTGATCAACACTATGGTGCTCACACGGTTGTAATATTCTTCACAGATTGTGGGGTAGGGGGTGGGTAAACTCACAACTAATGTATGCGGGAAGCATTGTAGGGAGGAAAAGGCATGCCTCAAATCATGGTTTGGGTGTGGCAATGTCGTAACATGTAACCAAAATGTTTGTACTCCCATGACATCCTGAAATATATAAATGAAAAAATATTGCAAGCTTTGAATCAGAAATAAACATTTCTCATTTTATAGTACAAAAGCAAAAATCTATCATCTAAATGGAGAATCATTACCAATTTGGGAAATTTTGATTGCCATAATTTATATCATTGTTTCTGAATGCCATATTCACATAGTCAGATGATTGCTATTTATAGCAATCTGGCATAAAACTGAACTTATTAAAATGATGATAGAAAACTTTTAGGAAAAAAAAAAGAATTGGTGTCTATGCCTATATTTTGTTGGCCTACCACAAGCCTAGTTAAAAATACATATTGACAGACTAATTATTCCCATGGATGAAGAAAAAGTTAAGAAGATGGTAAGACTAAAGAATAACTCTTTAGGAAATAATTCATTATCCATTCAATTTTACTGAAGTGACTAGTTGCCAGATATATGAACAAATTTGTTCAGCGTCCTTGAAATGTAGAGTTAAAAACATTTTATTTTCAGGGCGCAAAGTCTCCTATGGAACATAATGTAATTCTAATGAAAATGATGCATTACTCTAAGTAGTTATTCATGATACTATAAATATCTAAAGCTAATCACCATTATGTTAAGGACTATTATACAAGTTGATGAATATTAATTACTAATTAGTATGCATCTAGATTTCAGTGTTCACATGGAACATGCATATAAAAGGATGAAACAAAAATCCATACCAGAAATGGAATTACTTTTTTATAACCTAATTTCATCAATCCCTATCCCCATTATGACCCTGTCTCAAATGCAGATTTCTTCTTCATTTTATTCTCATCTGATTGAGCACATTGAAATGAAAGGAGGAATGTTATTGCCCCTCAAAATAGCAACATTTGCCAAGGTAAATATTCACTACTAAATATTTTCTTTTATGGCTATTTTGGCATCTGGAAAAATATAGTTTTCAATCTCCCCACATTGCCCAAGTCCTTCTGGCCCGCTCTAATGGGATCTATAAAAACCTTCCAAGAGAAAAACACTGCTAAGAATCGCTACAGATCTAGAGCACCTTTTGGCTTTTAAATAATGTCCTCTCAGTTGACTGGCGCCACAGAAGTCTCCTGGGTCTTAGGATCTCGCCCAAGAGGGTCTGAGCAAAGCTGTCAGAGTGGGAGCCAAAGATTTATCAGGAATGCTTGTTGGGGAATTAAGCCTTAGGAAGTCGTGTTGAAGTCATAGACTGTGGGACAGTTACTGTAATTTGCAAGTCAGCAGCTGTGCCGGCAGGAAGTTGGGAAGATTGCTGATGTGATATGACATAGCAGGGGGTGCTTCTGGAAAAGGGGAGCCAGTGCTAGACCCAGGGAGGTGCAGGTTGTAAAGAAAGAGGCTCAAATTCAGTCACTCTACCTAGATGTTTGTAAGTGGAAGAATCCTACAGCTGGTCTTAGAACTTACTTCTGATAGGCATGATGGGAGGTGGTTTCTTTGTCTTATAAGGGGCTCAAAGGTGCTAAAGAGGTTGCCATATTGTTATTAAGATATAATTGACATCAAACACTACTTTGTCTCCTTCTGCAATTTCCTCCCTGACATTTGGACATAGTTTTACTGTATATTTTATTGATTTTAATTTTGAAAATTTTAAGCAAAATTTGTTTAAATATTGATTCAAAGCATTCAAAGAGATCCCACTTTATTTAATTCCATTTATTTTTATTTTTATTTATTTATTTTTTCCCCAAATTCTGTGGGTACAAATATTGTTAGGGTTTCATATCTTGCCCCTGCCCCCCATCCCCACCCCGCTCTGCCAGAGCTTCAAGCCTGTCCAGTCTCCAAGTGGTGCACCCTGCACCCACCATGAAAGTGTGTACCCTTCCCCTTCTCCCCCCTTCCACCTGTTCACCTCCCATCAACAATTTTTTTTTAGACATTTTGGTTACAGTGTGTTTCTTTGCCTCTCCCTAAAAAGGGATAGAAGTAATCCTTTCCCCCCTACAATGCTCATCACATCCTTAAGATGTGGGTCTCCACCTTAGATCCCTGTTGAACACTACAATTATTTGAACACCATAGTTTTAGGCTGTCAGTATCAATTTGATGTCGAGTAGATGTGTAGCCCATTTTCCAGGTATTACTCAATCCTAAGAAGCAATAGTGAACTAGCACCGTTTATGCTAGCGTGGATTAAGCTTAAGCCTGTAATACAAAGCGAGGCGACTCAATTCTATTTTTTTGAAAAAATGCTGTAGTCAGAAATAAAAGTAGCTAAATGATATCTGTGAATTTATTCTATAATTTTAAAATTGTTTTTCATGGAATTTAAAATGCCGGATTTTTTTTTAAGTTGTAAAGGAAGAACAATAGCATTCTGATTAAAGTGCTTACAGATTCTCTGTGTGTATGTGTGTGTGTGTGTGTGTATTACACATATATATGTTTCATAAATGTTATTTTAAGAATAATATTGGATCCAAATCATTAATCCATTAATTTAAAATGTGGCTATATTATAATAGTAAGTGAAATGAAGTTGGCATAGAGCTGAATTAGCCTATCGATTCTATCACTTTGTTGCACTATAATTTGGTCATATTTGAGCCTTCATTTATTAATCTATTAGAGAGTTTAATTATACTTCCCTAGCAGAATGCTTGTGAGGTTTAAATTATAATGGTTATATAATTCTTAGCCTGGAACCAGACACATAGTTACTCAATAACATGGTAGTTTCCTTCAAGTTTTATTATGTCACAAAGCTACCTTTTTCTTCAAATTTTCTATGTGTTATCATAACAGCTTGAGTCAAGTCAAGCCAGAGGCCCTTCACCGATGGCATCTTTCCTAAATGATGCGATAATGTCCCTGTTTTCCATTCAGTCCAAGTAAACCCAGTTAATGCACTGACTTCTATAATTTTTCATATTTAAATAAAAACCCTATATCCACAATGATTTTTCATTTTCTCTCTGAAAAACACAAGCAAAAATAAGAATATGTTCAAATTACTAAAAGTAATGCTCAGGATTTTCAATATTTTCAAAATATTTCCCAGGATATCTTAGGAGATTGCCATCATTTAAACTCAGAGATTTACAACACCTTGTTCATGACCAAATAATGTTCATATTTCTGTCATCTTCTTAGCTATTTTCATTCAAAGAATGTTCTGTTTCATCTCCTAGAAACTAATTTTGTGTCAGGTCCCTTCTAATACATAGTTTTGTACTCCCGATAGCAGTTAGTAAATGTACTCCATAAAATGACTATTTAATAAATAGCCTTACTTAAATGATACCACCTAGTGTTTCCAAAACTTATCTGAAGATAAGAATCACCTGGAATACTTGCTAAAATGCAAGATCTGGGGCCCTCAATCCAACCCAACCCACTGAATCAGGATTTCCAGGGAAGAGAGTGCCCTAAATGGTTCTTCTTATTAGGGAAGTTTGGGAAACTCTAATTCATCATGGAAAACAGATGGAAGCTGCTTCCAACAACCCAAAAGAGCTGGTTAAAGTTATAGAAGAAGAAATAAAATATTTCTCAGAATTTAGAGAGACAGAAGTGAGAAACAATACATGGTCCAATAAATTTGTGTAGGTTGGGGATGTGGTAAAGAGTTGGGATTGCCAATGCTTGGTGAACTCTATTTTCTCTGTGCAACAGGGATACGCAGCCATCTGCTGAGGGAAGAGGCAGGATGGCCATCAGGGGCTTACGGAGAGTGGGGAAAGGCAGACATAGCTGAGGGGAAGGGAGAGGACACAGGGAAGGAACACGGAGAAGAGTTATGTACTGGCTGTGATGGCGCCAAATAAACTAACCAGAATGAGAAATTTCCTGCAGAGAGCCAACAGGCATGGCAGGCAGCCTCTAGCAGGGTCCCTGGCGACCCTTGCTGCCTGGAGCCATGCCCGCAGAATGCTCTCCCCTAGTTTGTGGGCTGGACTTACTGATTCGCTTCCAGTGAACACAAAATGCCAGAAATAATGAGATGTCAATTCAAATATTAGGTTATAAAAAGACTGCAGCTTCCAATATGGGTCTTTCTCTAACTCTTTGTGTGTGTGTGGGGGGCAGGATTTCTCATCCTGTGGGAAACCAGCTGCCAAGGAACCCTGTAGAGAGGCCACATGAGTGAGCTTAGAATTAGACCTTTTGAGTCCTGCCAACAACTTTGTAGCCATGTAAGTGCATTCCCCGTCTCCACTTGAGCCTTGAGATGACTGCATTTCTCACCAAAAGCTTGACTGAAACCACATGACCAACTGTGAGCCAGTGGCAGCACCCAACTAAGCCACAACTGCACTTCTTATGCTGAGATAATAAATGTGTGTTTTTCTGAACCATTAAATTTTGAATTAATTTGTTACACCACAGTAGGTAACTAATACAATATATATGTGAAAAGAAAGTTAGACAAAACAAAGGAAATGGATAGAAATTAAACCTTAACTATATTGAATATTTTTCACAATTATAAATCTATTTCTTTACTTTTAAAAAAATATTTTCATGGTTGAGTGGCAATGCTTTTTCTACTGTTCAATATATGCATGATTAAATTTAAATTCCTCATTTATAATGTATGAGTATATCATCTTAATTTTTTTCCTTTAGTGTAGAAATTTTGGCCTATAGTGTCTTCTACACTCTCATGGTAAAGCATTGATGAAAACGAACTGTCAGAAATAAAAGCCGCAGATGAAAGAAATAATATATTTTTGGTATATTTTAAATCTTTAATCTCTTATCCATGACAGGGATACTAAGACAGTTATTACTTGGTATTGGCTTTAATTATACCAATGTATCTTGCAATATATAGATTTATTGATTCATAATATTCAGATTACCTCAAACCTCCAAGGAACATGGAAACAAGATTTTACTATGTTAGACTGACATATTACCAACACATAAAATATAAAGGCAAGAGATTTTCTTCTCTTAGTCTAATTAAAAAACAACAGCAACCAAAACTCTTGGAAAAGAGGTATGTTGGTTTCCTTGTGCCACATGCTTACCTTGGACCTGTCACTGGGTCGGAAGGTTGGGTACGAGGACTGATCATTCCTGACACACATCCCTCTGATGATGCGACCCCAGGGTTAGGATGTCGTCTGTGTCTTCAGGTGGCAAAACTCTGCCCTTTCTGAATTATATAGCAGCCTGTCATGCAACTGTGCTAAGCAAGGGTAGTAGACACTGTCACTAGAAAGCAGATTGTATCGTGAGAGTCCCGGGTCAATAAAAACAACAGCCGTGACTGCCTCCAAACTCCAACCTCCTAAATCAGCCTATAGTTTCCTGTCAGAGTAATAATACACAACTTTAGTCACCTAAAGTTGATCCTTCCAAATAACCCATGAAGTAAGTCACATCCCTAGTAACCTTTTCTGTGACATGTAGGTTGAAGCAGGTTATGATTATCAGTAACATTGTTTTTCTTCTGAAGCCTTCATTTGATTAGCCTGAAGTGGAAAAAAATCTTAGTTACTGAAAAAGGAGAACCTTCCATCTTCAAAGATGGTATTACTTCTAATCGGTGCCTACTAGCCCACTGAGTCAGTGAAATGTTAGAACTCACATTCCTTTCAATCCCGTGAATTTAATATTGTCTTTCTAGAGAAAAAAAGGCATCCGTTACACATTAGCAATGTTTCTATCTCTGGACAAACTTATGTTAATGTTTCTTTTACTTTGTGTAAGATCTTATCTATGGAAGCTTTTAAAAGTGATGAAAGAAACATGGTTGACACTTGTTTTTGGAACTTAAAATGAAAACTACATCTTTTAGAGCAGGGTATGACTTCCAAGGCAACAATCATGTTGTTATATGTGGGTCCAAGTGCCAGGAAAACAATAAATATGTCCAATATTAAAAAACAATCTTCCTCCAGTAATATTATTTATAAATAGAGCAATTATATAAAGAATCAATTAGAACTGCACACACACCCCAAAAAAAGATTTGTAAAAAGGAGACAGCACTTTAAGGTTCTTATCGAAGATCTGAAAAATTTAAATGCATAATTATTCATTGTCCAGTGTTTCTTGAAAAGATCGTTGTAGCTGCCTACAGGAAAAGAAACATTAAAATGGGATTGAGTTCTAAATTATAGGTAGTAGAATTGCTTTTCTATTTAAAAGTATAAAGATATTTTTATTATTAGTGGACAGATTCAGAAAGGCAATAATGACTTTACATCAATAATAATGGCAATAATGGTTAAGAGTTCAGTCTTTAGCAGAGTAAGGCATATCTGGCTTTGATTCTGAGTTCAACATAAAACCCTTTCTGGTTTGCTAAGCAAAGTTGCCAGTGATGCTAAACTCTCACTATCTGACTCTCAGTGCACTTTGTTATCCTAGAGTCAGTTTTTCTCTAGGGTTTACCATGTTGAAACATGAGGGCTGGATCATGTTGTTCCCTCCTAACAACAGGAATGCTGAGAATCCCACAATGGCCTGGAAATAAGAGGTCTTTGTGTTAAATAGCAAGGATTTGTAGCAAATAGACCCAACAACTGTGATATCCAGTGGGGACAGATTTCCACATTGTTTGAAGGAAGGCTTCAGCTTCTCATTTTATTGTTTGCTATTTAAAAAAATTTATTCATGTCTTTAATTGCCAAATAACAATTGTATGAGTACAATGGGATGTTTTGATGTGTATGATATTTGATGTTTGATGTGTTTGATGTTGTGATGTTAAATCAAGCTAATTAACATATGCATCATTTCACCTCCTTACCATTTTTTATGGTGAGAATATTTAATGTTTGTCTCCACTCTACCATGCAGTCAATTACCCAATGTATCTGTGATGAATCTGGGCAGTGCTATCAGAGTTGATGCAGCAGGTAGCTAAGACCTCTTAATTTCAAGCCATCTTGGAATTCTCAGTGTTCATGTTGTTAGGAGGGAACTATAAGTTCCAGCCCTCATGTTTCCACGTGGGAACATTACTCGTAGTTTGAGCCATGTTTTGCTCATTGCTCCCCAGGACAGGAGGGCTAATTTTTTTCTAATAGATAAAACACTGTATTTGAATGGCTCCACTTCTTCTTGTTGTGTGTGTGTGTGCGTGTGCACATGCACATATGTGTGAGACCACAGTTGCCTGCATCTAAGTGAAGTCTATTTTGTATTCTCCAAAATCTATTAACATTATTGGAACAGGCTCTGCCTATGTAGGGGAGTCTGTATAAATATCTAAGCTCCACTTCCCAATATGGCAAATGTTGGCAATAGCTTGACGTTTTTATCTGCTAAACTCTGTGTCTCTTAAATAGTTCAGAATTCAGACATAAAACAAATAAGAGTTTTATTTAGTAGGTCTTCTAAGAGTCAAATATTTGGACTTAGGCTAGGAACTTTGAAAAAAGATGAGTAGAATTTGGAGCCCAAATAACTGACACAACATAGGGTTGTAGCTTTAGGCATGAGCTTAAGTAAGATCAGTATTCAGCAGTTTTCATCTTAACCAGTTGCAATTACTCTGTCATTCCAGGTGGTTGATTTTACAGTTAAGAAAATAATTTCCACTTGAACCACCTGGACAGATGTGTAGGCATTACCCTCTGATAAATATGGTTTGTGTGGAATTTTGAACTTGGTGGGAGCCCTGTAGCTTTTGACAGTATTGGTCACAGGCTGCACCTGCTCTTACGTGGTGCAGGCCTCAGCAGTTGCAGACCTTGGGCACAGGACTCAATAAGCTTGGGAAGCAGGAGGTTTTGATGTGTGCTCTCTGCAGCTTAACCTTGAAATCTATAGCACCTGTGCTGCAGATACAGTGGCTTCAAGGATTATCAGCAAAGAGAATCTTTTAGTCCCAGGAAAAGCTCATTTGATACAAGTAGAGTCTCTATTACTGCTTTTATTGGGCAGGTATGCAGGTCAGGAGACTGGGACTGTAAACTGTAAAAGGTATCAGAAATATGCAAGTGCTACAGAGCATTAAAATTTGAGGCTTAACATGCAGAAGAATGAAACACGATCCCTATCTCTCGTCACATAAAAAAGTTAATTCAAGATAGATAAAAGACTCAAAAGTAAGGCATGAAACCATAAAAATTCTAGAATAAAGTGTAGGAAAAACTCTTCTAGACATCAGCCTAGGCAAAGGATTTATGACTAAGACATCAGAGGCAAATACAACAACAAAAATAAATAAATGGGACTTGGTTAAATTAAAAAGCTTCTTCACATCAAAGGAAATAATCAACAGAGGAAATAGAAAACCTACAGAATGGGAGAAAAATATTCCCAAACTATACATCCAATAACAGGCTAATACCCAGAATCTACAAAGAACTCAAACAAATCAGCAAAAACAAACAAACCCCATTAAAAAGTGGGCAAAAGACATGAACAGAAGTTTTTCAAAGAAGAGAGACATACAGCCAACTAACATATGAAGAAATTCTCAGCATCACTAATCATCTGGGAAATGCAAACTAAAACCACAATGAGATACCACCTTACCCTTGTCAGGATGGCTCTTATTAAAAAGTCAAAAAACAATAGATGGAGGTGTGGACGCCGGGAGAAAGGAACACTTAGACACTGTTGGTGGGACTGCACATTAGTATAACCTCTATGGAAAACAGTATGGAGATTCCTCAAAGAAATAAATGTAGACCTACCATTTGACACAGCAATCCCACTACTGGGCATTCACCCAAATGAAAAGAAGTCATTTTATCCAAGACACCTGCACTTGAATGTTTATTGCAGCACAATTCACAATTGCAAAGATGTGGAATCAACCTAAGTGTCCATCAATTCATGAGTCAATTAAGAAAATGTGGTGTGTATATCTGTACCATGGAGTCCTACTCAGCCATAAAAAGAATGAAATAATGTCATTTGAAACAACTTGGATGGAACAGGAGACACTAAATGAAGTGTCTCAGTAATGGAAAAACAAACACCACATGTACTATCTAATAACTGGGAGCTAATCCATGAGCACACATGGCACAAAGACATGTAAAGGTCACTGGAAATCAAAAGGGATGGGGGAGAGGGAGGAGGTAACAACCTACCTATTGGGGACAGTGAACCTTATTTGAGTGATGGGCACAATGAAAGCCTGACTTAAGCATTATAAAAGGTATCCATGTACCAAAAACATTTGTACACCCTTAGTATCTTGAAATTTAAAACAAAGTTGGTAGTTGAGTTGTTATTACCTGGACTAGATAGAGGCAAGTGATGCTAGACCAGCTGCTCTTAATTCTGCTCCTTTTAAATGTTGTTTTTAATTGCTTCCAAAACCAAGAGAAAGAATGATATCTCCACAGGTTCCTAAGGGCAATGCTGAAGCAGATAGCCTCAGAGGTGTTCCTTACACTCAGATCTTACCATCATTTTAGATTTCAGAAACTAGAAATAAAGACTCTTACCTACAGAATGCTCTTATTAAGAGACTATATCATCTGCTTAGAATGAAGCAGAGAAACAACTCAATAAAATTGTTGCAGGTCCAAAAGTTAAGTATACAATTTAAAAGATCAGTGTCTCTGGAAATCAGATCTGCACATATCTGTACCATGGAGTCCTACTCCTACATGCACAGAAGATCAAGTAGATCAGAAGATCATATCTGTACCATGGAGTCCTACTCCTACATGCACAGAAGATCAAGAAAGCGGTGGAGTGTTTGGGAAAATATGTTTCATCCTTACTGCTAGAACAGCAGCAGTGGAAGAATGCAAGAACAATAAAGGCAGATAGGCCGGAAGAAGAGAGATTTCCTCAGAAAAAATGTTGACACTACAGAGATCGGATGAGAGAGAAATGAAGTAGGAAATGAGAACTTGAACATTCATATACACAGAAAACAAAAAAGTTTTGCCAGATTTCTGTGTCTACCTGAATTGATTTAGAACTCAGGCCTGGAGTTGTAAGTTATTACATAGCCCTATCCTCTCACATCTAAACATTGATCCAGCCTCCTGGTTATTTTTACAAATGTAGACATCCTTGTTTACTCTACACAAAATACTTAGCATCACATTCAAGGCCTTACCCAATCCAGGTCTAGCCTGTGCTCCTAATCGTATCTCCTCATTTGTTCATTTACCCAGTAATATTTACCTGGAAATTAGCAGTTGCTGGGCACTCTGCTAGTACATGGAATGCCATGGTAACAAGATATATGCAGTCTCTCAGAGGCTTACTATCTGGATGAAAAGACAAATATTGCAGAAAATTTCCAAAACTGGTTTTTAGTTGAAATTTTAATGAGAGTAAAGGAGACATACAATGGCCCTGAGGTCATATAACAGAGAGAATTAACCGAGTCTTCTGCGTCAAGGAAATGTGTAAGGAGGTTAGGCTTGCTGTAAAGGTGAGTAGGTATTAGCTGGGAAGGTAGAGAGAGGAATTTTTGGTAGAGGGAATGAGACCATTCTAAGCAGAAGGGAAACGCATGTGAGAAGATCTTAAGGTAGTCAGGAGTAGGGACAGTCCACTTGACAATGTGAGCCATGCTTTCTGTCGTGCAGTTAGAGCTCGAGAGAATTCTCTCAAGGATTACGACTCAAATGAACAAGGGGAAGCTGAGCTATCATAGCTGTGTAGAGTCAAGTGAAAAGAGGTGATTAGTTATGAGACCATATGGACTCTGGACGCAAAGGAAGTCGAAGCATACAATGGTTTCAAGCAGGTTACGAAGACTCCTAATGTAAGAGGAAATAAGAGAGGAGGCTGAAAGCTTTAACAGGAGCCAAATCCTACAGGTACTCTGGGGCATTTCAAGGCTGTGGTCTTCACTGAGAGCAATTGGAAATCATTGAAGGTGATTTGGGTGAAGATGGGGAAGGACAGGATCATATTTGCATTTTTTAAAACAAAATGAAGAATGGTGGCCAGAGACAAGTGTGGGTGAGAGAAGAGCAGGCGGGAGCTGTCTCATGCCTGCCCACGCCTGCCTCACTGGCACTGCTTCTTCCTTTTGAAGTACATTGTCCCTGTCAACCCACTGTCTTGTCCCACCTCAGCATATTAAAATCTTATACGTCCTTCATTGCCCAGAAAAAATGCTGCCTCCTTCATAAATCCAACCATCAGTTAAGCTCACAGATGGTTCAAAACAATCATCTTATCCTCCAGGAATTAATTTCTCTTACTTTCACCTGATGCTGTTTACATTTTTTATTCCACTTAGTTATACTTCAGACAGTTTACCTTTATTCTGTTTTAGTTATAAACATTTTGCTCATCCTCAATATTTTTGAGGACATTTATCACTTTTTATCCATCCCTGTGTACCCTTCTAGCATCCAGGATAGTGACTTACATATAGCAGATGGTATTTTTTTTTAATTGCAGCCATCTATCACACACAAATTCTCAATGCATGATTTTTCAGAAGATCGGGGCACTTAACAGAGAAATCCAGATGGGAAGTTCAGCAGAGAACCAGAACTGACTGATTTCTGCGGGTTGTCTCATTACTCCCTGGCTGGGCTGCCAATACCACCTGATCTACACATTAGCACCTGGTTTCTAGATATTTCTTCAATTAGTGTTTGCCTCTCTGATTAAGAAATAAATGCAACCTTTTAAATGTTTTACTGCCAGAGTTAAATGAATGCTGTTTGTATGGTTGATGAATGTGATTAGTGAGATCCATTAGAAAAAAAAGAATATAAATAATTGCTTTGCAAAATGGAAAATGCTAATTTCTAGAGACAATCAAGGAGCATTGTTGTGCTTGGATAGCCAGCACCAGACTATGTAATTGCTTAATGCTCTCCCTTTGTGTTTTTACAGTTGTAAGAACCAGTGTTTTCTTGCTAGTCCACAGTTTTATTTGTACCATACACCTGCTGCTTTTGAATATAATAACTAAATTATTCAGTTTACAACTCTACATTTTCTTTAAAAACATCATAACTCTGCTTATTTAAGAAGAACAGAAATGATAGCTTCCAAAGTATCTGTTTTGAACTGAACTATTTAGTCATTGAGATAAGTCTCAACTACCACATGTAAAAAACATCTCACCTCCCTCAACTACTGCTCCTTAGGTACTTGTGTTGTTTTTTCTCTAAACTATTTTATCTAACACCAAACATAGGTTTCAAATTTCCAAGTAAAGTACAACATCTCTCTAGGTTTGTTGACATGTTTCCAATCTTGTGGGTGTCTCCCAGGCAACAGAATTTTAGAAAGACTAAACATAGTATATGAAAAACAGATGGAAATTGAGATGTTGATCAAGTGAAAAGTAAAAGTAGAAATCATAAAAAATGACAGGCTTTACCTAGATGCTGGCAGCTGAACGATACTGCAAGAAGCAAGTGTGTAAATTGATGGTGTGTATCAGCCTCTACCAGGCGGAGCTGGAGGTGAGCCGTGAGCTTGTGCCTGGTGTGCTAGGCAGAATCTTTCTCCCCGTTCCCCAAAGACGGCCACATCCAAATTCCAGGACCTGTGAATTTTTGGTGATATGAAAAAGGGGAATTAAGGTTTGCTAAATAGCTAACTTTAAAATAGGAAGACTATCCTGCCTTTGTAGGTAGGCCCAAGGTATTATAATAACGAGGGCCCTTAAAAATCCTTAGAAGTGGGAGAGGGAGGCAGAAGAGAGTCAGGTGAAGCTATGACTACAAAAGCACAACCAGAGAGGAATGTGACATTGCTGGCTTTGAAGATGGGGGCAGGAGCCCAAGAGCTAAGGAGTGCTGGTGGCCTACGGAAGCTGGAAGAGGGAAAGAAATTGATTCTCCCCTTGAGTCTCCAAAAGAAATGCAGCCTTGCTAGCACCTTCATTTCAGCCCAATGAGACTCAGCTGGGCCTTCTGACTTCCAAGACTATAAGATAACACATTTATGTGGTTTTGAACTCCTAAGTTTGTGGTTATTTGTTATAGAGGCATTCAGGAGCTAAGACAACTGGCATTGTCTGTCTTTCATCATGGTTATAGGACTTGGAACCCAGGAGAATCCTCAGGATTCAGAAGAGCGTGTTGTAGGAAAATAGGTCCCCAGATCTGTGCAGAGGTAGCTGAGAGGACAGAACTATGTTAAGAGGTCCAGGAGTTCCTAGACTGGGGGGACCAATAAATGTAGTGGTTGTTATCTGACACAAAAATATGGGTCAGGAGAGTTCCCCTGACACAGGGACCTCTGTACAGTCAACACCCAACTCGTCTTTAAGATCCTCTCCCCAAAGAGAGGGAGGCCAGTATTTGCTTGAAGCATCCGGATGGAAGGGTAACATCTGAGGTCAAAGGACATATTTCTCACAACTCACTTCTCTCAACCATTCCCTTTATGTATACAAGACACTGTTTCTAATATTCCAGCACCTTCTCTATGTCATACATAAATCCTTCTCCTGAGGATTAAGGCAGGTTGCCCTGGAATGAGGCAGAAAAACAGAATCACAAGCTGCTGAGCATAGTCTGAAATAATGAACAGTGAAATAGGTCTGCAGCTAAAATAGAAGCTGGAGTCAAGAAATCATAGTATTGACAAACTCCATAATCTCAAATGTCCCCAAGTTCTCTGTATTCTGCTTAAACCATCTGTCTGTATATAATGGGATAAAGTCAGACTACACATCCCATCCAAAATTTCTCCCACAAGAGCCAATGTTTCTAGAAGTTATTCCAGGTGCTCTGCGGTTCTTTCAGATGCCGGCCTTGAGGAACAGAATGGAAATGGAAACTGGAGTGGAAGCGAGTGTTTCATTTGGAATAACATCACGCATTAGAAGAAAGCCCCACCATGAAAGGAAGAGTGTATAGGTTATGCTGCAGTAAGAGATGTGATAGTAGAAAGGCTCTTCCATTATGCAAATAATGCAATTTCATTAGGCTCTGGTCAGGGGGGCATGCAGGTATGGTCCAGGAGAGACCAGGTGGCCATGAATCTGAAAAACATAGATTATAACTATCAAAAATTAGGATACAAACAAGTATCTGCAGTTGAATTTCTGGGTGCTTGGAAGTTCAAGGAAGAGAATTTTGTAAACACATACACACAAACACATACATACACAAAGAGCGATCTGTATAAGAACACAGGATGATATTACATGTAATATTGTCATAAGTGTGTTAACACTAAATCTGAAAGTAATCAGAAAATGGTAAAATCACAGATGAGGAGTATGACAGACCTTTGGGTCACCAAGGCTTGTGTACCAGACCCAGGTTTGTGCATTGGACCACAAAATTCTATTTATACAGTATTTAGGGTTTGAATAGAGAAAAGTAGGCAGCCAAGATGTTATACATGAGTGGTTAGGGTAAAGGTTTTTGTTGTTATTTAGTTCATTTTTTAAAAAATCATCTGTCTTATATCTAGAGACTTAGAGGAAGAATTGAATTCTGCTTTGCCAATCTTCTCTCCAAACCATGAAGTTCCAGGGAAAGTATATACCTAAGACACATAGAGAATAAGAAGCAAATCAACCATTTAGTGTTAGCAGAGTATTTTCCAGGCTGAATTCTGATAAAGTCTGATTTGAAAGCTCAGTTCTATTTTGAGGCTTAAGCCAAGAGTTCAGTCATAGAATATTACCAGTCTCTGGCCAGCCGCATTGCACAGAAACAAGAAAAAATTAACATCTTATTCTGAAACTAAGTATGATCAGTCCCTAAAATGATCTTACCTCTAGGTCAGTTTAGATGTTAGTACATGATAGAAAGGATAAGAACAGAAGTGAGATTTGGGCATATGGCACTATAGCACAATAATTCCATGCACTTATAAAACAGAGTCTAAACTTAATTTTGCCACCTGAATAGTCCTATTAATATTTTCTACTCTCATGAAGAAACACAGAGGAGGGTGCACAGTAAAAGGAACAAGTGAGACTTTCTTTCATAATACATGGTAGCATCTATGTAAAAATTGGATGTGAGTCATCCTGGCAGTACTACAAACTCCAACTGTAGTGATTGGGGAGTCCTGGCTGCTATATCAAGTAAACCTCCAAGATTTTAATGTTTTAAAACTGGAATTTTATTTCTTCCTCATATGACACTCCATAGGAAATCAAATACCCGAGCCCCTTCCAGCTTGTGGCTCATCCCCTCACATTGGAGCTGTCTGCCTCCAGCTGCAGAAGAGAGGGAATGTGAGTCCTCCCTACTTCACAAAAACTGTGACCTTGAAGTGACTCCATGTCACTTCTTATATTCCACTGGCGAGGAATTGACCATATCCACATGGTAGTATGACCAGAAAATACTGTCCCTGGCTGGGAAGCCACTTCCTAATGACAAGTTTATACTACACAATGGGAAACACAAAGATTTGTGGACAACCAACCAACTGCCACATGCACTTTTGGCAACTTACCAAGCAATTCGTAGAGATTGTTTTTGTCTGAGCATCTCTCTCCTAGGTGTCCGACACCTACTGCTAACTTCGCAATATCATTCTCATTCGTATTGCCATCGTAAGCTACTTCCCCTATTTTACTATTTGCTTCAGTAAATCTTGGTGGAAGTTTAAATTTTCCTTTTAGACATAAACATGGCATCTAGCACTTTACTCTTCAATATGCAAGTAAAAATAGTTACTGAATTAAAAATAAGAAAAGATACTCCTCAGTCTTTCCCTCTTCCCTGGCCAGTCAGGGTTCTAATTAAATGTCTGGATTATCATTTCAGTGAGAAAAGGAAGAAAGGAAGGTCAAAATTGGAATAATAAGCTCCTCCTCTGATGATCTTTCTTTCATTATGATTTAAATTTAAATCTAAATCTGAAAAAGCAATCTCAGACAAATTCCTATCTATGAGACATGTGCCATAAAGTTATATTCAATTTAACATCTCAGAGGGATTTGTGGGGATGAAGGAGAGGCAATCTCATCTCTTCATCTTTTGGCCACGTTGGCTGAGTGTTTTGAGAGTAATACCTTTTGGTTAGCACAGGATGGCAGAGCCATCAATTTACTCACCAGCACACCTTACCTCAACCTGGAGAAGTAAGAGTGGTCAAAATATTGTGGAGAAATTCTGAGACCTGAAGAGAAAACGATATATAATACATAGAATATTGAAATAGTTTAGTGGAAAGTGGTATTTATTTTTATATCCAGAGAAAACTAATTTTTTTTATTTCAGCATATTATGGGGGTACAAATGTTTAGGTTACATATATATCCTTTGCCCCCACCAAGTTAGAGCTTCAAGCATGTCCATCCCCAGACAATGCTCACTGCAGCCATTAGGTGTGTATATACCCATCCCCTCCTCCCTATCCCATCTGCCTGACACCCTGATGAATGTTACTACTATATGTGTACATAAGTGTTGACCAATTAATACCAGTTAGATGGTGAGTACATGTGGCGCTTGTTTTTCCATTCTTGTGATACTTCACTTAGGAAAATGGGCTCTGCATGAGAAAGCTATTTTTAATACTTTTTAAATTGAACTTTTTTTGATAGTTCAATATAGAAACACTTCCCTATTTAGAAAAATGCCAGTTCTACTTTCTTTTTCCATGGATAGATAATGTTAAAGATTAATATGGATATATCAAATCCATAGCTAAGGATTTCCAACCACTCTGGGCCTATTTCATACAGCAAAATGATGTGGATTGCTATGAAAAGACACTGAGAAATAAGTACAATGACAGTTATGATTAGTGCCCTAATCTTAAGGTTATGTGAAAACAACTCCAGTGGCCAGATTAAAAATGAATAATTGATTTCCATCATGAAAGACAAGGGAAGTGACTTCACCTGACAATCATTAAAGATGTGCTATTCATAGTTCATTTGTCCTGAGAGAATTTATATGCCAATTTGTCAATAAAAACAAAAAGACCTTTTTCTTCTGTCTCATTTGCTCTCTCTTTTTTTCTCATTCTCTCTTTTTCTCTTTGTCTCATTTTCTCTCTCTCAAAAAACTTCCAACTACAGCTTATTTGATGGGACACAAAATGTAAAGGTGCTTTTTAAAAATCCTATATTAGTACTTACATACAGAATGGCACACATTCATATCAAGATGGTGTGATACATATATGTATGAGTGTGTATGTGTGTGTGTGTGATTTTTATTTAAAAATAAATTTTAGGAAGCTTTAGCATAAAAATAAATTCAATTTTTTTTAATTAGAAGATTAATTTCATAAATCTGGATAGTGTGTGTGGACTGAAGGTGCCAGCTTTGGTCCAAGTATAGAGATGCTCACTGGTTAAGCACTCAGTCACCACAGCAATGGACTGGAGTATAAGCTTGCTTCCATTTATGAGGTATGACCTTGGACAGTTGCTCAATCTGTGTGCCTCAGTTATCTCATCAGATAAAGTAGGGATAATAAGTACCTACCTCATAAGTTGTTGGAAGGATTAAATGTGTTAAATATGTAAATCACCTAGAACACACCAGGGTCTACATAAGCATTTCTTCTTCTTCTTCTTTTTTTTTTTCTTCTCCTTCTTCTTCTTCATATATTATTATTATTACTACTCCTTCTCTTGCTACTACTACTATATGGGAGCCAGAATATTCCAGGAGAATCCTGGTAACAGCCAATAGCCACTGAAAGCAAAACAGGTAGAAATTAAAGACCCAGGGAAGAAACAGTAATTAGAAATTACCTGAGGAAATATAAATAACTCAGTCCAGTTTCAGGGAACAGAACTAATGCAATAGGGAGAAAGTTTGAGAGGGAAAAGGAGGGGACAGTTTCAGAAATGTGAATTTCAGACAGAGAAAATAACAATCTTATAGCAGGGCCATACTAAGAATTGTATCTAAAAATAAGATCAGGGTGGACAGAACCAACTAGCTACCAGTACCATGAAACAAATGGAGAACAGGTGCAGAGAAATAGGCTCTTGTCTGCCGGCTCTGGAAACACTGGGGATGGGAACAGGAACCCTAAATTCTTCTGAGATTGTGATAAAAAGGGTCCATTATGTAGGCCATATAGGCAACCTGATCTTTCCTTGGAAGAATTTAATGGTAGAGAAGAATGCAACACCTTCAAACTCTACTTTCTGTTTGGTTCTTCATTCGTTCTGGACCATGAATATGAAGCTGAACTCACCTGGACTCTTATTTTGAAAATTTGAGGTGAAATTAAGATAAAAAGCTACTGACAGAAGAAAAGGAGGCTTCAGATGAAGATAAGAAGAACTAACTTCATTCCTCTGTCGCATCTTGTTTATAGAAACAGTTAAATTTAAAAGAAGTTTCCATTACTGAACAAAGGGAAACCGTAAGTAGAATTCATTTCAACAATCATATTTTACAACTGCACATCTTTGAAGCAGCAAAGGCTGGAAACACACCATTTCATTCTCATGAGAGTTCTCACTGCTCTACCTTGATGTCCCGGGTTCAGAGGGTTGTGGGCAGTGGGCAGTGGGCATGTCACTGTTAACTCAAAAGGCAGAGTGCAGGGGAAGGTGATGCCCTTGATATCTGATGCTAAAGAGTGAAACTTTAAGATTAAAAAACACCAGCAAGTGAAAGATCCACTGCTCCACTATCACCAATATCTAGATAAAGGTATTTTTCCTTTCCATGCAGATATTTCTGTTTGCGTCATAACATTTGGGACCACTTCTCCACTCCATGACTATTGCTTTATTTCTGTAGGATTGTCATGTGGAGATGACCAGTGAGTAGACACAGTGACTGGCCCAGGTCTCAGACATACCTAGGGATTATTGTCTTGTCTTTTCTTCTTTTCTCTTCTCTTCTTTTCTCTTTCCTCCATCTGTCCTCCCCTTCCTCTCTTCCTCTCCTTCTCCCCTCTTCCTGCTTCTCCCTTTCTGTGAAAGCTGCTTGGTGCCTCTCCAGGGAGGGTGTTGTGACTTAACTGTTCTGTGCTTTCCTTCCCTTATCTATAAAATGGAACCAAAAATAGCCTCTCGGTTATTGTGAGAATTAAGACATTTTATATTAGTGGACTTAGCAAAGAATTTGGCATGTGGTAAGTGATATAAAAATATTAGAAATAATGGTAATGATTGTCAAAGAAAAGTTGTGCCAGAGAGAATTGAACAGGCAAATAAGACTATATTCAAGACTGCTGTAGAAGGGGAGAGAAATTGAACTCAATGCCACTGAGACTACAGGTGGGAGCATTTTTAAGGACTGAGGTGAGCTAGTGGCTCAGTACTGGAGGACACTTGGGGGTGAGAGGTCAAGGTGATTAGCATGTATGTTTGCTAATGGGCAATTATTGAAGTTAAGCCTTACTCTCCCACGCAGACTAGAAGATGGGGTTCTAACTCCTTTGATGATTACATTTCAAAGGGATGGCTCCCTCCGAGTTCTTTGAGAAAAACATTCCTGGGTTGTAAAACTGGAAGGGATTGGGAGAAGATCTATGTCTCAAAGTGACAGAGAAAGAATTTACAGTTGAAAGTTTTCCAAAGTCAAGGCTCTAGGAAAAGGGAGGTCTGGGGCCTACAGTCAGGACTAAGCCTGTCTAAATTTGAGTCAAGTCGAGGGGAACATTAAGACAATTTTAGTCTTTATGTTCAGGATAAAGGTAAAAGTAACTGCAATGCAAGGGCCAAGGGGACAACAAGTTAACAGCAAAATTATGTGTATTTTATCTTCATTTTCTCTTTGACAAAAATAGGATAATGTGAGCACAATGGCACAGAATCCCTAAGGTCCAGCTGTGAGCATTTGTGAAATGTTAATTACATAGGTTAAAACCCTCTTCAATAAATCAAATTTCTGTTCTTTTAAATTTCTAAATGTAGAGATTTAATATCAAACTCAGCCAAAGGGGATATATATTAGGAGAACTGAGATATAATGTATAACTCATTAGTGTTTAATCCCTGGGTTAAAATATTGTGCATCCAAAAATAAATCTGCTTTATTCACCTCTAAGTTTATGTATAAATGTGTTATTAGAATACCTTCAATATTAATTCTGCTTTGTATAGGCTCAGACTCCCTGAGAAGAATATCAGAATAACTACTCACTGTTAAAAAAGGTTGACAAGAGTTGAGTCTGAAAATATTTCCTCTTTATGCTCTTTAAAATTACCTTTCTTGAAGTATGTTGAAGCTGAATTTCATTCTAATTATGGTAGGAAAGACCACCCATTTTCAGCAACTAGATTAACAGGAATATGTACATGAATTGGATATGCTGGGAAAATCAGATAGGAAAATGCAAATGCCCTGGCAATTAGGTATTTAAGTCAAAGGAAAACATGCAAATGGCCTACTTTTTACACTAGAATTGTTTTTAAAACTCTGCTTTTGAATTTAAGAATCTGTTCAGTATTTCTTTCATCCTTAATATGTGGATGAGTCTTTTTCTTCTTGGAAAT
The DNA here is from genome assembly GCF_040939455.1 of Microcebus murinus. Taxonomy (NCBI): domain Eukaryota; kingdom Metazoa; phylum Chordata; class Mammalia; order Primates; family Cheirogaleidae; genus Microcebus; species Microcebus murinus. The sequence goes on from NC_134106.1 coordinate 110,635,648, forward strand.
TATATTTGCAGTAACTGTTAGTAAAATTTACTAAACAATAGCATACCAATGGAAAACACCTGGTATTCGGAATGAGACAGTCTAGGTTCATAAACAACTTCATTCTCTAGATATGTGGCCTTTGAGAAATCTCTGAATCTTTTTGGATCTCAGTCTCTCACCTGTAAAATAAGGTTAATGGTACCTGCCCTTCCATTATCACACAAATCCTTCTCAGGATTGTTGATGGAGGTGGATTTCATTTGAAAATAGTTTTTAACTTTGAAAGTAGTGAGAACACTTTCCTGAGATCATTAATTATTAGGTACCATGTAAAACATACTTGAAGTACAGTGAGTTCTTACTTAATGTGAGGTTCTTGGAAACTGTATCTTTAAGTGAAATAACATAAAGAAACCCATCTCACCACAGACTGATTGATATAAGCAAGAATTAAGTTCCCATAGCATATTTCTGGTCACAAAAACATCACCAAACTTCTAAACAAAGACAAAAACACTTCCAATATTAAACATTGAAGTAAATGTGAGCCAGACATACATTTAAGAATGATCAATAAAAACAAGTAAAATAATAATTTACCCACTTATTCCCTTTTGGGGTCATGGGTGCCCAGGAGCTCGGGGCACAAGGCGGGAACCACTCCGGCCAGGATGCTGTCCCATGGCAGGTGCACACACACCCGCACTCCCATGCCCTACACATGAGCTCCGTTGGGGCGCAGAGCAATGGGCTGCAGGAGGAGACTGTAGGGCCCGAGAAAACCCATGCACATGTAAGGAGAACATGCTGACTCCAGACAGTGGCCTCAGTGGGAACTGATTTTTTTTTCCTTATCAACATTATAACAAAATGACTTTGGATTAAGGACTTTAACTGAGGACCAGTTGTATAGGTATTTCTAGTTTTGAATTTTCTGTGAAACTGTAACCTAGATGAAATCTAGGATCTATCTCCATGAGGTTGACTTCAACCCCGGCTCCAACTTGGAGGGAACTGAAAGTCCCAAGACTCTGTGGATGGGTGCTGGGCTGACATTCTCAGGCACCTCTGCTTCACAATCCTGCTTCCTCTGCACCTCAAGGGGTACTACTGATGTGAAACTGACCCTCCTTCTTTAGTTTCCACAAACAAAATGACAACAAAGAAACGGGCACAAAAAGCAATTTCCCAGTAGATTTTACAGATTTTGGAGTCCCATAGTTTAAATAGTACATTAAACATTTCAATTCTTAAGTTGTCATATTAGCTGTGCCACCACTGGAAGTTTCTTACTGACTTTTATTGCCTACACCCAAGCCCATGGACATCTTGCTGCTGTTGCTTCCTTCTCTTTTATCTGTTCTTTTCTCTCAGGAGCCAGCAAAAATATCAAGAAACAAATAAAAAAAATCCTCTTTTCCTCATATAGTAAAGCTTAAAGATTATGTTTATTGCTTTGGCTTTAGTTGATACACAGGCCTTAGGCCCTCATATTGCATTCTGGTAGATTATTCTGATATTTATAAAATACTACCTGGCTTTTTACAAAAATAGCTCTGGCGTCTGTTGTGATAATTAAAAGATGACTTCACCTTGCTACCTAAGAAAGAGTTGTAACAGTTAAGAAATATGTTAAAAACTTAATGTTTTTCTCCATTGAGGACACTGGACTATAGTATCATTTTAGGTACTTTAAAATTGATCAATAGTTCAGAACTCTCTTGATGTCCAACATGAGATGGCTTTCTTGGGGTCAATTATGAATAATATGTATAGGTTGTTCATCTCAGTAATATTGTTATATAATTTTGGGCTTTATTGAGGGTTTTCCTGGTATAGCTGAGATCATATTTGATAGTAATTTTTAGTAGAAGCAATTGTGAGATGATTTATTAGTTTATATATAAGACTTTAAGGGCAGGAATCTTCTCTGTCTTATTTCTTTCTGTATTCTCAGGGCCTTGTTGCTTGCCAGCACTGAGTAAGAATTCAGTATGAACATGTCAAATGATGATAGAATGAACAAACAAACAACATAAGTGAAATGTAGAAGCAGACACACTGAGTTTTATCAGCAGCCACAATGTCAGGGCCTTGCTGTTGGGAATTTTGACCTTCTATCCCTCTACCAATCTTACCTGACATTCGTTTTGCACGTATTTCTTCTTGTGATTTTGTATCCTCCTAATGGCCCCATCCATTTAATTCCTCTCTGCCATTCTCTTTTCATTTTCTGGCTCTCTCTTTTCACCTCTTCACTTGTGAAAGAAACATTAGAAATGTTGATTCAATCACCAGGAAGAATCAAAGGACCTTTCTGAACCCAGACGAATCATTTCAGAGCCTCTATTGAACATGCGCCTGGATGTTCAGTGCCCGTGACCATAGCCGCTAATGAGGGCGTTTGCAGGGGAGAATATGCAGGAGGAATGAGAAGTGTTGCTATGTGGAGGGTACAAGTTTCTCGATGAAGCCACCTCATTCCGCTTTTTTTCTGAAATAGCTCTTTACTGCAGATTCAGCATGAAAATATGTCAATCCTAATAGGCCTTCATTAAAATTTTCAGCTAACACAGTCAGAATATTTGTTTTTGATAGAGTCATAATGAAAACATCACCGACAGGACAACTGAGAATCAAATGTTTTCAGATCAAAGGAAAAAGGCCCCATGAAATGAAAACATCTAATAGCTCATCATTCTGATTTTTGACAGCATCAACACATGTGCAATGTAATTACCAAGAAATGAAATGGATTGTTTTGCAAAGACAACATACATTTGGGGGAGAAATGATTCATGTTTGTCTTTATGGTAATGATCTTTACAAATTATTTTTTTGCGGTAATTTTCTCTGGTTTAACAATTCTGATGATCATGAGAGATCATTCATCTCTTTTGAAGCACATGTCAAGGTGATCAAGACTGTATGAGGATCTTTTCTATAATTATCGATCTAGGATTAGAGATGTCTGCATAGAATTTGTGTTTCTGGTGAAGAGGCTCAGGAAGAAATTCTCTGTGAGTGAAAAGAGGCAGTTGTTGGGGAATAGGGGTGAACATTGTGTTGGACAGCTAGGAGGTGGGTTTCAAAAGGGCATAGCAAAAGCATGCTGTGATTTCTTATCAGCTAGACAATCTCTGATTATCTGGATTGTCCCTCAGCAGCAACCCATTCCCTGGTGTCCAGGGCCACCAATAGAAATTGTGATAAAAGGAGAAAGTATTTGAACATTAGTGCCCTAATGTAAATATGTTCCTATTGCAGTCACTTACATAAACATAAATTAGAACCCCAGGTAGAAAATTGAAGAAGAGTTAAAAATGTGTCCCAGGAAGTGAAAAATTGTGTCTAGGTAATTAAGCTTTTTGCAGCTGCTATTTGAATTTGCAGCTAACAACATCTCCTGACACCTCAAATCCCTGTGGGTAAGATTGAATCTGTACAAATATGTGTTATTTATCTAGTATCGTTTTTTTCTCTAAATAAAGTTAATAAGACTGATGTTAGAAATTTTGTTTAGATTTTGGTAGAAGCAACTATCTGGGATTTTATTTTTAAAAGATCCTCACATGTTTCTAAATGAAGATTTATAGAACTAGATCATAAAAATTCAAGTAATGATTTACATTTATAACAAATTGCTTTGTAAAATAGAATTAAATAAATTATTGTATGGATCACTAATTATGCTCTTTTATGATTTATAGTTGAGAGGTAGCATATAGTACTTGTTCTTAACAGGATTTGAACCCAGGATTCACATATATGGCCCTGGGCTCATTGCCTGGCATTTCTGTCTCAGTTAACTGTAAAGTGGAAGTTAATAAAAATGTTTACTTTAGTGTTTTTGTGAGGAAATGTAAATAAAAGCACCCCCTCATCCTACTAAGCTCTGAAGCAACTGAGAAATAAGACAGAAGAGTCAGCAAAGAACTCAAATATTATAAAGTGTCAGTAGGAAGAGGCAGTGAATAGAACTGTTCCTGTCCATGTACCCAGGCTAGATCTAGGAACAGGATGTGGGGGAAGGAGGCAGGAATTAATTTTGCAGAATAGTCTCACTTACATAAATTGCTTCATTCCACCAATTCATAGAAAGGCAAAAACCTCAGAAATCAGCTCAGGAATTTTGAAAGGCACATTCCATGTTGGAGTGCATGGATTATTAGTTGCTGTAGCCTAATGACCAGGTAATTCACTCCATTCCATAGGAAAGAATAAAGGATCAATAGGCAGAAATATGTCATAAAAATCACTCTTCATACAAGTTCCTCACTAACATTCCCTACCTTTTTATTTTCTTAGCCCATTATAATGAACTAACTTTTCAGATTATGGTAATGGAGGAGTATGGCTAGTCCCTTGGGAGATTCCCACCTTGAAGAGGCTACTCCTCCAATCCCAACCACTCTCCTGTGGGTATTATCTGAGCACTTGCTGATGGGAAGTTTACATTTTGCCACCAGACACTCTGGAATGGATCAGAACAGAGCATCAAACCAAATCCACTCCCATGCCAAAGCATGTCAAAACTATATTTTCCATATGCAATGAGATAAAATGAAAACATTGATGAATAATAAATTACATGGATAATTTCATTGATGAGTAGTACGTTTCATGTAGATTCTCCAGCACTAAAATAACCAACAGTGAAGAGAAGCCCCAAATTTAAATATAAATCCTATCCTATGATCACATTCTCAAGCTAGGTCCAAAAATTAAATGCCTGGATTTGGACTGAGTTTCCTGAATTTTTCAAGAAAGCACATATTTTGAGTCTCCCATTTTATTGTTAGACCATGTGTTGTCCTTTTGGACTAAAGAATGTAATCAGTATGCGCAGAGCCTCAGTAGGTGTTTATAGGCCCATGTTCTCGACTAGACTTCATTTCCTCTGAACCTGAGTCAGACAGGGTCTTTTGGTCTTTTGATAATTTAGGTAAGAGAAATTTGGGAATGTTTTTCACACCTCTCCTTTCCCATGAGGTTAAACTAACCTAGCCAAGATAGACACAGGATTGCAAGGAGGATCAGAAATATAGTGTCAAAAAAGAAAAGAAAGAAAGCAAGAAAGAGAGAGAGAGAGAGAGAAGAAAAGAAAGAAAGAAGGAAAGAAAGAAAGAAAGAAGGAAAGAAAGAAAGAAAGAAAGAAAGAAAGAAAGAAAGAAAGAAAGAAAGAAAGAAAGAAAGAAAGAAAGAAAGAAAGAAAGAAAGAAAGAAAGAAAGAAAGAAAGAAAGAAAAGAAAGAAAGAAGAAAGAAAATGTTGAGGGTACTTCCAGTGCAGTGAGGCCCCAGGGCATGGCAGGGCCTCCTCTTTTCTTTCTTCAACTGTGGTCCTTGTGTGCCTCTGTCCTAACCAATCAGCTGATACTTGTAACTGATAACATTGTGTTAAGAATCACACATTTGTCAAAAATTAAATATGTAAGCCTGAGAATTTTCAGTTGTTTCCAACGCATAGAGAATGATGCACCACAGGTATTTTGGAAGCTGTTAATGTTTCTTAAGCATGTTAACTTGCTTTTTAGAATTTGGATTTTCTGCTTTTAAATTTCTAATTTGTTTTCAACTGATGTGATCTTATATAATCATTAAAAATGTTGTTAAAAAAAGAAATTTCTATAAAACTTTTGTAAATGTTTAAAATTAAATTGCTATTTCTAACTTTTAGATGTTCATAATATATAGCTAAGAAAGAAAAGCATGTTATCTTATGTACAGTTTGACTTCTCAAAAAAATAACACCACATGTACATACATGTACCATGTTCATGAGTGAAAGCTGATAAATGCAATATAGAAGTAGAAAAATATCTCAAAGATATATCCCAAGCTATTAACGATGATTGGTTGTATAGATGGGATTATGTATATATGTGTTTTTTTCTCTTGATTTTTCTGTAATGCTTTTATTATGAAAAAACAATAAAAGACAACAAAAATAAATAAGTAAAAATTAGAACTATTTCCTGTTTGAAGATACTTTCTTAATTACTTCATAATTTCTAATTTATTATCAACCAATTATAACCACTTCAATTTTTTATAATCATTTCATGAGTTTTGAACCTATATTTTTATAATCACTGAGTAGCAAGAAAAAGTCCTACTATGATAGAAATTTATTTACAGTCTTTACTGTTATGAGATGAACTATACATATATACACACAAAATATTACATTTAATATTATAATATATATTCTTAAAGGCTTAAAATTAATTATAAATTTTACAAAGCAAAAATTTTGGGACATGAAACCTTGTTTAAAGTCAATTTAAAGTTTTCTATGATGTATCTCAATTTTCATGATAACTTATCATCAATGTACAAATGATCAATGTCCAAGTATAATCATTTTTGAGCATTTGGTTGTTTCGAGGATTTTTTTCTCAGCCATTGCCTCTATTACACTTTTAAGAGTATGAAGGAAAAAGTAAGAGTTGGGACATTGTGTGAGATTCTTAAGCCCTGTGGACCACTGTAGAGCACAGTTATGCCAACCCGCATCTAATTCACCTGGCTGTCATGGTACATGCTGGCTCCCATGCCTCTGTGTGTGCACGCGTGTGTCTGTGCTGAACAGCAGCAGATGTTACAGCAGCCCAGTCACCTTCCTTCTTCCTATTCTGCCTTGTGACCCTCACATGTTTGTGAGATGGCCAGCTGCATATGGATAAATTCTTGAAAATAAAGTTATCAGAGGTTAGCAAAGGACAGTGCAGGCAATTGTTGAGGCGGGGGCAGGCTAACAGAGCATGGCCATTGACCCACACTGTGCCCCTCACCCAGGGTTTCTGCCCCACCTGGCTTTTCTGCTGATCAGACTGCCCAGCCTTCACTTCCTGACTTATTTATTGTCTTTTCAGAACTAGCCTACATCAGGTGGCCTGCACTTCTTTTTGGCTTTCTATGCTGACTATTTTCCATTCTATTTAATCCTCTGCTAGCATCTTAGATAACTAACTTAAAATATCTTTCCCTGAATGAAATGAAGCTATTGGTCCTGATATCTTGAAATCTTGTAAAAAATCAGTAAAGTCAGTCAAAATTCAATGTTGGAATTTATACTCATTCATTCTTTCATTGATTCACTTAGTAAAAATTGACTGCTTATTCTGCCACACCCTGTTCCAGGTGCTACAAATAAAGTAGGTGACAACATGGGCAAGTTCTCTACCTTATCAAGGTTACAGCTGAGCAGGGCATGCTGAACATTAGCAAAGAAGCAACTCTATTACAGGGTCTTATGTGATGATAAATGCCATGAAGAAAATTAATTCGGGAAAAGTGGACAGACATTGACAGATGATCAGGGAAGGCTCCCCTTGTGAAGTGAGATGAATAAAAAGAGAAAGTCAGCTAAGCAAAAAACTAAAGCAATAGATTTCATGCTGGATGGAAATAGAAAGTCCAAAGGCCCTGCAGCAAGAAGGAACTTGGCATGTCTGGGCACTTGAAAAGCAAGAATGTAGCTGGGTTTTCCAGGGAAAAGTAAGCAAGGATTGAGAAGCAGGAAATGAGACCATAGATTTCTTCAAAGGCCAAATCTATGGGACTTGTAGGCCATGGGAAGGATTGGGGGTTTTCAGCTGAGTAGGAGAGGAAGATGTTGAGGGAGGGTTTTGAGCTGGGGCATGACCTAGTCTGATCTATGTATCTAAAATAGAACTCTGGTTGCTGAATGCAGACAATATTTGTGAGCAGAAAAGCATACACTCAGGAAATCTATAAAATGGTGACCATAGGAGGTCAGACAGATGACAGTGGTTGGGACCAGAGTGATAGCGTGAAGGTGTTGCGGATGGCTATAATGGATGTGATTCATGGGAAAAAGGGTGAGATGAATGTTGACTCTGGGAGTTTTTGCCTGAGTAATGGGGTGAATAGTTGTGCTATTTGCTGAAATGGGAACAACAGAGAATCTGGCTTAAATGAGTGCAAATGAAGTGATGAACATAGAAGCTATTCAGATTCTGTGAGACTATATTCAATTGTACTAAGATTGGTATATATTTAGGATAGGACAACTGAAATTAAACATTGATCTATTTTTTTAATCCTCCATAAACCCATTATCCACACTGCTGACAAGTGAAAAGCTCTGGCATATGACTCATTTGTTTGTGAAATCATTTCCTCAGTCCACACAGATGGTGTTTGCAGAGCCTGTCATGGGGGAGGCCTGCTGGAGGCACCGGGATCCTCAGCCAGACGTGGCCCTCTCACCTGTGGGGAAATGTGAAAATGCCATCCCTGCAAGTCAAAGCTAAATCACAAGCCTTTTACTGCCCTTTCCTCTGGTCTAACATTTCATATATTTTTGTTGCCTTTTTCTTTTCTTTCTCTCTACATATCTTTGTGTGGCTGTTGTCATAGCAACAAGAGAGACTTTTCTTAGGAGAAATATTTTGGACAAAAATGTCTTATAAATCAATACCGTCAACAATATGGTTCTTTTCAGATTGCTTTTATGAACCCATGTAATATTAAGGATCCATGCTTTTATTGAGGTTTAGAAATGTAAGACCCATTTTGTCTAATCCAGAGGCCAGAAACTTTTTTGTAAAAGGCTAGAGAGTCAATATTTTAGGCTTTGAGGGCTATGCAAGTCTCTATCGCAAGTACTCAAATCTGCCCATGTAGGCATAGACCGTATGTAAGTGAATAAATGTGACTATGTTCCAGTAAACGTTTACTTACCAAAAAATATGGATTATGGATGCCTGATCTAACAGCTACTTTCTTCTCACTTTGTATGATGGCGCTCAAAGTATGTTCACCCAGCCTTCCATACCGGCATTCCTGGACCTATCTTACACCTATGGAATTAGAATCTCTACATTTATGAATTTGTAATAAGCCACCTAGGTGATGCCCACTGATGCATGATTTCAAATCCTGAAGTGTATCAAACCTCCATAGAAACTTTCCTAAATTGAGTGGAATGCAAATTCTCACAAAGCTTCCCACATTCTGAAATCAATACCCGTCTACTGTGAAGTGAGGTAACATATGAGCAGCCTGAATAGTATTAAAAAAAGGAAGAAGAAATTTGCCAACATTTTAAAGTCAGGAAGATTTTACTTGAAAATATGGATTTCCGGCTCCTCTTATAAATCAGAAAATCTGGCAACAATGAGCCCAAAAGCAAAAATCTGCTAGAGTTGAGTCACGCGCACCTGATTTAGAGAAATCACATATGCTCAGATTTCCACCACATTCCCTACCACTCCTTACCATCTCTTGTATAGTTCCATTTTCCCATTCAGTTATAGGTCTGCCTTCTGTGGTCATTTCATTCTGCTATCACTGATTTAACAAAGTATCTATTAATGATGATTTATCATTGGCTATGTATTAATCTTTCTTATGCCAGAACTTAAGGGCATATGTTACAAAGTGTATGTATGCAAAATTGTTAATCTGCTCATTTTAACAGAATGTGGCTAGAATCTAAAAGGTAAACCATTGTTATATTTCCTGTTACAGTGTCTACAAATTTCTATGTTTCTATGAAAAATGACAGAAGGGACCTGAATAATAAATGGCAAGTCAAATGCATGTGTTTTTTTTTTTTTTTTTTTTTTTTTTTTTTTTTATCAATTGCTGAAATGTTTTAGCGCGACGGGAAGGATCAAGCTGCAGTCTCGGTTTAAAAAATTGAGAATCTTTTCCAGCACTCCATGTTTAAAGTGATAATGTGTTCTTTGGCCAGGTGCTCCCTTGTGTTTCCACGGGGACACTTTCCAATGAAGTGTGGGAGAAGGGAGGGAGATAGAATGTGACAGGAAACATAAGCATTTCTGGCTTGCTAAAGCAAACGTTGCTTCTCCACTTTTGTACTTGCTGAAAAAAAGTTAAAATCTAACTCTTAGCGGTTGAAAATTCCCTTTATTCTGTACCTTCTGACTATCTCCACCGTCTATTCTGTGGTCCTGATGGGAGGGGATTGGAAGGTATGGAAGAAAGAAGAGAGATTGTCAAAGATAGAGCACAGTCCTAAGAAAGATGTTTCTACTGGGGACTTAATGTTAAAAATAAAAATGTCACTTGGAAAGTATTTATTGCCGTCTTTTTTTTAAGAGGAAAAGCATTTGTATTTACTCACAATGGTCCTGATTTTTTTTCCTTTTATTTCATCATATTATGGGGGTACAAATATTGTTAGGACTACAAATATTGCCCCTGTGCCCCTCCCTCACCCAGACATGCCAGAGATTCAAAGGTGTCCATTCCCCAGGTGGTGCGCACCACACACATCATGTAAGTACACAACCCTGCCCTTCTCCCCCCTCCCACCTGCCCACCACCCTATAAAAAGTGTTTTCTTTTGGTTTTTTTTGACATTTTGGTTGCATTGTATATCTCTGCCTATCCCTAAGAAAGGTTAGAGTTATGCCCTTCCCCTCCAAAATGCTAGCCACATCCCTAAGATTGTGTTCCTTCCCCTACCCCAATCCCTGGTGAACATTACCACCATTTGAGCACCATAGTTTTAATCAGTCAGTACCAATTTGATGGCAAGTAGATGTGGGCCCCATTTTCCATAACTTGTGTCGCCTCACTTTAGATAACAGGCTTAAGCTTAATCAAGGATAGCATAAAGGGTGCTAGCTCACTGTTGTTTCTTAGAATGAGTAATATTCCATTGTGAGCATATACCACATTTTAATTATCCACTCATGAATTGACGGGCACTTGGGTTGTTTCCATGACCTTGCAATAGTGAATTGTGCTGCCATAAACATTCAGGTGCAGATGTCTTTATAATAGAGTGGCTTATGTTCTTTTGGGTAGATGCCCAACAATGCTATTGCTGGGTCGAATGGTATTTCTATTTCTAGCTGTTTGAGGTATCTCCAAATTCTTTTCCACAAAGGTTGCACTAATTTGCAGTCCCCCCAGCAGTGTAAAAGTGTTCCTGTCTCTTCACATCCTCGCCAGCATTTGTTGTTTTGGGATTTCTTTTTTTTTTTTTTGAGACAGAGTCTCGCTTTGTTGCCCAGGCTAGAGTGAGTGCCGTGGCGTCCTAGCTCACAGCAACCTCAAACTCCTGGGCTTGAGTGATCCTTCTGCCTCAGCCTCCCGGGTAGCTGGGACTACAGGCATGCGCCACCATGCCTGGCTAATTTTTTATATATATATCAGTTGGCCAATTAATTTCTTTCTATTTATAGTAGAGACGGGGTCTCGCTCTTGCTCAGGCTGGTTTTGAACTCCTGACCTTGAGCAATCCGCCCGCCTCGGCCTCCCAAGAGCTAGGATTACAGGCGTGAGCCACAGCGCCCGGCCTGGGATTTCTTGATATAGGCCATTCTTACTAGGGTTAGGTGGTATCTCATTGTGGTTTTGATTTGCATTTCTCTAATGATTAGAGATGTTGAGCATTTTTTTTATATGTTTCCAGGCCATCATTCTGCCTTCTTTGGAGAAGTTTCTTTCATTTCCGCTGCCCATTTCTTGATGGGATTGTTTGATTTTTTCTTGTTAATTCTTTTAAGTTCTAGGTAGATTCTTGTTATTAAACCTTTATCAGAGGTGTAGAGAGCAAATATTTTCTCCCACTCTGTGAGTTGTCTATTTGCTCTACTGATTGTTTCCTTGGCTGTGCAGAAACTTTTTAATTTGATCAGATCCCATTTGTTTATTTTTGATGCTGTGGTGATTGCCTTGGGGGTAATCCTCAAAAATTCTTTGCCTAGAGCAATGTCCGATAGGGTTGTCCCAACATCTTCTTAGGATTCTTAAGGTTTCATGCCTTAAGGTTAAAGCTGTTATCCATCGTGAGTGAATTTTTGTGAGAGGTGAGAGGTAGGGATCCTGATTCACTCTTCTGCATGTTGCTAACCAGTTTTCCCAGCACCATTTATTGAAGAGAGATACTTTTCTTCGTTGTATATTTTTGTCAGCTTTATCAAAGATTAGTTTACCATATACTGATGGTTTCATCTCTGGTATCTCATATCTATTCCAGATATCGATGCTTCTGTTCTTGTGCCAGTCCCAGGCTGATTTAATTAATATTGCTTTATAGTACAACTTGAAGTAAGGAAGACTGATGCCTCCCAGTTTGTTCTTTTTATTTCAGATTGCTTTGGCTATATGAGGTTTTTTCTGGTTCCAGACAAAGTGAAAAATTATTTTTTCTAGATCTGTAAAGAATGCTGATGGTATTTTGATGGGGATTGCATTGATTCTGTAGATCACTTTAGGTAATATTGACATTCTAACTATATTTATTCTACCAATTCATAAATAAGGTAGACTTTTCCATCTGTTTAAATCTTCTCCAATATCTTTTTTTAGTGTTTCGTAGTTCTCCTTGTTTAAATCTTTTATATCTTTTGTTAAGTATACTCCTAGATATTTAATTTTCTTTGGGGTTATAGTGAAGGGTATTGCATTTTTGATTTGAGTTTCTGCTTGATGGTTCTTGCCATATATGAATGCTTCTGATTTGTGTATATTAATTTTATAACCTGAAACTACAAAATTCAATTATCAAATCTAGGAGTCTCTTAGAAGAGTCCATGGGGTTTCCTAGGTATAGTATCATATCATTGGCGAAGAGCGAGAGTTTGATTTCATTTGCCCCCACTTGAATGCCCTTAATACCCCTCTCCTGCCTGATTGCTATAGCTAGGACTTCAAGAACTATGTTGAATAGGAGAGAAGATAGTGGGCATCCTTGTCTAGTTGCGGATCGAAGAGAGAAAGATTTCAATTTTTCCCCATTTAGAATGATATTAGCAATGGGTTTGTCATAGATGGATTTGATAAGTTTAAGGTATGAGCCATCTATGCCTATTTTGGTAAGAGTTTTTATCATAAAGTTGTGTTGGACTTTGTCAAATGCTTTTTCTGCATCTATTGACAGAATAATATGGTCTTTGTTCTTGATTTTATTTATGAAGTGAATTGCATTTATAGACTTGCATATGTTGAACCATCTTTGCATCCCTGGAATAGGGATGCTGGTCATGGTGAATTATTTTTTTGACGTGCTGCTGAATTCTGTTTGCTAAAATTTTTATTTAGGATTTTTGCATGTGTGTTCATGAGGGATATTGGTCTGTAATTTTCTTTTTTTGTTGCGTCCTTTCCTGGCTTTGGTATCAAGGTGATATTGGCTTTGTAGAATGAGTTAGGAAGGATACCATCCTTCTCAATGGTGAGGAATAGTTTCTGTAGTATAGGTATGAGTTCATCTTTGTATGTTTGGTAGAACCCTGAAGTGTAGCCATCTAGCCCGGGACTTTTGTGTTTGGGGAGGTTTTTAATTACTGCTCCAATTTCTGAGCTTGAGATGGTCTGTTCAGGAATTATGTTACCTCCTGTGTGAACTTAGGGAGGTTGTATGAATCCAAGAATTTGTACATTTCATCTTCCTTCTGTAGTTTTTGGGCATATAGTTTTTTATAATAGTCAAATATAATGTTTTGTATTTCTGTGGTGTCTGTTGAGATCTCTTCTTTTTAATTTCTTATTGAGTTTATTAGAGTCCTTTCCCTTTGGGTCCTTGTCAATCTAGAAAGAGGGCCGTCAATTTTGTTTATCTTTTCGAAAAACCAGCTTCTGGATTTGTTGATCTTTAGTATAGTTCTCTTATTCTCCATTTCATTCAGTTCTGCTTTGATCTTCGTTATTTCTTTTCTTCTATTAGGATTGGAAATTATTTGCTCTTCTTTTTCCAATTACTTGAGCTTATTCATTAGGTTGTCAGTATCTAAGCTTTCTGTTTTTTGGATGTGAGTGTTAATTGCTATTAATTTTCCCCTCAGGTAAGCTTTTGCTGAATCCCACAGGTTTGGGTAAGAAGTAGCACCGTTATCATTTTGTTCGAAAAAATTCTTGATTTCCCTCTGAATTTCTTCCTTTACCCAATAATTTTTCAATAATAGATCGTTTAGTTTCCATGATTTTGTGAAGCATTGAGTGTTTCTATTGGAATTGAACTGTAAATTTATACCACTATGGTCAGAAAAGATACAAGATATAATTTTTATTTTCTTGAATTTTTTGAGATCTGATTTGCGGCCCAGGATGTGATCAATTTGGAATAGGATCCATGGGCTGCTGTGAAAAACATAAATTCAAGTTTATTTGGATGGAATGCTCTATAGAGATCTGTCAGACCTTTTTGGTCAAGGGATTTGTTCAGGTCCATTATTTCTTTGCTTATTTTCAGTTTGGAAGATCTATCCAGACCATTCAATGGAGTGTTAAAGTCCCCTGCTACTATGGCAGTGTTGTGTCACAAGGTATTTAGATTAGACAAGGTTTGCATTAAGTAATTAGGTGCTCCTATATTGGGTGCATAGATATTAATAATTGTTAAATCTTCTTGTTGGATCTTCCCTTTTACCATTATATAATGGCCATCTTTATCCTTTTTTACTTTTGCTATTTTAAAGCTGATATTATCTGCAAATAGTATAGCTACCCAGCTTTTTTTGACTCCTGTTTGACAGGATGATAGCTTTCCATCCCTTGACTTTCAGCTTGGAGGCATCTTTGTGGGTTAGATGTATTTTCTGTAGACAGCAGATGCTAGGCTGGTTAATTTTTATCTACTCTGCCAGTCTATGTCTCTTCAGAGGACAGTTTAAGCCATTTACATTTATTGAAAGGATTGAAATTGGAGGAATAATACCATTAATATTGTTGGGAGATGACTTGTTGCTTTTTTTACTCCTTGAGCCATCATGTAGTTCGAGATCTAAACTTTAATTCTTTGATGATTTTACTTTGAGGAGTATCTACCGCCCTGTTCAGTTAGAAATGCAGGTCTGAGAACTTCCTGTAGGGTTGGTCTGGTCTTTGCAAATTCCTTCAGTGATTGTTTGTCTGAGAAGGAGTTTATTTCTCCCTTATAAATGAAACTTAATTTTTACAGATAAAGAATTCTAGGTTGGCCTTTGTTCTGTTTTAGAAGATTATGGATAAGCACCCAATCCCTCTTGGCTTGTAAGGTTTCAGATGAGAAGTCTGCTGTTAGTCTGATAGGCTTACCTTTATAGGTCATTTGCTGCTTTCGCCTCACTGCACGGAGAATTGTTTCTTTCATGTTTACTTTGGTCAGCCTAAAAACCACATGGTGAGGTCATTGCCTTTTCTCAGGAATTCTGTGTGCTTCTTGTTTTGAATATCAAGATTTCTGGTCAGGCCTGGCATATTTTCCTCCAGTATTCCGTGAAATAAGTTTTCCAGCCCTTGCGAATGTTCCTCTTCCCCTTCTGGAATCCCAATCAATCTGAAATTCAACTTTTTAACATAATCCCACACATCATGTAAACTTTTATCTTGTCTTTTGTTTCTGTGCCCCCTTTCTTCCTCTGATTTGTTTACAGCATAGACATAATCTTCAAATTCTGAGATTCTTTCCTCTGCATGGTCCATCCTGTTCTTTAGGCTTTCCACTGAATTATGGAGATAGTTTTTTGTTTCCTTCCTTGCCAGAATTTCTGTTTGGTTTTTCTTGATAGTCTCAATTTCTTTGGAGAATCTTTCATTCATTTCCTGTATTGTTCTAGTAGTTTCTCTATGTTGTGATTCTATTTTCTCTTCAATTCCATTTAGTTTTGTAGCAATCCATATTCGGAAATCTTCCTCTGTCAGTTTACTCATATCATGTATGTTGGTGTCAGATGATGGAGAGAGAGAGTATTTTGCTTTGGAGGTGATTTTTCTCTCTGCTCCTTCATGTTTCCTGTAAACTTTCACTGGTTCTTTCTCATCTGGGTGATTTATTGAGGATCGGAGGTGCAGGGATTGGATTATGAGCTAAAATCTGGAATTCCCGAGGGATGATACTTGGCAGATCTGGGGAAATGTGCTATGGACCTGTACTGTCTTAGGAATTTGTGCCTGTTGGGTTATCTTTGACCTGTTGTCTTTGCCAACTTTTACTAGAGATTAGTGAGTTTGGAACCCTTGCTTAGACTCCCTGGAATTATATTCCTCTTGTGAGCATGATTTCCCTATCAACTACTTGTATGAAGAGAGAGGCACTCTGATGAGCTATGAGGTTATTCTCTCTTTCTGTTGCTTGTGGTTTGTGAGGGGAGGTCGGTTATCAAGCTTTTCCAATACCTATGTAATGAGTTCTTTAATTCCAATACCTATGTAATGAGTTCTAAATCTTTAAATATGTTAAACAGGACTCTCAGCCTTTGGGGAGTCCTGTGCCTCTCCCAGGGGATCCTTGGGCCCTTTACCTTGGGGAGAGATAAGCAATAGGTATTGGCAAGCTTAAGAGAGTATACTTCAGAGATTGCTTAATCTGTGACTAGAGGGGAGCTGCTAAAAAGTTATTCAGAGATCATTCGCTGCAATGTGTGGCAGCTCCTGGAGGAAAGTGTCTTTTGGTGCAATTGTTGGGGATTCTCATTGAGATTTTCCTTCTCAGAACACAAGATTATAATTTGGCTACTGCCTGGATCCCAAGGATAAGCCCTTGTATTCTACTTTTAACAGATGATCCAAACCAACTCTCTGTAGTAGGACATCAACTCTTTTTACTCTACCCCTCCAAGGATGGAGTTTATCTGGATGGTGTGAAGTAAAAGGCTCAGGGCTGTTGAAAAGGTCCTTCCTAGGGGCACTGAGGGACCCAGAACAGAGACTGACCTGCCTGGCAACTCTGCTCCTGCACATGCTGGGTCAGGCCCTTCTCTATGGAATACCAGTGGCCTGGTCACAGACAAGGACCTTCTGCAACCCAGGTGGGCCTTGGACCTAAAAATGGACTCCCTCACTACTGCATGTTTCCAGGGCTGGGGGCTGAAGACCCTGTCTTCCAGGTTGTCTCCAGGATATGGGCTTGTGTCTCAGCTTGGGTATCAGTTTAGAGAGGCTGTTACTAAACCCTTTCAGGGGAGGGGTCTGGGTCTTTGGTGAAAAACAGGCCATCAATGAATACTAAGCAATAGGAGATAGCAGTTCAGCCTCTGGTTTCAGCCTGAATAATGGTTTGTTTCACTACTCCGCCTGGGGGTGGAGTCTATAGTTTTGTAAAGAAGCACCTATCTCAAAACCCCAGAACGTGCTGGGGGTACATTGTGTCATGTCAGAGTTGGAAAATCACTCCCTTTCCTATTTCCACTCTGTTAGGGCAGGTTCTATTCGTTAGGAGCAAAGCAAAGGCAGTTGGGTGGGATGGGGAACTGCCTGACCTCACCGGGGGACACCACCTGGGGAACAATATCTCTCTCTTCCCTCCCCTCCCTGGTGGGACTTGAGACACTGGGATCTGCCAGGAGGTTTCACCAAGAAGCGAACTCCTTCCCTCTTCTGCCCCCTCACAGGCAGCTCTTGAGCTGCCGGAGACCAGTGAGAATCTCCGCTGAGGGGCGAAAACTCCCTTTTCCGTGTGTCACCAGCAGAGCTTGGGCCACTGCATACACCTGGGGAGGATCCATGGAGGATGGCACTCAGCCCCTCTACTGCCCCTTCACTGGCAGAGCTCAAGCGGCTGGGGATCTCGGACAGGTTCGCCCAGCGTGAAAACATTCTGTGCATTCCCAGCAATGGAGCTTGGGTGGCTGCAAGCCTCTGGGGAGGATCCGCAGAGGATCACGCTCCCTCCCTCTTCTGCTCCCTCCCCAGTAGCGCTTGGGCCACCCGAGTCCACTGGACAACTCAGTCAAATGAGCAATCTGTTTCACTCTTCTGTCCCTTCACAAGCGAGGCATAAGCCACTGGTGCTTATAGATCTCCCAGCAAAGGCGACCTCGCACAGTGCCCTGGGGATTTCAAATTACTTTCTGCTCCTGCCTCCTCTCCAAACTGCCTGCCCGTCCATGTTACCTCTTCACTCTGTCTTCAGGTGCTTCCCTGCTTGCATGGGTGTGGAGGTCGGTGAAGAAGTCGTCCCCCTGTGGGATGGATCACACAGTCCCATTTGGCTGGCCGCTTAGCGCAGCCAGCTTGCACTCCATTCCCCACTGTACGTACCTCTTGGATTCTTGGAACTTCACAGCAAATCCACTGAGTCACTTTCCTCCTTTACCCAGCACTGCTGTCCCTCGAAGCTTCCCTGCAATTCCGTGAAGCCAATCCTGTGGGAGAACTACCCACTCGAGTGATTCAGGCTGCCTTCTTTATCTCTCACTCTAAGAGCAGAGAGCCAGGTCATCCCTAATCCGCCATTTTTGACAATCCCATTCCTGATTTTTAAATGCTCTAATAATGCTTGTTGGGTTATTATGAGGATGAGATCATACCTATGGGACATTTATCAAAGTGCCTTTCACATAGTGAGTCCTTGATACATGCCAGCTGTTGTTAACTGAAAATTTGCTATTGTAACAATTAAAGCTCATGGTAGTCACAATCATTTGGAAAAAATAAATTCATTGTGCAAGAGATTAATAATGGTTACCTAATTTTTCAAACTACAATCTGAATTAGTATATGTTATATAGACATAGATATGTAATAATATCTATATTAGAACATATATAATATATATAAGTTTCTATCTATAATAAATGAGTGTATTATCATACCTGATCATCTCACACTTTGTATTATTTGCCAAACTCCCAAAGGTATTTGAGTTTATTTATAAGCCCTGATCTATATGATAAAAAAATTTGCCTAACTGAATTTCATTTGCTGAATTCAATTAACTAATATATGTAGGTGAAACAGATGGCCGACTATTATAATATAATATAAAAATTTCATATACCTCTCTCACATGCAAGACTTTTCTTCCTTTTGATTCACCAATGACTCAATATCCATGTTAAAAAGTACTGTATTTTATTTTAAGCCACAAAGCTTTCATACAATGAGTGCAGTAGCCCATTATGCGGTACCAGTACCAACTGTAAGTGCACAAGCAGAGTTTTATCACCTCTGTATCTAAAGCACCCCCATATTGTTCTCAGGATATAGGAACAGTTCTATTTGAGGACATAGGATATAGGAATATTATTAAATAGAACACCCAAAAAGGAAAAGTTGAAAAATATCACTGGTCAGGAAGGTTCAGAAAATGAGGAGAAAATGGGGAAGAAGTTGAGAGTATCAGAGACTAACATTGCCTTTTATTTTTCCTAAACAAAAATCTGCCTATTCTTATTTACACAGCCCCTTATTTTGTTCACATCCTCTTTTAATTTTTTTTTTATTTCGGCATATTATGGGGGTACAGATTTTAAGGTTTCAATAAATGCCCATTTCCCCCCCCCAAAAGTCTGAGTCTCCATCATGACCATCCCCCAGATGGTGCACATCTCACTCATTATGTACGTATATTCCCCCCCGCCCCCCTTCCACCTGCCCAATACCCTATTACTGTAGTACCTATGTGTCCACTTAGGTGCTAGTCAGTTAATACCAGTTTGCTGGAGAATATATTTGGTGCTTGTTTTTCCATTCTTGGGATACTTCACTTAGTAGTATGGGTTCCAGCTCTAACCAGGAAAATATAAGATGTGCTATATCACCGTTGTTTCTTAGAGCTGAATAGTACTCCATGGTATACATATACCACATTTTATTAATCCATTCTTGGATTGATGGGCACTTGGCTGCTTCCACAGCCTTGCAATTATGAATTGTGCTGCTATAAACATTCGAGTGCAGGTGTCTTTTTTGTAGAGTGTCATTGGATCATTTGGGTAGATGCCCAGCAATGGGATTGCTGGATCAAATGGTAGATTCACTTGTATCACTTTAAGGTATCTCCATATTGATTTCCACAGAGGTTGAAGTAGTTTGCAGTCCCACCAGCAGTGTAGGAGTGTTCCCCTTTCTCCGCAACCACGCCAACATTTATTGTTTGGATATTTTTTGATAAAGGCCATTCTCACTGGGGTTAATTGATATCTCATTGTGGTTTTGATTTGCATTTCCCTGATGATTAGAGATGTTGAGCATTTTTTCATATGTTTGCTGGCCATGCTTCTGTCTTCTTTAGAAAAATTTCTGTTCAAGTCCTTTACCCACTTTTTAATGGGGTTATTTGATTTTTTCTTGCTGATTTTCGTGAGTTCTAAGTATATTCTAGTTATCAGTCCCTTATAAGATGCATAGGATGCAAAAATTTTCTCCCATTCTGTAGGTTGTCTGTTTACTTTCATGACTATTTCTTTGGCTGTGCAGAAACTTTGTAGTTTGATCATGTCCCATTTATTTATTTTTGTTGCTGCTGTAATTGCCTTTGGGGACTGCTTCATAAACTCTTTGCCAAGGCCGATGTCTAGGAGAGTGTTTCCAACTTTTTCCTCTAGAGTTCTTATAGTTTCATACCTTAGGTTTAAGTCTGTTATCCAGCGTGAGTTGGTTTTTGTGAGAAGTGAAAGGTGTGGGTCCTGTTTTAGCCTTCTACAGGTGGCTATCCAGTTTTCCCAGCACCATTTATTGAAGAGGGATTCTTTTCCCCAGCGTATGTTTTTGTCTGCTTTATCAAAGATTAGATGGCTATATGAGGATAGTTTTATATCAGGATTCTCATTTCTGTTCCACTGGTCAATGTTCCTATTTTTGTGCCAATACCATATTGTTTTAATTACTACAGCTTTGTAGTATAGTTTTATATCTGGCATATTAATGCCTCCCATTTTGTTTTTGTTGCCTAGAATTGCTGTTGATATTTGGGCTATTCTTTGGTTCCATACAAAGCGTAAAACTATTTTTTCTATATCTGTGAAGAACGCTGATGGGATTTTAATAGGTATTGCATTGAGTCTGTAGATCAGTTTGGGTAGTATAGACATTTTGATGATATTGAGTCTCCCGATCCACGAGCATGGTATGGATTTCCATCTGTTTACATCCTCTGCTATTTCCTTCCTCAGTGTTTCATAGTTCTCCCTGTAGAGGTCTTTTACGTCCTTGGTTAAGTATATTCCTAGGTACTTTAATTCCTTTGTTGCTATTGTGAAGGGAATTGAGTCTTTGATTTGGTTCTCAATTAGATTGTTGCTGGCGTATATGAATGCCTCTGATTTCTGTGTATTGATTTTGTATCCTGAGACTTTACTAAATTCATTGATCAGTTCCAGGAGTTTCTTGGTTGAATCTTTGGGGTTTTCTAGATACAATATCATATCATCAGCAAACAGTGAAAGTTTGATCTCTTCTGCCCCTATTTGGATACCTTTGATTCCATTTTCCTGTCTGATTGCTGTAGCCAAGACTTCCAGCACTATGTTGAACAGAAGTGGAGATAGTGGGCAGCCTTGTCTGGTTCCAGTTCTAAGTGGGAATGATTTCAATTTTTCCCCATTCAGTATGATGTTGGCTATGGGTCTGTCATATATGGCTTGTATCATTTTTAGGTATGTCCCTTCTATGCCTATTTTCTTCAGTGTTCGTATCATGAAAGGGTGTTGAATTTTGTCGAAAGCTTTTTCTGCATCTATTGAAAGAATCATGTGGTCTTTGTTTTTGCTTCTGTTTATGTGGTGAATTGCATTTATAGATTTACGTATGTTGAACCATCCCTGCATCCCTGGGATGAAGCCCACTTGGTCGTGGTGGATTATTTTTTTGATAAGTGTCTGGATTCGGTTAGCTAAGATTTTGTTGAAAATTTTTGCATCTATATTCATTAGGGATATTGGTCTGTAGTTTTCTTTTTTTGTTGCATCCTTTCCTGGTTTTGGTATCAGAGTAATATTCGCTTCATAAAAGGTGTCAGGGAGGTTTCCGTTCTTCTTGATGTTGTGGAATAGTTTCTGCAAGATAGGTACTAGTTCTTCTTTGTAAGTGTGGTATAATTTGGGTGTGAAGCCATCTGGACCGTGACTTTTCTTTTTAGGGAGATTTTTAATTGCTGTTTCTATTTCAGCTGTTGAGATTGGTCTGTTCGGTGAATCTATTTCTTCCTGGTTGAGCCTAGGGAGGCTGTGTGTTTCTAGAAATTTGTCCATTTCCTCCACATTTTCCAGTTTGTGTGCATAAAGATTTTTGTAGTATTCATAAATTGTATCTTGTATCTCTTTGGGATCAGTTGTGATATCTCCTTTTTTGTTCCTGATGGAGCTTATTAGAGATTTCTCTTTTCTGCTTTTCGTTAGCTTAGCCAATGGTGTGTCAATTTTGTTTATTTTTTCAAAGAACCAACTTTTTGTTTTATTAATCTCCTGAATAGCTTTCCTGTTTTCAATTTCATTTAGTTCTGATTTGATCTTGTTGATTTCACTTCTTCTGCTGGGTTTGGGGTTGGTCTGTTCTTCTTTTTCCAGCTCTTTGAGTCGTTTCATTAGATTGTCTATTTGTGATCTTCTTGACTTTTGGTTATAGGCATTTATGGAGAAAAACTTTCCTCTCGGAACTGCTTTAGCTGTGTCCCAGAGGAGTTGATAACTTGTCTCTCCATTGTCGTTTTCTTCGTGGAAGTTTTTTATTTCCGTCTTGATTTCTTCATTTACGAAGTAATCATTTAGTAGGAGGTTGTTTAATTTCCACGTTTTTGTGTAGAAATGTGAGTTTCTGTTAGGGTTGATTTCTAGTTTTATTCCACTGTGATCTGAGAAGGTACATGGTATGATTTCTATTTTTTTAAATTTCTTGAGATTTTCTTTGTGTCCTAGGATATGGTCAATCTTAGAGAATGTCCCGTGAGCTGATGAGAAGAACGTATATTCAGTGGATTTTGGGTAGAATGTTCTGTAGATGTCTGTCAGACCCAATTGTTCTAGAGTTTTGTTTAAGTCCATTATTTCTTTATTAATTTTCTGTTTGGAGGATCTGTCTCGTGCCGTCAGTGGGGTGTTGAAATCTCCGGCGATTATGGAGTTGCTATTAATCCATTTGCCTAGCTCCAGTAAGGTTTGCTTTATGAATCTGGGTGCACCTAAGTTGGGTGCATATATATTTAAAATTGTTATCTCTTCTTGTTGGACTGTGCCCTTCACCATTATATAATGACCCTCTTTGTCTTTGACTACTTTTGTTGGTTTAAAAACTAAATCGTCTGAAATTAGAACTGCCACACCAGCCTTCTTTTGGCTTCTATTTGCTTGGAATATTGATCTCCACCCTTTTATTTTTAGTCTATATGCATCCTTGCAGGTTATATGTGTTTCCTGAAGACAGCATATATTTGGCCTGTATTTTCTTATCCATTCAGCCAGCCTATGTCTCTTGAGTGGAGAGTTTAAGCCATTCACATTTATTGAGAGAACTGATAGGTAAGGTAGATTACTGTTCATTCTGTTGGGTTCGATGTTGTTGCTATGATTTCTGTCTTGAGCCATTGTAATATCTGGTCTTTAATATCTTTGGGTTTTGGTTGTTTTTATATTCGTGGGTTATTATTATGATGTTCCGTGCATAACGCTGTTTTAAGTATTTCTTGTAGGGCTGGTCTTGTCTTGGTGAATTCTCTGAGCCTTTGCTTGTCTGAGAATGTTTTTATTTCTCCTTCATATACGACGCTTAGTTTTGCAGGGAATAATATTCTAGACTGGGCATTGTTTTGTTTCAAAAGAGTGAGAATGGGGCCCCAGTCTCTCCTTGCTTGTAAAGTCTCATTAGAGAAGTCTGATGTTATTCGAATTGGCTTTCCCTTGTATGTTACTTGCTTCTTTTGTCTTACAGCTCTTAGAAGGGCCTCTTTAGTTGATACTTTGGTCAGTCTGATGACTGCATGTCGTGACGTCTTCCTGTTTGCGTTGAATCTCCCAGGGGTCCTCTGAGCTTCTTGAACTTATATATCAAGATTTTGAGCAAGGCCTGGGAAATTTTCCTCTATTATATCTTCAAACAGCTTGTCCAACCCTTGAGTGTTGTCTTCTTCCCCTTCTTGTATGCCTATGATCCTCACATTAGGTTTCTTCACATAATCCCACAGCTCTTGTAGGCTTTGCTCTTTTCTCTTGTTTCTCTGCTCTATTTCTGTGACTGAGTTATTTAATTGGAGGGTGTTATCTTCAAGCTCTGAGATTCTTTCTTCTGTTTCATCTACCCTGTTCTTGAGACTTTCCACTGTATTTTGTAGTTCCTTGAATTGATTCTTCATTTCCAGGAGTTCGGTTACACTTTTCTTCATTGTGTCTATTTCTTTTCCCATATCCTGGAGGCTTTTTGTGGTTTCTTTATGTTGGTTATTGAGTTGTTGTTTCCGCTCAGTGAGTGTCCTTATGATCCACATACGAAATTCCTCTTCTGTCATATTGGTTTCCTGATTTTGGTTGGTGTCCGTTTCTAGGGGGCTGGTGCTCCTCTTTGGGGGTATGTTTTCCATTTGGTTCTTCATATTTCCTGAGTTCTTTAGCTGATTTCTTCCCATGTGGATCAGTTGTTGTTTCTTTCCTTAAGTTATTGTTTGGGTATTCACACACCTTGTTTAGTTTCTGAGGCGTTAGGTGGTGTCTGTGGGTGAAATTGGACCACTCCCTGTATATTGAGTCAGTGGGTGCCATGAAAAGTCTGTGCAGGATGCCGTCCCTGTCAGTAGGTGGCGTTTGCTTGGAGGAACAGGCTATGCTGTGGATTTTGTGTAAGCCTGCCCTCAGGCCGTTAGCAGGGGTCAAAGTTCTGTTCTCCACTTCCAGGGAAAGCTGTCAGGGCGGGGCTGGAATGGTCCCGCTCAGCCAGAAAGTCTGGGTGTGCGGGCAGGGCTGTCTGAGACCCGCAGTCTGGAGCGGGCCTTGCTTCTTTCCACCTTCCCCAAGTACTCAGCTACTCCTGGGCCTCTGCCAGCAGGCCAGACCACAAGCCACCAGGCCTCCCGGGACTGTGATGTCGGCGGGGAGGTTCCCTGCACAGGAACGCCACCTGGGTTGGGCGCACAGCCTCCTCCTGGGAGGAGGGTTGCCCTCTAGGATGCCGATCCGCCCCTGGAGGCACACACACCTCAGTAGGCTGTTCACGTATAACCTTTCTGTGCCCTGGGCAATGCTAGCCCTCGGTGCAGGGGATCTGGTCTGCAGGTCCGACCTCTGGGTCCCAGAGTTCAAACTGTATCCTCACCAGGGAGAGGATTTCTGGTCCCAATTCACCCACAGGGAGCCCAAGCTGGGTCTATGTCTCTCAGCCTCTGAGTCGGCACCGTTCTCCTGGGAACTCAGTGCCGGCAGCACCTGGGAGGGCAGGCGGGTAGAGAGCTCACAGTCTGAGTTCCTCTGAGTCAGCTGTACGGTCCCAAGAGGGAAGGTCCCGTTCCCTGGAGGTGCCTCCGGCTGGTGGCTGTATTGTCTCTCTGGGCAGCCGCGGGTAGGGTCGGTGGAGGGGAGGAGGAGGCAATATGGCGCCTGCTGCGCGGCTCGGGTCTGTGCACAGGGAGGTGCCCAGAGGAAGTTGGGAACCTGGTGCCACATCTGCTACAGGCTCACCGCTGGCTGGCGGCGGCGGCGGTCTCTGGGCTGGTGTCCGCAGGTCTCTCCACCCGCTGGGGAGCCCACCAGCAGTCCCAAATGCAGGGGAGGGGAAACAGCAAATCCACATACCCTTGCCACTGGTCTCCGGGCTGCTCTCGATCCTCTTTTAATTTTATTTAGAGGTATCTATCCTCCATTGTTTGGATGTTGATTTTGTCTTCATAGAAATAATATGGACCCTCTAAGCTGAAGCAAGAATTTTGTTGCTGAGGGAGTTTCTGCCGTCGATGTTTCATGGATCTTCTCAAGCTGACCAGGTTTGTCCATTCAGCTTTTCAAGACTAAATAATTCCTATTTCTTTGAACTTCAGGTCATCCCCACTCCCAATCCTAAGACACAAGAGCATTTTGGCATTTTACCCCTAAAGTACTTGTAATGACCTGGGTCTTACTTCTTTGTCTGAAATTAACACTTCTTATGACTCTGGATTCTCTTTCCTTGTGCATGTCTGGGTTTTTTTTTTTTTTTTCTTTGTTTTTAAATCTGTTTCTACCTTGTTAAATGACTTTCCCTAGACCCTTGGTAGACTGTCCCCAGTCCCTTGCTGGACCATCTGACACAAATACCCACATCCTATGTCACCATGGTGTTCCATCCTAGACATTAGACAGCCACAAATTCACCCATTTCTGGTATGTTATTTATTATAACCCATGAGTATTTTAAAGTGATATTGTGTGTGATTTTCAAGAAATACAAATGATTATCAATAGAAAGGTGTACCTAGGCTGCTTGGTAACATTTTTTGTGTGAATGTAAAGGAAAAAATTTTTGATGTATTTTTTCCCTACCTGAAAAGAAAAATCTCAGAGAGGGGAACAGGAACAGGGAACATACAAATCCTCACACATGGCCTGGATTTGTACTATAATAAAATGTATATACCTGTGACTTTCTATTATTTTGTGTTATAAAGAGGCATTAATCTCTCTTTAGACCCAATTGTCAAGTTGAAACATCCTAACAAGCAGAAGCCCGAAATGTGAGAATTTTTAGCTGCATAGGTATGCCCCTTAAAAAAATGTTCTGTATATGAGTACACATCAGATTTTTTCAGTAAATGTATCAGGCCATGAGGTTGACAGGATTCATGTAATCAGCCATGCAAATGCCTCTAATGGAAGCTTTTTAATTGCTTTGAAGCACAATCCATCATAATTACATTTTCTGAGAACAACAAAAAAAGATACCATATCTTAAATTATAAGTTTCCTATGTACTGAAGTATATATAGTCTTTTACTTTCCTTTTATTTTTTATGTTCCTCTACACTCTTAATTATTGATATTTCTGGCAGGAAGAATATGCATACAGGTTTCATCCTTTTTAAATGACTAAAATCAATTTGAAAGATGCCCTATATTAGGAAGCCCTATGGAATGCTGTTGAAAATACACATCTGCTGGGTAATTTTTTTCATGTAATTATGTAAAATCAAATCTTCATTTAAAAAGGAAAAAAAATATAATCCCCAGTACTAGGTTTTGCAAAATATCCCCAAGCAGATTTTTTTCCTAAGTGAGTTAGAATTATTAATAAACTGAAAAAATACCATCACAAAAATTCAATTATTTCCTCCCCTTTCATAAAGGGGTGTAAGTAACTGCTCTTTAGTTAAAATCTATCACTATGTGCAATGTTGCATTTGATCTAGCAGTCCTATTTTCATTTTCAAAGCTTGCTTTGCTAAATGTGCATGGTTGTCTGCTTATCAATACCCCTTCCCTTTTTTCTCCTAATAGAATCATTATTGTTTCATTTCTTTCTCACTTCCGCACTTAGCCCTTTCTGTTTTCATAGCTGCCCTATGGAAGCCAGTGAGATCAGCAGTGAGGTGTATCAGTTACCTTTTGTTGTGTAACAAACCATCCCAAAGTTTAGTAGCTTCAAACGATTACCATTTCTTTGGCTCATGATTCAATGGGTTGGTGATTTGGGCTGTACTCGGCTGGTGGGTTTTTCATGTCAGCTGGGCTCAATAGTGCCTTTGTGGAATGCTGCCTGGTTGGGGGCATTGATTGGGCTAGAATAGTTTCAGCTGTGAAGATTCCAGCTTCGCTCAAGTTCAGTGTCAGCTGAATAGGTTTCTAAAAGAGAGAGTTGAGGCATAAAATGTCTTGAGGCTGAAAATCAGAAACTCAGAAGTGCCCACTATCACCTCCAGTACATTCTGTGGGCCAAAGCAAGACACAAGGCAAGCCTGGATTTAATGGGTGGGAAGTTGAATCCGTCTTTTCAGGGGAGCAACTGCAAAGTCACATTGCACTGGGAAGGAATACAGAAGAGTAGAGAAATTGTAACCATTTTTCCAAACACCCTATCAAATGAAATTTGCTGAGTCTGTGGGAACGAATTCCTTTCTTTTAAGATCTTTACTTAGGAGGCCATCTTTTTTCCTCCAGATATATTTTTGTTAGGCTGTTAGGATATTTTTGAGGATGTTAGGTCTAAATCCACAACAGCTACCTCCAATATCAGCAAAGTAGAAAGCAAGCACAGAGAAAGAATAAGCCCAGAGAAATAAAGGAGACCCACAAGGTAAGGCTAACTTTAAAGACCATCCTTTCTCCCACCCTTCCCTGGTCCCCATCATCCACAGGCAACCACAAATCTGCTTTCTGCTACTATAGCTTAGCTTCACTATTCTATGAATAGAATCATAATGCACACATACTCTTTGTCTACTTTGTTTCCCTGGTACAATTATTTTCAGATTCTTCTGTGTTTTGCACATACCAATAGTTCATTTATTTCTGAGTAGTGTGCCATTGTACATCACATTGTGTTGATCCACTCAGCTACTGCAAGACATTTGGGTTATTTTCAGTTTAGGGCTAGGACAATAAAGCCACTATGAACATTTGCATACAGGTCTTTGTATGAACAGTTGCATTAATTTATCTTGGATTAATCCAGGAGTAGAATGACTTGGTTATATAGCAAATATATCTTTAACTTTTTAAGAAAGTGCTAAACTGTTTTCCAGAGTAGTTGTACCATTTATACATACTTAACCAGCAGTGTGTGAGAGTTCCATTTTCTCTACATTCTTACAACCATTTAATATGGTCGGATTTGTTTATTTTTTTCCATTCTAAATATATTATTAGTGGTAGCCCATTGTAGTTTTAATTTGTATTTCCCTGATGACTAATGGTGCTGTGTATCTTTTCATGTTCTTATGTACCATCTGCCTACTTTTTTTTTTAAAGTGTTCATTCAAATCTGTTGCCAGTGTTCCAAATTGGTTGTTTGTATTCTTATTGTAGAGTTTTGAGAATTCTTTACAAACTCTGGATATTGGAACTTCATGTGAGGAAATAATTCCCTAAAGGTCTCTAATTTGTGTACATCATCTATGAAAAAGCATTACTAGATCTGTTTATACAGCAAACACCCTTAGAAGATAAATATAGTGTCTATTTAGAGCGGAGAACATGTTTTATTGCTCTCCAGGTTAAATAAAATTAATTTTTTCCTTTGAGAAAATGATGGACTGGATAGTTAGCAGCCACTTTAGTAGATCCAGATTTTCTAGGCTCAGAGATCCTCAGTTGTCATACAAACCTTCTACCTGTCCAGCATCACTGAACTTCTCTGCATCATCTCATGGGACTTGGAGCATCAAAGAGAACCTGAAGCTTAGGCTGCCTTTTGTGGCAAGTCAAAATATTAGCTAACGAGTAGGTTAAAATTTCAGACCTTTCATGGTCCTCAGCACTTTATCAGGAACATGATCTTGTAATATTTTCTCATAGTCTCTGGCTTATCCCTTCACTCAGAAATGTCTTTCAAAATGCAGTCATTCATAATTTAATAGAATCAAATTTATCAACTTTTATTGTATTGATAATGCTTTTTGTGCTTGTGTTATTAAATTACTTGAAACCTTTATCATTATGAAATGCTCTGTTTTTTTGGTAATATTCTTTGCTCTGAAAGCTACATTGATAACAATACAGTAACCTTAGCTGCCTTTTGACTAGCATTTATAGGGTAAACCATTTTCCCTCTCTTTAATTTTAACCTATTTGCGTCTTTATATTTAAAGTAGATTTCTTACAGACAGGACATAGTTTGTTTGGTCTTGATTTTGTATTCAATGTGACAATCTCTGCCTCTTAATCAAAATATTTAGACTTATATGCATTTAGAATAACAATGATATGGTTGAGTTTAAATCTACAATATTGCTGTTTGTTTTCTGTTTGACAATTTGTTTTTTGTTTCTTTTTTTTCTCTTTTTCTGCTTTCAAAAATTATTTTGGTATTTTATACTTCCCATTTTATCTCTTTTGTTTGCTTATTAGCTATACCTATTTGTTATGTTATTTTAGTGTTTGCTTTGGGGGTTGTAATATACACCTTTAATTTATCTAACCCCAACTGATATTACACTTTTTCACAGACAGTGTAAGAACTTTAAATAGTACATTTCCATTTTTTTCCCTTTTAGTCTTTGTCATGTTATTATTGTTCTCCATATGTTATATACTCCAAAACATATTTTAATTGTATTTATTTATACAGTTTATCTTTAAAGTGGTTTAAATCACAAGAAAAATTCTTCACATTTATTATAGTTAGCTTTCCTGGTATTCTTTATCCATTTGTTTTTGTAAATTTTTGTTTTATCTGATGTTATTTTCCTTCTGGCTAAAGAACTTTCTGTAACATTTCTGGTTGTTCATGTATCAATGTGATGACATCTTTTAGTCTTTTAGATCTGAAGTACCCTTTAATATGCCTGTGTTTTTGAAAAGTATTTCACTGGGTGAAGTATTCTAGTATAACTTTTTGTTTTTATAGTATTAAAAAACTGCCTTTCCATTATCTTATAGCTTTTACTGTTTTCTATGAGAAATTACTATCATCCTTACCTTTGTAATGTACCTCTATGGAATGTATATTTTCTATTGGGCTGCTTGATAGATTTTGGTCTAGTCTCCAACCGATTTTCTTTTTTTGTTATTTTTTGTTTCAAAGTATTCTGGGGTACAAATAATTTAGGTAACATGAGTCATTTTATAATGCTTGAGTAATGAACATAAGAGTGCCCATCACCCCGATATTGTTCATTACACCCAGTAGGTAGGTTTTTGCCCATCCCCTCCTCCTTCCTCCCCACTGATTGATTTTTGTTAAGTTTTACTTCCCTATATGGACATGTATGCTCATAGGTTAGTTCCAATTTAGTAGTGGTACATGTAGTATTTGTTTTTCAATTCTTTAGATACTTCACGTAGGATAATGGTCTCAAGTTCAATCCAAATTGCTGCAAATGGCATTAATTCATCCTTCTTTTGACTGGGTAGTATTCCATGGTATACATATGCCACATTTTGCTAATCTGCTTATGAATTGATGGGTACTTATACTGATTCCACATCTTTGCAATTGTGAATTGTGCTGCTGTAAACATTCCAGTGCAAAAATGTTTTGGATAAAATGACTAATTTTCCTTTGGGTAAACACCCCACTAGTGGGATTTGCTGGATCCAAGGGTAGGTTGAGTTTTAGTTCTTTGAGAAATTTCCATATAGTTTTCCATAGAGGTTGTACTATTTGCAGTCCCACCAATAATGTATAAGTGTCCTTTCTCTCTGCACTCACACCAGCATCTATTCTTTTTAGACTTTTTAATAAAGGCCATGCTGACTAGAGTAAGGTGATATCTCATTGTGGTTTTAATTTGCATTTCCCTGATGATTACTGATGTTGAGCATTTGTTCATCTATTTATTGGCAATTTGGCTATATTTTGAGAAGCTTCTGCTCATATCTCTTGCCCACATTTGAAATAATCAAATAATATTTGATTGTTTCTTGCTGATTAGCTTGAGTTCTTTGTAGATTTTGGTTATTAATCCTTTATTGGAGGTATAGCTTGTGAATATTTTTTTCCCATTATGTAGGTTGTCTGTTTGTTCTGTTAATTCTTTCCTTGTCTGTGCAGAAGTTTTAACATTTAATCAAGTCTCATTTATTTATTTTTGTTGTTGCTGTGATTGCCATTGGGGTCTTCTTCATAAATTCTTTTCCTAGGCCAATATCTATAAGAGTTTCCCCCCCATTTTCTTCTAGAATTTGTATGGTTTAGTAGCTTACATTGAAAACACTTATCCATCTTGAATTAATTTTTGTGAGTGGTGAGAAATATGGATCTTGTCTCATTCTTCTGCACATGGCTATCCAATATTCCCACCAGCATTTATTAAATCAGTATTCTTTTTTTAATTGTTTTATTTCAGCATATTATGGGGGTACAAATGTTTAGGTTACATTTATTGCCTTTGATCCACCTGAGTCAGAGCTTCAAGGGTGTCCATCCTCCAGATGGTGTATACCGCACCCATTAGGATGTAAATACCCATCCCCAGTGTATATTGTTGTCTGCTTTGTCAAAGGTCAGTTGGCTATATGTGGATGGTTTCACATGAGTATTCTGTTCTCTTTCTTTGGGCTGTGTCTCTATTTTTGTGTCAATAACATGCTTTTTGGTTACTACAGCCTTATAGTATAGTTTGAAGTCTGGTAATGTGGCACCTCCTTTTGCTTAAGATTGTTTTGGCTATTTGGGCTCTTTTCCATTGCCACATGAAGCATAGAATTATTTTTTCTAGATCTGTGAAATATGACATTGGTATTTTGATGGGGATTGCATTGAATCTGTAGATCACTTTTGGTAGTATGGACATTTTAACAATATTGATTCTACTGATCTGTGAGCATGATCTATTTTTCCACTTGTTTGTATAATCTGTGATTTCTTTCCTCAGTGTTTTCATAGTTTTCTTTGTAGAGATCTTTCACCTCTATGGTTAAGTATCTTCCCAGGTATTTTATTTTCTTTGCACAGCTGTGAATGATATTGAATCTCTGATTCAATTTTCAGCTTGACTGGTGGTGTTGTGTAGGAATGTTACTAACTTTTGTGCATTGATTTTGTAACTTGAGACTTGCTGAATTTATTTATCAATTTTAGGGTTTTCTAGAAATAAAATCATATTGTCTGCAAGAAGTAGTAGTTTGACTTCCTCTTTTCCTATTTGGATTCCCTTAATTTCTTTCTCTTGCCTGATTGCTCTGGCTAGGACTTCCAGGACTATGTTCATGATTTTTCTGTATGTATTAAGATGATCATATTATCTTTGTTTTTGATTCTATTTATGTGGTGAATCACATTTATTGATTTATGTATGTTGAACCATCCTTGTATCCCTGGGATGATGCCTGCTTGGTAATGGTGGACTATTTGTTTTTATATAACGTTGAATTTGGTTTGCTAGTATTCTATTGAGGATTTCTGCATCTATATTCATAATGGATATTGGTCCTCGGTGTTTTGTCATTGTTGTTGTTGTTGATGTTGTATCCTTTGCTGGCTTTGGTGTCAAGGTGATACTGGCTTCATAGAATGAGTTGGGGAGAATTCTCTCTTTCTCAATGTTATGGAATAATTTCTGCAGATTGGGTACCAATTCTGCTTTTTAGGTCTGGTAAAATTCAGCTGTGAATCCATGTGGTCTGAGGAGTTTTTTATTGGCAGATTTGTTATTGCTCCTCTAATCTAATTGCTTGTTATAGGTCTGTTCAGGAGTTCTAGTTCTTCCTGGTTGAATCTTGTGAGGTTGTCTGTTCCCAGAAATTTGTCCATTTCCTCTGTGTTTTGAGGCTTATGTACATAGAGATTTTCATCGTGTTCATAGATGATATTTTGTATTTTTGTGGTATCAGTTGTAATATCTCCTTTTTCATTTCTGATTGAACTTACTTGAGTCCTTTCTATTCTATTCCTGGTTAACCTAGTAAGTCATCTATCAGTTTTGTTTGTCTTTTCAAAGAACCATTTACTTGTTTCCTTTATCTTCTGTATAATTTTCTTGCTTTTGATTTTATTAGGTTCTGCTCTGACATTAGTTAAATAATGTTCCATGTGCTGATGAAAATAATGTATGTTCTGTAGTTCATTAAATGTTCAGTAATAAAATGACCTGTAAATGTCTGTTAGGCCCATTTTTTCTAGAGTCACATTTAAGTCCAGTGTTTCTTTGTTTTCTGCTTTGATGATCTGTCCAGTACTGTCAGGGGAGTGTTGAATTCCCCAGCAATTACAATGCTGCTTTTTATCTCTTTGCTTAGAGCTAAAGAGAGTTTGCTTTATGAATCTAGGTGCTAATGTGTTAGGTGCCTTAATATTTAGTATCGTTGTGTCTTCTTGTTGAATTGCTCCCTTTACCATTATATAAGGACCATCTTTGTCTATTTTTACTATTTTTATTTTAAAGTTAATCTGCTATGAGAATGGCTACACTTGCTTTCTTTTGATTTTCATTTACATGGAACATTTTTTTTTTCCATTCCTTTACTTTGAGTCTGTATGGGTCTTTGTGGGTTAGATGTGTTTCCT
Organism: Microcebus murinus; assembly: GCF_040939455.1. Taxonomy (NCBI): domain Eukaryota; kingdom Metazoa; phylum Chordata; class Mammalia; order Primates; family Cheirogaleidae; genus Microcebus; species Microcebus murinus. The sequence goes on from NC_134106.1 coordinate 110,669,390, forward strand.
GGAGACAGCAGACAATTGGATTTTATTATTTTATCCATTCAAACAGCCTATATCTCTTAAGTAGAGAATTCAAATCATTCACATTGACTGATGGAATTGATATGTAGAGTACACTTCTATCCATCCTGTTGGTTAGTACTTTATTACTTTGTTTTACCTCATGTATTATTGGTTTATAAGAGATATGAGCTTTAGCTTTTGGGTGTTTTTATTCTGGTGGGTGACTATTGTGCTGATCCAGACATAATGTTCTTCTGAGTATTTCTTGCAAGGCAGGTCTGGTCTTGAAAAATCCCCTCAGTGATTGATTGTTCAGAACAGTCTTTATTTCCCCTTCATATATGAAACTTAGTTTGACAGGACACAAAATTCTAGGCTGGCAGTTCTGTTTAAGAAGACTGAAGATACTCCCCCACCCCCGATCCCTTCTGGCTGGTAAGATCTCAGTTGAGAAAACTGCAGCTAGCCTGATGGGGTTTTCTTTGTAAGTTACTTGGTGTTTTCACCTATGGCTTGCGTGAGTTCCTCCTTTGTGTTAACTTCGGCTAGTTTTATGGCTAGTGTCTTGGTAATTGCCTTTTTGCAATGAATCTCACAGCCCTTGAGAATTTTCTTCTTCACCCTCAAGGATGCCCATGATTCTTATATTTGGCTGTTTTACATAATCCCATATTTCCTGTAGGCTTTGCTTATTCCTCTTAATTCTCTGTTCTTCATGTTTGATTGAGTTAATTCAAAAGAGTTGTCTTCTAGCTCTGAGATTCTTTCTTCTGCCTGATCTAGTCTATTCTTAAAACTTTACACTGTGTTTTATATTGCCATAAATGAATTTTTCACTTCCAGAAGTTCTCGTTCTCTCTCTCTCTCTCTCTCTCTCTCTCTCTCTCTCTCTCTCTCTCTCTCTCATATATCAATCTCTTTAGTGAATTTTTCAGTCATTTCCTGAATTATTTTCAGGCTTTCTTGAGTTAGTTTTCCATTTTTTCTTGGATAAGGTTGAGCTTCCTTACAATCCATATTTCAAATTCTTTCTCTGTCATTTCCTTATTTTCATTTATATTTCTATCCATTGCTAGTGAGCTGGTTTTCTGTTTGGGGGTGTCTTTCACTCTGATTATTGTGATGGCATACATAGTTTAATCTCTGAGGCGGTAGGTGATGCTTTGGGGTGAGAATCAACCACACCCTGTATGACTGAGTCAGCAAATGCTGTAAATGGCATGCAAATTGATCTCCCTGTCAGTAGGTGGCACATGCCAGAAGGTACAAGCTGCAATGTTGGTTTTGGTTCTGTGACTGATTCTCATCCCTCAGGAGAAGCACTTGAATGTATCAGGTGTTAGGTGGATCCCTGGAACTTCCAGATGAGTCCTTATTCTCTGCCATAGCAGAAGCAGATGGAGGAGTTCAGCTGGGCAGGGCTGGGTTGAGTGAGTTTGCTCTTAGGCTCCACAAAAGCTGTCAATGTGGCTGTATCAGCAGGGGTCAAAGATCTACTCCCAGCTTCTGGGTAAAGCCATTAGGGATGGGATGATGTGACTCTACCCAACCAGAATATCTGCTTGTGGAGGTAGGGCCATCTGATATTCATAACCTATTAGTCTAGAGCAGTCTTCCCTCTTCTACCCACTCTCCTGTTCCATGGTCTTCTCCTAGCATTTGCCAGCAGGCAGGAGCTCAAGCCAGCCAAGCTTCCCCATGAATGTGCTGCAGGCCTGGAGATTCCCTGCCCAGGAGCCCAGCCTAAGCTGATAGGGCAGCCCACTGTGGCAGGAGGCATGCCCCATGAGCATACTTCAGTTAGGACCCCCACTAAACTCTTTCCCAGATTTGTCCAAATTGGCTCCCTTGCCTTCTGATACTAATTCACTAATATCCCTTCTGTGCCCCTAAGCAATGTATTCACGTCCTGGGGGTATGGGATATGACCTTAAGGCCCATCCCTGAGTCCCTAAAGACCATGCCAGAGAGAAGCATGATGGTCCCAAGTTGCCCACACATTGTCCAAGTAGGTTTGATGTCCTTCCACCTTGGAGCATTCCCCCTCAGATGGAACCACCAGGCAAGCAACACCAGGGAGGGCCAGTGAGCAGGGAACTCACAGTCTGAACACCCCTCAGTCTTCTCTAGGACCCCAAGAAGAAAGGTCTGAGTACCACTCTCTGTAGAAGCTATAGTATGGTGGCTCAATTGTCTCTCTCAGCAGTCACAAGTGGGGGAGGGGAAAGGGAGGAAAAGCATCTGGTTGGAGGTAAGGTAGCACTTTTGTCTCTGTCCCATTCCAGGAGGCAGCCTGTTCAGAATGTCCAGGCTCTGGAGTCACACAGATCACTCAGGACCCACTGGACCCCTGTGGCTCCTGTAGTCCACACTGGAATTGGAAAATGTCTGTGTGGGAACAAGCAAGATAAAACCTGAGGGATTTAAGCCCCCTGGGGAGGACAAAGGTGCATGGTGGCTAGACAGAAAATATGGAACTGCTGTCCCAGTTTGGGTTGGTAGTGATGGTAGGAGCTCCGAAGGGGTTGGGAACCTGGTGCCGCTTCAAGAAGAAGCTCTCAGCTCACAGGTGGCAGCAGCCTCTGGGTTCACATGGGTAGAAAGTCTCTCCAGCAGCTCAGGAACGCACTGATTGTCAGAGATGCAAGGGAGAGAGAAATAAGCTGATACACTTACCATTCTTACTGGACTATAAGCTTCTCAGGGGTTGATCTACACTGGTATCTTGCTCTGTCCTGTTCTGCTCTGCAACTTCTTCACATAGAGTTTCCTAAAGATTCTAGCACCCCTTCTTCAGATCCAATGTGATCTATGTTTATCTGTTTGTTAATTTTTTCTCTTTCACCTAAAACTTCTTCTTACTAAGATGCTCCAGCAGCTGGTGTTTCTGGTGAGCCATCTTGCCCAGTTTTCCCGAATGAATTTTTTGTAAATGGTGAGAGAAATGGATCCTGTTTCATTATTCTGAATGTGGCTACCTAATTTTCCCAGAACCATATCATAGAAAGAATATATCTCAAAATGATAAAAGTCATACATGACAAACCTACAGACAGCATCATAGTGAATAGGGAAAAGTTGAAAGCATTCCCACTAAAAATGGGAACAAGACAAGAATGTCCACTGTCGCCACTTCTATTCAACATAGTGCTGAAAGTCCTGGCAAGAGAAATCAGGCAAGAGAAAGAAATTAAGAGAATCCAAATTAGGAAAGAGGAGATCAAACTATTTCTTTTTGCAGATGATGTGATCTTATACCTACAAAACTCTAAAGAGTCTGCCAAGAGAATCCTGGAATTGATAAATAAATTCAGCAAAGTCTTAGGTAACAAAATTGATGTACACAAATCAGTAGCATTCCTATATACAAATAATAGTTGATATGAGAGTCAAATCGATTACTCAATACCATTCACAATGGCTACAAAGAAAATAAAATAACTAGGAATATACTTATCCAAGCAGGTGAAAAATCATTACAAAGAGAATTATGAAACAGTGAGGAAAGAAATCACAGATGATATAACCAAGTAGAAAAACATTTCATGTTCATGGATCAATAGACTCAACATTGTTAAAATGTCCATACTACCCAAAGTGACCTACAGATTCAATGCAATTCCCATGAAAATACCAACATCAAATTTCACAGATCTAGAAAAAAATAACTCCATACTTTGTGTAGAAACAGAAAAAAGCCCAAATAGCCAAAACAATCTTAAACAAAAGAAACAAATCAGGAGGCATCACATTACCAGATTTCAAACTATACTACAAGGCTATAGTTAACTAAATCATCATGGTATTGTCACAAAAATAGAGACATAGCCCAATGAAACAGAATAGAAAACTTGGATATAAAACCATCCGCATACAGTCAACTGATCTTTGACAAAACAGACAACAATATACATTGACTGGTTTTAAGTAATTTGATTACAAAATATGCATTCCTGTAATTTTTTCCTTATTTTGTTTAGTTGGAGTTTGTTGAGATTCTTGGATCTGTGGGATTATAGTTTTCAACAACTTTGGAAAAGTTTATTCATTGTTTCTTCAAATATTATTTGGTCTCCCAACATTTCTCTTTCTTCTTTGAGGACTCTAGTTATACGAAGATTTGGCTGCTTGAAGTTCTGCCACATTTCATTGATATTGTGTTGTTGATTTTAGTTCTTTTTTTCTTTCAATTTCTTTCCTTTTGATAGTTTCTATCCTTTTTTTCTGCCATGCCCATTTGCCTTTAATCACATACAGTGTGTTTTTTATCCCAAGCATATCATTTCTATCTGTAAATGTCTGGTTTCATGTTTCTAATATCTTCCATTTCTCTGCTTATTTTGATCAACCTTCCCCAAACTTCTTGAACATATGAAAAATATTCAAAATAACTATTAAACTATCCTTGTTTGATAACTATAACAACTTCATCATTTCTAGTTCAGTTTCAATGGAAGGATGATTTGCCTGAATGAGGGTTTGATTTTATGACTTCTTTACATGCCTGGTGATTTTTGACTAGGTGTCAGACATCATGATTTTATCTCATTTACTGCTAAGTAATTTATATTCCTATAAGTATTCTTGAACCAAACAAATTTAGGACAGGCTTAAATTACTTTAAGTTTGACCCTTTTGGGTCTTACTTCTAAGCTTTGTTAGGCTGAACAATAGCTTCATTTAGTCTGGGGTCAAGTTTTCCTTACTACCAGGCAAAATTCTTATTATTTTCACTGATGTCTCATGAATTATTAGAGGTTTTTTTTTTTTTTTAAAGCCTTTTATTTTTGGGAAGAGGTAATAATCCAAGCTTTGTTTGAATTTCAGAAACTATTTCCTCTAATCCTTTGGTTGGCTCTTTCCTGGGCTTTCAATAGTTAACTCACACATGTGCACTGATTGGTATCAAACGAATACTTGTCAGGGTCCTCATATTCTCCTTCTGTAAGAGTTCTTTCTTCTCCAGTGTTTCCCTCATACTCTAACTGCCTTGCTTTCCTACATTCCCAGAGTTGTTTTCTCAATTTGGGGGGCTGCCACTGTGTAACTTGGCATGGGTTCCTGATGTCTAGAAATATTTTCCATGGATTAGACAGGGAAATTTTTGGGTTTTCTTCATTTCTTTATCAGCTCTCAGGGACAACAATCCATTTCCTGATGTCCAATAGTTTAGTGCCCTTTTTCATCTATTCTGTCTGTTTTTGAATTTTTTAAGGAAAGAATATAATTCTGGTCCTCATTATTCCAGCTTGACTGGGCAGTATCATTATATACTGATATATTTAATGCAACTTTAAAGGACTTACATTCAAAGAGCTATTTGATCACATGAAGAATTGCTTTATTGATCAGGAGCCCAGGAAAAAAGATTATTGTTTTATCACCGAGACCTATAGCAATTTTTCCACCATAGTGCTATACTATGAAGAAACTGAAATAAAAATTTATTTGGTTTTCAATATTTTTGCTGAAAAATGTAAAAGGCCAGTCTAGGAATGATAGGATGTTAACATTTCCTAGCACTGATGTGAAAGCTCAAAACATGAAAGTGATAAGGATAGATGTACAGATCATCCAGATGAAGAATGTCAAGTATAAGATTTTACATTTTTATTTTGATTAATCTATCATCAATGAAAATAGCTGACACTCTATCACATAAAGAATCATATATTTATAAATGTAGAAAAATCATGAAATAATAACTACTAACCAAAATAATTTTAAAACATAATATTATTTAATTACTTTAATTTAAAAGAGCTTTTCTCTAAATATGTTTTCTTTTAAACAGCCAGTTTCTACCATTTAGAAAAATATAGAAGAGCTATTATTACATTAAACTGATAAATCATTCTCTAAGTTTCTTTTAATTATACTCAAACAATTTATAGTTTTTGGATTATATTTTATAATTAGATAGGTCTTTCACCAATACTCAAAGCAGTATTTTTCTTAAAATGCAAGGAGGTGCTTATATTTTTTAGTTAAGTTGATCAAGAACCAGTTAATTTGAAAATTCACTGAAAATAGCTTACATCCAAATGAGAGAAAGATTATATAAACTTTCTTCCCCGTATCCAAATACTTCTAAAAGTACTAAAAGTTAATTTATCCAGTGAATCTTCCAGCTAAATCAACTGTGAATCATTTGAACTTGATGAGGTCTGAAACCATTTCTGTATACTTTTAATGCTAGTTTCCTCTCTTTAACTTTCAATTGTTCCTCCTCAGCAAAAAGTCACACCTTCTCATATTTTCCTAAGGGCTACTTTTATCCTTTTCTTCTTTACATACTCAAGTATCTCTTGTAATTGCTTTGGCAGAAAGAGATTTTTTTCCCTTGGTTTACTTGAAGAGGCCTATGTGAAAGCTACAAGTGTTCCACTCAAAATGTAGCTTCTTTTTGTGGTTGTTGTTATTCAGGATATTAAGGGGGTACAAACATTTTGGTTACATGAGATGCATTTGCCTCGCTCAAACCAGGGCCACAAGGGTGTCCCTCCCCATACAGTGTCCCTCGCCGTCTCCATTAGCTGTGGGTTTACTCACCCCACCTGCTCTAGCCCCCACCCCCAACCTGCCCACCTCTCTGGCACCGAGTATTACTACCATGTGAGTACCTCAGTGTTGGTCAATTAATACCAGTTTGATATATTACATCTATGATACAAGCTTATCCTGAGCATTTTGAAAATTCATAATGTTAGAAGGAAGTGGGATAAAAAAACACACACATAATTTCACCACCAAGAGATAAAGTCATTAATATTTAAAATATTTACTTATAAAATAAGGAGTCCAATTTTATTTTGGCTGCAGATGTGTGTATGATTCATTTACATCCGTACCTATGTGGTTGCTCAACAGATGAAGAAACTCCACTGATTACCTATGTTTCCTTAAGTGTCGAATTTACCAGTTGGCAACTTCATTATAGGTCTTCTGAGCCCTTCTACCCTGTTACAGTACACAGCTTGATGTTTTCACAACTGCATTACTTTCCTTTGCTCACTCCGCTGCCCCTCTTGATTAATCAAAGAGAAAGGTAATTACAAACTACCAAGTGAACTCGACCTATCTTTTAGTCATTGGTTTTTATATATTTGAAGAATGAAGAAACATTCACAAAATTGACTATGAGTCTTAAGTGCTGCAACAAGATGTATGATGAAATTCACTGGTGCAAGATAAAGACCAAGGAGCACCCACTCATGCCCTTCTGATAACAAACTCAGATCTAGATAATCATATAATTGCTTTCCTGAGACCAAGGGCTACAGAGGAGTGGAAGAAGAACTGAGAGAAGATGTTGGAAGAAAATGTTCGTAACCTTCTCTTTCTTTTCTTCACTCCTATAGCCTGTTACCGTATTTTAGCTTCAAATTCTTTTACATTTAATCTCATGGCCATAAATATAATTTCTTCATGATTGTTCATTTCATATTATCTCTTTCATTTAGAATTTTCTTTCCCCCCAGTTTCTATTCTTACATTTTTCTTGGTTTCTTATCCTGTGAAATTGCAACAAACATAATCACTGCCTTCACGGTGAGAACATTATTTGTTAACAGATGGTAGGCTTTCAAAATCTGAATCACTTAAAGTAGAAGACACTGAAAAAGGTAATCGAAATTGGACTCTGCTTAAGACTACAAAAGAAAGGTCATTTTTACCCTTAAGAAGCAAATTAAATTCTTATACAATGAACAAAGTTACTAACTACTAGGAGTGTTAAGGAAAACATGTAGAAAGGCACAGGAATTCATTTATTTCTCTCAATTAGTTAATGGATTTTGAGCATTAGTCATTAGGTTTCTATATTTTAATTAATTTAAGTCATTTATATAATGAAATTTCTGAGCATAAAATATTTCTAATAAGCATTTCATGATTTATGCCATAAGTATTTTGAATAAATTAGTTCAAGTAATTCAGCTCTATTTCAGGAAGGATGTAGTAGGAACTGGAAGTCAAGTGTGATACTGAAATGAGAGAGCTAAGCAAAAAAGTGATGCAGGAAGAAGTGAGACAGTTTCATGGGTAAGTCCCTCTGGCTGTTACTAGCCACAAAGCAAAGGACTGAAAAGAAAATGACCAGGGTTTATAAAATACTGACTTTCATTACATATATTTTTATCTATGAATAATTTTTGAAAATTTTCCTTGTAATTATTTTTATGTAGTTTTGTATAGGTATGTTTTAAAACTAATTGTAAGATGCCTAAAATCAGAAACCATTTTTTCACTATTGTATTAACTTATTATTATTATAAGAGTTATTGCAATGTCTATAAGAACATACCATGACTGGTAGGTTATGTCCTTACCTCTAGCAATGGACCTGGAATGCGGAGCCACTTCCACTTATTCTGTATCCTTTGGTCATTTTTAATTTTTTCAGATTATTTTAGACTATGGTAGGGAGCAATGATTTCCTCTCTGTCCTTCCTTCAGCTTCCTCTAATATTAACATCTTACACGATGATATTGAGTTACGAAAACTAAGAGAACATCAATACCATACTATTAGATAAACTAAAGACTTTCTTCAGATTTTATTATTACCAGTTTTTCTACTGATGTCTTTATCTTCTAGGATCTAATCAAGGATCCCACATGCATTTAGTTGTCATGTCTCTTTAATCTCCCCCTCAGTTTTTCATTGTCTTTACTAAACTTGAAGTTAAAATATAGTCCACTTTTTTTGTAGACTGTACCTCCATTTGGATTTGTCTAATACATAGTATGTGCCTCATAATGATGGTCAATGATGAACCACATATGTGACAGTGGACTGAGAAGATTATAATACTGTAATTTACTGTACCTTTTCTATGTTTAGATACACAAATACTTACCATTGCCTACAGTATTCAGTAAAGTAAAATGATTTACAGGTCTATAGCCTAGGAGCAATAGGCTATACTATATATATATATGCTAGGTGTGTAGTAGGCTATACCTTCTAGGTTTATGTAAGTACACATACACACTATAGTTTTCACACAATGACAAAAATCACCAAATGATGCATTTCTCAGAATGTATACCTGTCAGTAAGTAATATATAACTGTATTTTTCATGAGTAGACTGAGGTTATGCTTAAATGGAAAGAATGCCACTGATGAAATTTTCCCTTCTAAGAATGCGTCATATCAAAGGACATGGTAAGTCAATATTTCTTATTACTGGTGATTCTAATATTGATCTCTTGGTAAAGGTAGAATCCACCAAGTTTTTCCACTATAAAGTTATTATATTTCCCTTTGAAAATAATAAATATTTATTTGGGCAGTTACTTTGAGACTTTGTAACTTAGCTTTTGCCCACTAATTTTACATTGGTGGATCTTGTTTGAAACAACTATTACTGTGGTATACTAATGATTTTATATTTCCCTAATTCTTCCTACATTTATTAATTAGAATTATTCTGTAAGATAAAGTCTCTTCTCCCTCATGTAGGCATAAGTCATAAAATATGAAATGTCTGATATTGAATCAAAAGTTTAGTTGATTATATCTCAAACAAGAAGCAGTACAATTAATCAAAGTATGTTCCTAGACTATCAACACAGTTTTGCCATCTTAATGGTAGCTTATTTATGCCAGCAGTGAAAAAGCCTAGAGAGCGAACAGTGATGAAATCATGAAAGGTGCTTTCCACAGCTTGTTGAGAATTGAATATTTTTCCTTGCAAGAAGTGGTCCAAAGCCTGGAAGAAGTGGTAGTCAGTTGGTACAGAGTATGATGAATATGGTAGATGGCAGAGTAACCTTTGTAGTTTCAGCAGCATTGTTTTTGCAACATGTGTTCTTACAAGAGAATTGGCCTATCTCTGTTGACCAATCTTGACTGCTTAATCACAAGTATCCTCATCATTTCACCCAACTGGTTTCAGTAGACATCTGTTGTATTTGATTAATCAGGTTTCATGAAGCTGTAGTGGATAATACCAATGCTGGCCCACCAAACAGACACACTTAGTTTTTTGGATGAATATTTGGTTTAGGACTGTGTCTCAGCACTGCATCTTTATTCAACCATTGTGCCAAATGCTTACAATTGTCAAAGAGAATCCATTTTTCATCACAAGTAATATGATATAGAAATGGTTCACCTTTATGTCATGACAGTGAAGAAATATAAGCTTTGACACAATTTCTCTTTTGATGCTCATTTAATTCATGCAGAACCCATTTATCCAGCATCTTTACCTTGCCCATTTGTTTCAAATGATTCAATGCTGTTGGAATAGTAATGTCAAAACTTGCTGCTAATTCACACATAGGTTGAGATGGATTCACTTCCCCTACAGCTATCAGCTCATCATTATACACCTTGGTCTCAGGTCACCCACATGACTCATTTTCAAGATTAAACTCACCAAAACAGAACTCAAACCATCAACGTACTGTGTGTTCACGAGCCACATCCTTCCCAGACACTTCATTGATATTTCAAGCTGCCTGGGCTGCATTAATTCCATGATGGAACTCATATTTGAAAAAACACAAATTTTTTACTTATCCATGGTTTCACAAAAATTGCCGTAAAATTTTTTTTGAAAGATAATTGCAAGCCAAACTGCATTTGAAAGAATAAGGATGCACCTCCACAATAAAAAAAGCAAAAACAAAAACAAAACAACAACAACAAAAAGTGTCAAAGTGAAATGTCATAGATACCAACTGTCAAACATAGTATTTAAGGAAACCAGACATTCCATACTTAATAATATACGTGTATAGCGTATAGGCTCACTACTACTTATTTTATTACTGGGTTAAGATTTATTATTGTTATCATTATTATTGTTAAATTGTAGCAGCTATGTCAGTTGGCTCCTGTGCACCTTTGATATCTTCCCTTTTGTTTTTCTTTTCTAGCATGTCCTTGTGTTCTGGCACCATATGTTCCTGACTAATCTCATAGTTTTTTCTGCCCCAACCCGAGAATCAACCATTTCTCCAACAAGCCCTGATTTGTTTTATTGGATTACAGTTTTTAGAAACTGGATTGTCACTGCTTCCAGGTTCCCTCAGCAGACAGAGCGAGGAAACATATGTGTTAATATGTACAGAAAGCCATGCATGTACACATGCACACACACACACACAAATACTAAATAAATAAGTTTTACTTGTAGTTTTTCAATAAAATCTTTCTAATTATCTTTTTTCTGCCCATCATCTATCATCCATTCCTTTGTGTACCATGGTACTAGTCCATGATTAGTCTCAATACTCATCTCTGATTATAGGCACAACTGGGGTTTTCTTAAGATCTTACTGTTCCAGGTATGGTCCATGTACCAGTATCACCAGTTAAAAGCCTGGTGTTAAACATGCAGAATCTCAAGTTCCACCCTAACCCAACTGAGCTAGAATTTGAATTCTAACCAAATTCCTCAGGTGATTGGAATACCCATTAGAATAAGAAAAGCAACTACCTTATGAGAAAAGGAAAATGACTTACTCATTTAGTATCCTCGCCTTAGAGTTTCCTTTGAGTAGGCCCCTTTAGAACAATTCTTGAATGATATAGAATTGTTACTGGCCTCTGAGTGGAGGTTTTCTCAGGTTCTTGGTGTTCATAGGGAAAAGAATTTCAGGACGCACCACATAAGCCAAGCAAGCGACAGCTTTCTATTGAAAGTGAAAGTGCACTCTCAGGGAGGAGAGTTGGAAGGCTCCAAAGAGAGCAACTGCACTGAAAGGGGTGGTTGTACACCTTTTATAGTCTTATTAATGGAGGGGAGAAATACTCACGGCAAAGTGGTTGGCTTTCACTAAGAATTTGGATAGTAATTCCTAGAATTGGGTTCCCTCTCATTTTCATACTCTTTGGTTGTTTGGGAACTGTCCTGGTGATTTCAAGGGCAGAGAAATTTTAAAGCCACAGTGTAAATGATATTGTGATTAGCCAAAGTTCATGCAAGGTGGCAGAGATAGCTGACAAGCTGGTCAAAACCGGTTCTTGCCTGCAGTTGTCAGAACCCTCTAGTTGGCTTCAGCTTAAGAGTTGCTTATTTTAACACCTGCACCTGATCTTCAAGCCCCTGCATCTGCTCTCAGCCCTGTCTCCTACTCAGAATAAGTTGACAAATATCATTGAAATTTCTATAAATGTTTAAACTTCAACTTGAAATAAATGGCATGCTCTAAGATAAGGGCCAGGCAGTCAAAACATGAGTGTTGATGGGGGCAGCACAACCAAATTCAAATATAGTTTTCTAAAAACTGTTGCAGGACAAATAAATAACAGAGGCACAACATGGGGGCCATGAATTTTCAAATCATGCTTTATGATTGACCCTATCACAGGTGATAGGCAAGTTCTAACATTCTATGATTGATCTATGTACAGACAGCCCACCTGGCCAAAGATGTTCGCAGCAAAGCCTGACACAGTTCCCCATTAGAATAACATGAGATCACAATAATATTAAAAATAATAATTACAATCGTAATGTTTAGTGAAGTATTGGGAATTTACTATGCTTGACTTTCATTCTTTCATTTAATACATATAGTTATATAATGAGGTAGGTAATATTATTGCCCTTATCTTACCAGTAAGTAAACAGATGTATAGAAGCTAATTAACTTATTTAAAAACCTCTAGCTTAGCTCAATTTTGCCTGATTTCACAGACTCAATTCTTAACTACTACACCATGCAAAGGTTAGCTGAGAAAGAACACACTAAGCTTTGTAACTACCCATGTATCCAAAAGAAAGAGGATAAAGCCTGATATGCAATAGCCTCCTTCCCAGTCCTAACTCTGATATCAACAGTGTGAGCCTGGGCAAATATTTAACCTGTGTGTCTCAGTTTCTTCAGCTAGAGCTAATAATACACACTTACCTGTAGGGTCTTTGGAGAGAGTAATCACTTACTATAGATGTTTAAATAGAGAAAGATACTGTTTCTTCCTATTATTATTAATATCACCTTAGGTAGCTGTATCTTAAAGCCAAAGTGAAGGGCCCTAAGATGAAAAGACATAAAAAGAGGTCCAATGTGATGAGGGAACAAACATCCAGCCAGATGGAGTACTTTCATGGAGAGCTCTTGCTCATTGCTCATTTTACCTGCAGTAACATAAGAAAGCAAATCAATACACTACTAATTAGACTCAGCTGCCCTTTAAAACCTAAAAGCACTTCAGCAAACAATCCTTCAGCTCAATTCCCCATCCCCCCTTAACCCTTGTTACAATGATTCAAAATACTGAATTTTACTGAAGGATACATTTCATAAAAAACAATATAATCTGCGGGTATATACATACATAATGAGTGAGATGTGCACCATCTGGGGGATGGTCATGATGGAGACTCAGACTTGTGGGGGGAGGGAGGAAATGGGCATTTATTGAAACCTTAAAATCTGTACCCCCATAATATGCCGAAATTAAAAAAAAAAACAATATAATCGAAACTTTCAATGACTTTCTACCTATCAAGTAAACAACTAAGTCTTTGATGAATTAATATATTTCTCTTTCTGTTCTAAAGTATAAGTTTGGAAAAACCAGAGCTATTCCCTGTTGAGATAGATAGAGGGCTATTTAATTGGTGACTGTTTTGGACCTTGACTTGTTTAATATATTATACATTAAAAACATCTAAAGTCAAAGGATGTGCTTTGTAGGACTCAGCAGTGTGCAAAATTGTTTGGTCATTTGTATAGCTGCCCTTTAGACATGCTGTTCAGTCCTGCATAATGTATTAAAAGAAAAAGGAGCACAAATTAAAGGGTATGGTAAAATTAATTGCCACTCACACTAGCAAGCTCAATTGAATAGTGGTATTTTGTTCTAGGATATGTATACGCACAAAACGTGTACCAGGCTCCAAATAGGAAAATGGAGACAGAAGAATAGGAAAAGCAGGTGGTGCAAAAACTGCAATGCAAAGACAAATAAAATGACTTTGATGTGACCTTGTTCCTTTCTCTCTGAAAAACAGAGCAGTTGTTAGTAGGGTGCAGGCCAACTCTGGAGTTAGAGAGGAAGCAAGAGGGAGGGGAAGGTGCCAGGCTCTTTTTCACAACCAGCTCTTGGGAGACTCTCGTGGCTCAGTGCCTGACCTCTCCACTTGCTGGCTCTTTGACGTGTGGCATAAAACGTCAGATTCCTCATCTATAAAATGAGGCTTATTAATATCTACTTCACAATTTAGCTGTTCTGATGATATCTCTTCAAAAACGCCTTCCTGGCTCCCTTGATGAAAATAGCACGTATGTATTACTTTCTATTCTAGTTTTCTTCATTACTTGACATTATATTAAATAAGCAATATTTGTTTCTTTATTTTCTTTAAGATGCAAGCCAAATGAGGGCAGATATTTTTTCATTTCTACTGTATCCCTAGCATGTAAAAGAGTTCTGGCACATAATAAGCACTCAGTTAATGATGTCCATATTATTATTATTAAAAATAAATGAATTAATTGGTAAATAAAAGCCTATATAATCATAAAATACTTGTTCATTAATTGAAAAATGTCATTAAAAACAAACTTAAAATTTTGAATTGGTGAGAAATGAAAGCAAAACTATTAATATTTATTTTTAGCCAATTGGTTGTGAACTGTCCCTTTTTCACCCTTATTTGCCTGGTATTTTCATCTTAGCAGCAGACACATTTAAGGGGAATAAACTGAACTGGTTCAAACAAAATAGCAAAGGCAGCCTCCCTAAGGCTATTGCTTGAGGTTCATTTGGTTATCACAACCAAAAATTATGGTGACTTATTTATAAATAAAGATTAAAGGGTATAGCCAGTTCATTGGAGGATACATCCCTCAGAATCCCAATAACAGGTGGTACTTGTAAAGTGTCTACTATGTTCCATGCACAAGTGTAAGTTCTTTATATAATTACCTTATTTTATTCTCTCATAGGCCCTGTAAGGTATAAACAGTGATCATATGCCTCTTATAGTTGAATAAACTATTGCACTGAGAAGTTACGGAATCTTCCCAAGGTCACCAGTTAGTGACAGATCTGGAATTCAAACCTAGCCAGCATGGTGCTTGGTCCTGTGCTTTCATCCACTCTGCCCTATTGAGTCCCATATGTGCACAAATAGTATACACCCAGGTTTCTGGAAGAGCATATCCTAAGGTAGCCCAGGGTTCTCATGTTACTTTTCAGATCCTGGCATCAACATGACTCACTCTAGTTACTGTCAGTTTCAAATTCCTAGGAAAAAGAAATAATTGGCTTAAGTGTCTGCTTCTGTATTAAGCTATGCCCAATAGTTCAGAGACATGAAATATAGACATAGTATTTGGCGTAAAATTCTTGTGGTAGAAAGCTTTCCCCAGGGAAAAAAATAATTGTTGTAAGCCAAAGAGCCACTCCAAGAATTAATAATGTGTTAAATCGTAAGGATATTATAGATTTAGAAATATGGAGATATTAATAAGCAGAGAAGGAGAGAAATAGCTTCTGTTTAATCTGTGTGACAATTTTGAATGGTGCATATTATTATTTTCATTTTATAAATGAGAAAACTGAGGACAAATAAGCTGCATACCCCAAACTAAAGAGCAAGTAAATAGAAAAGTCAGACGTTTATACACACCTATGGGTTTCTCTAGTATATTATAATCCCTACTTCTCGGTTCAAATTTGGCTCAGAAAATTGGAACTAGAAAAGGATCATAAAGATGGAGGATTTATAAGAAAAGTTTAATAATCCTTTCTTTTTGTGGCCAGTAGAGACAAACACAAGAGGTATACAACAATTGGAAGGGCTTTCCTCTCATTTGCCCCAATATTCCAAAATACCCTTCCAGTGAAAAATTATATTCTTTTCAAATTCCATATTAATTTGACTCAGGTCCATCAATAACTTGATAACCAGTTAACAAAGAAGTCAGCAACTGAATCAGAGAAGATATGAAAAGGAATTGAGAAAAATTGTTAATGGTGTCAGAAGAACTTTATGAAAATTAGATTTAATGGAGTTTAACTGAGCTAAGATAATTCATGAATCCTACAGCACCTAGAGCTAGTGGAGGTTCAAAGAGCTCCACTGCAAAATGCAGGCAGGGAGTATTTATAGACAGAAATAGAAGTGACGGTATAGAAACAGTTTGGTCACAGTTCTGCCTTTGCCTTATTTGGGCATGGTCTGATTGGTTGGCAGCCCATGATTGGCTGAAGCTCAGCTGCTATGATTGGGTGTGACTCAGCTATTTGTTACAAAAATATACTCCCAAATAGGCTTTCAGTTTATTTACATACTAAGGTTGTAGTTATTTACGGGAACTCAAGATACAAAGGCAGACTCAGGCCAAAATTAATTTAATTTAAAAATGGGAAAAGCCTCAGCACACACTGTTCATTTAAATTGTATTGGTGAGAAAATGAAATGATAGAACATCAACTACTGAGCTTGGTTGTTAACAAGCTTCATGATTCCTAATTTGAAATAAGGAAATAATCTATTCTTAAGAAGCTTGATTTTATGAAAGTTGTTAGGAGGAAATGAATCTCCTTCCTCTTCCTCAAATATTGAAGTAATCAAAAAGAATTGTTAGAAAAAGATAAGAATCAAGGACGGTGTGGTGGCTCAAGCCTGCAATTCTAGCACTTTGGGAGGCCGAGGCAGGAGGATGGCTTAAGCTCATGAGTGCGAGACCAGCATGACCAAGAGCGAAACCCTGTCTCTGCCAACAATAGAAAAATTAGCCAGATGCAGTGGCATGGACCTGTAGTCCCAGCTACTCGGGCGGCTGAGGTAGGAGGATCACTTGAGCCCAGGAGTTTGAGCTTGCTGTGAGCTAGGCTGATGCCGCTGCACTCCAGCCCAGGTGACAAAGTGAGATTCTGTCTCAAACAAACAAACAAACAAAAAAAAAAAAAAAAGAAAGAAAGAAAAAGAAAAAAATAAGAACCAAACTATCAGCTGTATTACTAGTGAAAGCAAATTGTATAACAGATTCAACCTGAAGTATAAAATGGCCTCTCTAATCATTTTATTTGAAATTATTCATCCTGTCATCCCAGCAGTTGTCAGACATGAGTTTGCCCTAACCTCTACCCCTCCCAACACACAACACACACACAAGGAAAGTCTATACATGAGGACTACAGGGAGAATAAAGCAGAGGGTCACTAAGTCACTCACAGATAATATTAGCAAGAGCTTCTTCCACCAGGAGAAGCACATTAAGAAGGGGGAAAGGTAGCTGGAATATTTGCTGGCACTGGTTCTAGGTGAAGAAAAGCTACTATTTTATGTCCTGTACAGAGATAACTCAATAATGTTTCTATCTATCCATCTCTTCATCTATCCATCCATCTACCTCTATATCTCTACATATCTGTGAATGTACCTATCAATCACCTATCATAAAAACTCTCTAAGCCTAAAAATCGTGCAGAGATGTTTTTATGTATCAAACCTATTCTTCATATGTAAAACTATGATGACCAAATATTGAAATACTAACTAGAAACATGTGTATGGAGAAAAATGTAATAGGTGAACAGTCACAGCCTGGATTTCAGGGATTTGAAGCCTCCATTTGCTGACTATAAAATCTATTCTGCAGTTATTCAGAACAGGTGCAAATTATTCCAGGTACCTTGCCTTTCAAATATTTAGTAATTTATGGACTTCATTTAGAAGTGAAAATAGTCCACCTTAGGAGAAGGAAGCACATGACAAAGTAATGAGTCTAGAACTAACGCCCTCTAGGGTCCCCAGACTCATTTCAAATGAATGTTTTTAATATCACATTAAATAACAATCAGCACGACACTTTTCAAACATAAAAATCTGTGAAGCACCAATTAGATGGGATAGCTGTTCTGCCGTGTGTAGAGACAAACAGAGAACAGTACATCTGTGTGTCTAACAGACTGTGTTTGAAGTCTCATTTTAAAGACTAAGGAGACCAAGAGTCTCCTTATATCGTAAATAACACCTCACAATTCTACTTAAATTGGGTTCTACAAAGTATAGATGAAGGAAAAATGATTAAAGAGAAATGATTAGACTTGTTTTGTTGTTATTATTGCTCAGAATATATTAAATTCCCTTTGTGGCGACTCTCCCTTCTCCCTCCCCTTACCTGCCCAACTTCATCTATACCTAAGTCAGAAATTTAAGGACCAAGATTTTTTTGCTAAATTAACCTTACTCCCAGAAAACTTTCCATTTGATTGATTGTGGGTTTTTTTTTACACTTTAGTAAGCAAAATAACAGATAAATTATGTTTATTTATTATTTCATTCAAAAATTTCATTAAACACACCCTTGTGCAACAGCATAGCTGTATTTCAGACTCTTTTAGAAAAGTATGGACAGAAATTCACCATTCTACAGCATCATGATTCAAGCAGAGAAAAACAATATTTTGTGAAGGCCTTATAATGTGCTATCCATAAATTTCTCTACGATGATGCTACTTAGCCAGGAATGGGTTTCAAATTTATATGAGATGGTTTTATTAAACACAAATAACACATGCTCAAGTGCAATACCTGGAACTTCTTTTTATGTAAGTCTGAGGTCAGGACAAAGTTATCTCTAATTTGGGAAAAGATTCCCTGTGTGACTGCCATGTACACCTCTGGTTGGGAACTCCTTTCTACAAAGCATGAAAGCCCAAATTAAACCAGAGCATCAGACAGATGTGTACCAGGACTTACTTATTGCAATTGTCTTTCTTCACCATACTCTCTGACCACGAATCACACCGTTGGCCTATATATCGGAATTTAATGTCATTTGGGTAAATGCTTTCCTGTCTGTTGCTCCTTTGTTTAACTTTCAGCTCTTTGCCCTCCTTTCTTCGCTTAGAGACACATTTTAGCATCAATATCCAAGTGTAAGCTGCTCTTTCCTGCTGAGAATTCTAAAAGGAGGAGATTTTTTCAACAAACAGATCTTTGAATGAATATTTTCAGAGTCCAGGATTGGGATGCTCTTAACCGTCTCCATCTGCTTCTGTTCCCTGA
The DNA here is from genome assembly GCF_040939455.1 of Microcebus murinus. Classification (NCBI taxonomy): domain Eukaryota; kingdom Metazoa; phylum Chordata; class Mammalia; order Primates; family Cheirogaleidae; genus Microcebus; species Microcebus murinus. Next base: position 110,688,381 of record NC_134106.1, read on the forward strand.
GATGGCATGACCCCTGTCACTTCATAGGGAGCTCCGTATGCCCTGAGGACATTTTTTTCATTCCTGGAGTTTGCAAGATTGGATTCATGATTTATTCCTTAAGTGTTTCTCAAAAGAGTGCCAATTATGGGTGGAATCCTTCATTTTGCCAAACTCTCTCACTGCAGGATATGTGGCCTTCCTGCCTGTTCCCACTAAATGTCACCAATCAGTGTACAAACTAACTATCTCCACCAATTTTTAAAGCCATTTAATGGGGTGGCACCACTCAAGTGTAGAGCCATTCATGAATCTAAGGGACTTGGACACCCCGCAAATCCTCTCCACATCTCCCTTGAGGGCACAGAGACACCCACCGGGATTGAATCCCAGAAGAGTTCTGGGTACTATTAAGTACTTCTGATATTAAATTTTCTTAAAAGCATATGTATAAGATACACATAAGTGATAAACACTTTTCAACATGCTTTCTATTCTAATAATAACAGCTTTTGAAAAGGATTTCTTTCTAAGGTACAAATCTTTATTAAATAGTAGAAAAAGATGTAGAGTAAAAAAATTTATTTAATTGGAAAAGTTATAAAACATAGAAATTAGAAGTTGACATACTACCAATTCTATAAATACCCTATCTTACAAATACCTTTTAGAAATGAGGAAAAAATCTTTGACAATCTTATTTATAAGAACTGTGCACTTGTTACCTTAGCATGTTCTTTACACAATATGCTCACCATGCTTTACAAGCTTACACAGGTGCTCATCACAGCTCTGATTCAAGCAACTCTTTAACCCTCTTAGTGCGGCAGGCTGATATTTCGATATTTCGGGCCACCGCACTAAGAGGGCTAATGTCTGTGTTGTAATTTCAATGTGAAACTCCTGAGAAATAATGCAATTAACTGACTGACACAGGCCACTGAATTAGCTACGTCACAGACAGCCATTCAGAATAGGCCACTCTTTCTTTATCTCAAGAAGGGTAACAGTGTGGTAGGATTGCGTCCATTCCATGAGAAAGATACCATCTTGCCTTTTTTAAAAATCCTCCTGGTATTATCTTGAAGTGACAGGAAAGAACTGGTATGTGAATTAGAAGGACAAACTTCTTATTTTTTGATTCGCAAGCCTTGGGCAAATCATTGTACTTCTCTGGGCAGATTTTTATTTTTGGTTCTCAAACCTTGGGCAAATCACTGCACTTCTCTGCAATTGTCTTTTCTTTTCTCTAAAACAGAATGTTTCTCAACATATTTTCAGTACCACTTCCTCCACTGCCAAGGAGACTTTATAGAAATTTTTCTAGGCTCCATCTCTGACCAGTTTAATCAGACTTTACAGAATTGGGAACTGGACAGGTACATTTTCCTAAAATTCCACAGCCATTTCTGATTTATACCCCTGGTTCAGACACACAATATTCTAAAACAGTGGTACTCAAATTCCACATGTTTCAGAATCACCTGGGAGCTTTGATAGTTCACAAATTGGTGGGTCCTATCCTCAGAGTTTCTAATTCAGTAGTCTGAAGTGTGGCTGGAGAATTTGCATTTCTAGTAAGTTTCCAGGTGGCATTGGTAATGCTTGTCCCGGGTCCACACATAGGAGAGTGTTGTTCTGAGACCTTGAACTCAAAGTGTGGTCGCCCGGCAGCTTGTTAGAGAGATATCATCTAGAATATTGTTAGAAATGCAGTATAGACACTACCTCCAACCTATTAAATCAGAATCTACTTTTTAACAAAATCCCCAAATGATTCACATACACAATAAAATTGGAAAAGAACTGAACTAAGATTCATTAATTTTCCAATGATTTGAATTTTGATGATAAACTGTTCAGCCTTCTTAATAATGGCATATATTTTATTAATATACTACAAAAGCAATAACTAGCTTTTGTTTTTTAACATGCTTAAAATAAAAACTATTTTATTTTAAACTATCACAAAATCTATTTTTTCACTTCTCTTTGACCTCAGCAATATTTCCTGATCTGATGTTTGAACATAATTTAGTTTTATCTTGAAGCTCTTAAAAACTGTTTCTTTCACTACTTGGCTTTTGGTACACAAAGTTCCACTTAAATGCCTCACTCATCTGCATTGTCCCTGCTGTGCCTGACAGTGCATTTATATTTTATGTTGGTGCTTTTATCCTTTCTCTGTCTACTTCCTGCTGGGTGTTTAGGGAGATTAGTTCATAAAATTAGTATATATAAGATATTATCAAGAAACCCTCCTATAGCAAATATTTCAAAACATTTAATCAACAAAGAATTTTCTTTCATCTGCCTTCTGCCTCCTATCCTGGATAAGAATATAATTTCCTAAATTTCCCTAAAATTGGGTATTAAGGTATGGTTTAACCTCATATTTCCTATTTTATCTGACTTCGTTATCACTTTTGGCTGAGTTCCTAGAGTACTTATTGTAATTTTAGCATTGGATAGCAGCAGAATTGAGCTATCACAAAATAGGTGCAACACAGAACAGCGAATGGTAGATTCACAGTCAAAGCTCCTGTCCCTTCTCCCACAAACTCAGTCTTGAACTGTTGCATCTCCTGCAGAGCTGGAGCAAGTGCTTCCTTAAAATATGTGCTCTGGACCTCACTCGCCTCGCCTTTATACGGACCCTGCTTTCCTGTGTTAGTTATCTGTTGCTGGGTAACAAAGTGCCTCAAATCTTGATTGCTTAAAACCAGCAACATTTCTTATCACGCAGTTTCTATGGATCAGGAGTCTGGGTGCAGCTTAGCTGTGCCCTCCATATCAAGGTCTTTTATAAGGCTAGAACCAAGCTGTTTGTCACCTGGTTGGTCAGGGGCTCCAGTTATCCCAAGGCTTGAGTAGGGAACTAGATAATCCCAGGTTCACTCACATGACTGTTGGCAGGGTTTGGTTCCTCATGGACTGATGGACTGGGGCTTCAGTTCCTTGCTGGCTGCCAGCTGGAGGCCTCTCACTGCTCCTGCGATGGGGTCCTCCCCACACAGCACTTGCTTCATCACAGGACGCAAAGAGAAACAAAGGGACAGAGTGAGAGCAAGCAAGGGAGGTCACAGTCTTTTGTAACTTAGTATTAACAGCAACATGTCACCACTTTTGTCATATTCTGCTCATTAGAAGCAAGTCACAAGATCCACCCACATTCAGGGGCTCCCTGGAAGTCAGCTCAGAAGATTTCTTACCACATCTCCCTTATGCTTCCTAGAAAGCCAACTCTTGCTGCTGCTGCTGCTGCTGCTGCTGCTGCTGCTGCTGCTGTTTTTGTTTTTCTTCTTCCTCTTCTTCTTGTTTGTCTTCTTTTGACCAATTATCATCATGCCTGGAAAAATGGAATGCTATGCTTATTAGTGAATGAATTGATTTGGGGTTTCATTATTTTATTATGTAAATGCAGTCTATCTTTGCCAGGAGATGATCCAGGACTCAGAACTAGCCTGCAATGTCCTTCTGTTGATCATGAAAATCTCAAAGGGCTTCATTAGACAAGGCCATCCTGTGTCTCCAATGGAGCAGGCTAAAAAAGATTAATGTCTAAAATGACCAATCAGTCCCCCATTCTGGCTGATTATGAGCAACTGGTGCTTCTTTACTAATTGCAACATTATGGCCTTATTTTTCTTAGTTTCTAAATAAGAATTATCAAAATAATCATAGAATTACCCAAATTTCTTGCCAGCATCCAACCCAGTACAAAGCCCTATTTCCTTTAACCCTCCTCCAAATCACCCAACTGAAGTACAAATCCCACCAAAATTTATTTCTACCATACTCTTATTGACACGGCGTGGTTTGCCCTGGCGTGCCCTCTCTGCCGTGTCAGCAAATCAGTATGTTAATTTTCTTCAACTACAGGTGATTCTGGTGGTCTTTAACTTAAGGGCATTGGCTCTTCTAAGAGTTCTTCTTAAAACTGATATAAAATAACCATGATGTACTATTTGGGAAGAATTTGTTTGCTACTGTATAATAACCTTTGTGGTTTTTATTGCTTTTTTCCAAATCTTGGTTTATGAAAACACAATAAAGGTGGCAGAATTCTATTTCACTTGGTGTAAGTTACATAGTGATGTTTTTGATTATGGATCATCTAGTTCTGAAAATCTACTAAGGCCACCCTATATCCAGAGGCCAGGGACCATCCTCATTCTTTTTTTCAAATGCTGATGGACTAGTAAGAACAGAAAAAGACTTCCTTAGGAAGTAAGCACAAGTTGTCTACCTCTGAAAGTCTGGTCATTTTCTCTCAAAGCATTCTATGTGGTAACTAGTTAGGTTGGAGTCTAATTTCCCCAGGCTTTAAGTTCACCCCTAATAGAAAGTTCGGCACTTGCAGAGATGTGTTACCTCCGTTGTATTTCCACGATATCATTAAATGTAAAACTTTCAAAAAACTAAATGCTATAAAACTAGATTCCACACCTATAATTATATTTTTCTGAGCCTTAGATTAGTCATAAAGGAATAAAAGCTATCAATACCAAAGTACTTATATTGATGCAAGACAGCTAGTTTTCGCTAATGTTGATTAAATATAAATTGATTTCACTATAGTTAAGAATATAGATAATTTAAATGACACTAATGATTTAGTCATTTTCGATTCCTTTAAATTCTGTTATACTTTAACAAAAATAATATTGTTGAACAATCAATCAGAATTTGAGTAGGTAAATCCTGCTACAAAATTTTCTTGGTACCAGAAGCAAATTTTATCTACCACTCAATAATTTTATAGCTAATCAATTCTTACAAATATATATTCATTAAATTTATCTATTCTTTTAAATGAATTTCTTAGGTTGTAATAGAAATAAGCTTACACCTATTAAATAACCCTTGTACTTTCTTATACTTTTTGAATAAGGAGTGGTTAAGAAGTAATAGAAACTCGATTGAAAACAGTATATAACAGCAAACGCCATTTCTGTATACGGACAGCAGCAATACTTTGTAAAGAATTCTACTTTGGGGGAGGAAGCAGTTGATTGCTTGCTCTTTGTCTTGTTTCCTGTTTTTGCATTGTAAAATTCAGACATAACCATATCTTTCTTGGACTACATTATTAAAGGATTAAAGCACTATTAAAACATTAACTAAGAAGCATGATCAAAAATGTTGATCATAACATTTCAGGTCACATAGCAGTTGGTGGAGGGAAAGGCAAATTAAATTTGTCCACTGCATTTCAGGAAGAATATTTCCCAAAATGTTCCAATCAAATGGAAGCATGTTTTCAAAGCCTAAGATTTGAAAATGGAAGAGGATCAAAAGATCTCAAAAGCATAAATCTGATTAGATGTTGGCACATGATAATGAAGAAAACGTAAGTAGATGTGCTATCTTAAAAATCATCAATAAGGCAGCTCTTGCAGGCCCAATTTAATAAGAGTAAGGAGAAAAACATGGTGGAGAAAAGGATGCATAATTTAGGATGAATATAGGAGAGGCACAGATGTCTCAGAATAGTTTATAGAAATAGAGATCCTAGAATAACCAGAGCTTTGTGGGAAAAGGTAAAGGCAAGAAAATGTTTTGTTTTTTTTTTTATATTCAGAGAAATAAGAAAAGGAAGGCATTATAGCCATTGCTTGGCATAGATGATGAGTAACATGACAAATTACAAAATGAGAAGCTTTTCAAATTTTGTTTTTTATCATTCTCTTTATTTGTGTGGCATCATCTTCAATCCAAAATGTTTAGAATGAGCTTTGAAATAAGAGAAAAGCTACAGAAAATAAGTAGCTGGTAGCAGGAGCTTCTAGTTTTCTTATAGCCACTGATAAGTTTCTAAAAAGTAAATGAAAATGTGTTTTATCACTTCATGTGGTGCCTTACATTTCAAATGTTTTTTTTTTTAACAATTTAGTGCTGGTTGTTTTCTCACCCAGAGGAAAATTCTCTCTGTTTTATAGCTACATTTAGGTGATTACTTACACACATTTATTTTTCTACCATAGCTTGGTAATTTATTAGTTTAGGGATATGGCCTGGCTTAGGACATTAGTTTATTTTTTCATGTCTGAAAAACCATTTGCTACTCCACCTTTTATTGGGAATGGTAATTACCTAGTCAGTCCACTTTAGGCTTCATATAGATCAGTTTTATAAGCCAGTATAATCCACATATACCATCTCTTAAACTAAAACAGTATAAGTGAAACATCATTTGGGTTTTAATATATAATGATCCTTCAGTGGGTGGAATCAAATTTATTTTTATTACAGTTTTGGTTCCTGTGTATAAACTGAAATTCAGATATTACACATCCAAACCTTGTCCACCCACTTTATTCCATGCCACAGATACAAATTGCAAACCATGGGCCCCCACAGAGATGCTCCTTTGAAGCAGTCTTGAGAAGGCAGTGAGGAGAGTGTTGAAATGAGCCAGGACTGCAAGAAGCAGAGATGCTCGACGGTCACAGCACTGACATGGCAGGTAGCGAGGTGGCTGACCCGAAGTGGGCAACGAGGAGACGATATATGAAGGCTAATGAGGCATTTGAGGAATCTTTTTAGAGTCCACCGCTCAGTAAGGATAAGGCAGAAGCCTGCTACCAAGAAGTATTGCAGAGAGGGAAGGAAAAGTCGGTGAAGAGTGAGTGAGAGGGAAAAGCCTCACGAAGTAGCCAGACTGTGCACAGCTCGTGATGGAACCATGACGAAAGTCCACCTCGGACTATTTTCTAAAGGAGGGATGAATGAACCACTTGATGGCACAGACATGAAATGTGAATTTATGATTTTCTGTATAAGATGATGAGGAAATTCTGGGAAAGCCATCATTAAAGCCATTTTGTGTTAAATAGACCTTGTTCTTTTCATTGTGGACTTCTTGAAGCCAGGGATACATGATACAAAGTATCTCTCCGTGTGGGTGTCCGCTGTGTGCCCAGCTGAATCTTAAATCTAAGGGTAGAAAAGTTTGGAAGTGCAGAAATTCCCAAAGAAGAAAGAAGAAACTCACACTTATTTCCCCATGCAGAGATAAGCTTGGCTAAATTTTCAGTGCAATTTTTACAGTCTTTTTTTCTGTGCACTTGGAAATTTTACATGTTTTTACAGCATGGGGAATTAAAGAAAATTGTAATTACTTTTCCACTAAATACACTGTGAGCTTTATTGGCCATTTAATCTTTTCTTGCCGCAGGACTTTAATACAAATGCCTGCAAAGTATTTCATAAATGAATAATAATAATGATAGTAACAATAGCAACCGCGTTAAAAATGGCATTTACAGGAGAAGGGACAATAATAAAAAACTGTTAGCAAGAAATCTAAACAGACTACATACTTTATGTAAAATAAATTTCTTAATTACCTCTATTTATTTATTTATTTAGAGACAGAGTCTCACTCTGTTGCCCGGGCTAGAGTGCCTTGGCCTTAGCCTAGCTCACAGCAACCTCAAACTCCTGGGCTCAAGCAATCCTTCTGCCTCAGCCTCCCCAGTAGCTGGGACTACAGGCATGGGCCACCATGCCCGGCTAATTTTTTCTGTATTTTTAGTTGGCCAATTAATTTCTATTTTTAGTAGAGACGGGGTCTTGCTCTTGCTTAGGCTGGTCTTGAACTCCTGATTTCGAGTGATCCTCCGCCTCAGCCTCCCAGAGTGCTAGGATTACAGGCGTGAGTCACCATGCTGGGCCACCTTCTATATATTTAATCCTCTAAATCATGTTATAGGTATTATATGTCACCCTTTTTATAGATGAGAAAATAGACTTATAGATGCCAACCAGTTTGGGAATTTAGGTGTGCATAAACCATGTGTGCAGCTTGTTAAACATGCCACTGCCTGACACTGGCCCAGACCCACTGCATCAGAATTTATGCAGGTCAGTTCCAGGAGTCTGTATCCTTAAGAAGTGCAATGGGTGATTCTCCACCTTTGCCCATTTGGGGAGCCACTTTGTCGGCAACGTTACCTGATTTACTTAAGATTTAAACCTGGTATGTCCGATGCCAAAGTTTGCACTTGTGGCTACTACACTCTTCAGCCTCTGGCTGTGGAATGCCAGGCCATTTCATCTTACATTTTGGTAAATTTATATTGTTTATTAGGTTGAAAGTAAGACTGAGATACAAGTAAAAAAAATTAAAGCATTTATTTGAGCAAAGAGCGATTCATGAATCAGAAAGCACCAAACTGAAAGACGGTTTGGGGCTCTGTTGAACAAGCGCAAGAGACAGGCTTTCACAGGATGAATGCGGAAACAACACAAATGACACCAGACTGGTTTTTGTTATACAGTTGCTGTGTTTGCTTTATTTATTTATTTATTTTTATTTCAGGATATCATGGGGGTACAAACATTTTGGTTATATGTTATGACTTTGCCACGTCCAAACCATAATTTGAGGCAAGTCTTTTTTCCCCCTACAGCGCTCACCACACCCATTAGTTGTGAGTTTACCACCCCCCCCAATCCCTGGAGAATATTACTACCGTGTGAGCACCATAGTGTTGATCAGTCAGTGCCAATTTGATGGTGAGTACATGTGGAGCCTATTCTTCCATTCTTGTAATGCCTCTCTTTGGAGGATGGGCTCAAGCTCTATCCAGGAAAATATAAGAGGTGCTAGATCACCATCGTTTTGTATAACTGAGTAATATTCCATTGTAAACATATACCAAATTTTATCAATAAACTCATGAATTGACAGGCACTTGGGTTGCTTCCACATCCTTGCAAGAGTGAATTGTGCTGCCATAAACATTTGAGTGCAGATGTCTTTATTATAGGATGTCTTTTGTTCTTTTGAGTAGATACCTAATAGTGCTATTGCTGGATCAAATGGTATTTCTAAAAATATACACTGGGGAAAAGAATCTCTTTTCAATAAATGGTGCTGGGAAAACTGGATAGCTACATGCAGAAGATTGAAACAGGATCCCCATCTCTTACCTCTCACAAAAATCAATTCAAGATGGATAACAGACTTTAACCTAAGGCATGAAACCTTAAGAATCATAGAAGAAAATGTAGGGAAGATCCTTTCAGACATCAACCTAGGCAAAGAATTTTTGAATAAGACCCCCAAAGCAATCACAGCAGCAACAAAAATAAATAAATGGGACCTGATCAAATTAAAAAGCTTTTGCACAGCCAAGGAAAATATCATTAGAGCAAATAGACAGCCATGTTTGGTTTATTCTGCTGGAAAGTTCTTGATCATATAAGTTAGTTAGCAGCTTCTGATTGGTTGAACTTTAGGTGTTTTTTTTCTAATACAAGTATTTATAAGAAATAACTCAAGTTACATTTTACTTATTTATGCATTTCTATCAAGGTTAGAAGGTTACTTTAAGGATAAGGTTACTTTAAGGCTAATTTTATCTGCTCAGGAATTTTTCAGGCCTGGTCTCCATTTTTGCTTTAACAATGATAAATAATGCTGAGATGAACAAGCTTGTTCATTAGAATATTTTCTAATTGTTACTTAGCATCAATATCTATAACAAAAGAATAATTCAACAAACACAACAAAGATTACAATTTTGTTATTTGCCATGGTACCAGAAGAAATCTCAGGAATTCACTACAAATACTACTCATATCTGCAAAATTGAAAATTACAGGAACATGTGTGTGTTGGGAGGAGAAAGGGGGGAAAAGAGAGAGAGAGAGAGAGATCTGGTACAAAGAGGGATTAGGCCAGTGTTGGGTCAGTTTTGTACATTTTATCATACTCTGAGCCTTCATCCCCAAAGTGACTTTTTTTTTCATTTTTAGGAATCAAAACTCATTCCTTTTGAGTGAAAATTCCTTCTGGATTTTTGAAGATTTACATAATTTAACATACCATTTAAGGAAGACAACAATTTTAACATTAAAGGTAAGATGCATGGAAAACTAACAGTAGCCACTTATCAAGTAGCCACTTATTCTTGAATTTTCTGAGAATATAAATGACAAAGGAGCAAAATCATGTGACTTACTAAGTACTACAAGGGCATATTTATATAACAATAGAGTTGCCTTATAAAAGAGAGCAGGAGTAGAAAATTATTTGTAAAGCATTTATGATGTGATGTTTAAAGTAGAAACTATATGTAAATATATGTGTGTCTATATCAAGAAGCAGTGCTAATGATGTTTCTGTCTTATCACTCTTTTGAAAACAAGCTACAAATTCTTTGGGATACTGCCTTCACTTTTATTATTTGTTGTCTATATTAAAATTAAATAAAAACTACCTTAAAGGCCGGGCGCGGTGGCTCACGCCTGTAATCCTAGCACTCTGGGAGGCCGAGGCGGGCGGATTGCTCAAGGTGGGGAGTTCGAAACCAGCCTGAGCGAGACCCCGTCTCTACTATAAATAGAAAGAAATTAATTGGCCAACTAATATATATACAAAAAATTAGCCGGGCATGGTGGCGCATGCCTGTAGTCCCAGCTACTCGGGAGGCTGAGGCAGCAGGATTGCTTGAGCCCAGGAGTTTGAGGTTGCTGTGAGCTAGGCTGACGCCACGGCACTCACTCTAGCCTGGACAACAAAAGTGAGACTCCGTCTCAAAAAAAAAAAAAAAACTACCTTAAATTTTATCCACTCCCAATCAAAGAAGTATTTCTATTTCTCTGTAGAGTATGTTCATTGTGTTGGTCCAAAATACTTCAGATGAAATTTTGACATAACAGTTTCATAATATATTCTATTACAGTGACACAAATTTATCTGACCTCTTACACTATTGTCAAAATGTTAGACTTGTCAGACTTATGATATAACTACACTCTAAATTGACATTTTCCTCAGTTTTAAAAAAAAAATCTAGGCACAAATAGACATTAACTTTACCTTTATTTCCTGTTGTATAAGTTTCCCTGGAAATAGTTTTATAGATAAATAGTTGGCTTTCATAAAACTGAAAAGTTTTTAAATCTTGTTATATAAGTATAAAACAAGAAAATATCCAAGTCCAACCAATTTAATAAATATTAAATGAGTGCCTGCTATGTTCCTAGTGTTCTTCTAGGCTCTGCAGTTACCTCAGAAAGATTTCAAAGAACCGTCCGTCTACGGGGATTTCTGTTGGACTGAATGTGACGGGAGCGGAAACAGAAATCAAGGATGGCTCCTGGCTGTCACTTGACTAGGCAGGCACATGTTCATGCTTATAAGATGAGGAAATGTTAGAGAAAAGATTTGTGGAGAAAATTAAAAGTCCTAATTTATAGGCATTATTTTTGAATGCCTGTTACATCCAAATAGACAAATCTGGCACGTGATTGTGTGTTCAAGTCACAGGGGAAAGGTCAAGGCTGCAGAAACTAATTTGAGAGTTCTTAGAACTAGAGTGGATTTGAAGTCATGGTCTCCTGTAGGATTAGGAAAATAATATAGGAAGGAGAAAATCTACAGTTCAGCTTTAAACCACTCCAATATTTAATACTCAAATAAGGAGGGGAACCAATAAGCGAACTTGAGATCTAGTGACAAGGTAGATGAAAGGAAAACCGGATACTGTCATTTCATGGAAACCTTAAAAGAGAGCATGTAGGAGGAACTGCTTGGCTGACTCTATTGAACACTGCTAGGAGTCTAAGAAAAAGCCAAACCCAGTATGACCACTGAATTCGTCATTGGTGATTCTTACTAGAGCACTTACAAGCTATGGAAATGCAGTTTTAAAGAGTATGAGAGATCGGAAAGTGGAGAAAGACAGAGGAAACTCTAAGATTAGTGATTCAAGTAGAGGAATATAATCAGTACATATAGACAGCTCCTCTGTGCTCAATATTCATTCACTGTTGTGCTTTAAAGCTACAATATTTCTTTTCAAAAGCAAAATATTTTTCTTTTAGGGGAAATTCTTAGGAAACCTATAACACTTTACATTTGTCTAATATAATTACTATGCATGAAGTCTTTCAAACTTGATTTGGAAATTCTGTAAGGAAGATAATGTTTTCTCTCTGCTCCATAAGATCTGTGGGCCTAAGAAGGTAGAACAGTATAGTCATACATGTATACATGCTAAGGACAAAGAAACTCAAGGCTATCTGGTTCTTCCACTAAGTGCCTCCCTTTCACCTCAAGTATATACACACATACCTCACAATCACATATAGATGAGTAGGACAGACAGGCAATCATAATATTTTCTTAAAGCAAAAAAAAAAAAAAGATTATATTTAAAAGCATACTGCTTTGAGACTAGAATATATTTATTCAATAAATGCCATATCTGAATGTTGTAATGGAAAGGGCCTGGGTTGCTAATTAGAAAGATCCTGGTTTTGTTCCTGTCCTGACATGAACTAGTTACTGACCTAAGAAAAATAATTTAGTTTCATCTGTGTTTTCTGATTTTTAAAACTAAAGGGTTGAGCAAGATTATTTTGAGGTTCCATCTAGGTTAACGTTCTCTAACTTTAAAATTCTCTGCCATAGTCTTCTGACATAGGAAGATGAGAAAAGATTAGATCTAAGATACAGGGATCATCATTTTATATACAGATTCTATTATTATACAGCTGCTCTGTGTTTCAAAGGCCTTATAGTTTCTAAAATGTGTCCATCCAATGAATTATTTAAGTTTATAATCATGTTTTTATAATAAATATATAACTACATATACATTTTGAATACATGGATCTTTATACAAAAGATTTCTAAATTAAATGTTAGTGCAGTCTTTAATTAAAGCAGTCTTATCACAAATTCCTCAAAGAATAATATTTGCAAAACTTTTAACATGTTAAATCGTATTGGAGTATTTCATTAATGCATAAAAATGCTTAAATTGCAGTTTCTGATTTTGTGATGACTTACTGCAACAAAATCAAATTCTCAGGGAATGACCATGGAATAACAGTAACATATTTTATAAACACCATTTATACAGAATACTGTAAACATTTTTTTTTAGTGAGTGGGCTTTTAAAAAGCAAGCTAAAATTTTATTTACATTTATTTATTTGCTGGTCCATAGCAAGTCTTTTTTATTTGTTAAATCAATGTATATTTAAGTGTAATGTTTACTAAGTGGTAGTTCTTTATAATTAAACTTGATTTCTGGGGAAGTAGATCATTGCTTCCTTACACTGAAACATACTTTCAGCACAACCCTAAAATTTCCATTAGAATACTACTGATGGGTTCATTTTCTGCACTATAGTGGGTCAGATACTCAGAGAAACCTCACCAAATACAGTGTATTTAAAATTGTTTCATGTATTATACTCAAGAGATGGATACCCTAAATACTAGGTTTTCTTTATTACATGTAACAAAATTTCACATGTACCCCATGGACTTGTTCGTAAAAAGTAAAATAAAATAAAATAAAATTTTCATGCCTTGCTGAGCTGCTAATAAAGTAAGGCAAGTGCTCATAGGCTAGAAAGTAGGCAAAATGATAGACTTGGTGTTCTCCCAGGGACTCAACTGATGCTGGTAGCTCATAAGCTAGGTTTCAATACGCCACGCATGTTGGGTTTAGAACATGAGGCCTGGGTTCCTCTAGCTGATGGCAAGTTGTATCAATGTCCCTTGTATCAAGCTAGGACTCCTGAAAGTCAGTATTTTGGTGACAAATAAGGAAAAATGATGTTCGACAAAGAAATTTAAAAAATATTACAGAGAAGTCTTTGTTTAGTAATATCTATAGGAAACTAGTAGAAGTGATTGGAAAATTCTTTTGAAAAATGGGCTTTCAATTCAACAATTCCACTTCCAGGTGTCTGTCCCAGAAAGATTTTACCTTTGTAAAAACACATGAAGGAAGTGAGGGTGGGCACTTATTGATTTCCATACCTAATTTGCCATATTTCACAAGTGAAAATACACGAGAGAGATTTCACCCTCTCGCCCACAGCAGTGTCCTCACCCGCATGGTTTAGCCCGGCCCCTCCCTGCTCTGCCTGGGCTGGAGTCTCCCCCGGTAGCCCGTGCACACTCTGAGTCATTGTGCTTCTTCTGAGGAGCTCAGCAAAGTTTTCCCTACCTACCTGACTTATAAAGTAGCCAAAGCATGTTTGATAACTTTCAAAATATCTTTTCTAATACAAAGAATATAAACTTTCTTCTCCAGCTGAGATAAAATTCCATTTAATATCAAAAGAGACACACTACGGTCTTCACCAGCTGTAGATTTTTATGGATCGTTTTTATGATCTTTGAAAAGGAAGTCAAATATGTTTCATTTTGTCTGGACTTGGACTTTATGAAGCATTGGGATTAATTCTTGCCCCAAATTGTCTGGAAAAGTCAGACATTAGGATGAGATGAGACCCAGATAGCCAAGGTTTTATGTATTGCCAGACACTCAAATATGTCTTTGAACATAAAATTGTCCTGAATGCTTACAATTGTATTACTCAAATAATTCGTTTTCATTACTTTGTGAATGTTGTAGTTGAGAAAAGAAAATGTAAGGAATGTTCAATGTATGTATCTAAGATTTTGAAAATATCTGATTTAGTTTTATTCTTTAATGAGATCATAACTGATTTTTTATTTAGATTTCTCAATTTTAACTAGTTACATAGCTAAGCAGATTTGTCATTTTCTATTTTAATCTTGAGAAAGAAATGTTAATCTACATGTCTATCTCCAGCAATGAACTTTTAGGGCATCTGTCTTGGAACAGAGGTTGCCAACATCACATTACAGGACTGCTGGCCAAACTGTGTTGGGAGGATTTTTTTTTCTCCTCTTGTTAATATGTTTGAAAAGACATCTTGAGTGGAAAATCTCTCTGTACGTAAAAATGTTTATTAAAATTAATAGATCTGCTTAGAATGTTTGTGAGAGCACCAGAGGAAGGGAAAATAATAAAACAAATTTCTAATGCTATATTAATTCTTCTATTTGGAAAAACAGTTTTGAGAGTCTTATTGTACAAGATAATCAAAGACAACAAATGAGACAAATGAGATTTAGAGACAATGCACCTAAGCTTCTATCCTACTTCTGTCCATTATTACCTGTGTGAACTTGAGCACTTGCTTTTACTTCTCGGAGTCTTGATTTTCTTCTTCTATAAATAGATTTAATAACGCCTACCTTGAAGTGCTGCTATGAGGACAAGAATTAAGGTAGACATCTGACACAAGTGAGTAATCAACAAATAGTGACAATGGTATTTTACAAAGAACAAATATTAGGCCTCTTGAAAATAGATATTTATAAAATAATTATTTTGCCTTCCAAAAGAATACTTTACCTGGTTAAAAATTTTCATTTTCAGCAATAAAACTGACATAATAATTTAATGATCCCAGAATTTTATAAAACTTCAATGAGATAATAGACATAAAGTGTTTATAATAACAGTGTCTATTAAAGGATATATGCTCAGAAAATGGCTACTGTTATTAAAGTTATTATTAAAAAATTTCCGGCCGGGCGCTGTGGCTCACGCCTGTAATCCTAGCTCTTGGGAGGCCGAGGCGGGCGGATTGCTCAAGGTCAGGAGTTCAAAACCAGCCTGAGCAAGAGCGAGACCCCGTCTCTACTATAAATAGAAAGAAATTAATTGGCCAACTGATATATATATAAAAAATTAGCCGGGCATGGTGGCGCATGCCTGTAGTCCCAGCTACTCGGGAGGCTGAGGCAGAAGGATCACTCGAGCCCAGGAGTTTGAGGTTGCTGTGAGCTAGGCTGACGCCACGGCACTCATTCTAGCCTGGACAACAAAGCGAGACTCTGTCTCAAAAAAAAAAAAAAAAAAAAAAAAAATTTCCTTTTCAATAAGAAACTCATTCATAAAAAGCAGTTACAATTGGGGTATTAATCATTGAGTAGAGAGTCATATTGGCAGGAGTGCCTAAAGTTCTGAGGCAATGTTCAGCCACTAGAAGACAGTAACCACAGATGTTGTTAAGATTATGCTAAGAATCCTAGACAGGTAAGTAGGTGTTGATTGACAGATGAATAGATAGGGATGATAGTTACATCAATGATGCATACATAGATAGATGACAGGTGCATAAATACATAGATGGTGACAGATAAATTTCAAAAGGGACTTTTAAAATCATCTTTAATGATATATTTCTTGGATAAACAAAGACTAGAGCAAAGATGACAAAATTTTAACTTATTAATTCAGAGTTTTGGGCATTGTTCTCTGTAATCTAAATTTCTCAAGATAAACTTTTAAAGGAGTTAAAATTTTAAAAGAAAAGTCAGATGCATAGATATGTCCCGGTCCCAAGGAGGCACTGTGGTAACACGAGAACGCTCTTGAGACAGAAGCAGAGATTGGGGTGTTGGGAAGACAGGGTTCAGGCAGAGTGGCAGACTAGCTCCACAGTGAAAGGGGGATTGTGTGTCTCAAGCTTGCCTGCCCCAGCCTCTGCCTAGATCTGCTCAGAAACCATGCCCTTGGGTATCACTGGCAGAATCATTTTAAACACACCCACCATTAGAGAACCAGTTCACAGAGGTGACAACGTAAGGGAAATCCTCTCTCCCTGCTCTCATGTTCTGTATTTCTTCAAATAGAAGAGGTCAGCTTCAGGTGCCTTGGATGACAGCCTCTTTGCTTCACAGATGTAAGTCGCATTCCTATTGCTAAGAGAAAAATAAAGTGTCCATCTGCCAAGAGTGACCCTAACCCTTCCTCTGAGGAATTTTTTTGGACGGTGTCCAGAGCCACAGATTGCCTTGAATTTGAAATAAACAAGGTACAAGAAGGTTGTTTAAGAAAAAATAATATTACATGGCAAGCCAAGTAAGTATAGTCTATGTATTTCCTTCTGTAGGGATTCCAATGTGCTTCTTGATTGCTATCTTGATTTCCCTTCATTTTAGCAAAGAAAATCCATATATTCAAACTGCTTTATTTTCTAGCAACTCATGTAGGTTTTGTGTTACAACAAAATCCAACCATGTTATATTTATTTTTCAATTTGGGGTTGAATTAGTTGATTTGTAAAAATTGCCTCAATAAAGTGGCTCCAGACCAGCTGTCAGTTTTTTCTATTGCTTTCCTAAAGGTGTGGAAAGCAAATACATCTGTATAAGTTAGGCATTCTCATTTTTATCAGAAGCTAACAGAGACTCACTACCAAAAGCCTCCACCTTCTTCCCTTATAGACTAGGGAAGGCTGGTAGATATTTCTTTTCAGCATGTGATACAAGTCTTTGTAGATGTTCATTGTTTAAGGAAATTCAACATATAAAATAATTTAGTCAAAATATATGTAGCAGCAATTGCTTATATTTTCTTAAGAAATACATAAGAGTACTAAATAGGTAAACAGGTATTTATTGATTGATAAATAAATAGAATAATAGTTACATAGGTGATAGATGCATATATACACAGATGATTGATCGGTCTATACATACATAGATGATGGGTAGGTAGAATCAAGCTCCTATGTTACTTTAACACAGTGCTTTATAAAATTAGGTTTACAGATTTGTTCTGTGAAAATATTAATTTCATAAAGCAAGAAAGACATGTACCTCAAATATATTTTCTGCTGTAGCCACTTTTGTGTCCTCAGTGGGAAACATTCCCACAGAAAACCAATACTTTATGTTAGGGATAGCCTTTTAGGAACATTAACAAGTTAGGGCATGATGTTCCAACAAAGATAATTAGCACCTCCACTCAACTCTGAAATTGTTCTTTAGAAGTTGAAAAATAACACAATACTGCATAAGCTGATAGAATTTAATTTCAGAATGATGCTGATTATTTTCAGGCAGATTTAACTTTATTAAAAATTATTTTTTATTGGTTTTTGCCACACAAATATTATAAATATGTTGAAATATTGCAACACCCAGACAGATTCTAATCACCTTAGAACTTTCCCCTTTTCCTTGTGCTGGATATAACTCATGATCTTAAAATTCCTACACAATATGATGATTTCTGCACTTCATTCTTCTATATAGTATCTAATAAAATTGTTGGCCATGTTCTTTTCTAGATCATTATTAATTCCTTACCTTATATTTTTGCTGATTGCTTTTCAATGACAAGGAAAGTGCCAAATGCCTTTCGAACACACTTCTATGACAATATTTTAAGCATTTCCCATCAATTTATCAAATTCATCCTCAATTTTGCAATTAAGTGATTCATATTTAAAGGATGGTCCTCATTAATATTTCCCACATTACAATCTCATGAAGAGATTATGTTTACATTGATGTAAAGGGAGGCTAGAAGGGGAAGAAGAAAGGCAGTCAGAAGCAGATCAGAAAGGAGGCTCCCTTAGCCTCATAATTTTGTAATTGTGTGGATATAAGATTAGCAAAGCAATATGAGAGATATAATTAGAAAAATTCAAAGGGTAAAATAAAAACTCTATAGTAGGATTTAAAAAAATAAAGGTAGAGGTTAAAATAGCACCAAAATGGAAAAATATGCATTATGAAGCAAAGTCAATTCAGTTCAACATTGTTTTGCCCATCTTTTGTGCGTTTGGTTTTTTGTTGTTGTTGTTCTTTATTCACATACACTGAGAGTTTACTATGTGTGAACCCATGTCCTAGGAAATGTGAGAAATATTAATAAAAGAGGATATTCTTTCTGTCTCAATCTCTTCATTGCAAAACTGAGAATAAATTTGGTGAACTGGTGCAGTCAGTCATCTTAGACACTCTGAGAGTCTATCTGTGATGCAACAACAACTTTAATCAAGAAAATTAACCCTTGCCAGTACTGAAAACAGTTAATTACTAGCACTCTCTGGTGAAATGTCATATAATATAAAACTACCTCAGAAGAAAAAAATTCAAGGATATGTTGTCTGTCAAATTGTACCACCAAGTAATGCCCTACCATGTTTGTGAGTAGGGCATGTGCTGTGGTGTTTGGTTAATACTTTTCTCTTAAAGTGTCTGTCTTCTGAAATCTCTCCCTAGGGAGGAGACACTGGTCTTCCATGGAATGGAGGAACAGGGCTTTCTATGAGATTTGAAGTCAATGGTGAATAAGTGAGACTTGGGTGCTGTCATATCCCGAGTCTTTCTGGCACCACCAAGGAACAATGAGGCTTGTTCCTTCCTATCGATTTTGGGGAAATGGGATCCAGCTATTTACCAGCATGTCCTGGAAATAGTTCTTCCCAGAGGCCGGGGTCTGGACTCAGTGACCTCTGAAGGTCCTTCCTGACTCGGTGATCAGATGCCATGAGCTGAAACTTGGTATCCTATTGCAAGCCAAGAAATTAAATATTTATAGTTAAATTTTTCATCTAATGATCCTGTTTCCTTTCGTTTCAATTCTAGCGGTTGGTTTGAGAAAGCCTAAAGGTTCTATTCAAAATTTTATGAATCTCTAGGCCCACCAGATTGTTAATTGGGTGGTGTATTCCTATAAAGGAAGTGAGAAATGCCTGGCATAATTGTATGACGTTTGTTTTTTCTGCTCTGCGGGAATTCTCAGGGGTT
Organism: Microcebus murinus; assembly: GCF_040939455.1. Taxonomy (NCBI): domain Eukaryota; kingdom Metazoa; phylum Chordata; class Mammalia; order Primates; family Cheirogaleidae; genus Microcebus; species Microcebus murinus. The sequence goes on from NC_134106.1 coordinate 110,707,762, forward strand.
TCATTAGCAGATGGTTACTGAAAGCTGGCATCCTGGAGTCTGGACTGGTAAATATCATTCTTCTTAATTATTCAGCAACTAGCCTGCATAGGTCAGGTCTCAAGAACAAATATTAATTCAGAGCACCCTGGACAATAAATTTCCTTATGTAGAATTAGGCTTTTATTCTCTTCAATTAAGTAATACTAGGGGGTACATAATAGTTCATCAAAGACACTGTGTATTTACATGTGTGTCACCATAGTGCTAGTAATTAACTATTTTCAGTACTGGTAAGGGTTAATTTTCTTGATTAAAGTTTTTGTTGCATCATAGATAGACTCTCAGAGTGTCTAAGATGGCCGACCGCCCCAGTTCACCAAATTCATTCTCAGTTTTGCAATAGACTAAGACTGAGACAGCTTTACAAACTGGGTATTTTTTAAAAGCTATTTAGTTTCCATTTATACATTTAACTCAGTGAATATATTAATAATAAATAGCTGAACTAATTTAGTGTTTTAGTGAAAGAGTCTTCCTGTAGGGTTGTGATGATTAAATAAATAAGAAGCAACAAGTAAATGGTAGCTATCGTGGTAAGCTTGTTGGTGATGTCCCAAATCCTGGAGTTGATCTAGCTTGGTAGGTTTGTTGGGCCTCCAGTCCTATCCCCACCATATCAAGATTGTGATGCCTCTGATCACATTCGAATTCTGACTCTTTAAAAACAAGCAAATGACACAATAATTAAGAAATATTTCATGAGTTGGTTAATATTGAAATTTAGTGATAGCCATACAAGAATTCATCATTCTACTTTTTTGTGTGTATTTTATATTTTTTAATTTCCTGTAACAACAAAAAAAATTTAAAATCTGTGATAGTTGTGCCCTGATTATGTAAAATGAAAAATGATAAATGTGGTTTTAATAAAAAGTAGTAAATATTTGTTTTACATGATTAGTAGAATTTAGCTGTCATGCTACTTTAGTCAACTTGATGATGGTATGTTCCTGGAGCTTCATCACACTGATGCCAAAGTTCCCATGGAATTGGCATAGCACAGGACAGCCCCCAGCTCCTGAGCTCAAGAGATCCAGCTCTTGTGGCCTCCACTGTGGCAAACAACTGTGCTAGAACCAAGTTTTTTACCTAGGTTAATCTGATTGTAATAACTTTCCAGCTGAATGCAAAGGAAGAGCCAGCTTGATGGTACATCCTCACATTGGTTCTCCCTTCTCCCCATCTTCATTCCACTTGCCCAATCTCATGTTCTTTGGGATTAACTCCTTATTAAAGAGCAGCACATGAGCTTTGCCTCAGGTACTTCAGATTTCATTCACAGCTCTGTTGGAAATTCAATACAGATGGCAGTAATAAAACCAAAATTATGTTAAAAAATCTCATAATTATTTTTCTTCCACTTTATTGAGATGCAATGGACAAATGAAAACAACATATTTAAGGTACACAAGCTGACATTTTGATATACATATGCATCACCAAAGTCAAGCCAATGGACAACATATCCATCATCTCACAGTTAATATTTTTTTCTATCTTTTGTTTTTACAGTAATAGCACTTAAAATTTACTCTCTTAGCAAAATATATCTTTATTAGTACTTTGGGGATATATTTTGTTAATTGATATACTTCATCACCCAGACATAGAAAGAGAAATAATAAATGTGGAAAATAAGATTGTGTATCATCAGAAAGTAAAGATGTTCATAGTTATCCTATTACGGTATTGCCAACGGTTTGAATATTTGTCCCCTCCAATACTCATGCTTATGTTTATTCTCCAATATAGCAGTATTGAGAGGTGGGGTATTTAAGAGGTAACAGCCTTCATGAAGGGATTAATACATTCATGAATTAATGGGTTAATGAATTAATGAGTTAATGGATTAATAGGTTATAAAGGAAGTTGGACTGGTGCTTTATAAGAAGAAAGACATGAGTGGGCACACTCAGTCCTCTTGCCATGTGATACCCTATATTGTCTCAAGACTCTGCAGAGTTCCAACCAACAAGGAGGCTCTTATCAGACATGGTCACTTAACCTTGTAGTTCTCTGCCTCCATAACTGTAAGAAATAAATTTATTTTCTTTATTAATTACCCAGTTGTAGATATAAGTAATAGCAAATGGAATAGGACAGATATATAAATCATGAAGAGAACTATCTAGTAATAGTTTTCAAACTATAATTCTGAACATACACCAAGATAGACAACATTCTGGACTTTAAAACAAACTTTAAAATTTTTGTAAAGAAGACAAAATAATAGCTAACAAACATATGAAAAAATGCTCAACATCTCTAATCCTCAGGGAAATGCAAATCAAGACTACAATGAGATATCATTTATTTCCAGTAAGAATGGCCTTTATCAAAACATCCCAAAACAATAGATGTTGGCATGGATGTGAAGAGATAGGAACACTCCTACATTGCTGGTGGGACTGCAAACTAGTTCAACCTCTGTGGAAAGCAATATGGAGATACCTTAAAGTGATACAAGTAGATCTACCATTTGATCCAGCAATCCCATTACTAAGCATCTACCCAAAAGACCCAATGACACTCTACAAAAAAGACACCTGCACTCGAATGTTTATAGCAGCACGATTCGTAATTGCAAAGTTGTTGAAACAACCCAAGTGCCCATCAATTCATGAGTGGATTAATGAAATGTGGTATATGTATACCATGGAGTACTATTCAGCTCTAAGAAACAATGGTGATATAGCACATCTTGTATTTTCCTGGATAGAGCTGGAACCCATACTACTTAGTGAAGTATCCCAAGAATGGAAAAACAAGCATCACATATATTCACCAGCAAACAGGTATTAACTGAGCAGCACCTAAGTGGACACAGAAACTACATTAATTGGATATTGGGCAGGTGGGAGGGGGGAGGAGGGCAGGTATATACATACATAATGAGTGAGATGTGCACAGTCTGGGGGATGGTCACATCTGAAGCTTAGACTTGTGGGTGGAGGGGGGCAAGGGCATTATTTGAAACCTTAAAGTTTGTATCCCCATAATATGCTGAAATAAAAAAAATGAAAGAAAGAAAAAAAAGAAAAAAATTATGTAATATATATTCTTAGACCATGATGCAATTAAACTAATACATGCTCTTAGACCATAATGGAATTAAGCTAGAAATCAATACAGAAAAATAACTGGAAAATCCCAAAATACTTTAATATTTAACAGTGCAGTTCTAAATAACAAATGTGTCAAAGAAATATTCTCAAGAGGAATGAAAAAATAAAAATGAAAGTATAACATCAAAATATGTGAGATGCAGCAAAAGCAGGGCTTAGAGGGAATGTATAGCATTTAATGAATACATTAGAAAAGAAGATCCAAAATCAATCATCTAAGCTTCTACATTAAGAATCTAAAAAAAGAAAAGCAAATTAAAGTCAAAGCAGGAAAAAAAATAAAAAATTACAGTAGAAACCAATGAAATTGAAAGCAATAAATCAATAAAAATAAAAGGTGATTCTTTGGAAAGATCAATAAAATAGATACATCTCTAGCTAGGCTAACTAAGAAGAAAAGAGCTATGACACAATTTACTAACATCAGAGAAGAAAGAAGGGTATCACTGCAGATCTCACAGACATTAAAAGGGCAATAAAAGAATACTATAACAACTTTATACCCCAGAATTGATAATATAGATGAAATAAACAAATTTCTTAAAATACATAGTCTGCTAAAACCCACACAAGAAATAGATGATCTGAATATCCATATATCTACTAAAGATATTAAATTAGCAATTAATAACCTTCCCAAACAGAAAGTACCAGACTAGATGAGTACACTGGTGATTCTATCAAACATTTAAGAAAGAAATTATTCCAATTTTCTACAATCTCTTCCAGAAGAGAGATTCAGAAGAAATCCTTCCTAGATCATTCCATAAAACCAGCATTATCATAATACCATAAACTGAGAAAGACTTTACAAGAAAATTAGACCAATATCTGACATGAACACAGATACAAAGATCCTCAACAAAATATCAGCAAATCACATCTAAAATGTAGAAAAAGAAGTAGACACCACAGCTAGGTATACGAGTCATTTCAACATTTGAAAATAATGTAATGTAATCTACCACATCAACAAGCTAAAGAAGAAAAACCACATAATTGTATCAATAAATGCAAAAAATAATTTGACAATATCCAGCACCCATTAATGATATAAACTCTCTGTTACTAGGAATAGGCAGGAACTTCCTCATCTAGGTAAAGAACATCTTAAAAAGCCCTTCAGCTAACATTATACTTAATGATGAGAAACTCAAAGCTTTCCAACTAACATCAGGAACAAGGAATGAATATCACCACATACCTCCCTTTTTAACATCTTACTGGGAATTTCAGCTAATCCATTAAGACAATAGAAAAAAAAAAGGAAACAAAAAGCATATACACTGGAAAGAGAGAAAAGAAACTGTCTTTGCTGATAATATGATTATCTATGTAGAAAATCTGAAAGATACAATAAAAAAATACTACGAAAGGGATTAGAGCAAGTTTGCAGAACACATGGTTAATATACAAAAGGCCATTGCTTTCCTATATACCAGTAATGAACAAGTGGAATTTAAAATTAAAAACATAATAGCATTTATATTAGCACCCCCAAAAGTGTGATGCATAGGTATAAATCTAATAAAATATGTAAAATACCTAAAGAAAATCTGATTTAAAAAGTGAAGAATTAAATAAATGGATATTTATTTTACATTAATGAATAAAAATACTTGATATATTTGACAAAGCAGACAAAAACATACGCTGGGGAAAAGAATCCCTTTTCTATAAATGGTGCTGGGAAAACTGGATAGCCACTTGTAGAAGGCTAAAGCAGGACCCACACTTTTCACCTCTCACAAAAATCAACTCACGCTGGATTAACAGACTTAAACCTAAGGTATGAAACTATTAGAATTCTAGAGGAAAATGTTGGAAAAACTCTCCTAGACATCGGCCTAGGCAAAGAGTTTATGAAGAAGTCTCCAAAGGCAATCACAGCAGCAACAAAAATAAATAAATGGGACATGATCAAACTACAAAGCTTCTGCACAACCAAAGAAATAGTCATGAAAGTAAACAGACAACCTACAGAATGGGAGAAAATTTTTGCATCCTACGCATCTGATAAGGGGCTGATAACTAGAATATACTTAGAACTCACGAAAATCAGCAAGAAAAAATCAAATAACCCTATTAAAAAGTGGGCAAAGGACTTGAACAGAAACTTTTCTAAAGAAGACAGAAGAATGGCCAACAAACATATGAAAAAATGCTCAACATCTCTCATCATCAGGGAAATGCAAATCAAAACCACAATGAGATATCACTTAACTCCAGTGAGAATGGCCTTTATCAAAAAGTCTCCAAACAATAAATGCTGACGTGGTTGCGGAGAGAGAGGAACACTCCTACACTGCTAGTGGGACTGCAAACTAGTTCAACCTCTGTGGAAAGCAATATGGAGATACCTTAAAGCGATACAAGTGAATCTACCATTTGATCCAGCAATCCCATTGCTGGGCATCTACCCAAAAGATCCAATGACACTCTACAAAAAAGACGCCTGCACTCAAATGTTTATAGCAGCACAATTCATAGTTGCAAGGCTGTGGAAACAGTCCAAGTGCCCATCAATCCAAGAATGGATTAATAAAATGTGGTATATGTATACCATGGAGTACTATTCAGCTCTAAGAAATGGTGACATAGCACATCTTATATTTTCCTGGTTAGAGCTGGAACCCATACCATTAAGTGAAGTTTCCCAAGAATGGAAAAACAAGCACCACATATACTCACCAGCAAACAGGTATTAACTGAGCAGCACCTAAGTGGACACATAGGTACTACAGTAATAGGGTATTGGGCACATGGGAGGGGGAGCGGAGTGGGTATACACATACATAATTAGTGAGATGTGCACCATCTGGGGGATGGTCATGCTGGAAACTCACTTGTGGAGGGCAGGGGGGAAAAGGCATTTATTGAAACCTTAAAATCTGTACCCCCATAATATGCTGAAATAAAAAAAAAATAAAAATAAAAGACAATAAAAAAAACAGATAAAATTAGGCAAATACTTAAATTCATATAAGGAAACATGGTTAAAAAATGTGTATTAAAAATGGAAAATACCACAATATTTATAAAATCTAGGAGGAAAATATATTTTTAAGAATTACCTACCCATCACATTACTCTCTGTAAGTTTTTTAAAAAAATCTTTAGAATTCATGTTCTTTATACTTTACATAGAGGTAATCAAAAGGTAATTTAGTATCCTCACTAGCAAGTTTGATGAACATTTGTTTATTGTTGATGATTAAAAAGTATATTTTAGCTTCTTAACTAATTTTGTTAACGTTTTATTTAAATTTATAGATTTCTTTTCAGATTAAGATAACACAATTTTCAAGTACTTTTGTTCATAGCAGGCATTAAGATTTGAGGACACTTCAGGTACTCTGGAGCAATGACAAAACATGAATAATCTTTGAATTAACAACATCCATTAACCATGTTCCTCGAGGCCTCCCAGGACCTTGGAAAGGAACTGTGTGTGAGGAAATGGAATATTCTAACTTTAGTAGCTGCACAATACTCCACCTCTTTATGATATTTTTGATTAACATTAATTATACTCTGTGATAATTCTTCACACTCAATCCACCAAAGATAACCTTGTTTTCTTTTAACATAAAATACATGATCATCTTGTCTCCAATGATACAAAAATAAACAGACAGTCACCTCTTAACAAAATATATATATGTATATATTAATAGACCTGAGTCCAAAATATGTAGTATTTGACTTATATAAAATTCTCCTGCAGCTAAAGTTTCTACTATATAATGTCTATCATTATATCATCAAATATACATTGCTTTATATTAAATATAATATGTATTTTTGAAAATATAATATATAGGAAAATTATATGAGTATAAATATTGAAAGACACATCATATAAGACTCTAACATATTTAATATAAAATTCAGTCTATTTTATATAGCAAGCAATTCCTATAAAATAGACATTGGTTAAGGTATTTTGTTAAGAAATTATTACATTTTACAACTTAAAATAGTATGTATTATTTCAGTCTACATTTACATTCTCTACCCAATTTCTTTTAAGTCAGTTACCACTTAAAATTAATATCATTTTATAATGATAAATTATATCAAATTCATCATTTAAAATTGACCAATGCTACACTCTTCTAAATTTTCAGGTCATTAAATATGAAATACCCGACTTTGAATCAAAAGTATAGTTCATTATATCTCAAACAAGAAGCCCTGGTGATTGTAATTTCAGGTCTGTCACTCTTATTACATCGTGTACATTCAAAAGGAAGAGAGAAAATATATATGATAATCATTTCCACTTAACTAATTTTTACTTCTAGCAGCTAAATGTAGGTAGCAATGCAGGGGTGATCTCTGCTTCCTGTACCTTGACATACAAAAGGCTCTCCTAATACTCCACATTCAAACTGAAGAGGAAAATTGAAATCTCTAATGAAGCTGCTGTGTGTATTTATGAATATTACTGAATAAAAACTGCTTGGATGGTTTACCTTAAAAAAAAATAAGAAGCCGTACAGATAATCAAAGTATGTGCCTAAATTATTGACACAGTTTTGCCTTCTTAATGTTAGCTTGTTTATGCCAGCAGTGAAGAAGCCTGGAGAGCAAGTAGCAATGAAATAGTGAAAGGCGTTTTCCACAGCTGAGTGAGAACTGAATATTTTTCCTTGAAAGAAATGGTCCAAAGCCTAGAAGAAGTTGTAATCAGTTGGTACAAGGTCTGGTGAATACCGTGGATGACAGAGTTTCTAAGTCCAGCCTCTGTAGTTTGAACAGCATAGTTTATGTGACATGTGGATAAGCATTGTTTTGCAAAAGGATTGGCCCATCTCTACTGAGCAATCTCAGCTGCTTAATTGCAAGAATCCTCATCATTTCGCCCAATTGGATGCAGAAGACATCCACTGTAATCAATTGATCAGGTTTCATGGACCCCCAAACAGACAACATTAGCTTTTTGGGATGGATATTCAGTTTTGGACTGTGTTTTAGTACTTCATCTTTGTCCAACCATTGTGCTGAGATCTTGTAATTATCAAAAATATTCCATTTGTTCATCACATGTAACAATACAGTGTAGAAGTGGTTTGCTTTTATGTTGTGACAGCAAAGAAAGGCAAATTTCGATATGACTTCTTTTCTGATGCTCCTTTAATTCATACAGAAGCCATCTATCCAGCTTCCTTACCTTGCCAATTTGTTTCGAATGGTCCAATGTTGTTGGAATAGTAACATCAAACCTGGCTGCTAATTCACACATGGGTTGAGATGGATTTGCTTCCACTACAGCTTTCAGCTCATCATTATCCCACCTTGGTCTCAGGTTGCCCACTTGGTTCATCTTCAAGATTGAAATCACAAGAATGGAACTTCTCAAGCCATCGAGGTACTATGCAATCATTAGCCGCATCCTTTGCAAACTCTTTGTTGAAAATTTGAGCTATCTGTGCTGTATTGGTTCCACAACAGAACTCATACTCGAAAATAACACAGATATTTGACTTATGCATGGGTTCACAAAATTGCTGTAAAAGCAATTTGACAGATAATTACAACCCAAAATCTGTGTTTGCAAGACTCATAATAAACTTCATAATAAACATAATAAACATAAAACAAGAATTGTCAAAGTGAAATGTCAGAGATATCAACTGTCAAACTTGGTACTTAAGGAAATCAAAAATTTCATACTTAATAGGTTTTCAAAATTGATCACCAATATCTTCCTACTTTTAATTCTAAAAGTTATTAAAAACTTTGCCACTGTAGACATCTCATCAGATAATTTATATATTCAATATTATTCTCTCTGATCCTCCTCTTCTTCTACAAATTCTCTAGGTAAACTCTTCATTTCATGTTATTAATTTAGGTTGATATTTGTTGAGCAGGAGAAAAGTCAAGATCATCAATAAACTTTGTGTTGCTTTTGGGTCCACTTACACATAAAGGAGAAAGATACAAACATCACATAATTGTCAAAGTGTGGCCTTGTATCATGAATGGTTCTTTTTTCCACATAAAATGTACATTTAGGCAGGACTCAAGCATGGATGATCATAAATGATCCTTGTAACCTAAAATATTTGTACCCCCTTAATATTTTGAAATAAAAAAATGTACATTTAAAGCAAAAAAACATACTTGATATAGTCAAGATGTCAGTTTTTTTCCAATTTAATCTATAGATTCAACATAATCTCAATCAAAATTTCAATAAGTTATTTTGTGGATATTGACAGCTTATTCTAAATTTCATATGGAAATGCAAAAGACCCAGAATAGCCAACATAATAGTAAAGAAGAAAAACAAATCTGAAAAAACATATCTCAAAATTATAAGAGCCATATAGACAAACACAGAGCAAACATCATACTGAATAGGGAAAAGTTGAAAGCATTCCCCCTAAGAACTGGAACAAGACAAGAGTGCCCATTGTCACCACTTCTATTCAACACAGTGCTGGAAATCCTAGCCACAGCAATCAGACAAGAGAAGGCAATTAGGGGAGTCCAAATCAGGAAAGAGGAAATCAAACTATTGTTTTTCACTGACTATATGATCATATATACAGAAAATCCCAAAAACTCCACCAAAAGACTTCTGAAATTGATAAACAAATTTAGAAAAGTCTAAGTTTACAAAATAAATGTACACAAATCAGTAGTATTTCTATATGCCAATACAGTCAAAATGCAAGTCAAATCAAAGACTCAGTACCATTCACAATAGCTATAAAGAAAACAAAGGACCTAGGAATATACTTAACCAAAGAGGTGAAAGATCTCTACAAAGAGAACTACAAAACACTGAGGAAAGAAATTGCAGATGACACAAACAGAAAAACATATCATGCTCACAGATTGGTAGAATCAACATTGTTAAAACATCCATACTACTCATGGTGATTTACAGATGCAATGCAATCCCCATCAAAATTCTGATATCTTATTTTACAGATTTAGAAAAAATAATTCTATACTTCATTTGGAACCAGAAAAGAGCCCACATAGACAAAGCAATCTTAAGCAAAATGAATAAATCTGGAGGCAACACATTATCAGGCTTCAAAACATACTACAAGGCTATCGAAAGCAAAACAGCATGGCATTGGCACAAAAGCAGAGACAAAGACCAATGGAACATAAGAGAAACCCCAGATATAAAGCAATCCATATACAGCCAACTGATCTTTGACAAAGCAGACATTATTATACATTGGGGAAAAGAAGCCCTATTCAATAAATGGTGATGGGGAAATTGGATAGCCATAAGCAGAAGAATGAAACAGGATCCATATCTCTCACCACTCACAAAAATTAATTTAAGATGGATAAAAGACTTAACTATAAGGCATGAAACCATAAGAATTCTATAAGAAGATGTAGGAAAAAACTTTTTTAGATATTATCCTAGGGAGGGAAAGGATTTATGAATAAAACCCCAAAGGCAATTATATGAATAGCAATGACAAAAATAAATAAATAAATGGGACTTGATTAAATTAAAAAACTTCTGCACAGCTGAGAAAATAATTAACAGAGCAAATAGACAAACTAAATAATGGGAGAAAATATTCACATGCTATACATCCAATAAAGGGCTAAAAACCAGAATCTACAAAGAACTGAAGCAAGATAAAAACAAGCAACCCCATTAATAGTGAGAAAAATACATGAACAGCAGCTTCTCAAAAGAAGATAGACAAATGGCCAATAAACATATGGAAAAAGTGCTCTACAGCTATACTAATCATCAGGGAAATGCGAATTAAAATCATAATGAGAAATCATCTTACCCCAGTTAGAATTGCTTTTATTAAAAATTCTAAAAACAATAGATGCTGGCTTGGATGCAGAGAGAAACAAATGCTTATACACTATTGGTAGGACTGCAAATTGTTTCAGCCTCTATGGGAAAAATTGTGGATATTCCTCAAAGAATTAAAAGTAGACCTACCATTTGATCCAGCAATCCACTGCTGGGTGTCTACACAAAGGAAAAGAATCGACCCCAGTGCCCATCAATTCATGAGTGTATCAAGAAAATGTGTTATATGTATACCATGGAGTACTACTCAGCCACAAAAAGGATGACTTAATGCCTTTTGCAACAATTTGGATGAAACTGAAGACCATTATCCTAAGTGAAATATCTAAAGAATGGAAAAATACCACAAGTGCTCCCTATTAAATTGAAACTAACTGATGAGTACACACATGCACAGAAGGAAGTAAAACTCATTGGAAAGCAATCAGGGGGGAGGCAGGAGGAGAGCATGGGTGAAAACCTGCCTAACAGGTACAATGAACACTATTTGGGTGACAGGCACACTTATAATCCTGACTCAAGCTTTAGAAAAACATTTGTACCCCTTTAATATTTTAACCAAGAAAATTTGTACCCCCTTAATATTTTAAAATTAAAAAGGAACAAAATAGAAAGCCTGGAGAAGACCCATGTAAATATAGTCAACTGATCTTGAGAAACAAGCAAAAGCAATACAATGTAGAAAAGATAGTCTTTTAGACAAATGATGGTGGTACAACTGGACATCCACATCAAAAACAATGAATCTAAATACAGATTTACACCCCTCACAAAAATAACTCAAAATGGATCATGACTCTAAATGTGCAAGGAAAAGCTACAAAACTCCTAAAGAATAATTTAGGAGAAACTGTAGCCTGTGGTCCCCAACCCTCCAGGCCACAGACCATGAGGCATCTGTGGCCTGTTAGGAACTGGGCCACTCAGCAGGTGGTGAGTAATGGGCAAGTGGATCTTCGTCTGTATTTGCAGCCACTTCCCATGGCTCGCATCACTGCCTAAGCTCCACCTCCTGTCAGATCAGTGGTGGCATTGGACTCTCACAGGAGCAGGAACCCCACTGTAAACTGCGCATGTGAGGGATCTAGGCTGTGCTCCTACTGAGAATGTAATGCCTGGTGGTCTGAGGTGGAGCTGAGGCGGCGATGCGAGTGCTGGGAGCGGCTGCAAATGCAGAGTATGACTAGCAGAGAGGTTTGACTGCACAGTGAATGTGATGGGCTTGAATCATCCTGAAGCCATCGCCTTCCCTACTCTGTGAAAACATTGTCTTCCATGAAACTTGTCCCTGCTGCCAAAAAGGTTGGGGACTGCAGCTCTAGATGACTGTGGGCATACCGAATACTTTTAAAACAACACATAGGGCACAGTCCACAAATTAACTAATCGATAAGCTAGATTCATTAAGATTAAACACTTCTGTCCTGTGAAAGACACTGTCAAGAAAATGAGAAGACAAGCCACAGAATAAAAGAATATGTTTGCGAAAGACATATCTGATAACTGTTATCTAGACTGTATAAGGAATTTATAAAAGTCTACAATAAGGAAATGAACAACTCAAAAAAATATTATTATTTGAGACAACAGGGATGAAACTAGAAGACATTATGTTAAGTAAACTAAGCCAGACACATAAAGGTAAAAACTCCATGATCTCACTTATATGTTGAATTTAAAAAGTTAAACTCATAAAAGCAAATTAGTGGTTGCCAGAGCCTGGGGGGTGGGCAGAATAGGGGATTTGGTCAAAGGGTTCAAACTTGCAATTATAAAATGAATAAGTTCTGGGGTCTAATGTATAGCATAGTGACTATGGTTGACAATAACATATCACATACTTGAAACGCATGAAGAAAGTAGGTCTTAAGTGTTCTCACCACAAACACATACACACAAATACTAACTAGGTAAGGTAATGGACATGTTAATTGGCTTGATGGTAGTAATCACTTCACAATATATACATATATCAGAGCATCACATTGTACACCTTAAATACATACAATTCTTTCAATAAGCATTTCTCTCAAGCTTTTTGGTTTAATTAAGTACCATGTGTTTATTTTTATTTTTGTTGCATTTTTTTTGAGGTCTTAGTCATAATTTTTTGTCTAGGCCAATGTCCAGAAGACTTAATTTTGCATATGGTGAGAGATAGGGATCCAGTTTCATTCTTCTGCATATGGTTCTTCAATTTCCCCATTTATTGAATAGGATGTCCTTTCCCCAGTGTATGTTTTTGTCTGCTTTGTTGAAGGTCAGTTGGTTGAAAGAAACCATTTGTTATATACTTACTCCAAGGATACATATACAAATATGTTTATGGCAGCATTGTTTGCAATAATAAAAAATTGTAAAGAATTTACATACCCATCTCTAGGGAAAGGAATAAATGGAAATAGATGTAGTCCCAATATGACATACTAAAACAGCAATAAAATAAATGAACTAGTGTAATACCTGTTTATTTAAACATATATTCATCTCAAAACTACAATATTGAATGGGAAAAATGCAAAAAGTTTAAAAGTTTGATATTTCATATGTAAATTTGAAAAAACAAACAAAATATTATATATTATTATAAATATATGTGCAGAGAAATATTAAGCAAGGGCTGGAAATACACACCCCAGATTCATAAGAGTAATTTAGACTGGATATTGGTCCAGGGGAATGAACTTGAACCATCGAAAGAAACTTCAACTTTGTTTCACTTTTTCTAGTTTAATAAAATACTCACACAAATATGACAAAAAATAGTTTTACAATGATCAGTTTGCGGTGGCAGAAATCTGGTGTTTTTAATATTAACCTGTGTACTCTGGTTTTTTTAATACTTTTCTCAAACAGAGAACTAAGACAAAGATATCCTCTGGGGTAGGGATAATTTTATTTAAACTTGAATGTAAACTAATCTTCATTTAGGAGATGACATATATTAGAGTCTAACTTTGACTATAACTGTCTACATTCATGCCTCGCTACTACACCAAGCTCTTTGAAGGTAGGATTCAGATCAGTATTAGCTTTGAAGCTCCTCTAATTCACACATGCGCGTGCACACGCATGAGCACACACACACACACACACCGACATTCGCATATACACGTATAGGGGATGGGAGAGAACGTGTGTTTGGGGATACTATAGAACTTCTTCCCCTGGTTTAACGAGAGATGGTCTCCCATTATGTTTATTTATGCTTCCAAGTAAAATGTCATTTGAAAAAATAATAACTGCTAAAAACATTTTAAGACTTCTGAAATAGAGTATTTGACTAAGTGACACCACATTGGTTAACTACCTATGGCCTCATTCCTACCCAAACTGGCCTTATTATATCATAACGAATTACCAAGTCAAGATAGTCAAAGAAATAATAGTTTATCCAAACTTGTTATTCATTCCATAAACATTTATTGAAAGAATATTATGTGCAACGTACTGTTTGGTAGCAGAAGCTCCTGAAAACCCTTACATTGCAACAATGCAATGTATAAAACTCCACTGTGTTAAAAATGAAAATAGCACCATGTTCTAATGCACCATCAGCAAACAGCTGGCGCAGAAAGTGTGCATATTTTCCTGTGTCTCTTGCTGCACTGTGCACTAACTTGGCTTTCCTTTCAGCCCCACCCTCTCTCTCCTTTGAAACCATGGTCTCCTTGACATGAAAAATGTACTTCAGAAAACCTAATAGCTAATTACATGAAGGGGAAGAAAGTTCAACCCTCAAAGGAGGAACGATTAATTGCATAAGCTTCAACAACAGCTATCACACCCTCAAAACTACTCCTTTACTAAAAATGTTTCCAGTATTATATATATATACACACATATATGTGTGTACACACACACACACACATAGGCACATAAAATTCTTATTTGTTGATTATACCTCAATAAAGCTGAGAAGTTTTTTTTAATAATTTTTTTTTGAAAATGGGCAAAAGACCTGAACAGACACCTCACCAAGGAAGATACACAGATGGCAAATCAGCATATGAAAAGATACTTCCCATTATATGTCATTATGGAAACACAAATTAAAACAATGATGAGATACCACTACAAGCCTATTAGAATGGCCAAAATCTAAAACACCAACAGCCCCAAATGCCGATGAAGACATGGAACAATAGGAACTCTCATTCATTGTTGATGGGAATGCAAAATGGTGCGGCCACTTTGAAAGACAGTTTGGTAGTTTCTTACAAAACTAAAAACTCTTACCATAGGACACAGCAATTGTGCTCCATGATATTTACCCAAACGACCTGAAATCTTATGTCTTCACAATAACCTGTACATGCCAAGTTTATAGCAGCTTTATTAATAATTACTAAAACTTGGAAGCAACCAAGATGTCCTTCATTGGGTGGATGGATGAACTGTGATATTTCAGACAATGTATTCAGACAATGGGATATTATTAGGCACTAAAAAGAAATGAGCCATGAAAGCCATGAAAAGACATGGAGGAACTTTAAATATACATTATTAAGTGGAAGAATCCAATCTGAAAAGGCTAAATACTGTATGATTCCAACTATATGCCATTCTAAAAACTGCAAAACTATGTAGACAGTAAAAGAATCAGTGGTTGTCAGGGATGAATGGGGAGGAATGGATGAATAGATGAAGCAGAGAATAGAACTTTTAGGGCAGTGAAACTATTCTGTATGAAACTGTAGTGGTAAATACATGTCATTACACACTTGTCAAAAACCATGGGATGTCTAGCATCAAGAACAAAGCCTAATGTAAACTGTTGACTTCTGATGACATTAACCTGTCAATGTAAGCTCATCAGCTTTAACAAATGTGCGGCATTCTAACGTAGAACGCTGCTAATGGTGGAGGTGTGCACGCGTGGGGCAAGTGTGGCACTCTGCACGTCCTGTTCAACTGTGCTGTGCATCAAACTGTTCTAAAAAAATAAAGCCCATTTTAAAGGAAAAGAATTTAAATTAAAAAATATATAATCATTTAAAAAATCACTTAGATGACTCCGAGACATACCAAATATTAAGAATCACCAACCTGTGTTTTGGAATAAAATCATACAAGACATTTCATGTCAACTTTTTCAAAGTGTAGGAAGCCAAGGATGCAAAAGTTACTAAATTGTTCCTTTTTAAAGATTAAAGATGTATAATTCACAAGTCTACATGCTATTCCTAGCTATGTCCCTGCCCCTAAGAGGTAAGCTAAGAATGTAAACCTCTTCCCCAGCCTGGTTATGGTATGTCTGCAAAAGTACTTGGATGAATTAATTAACTGACACTACCACTCATATGGAGGCCATTTCTCAAATTTCAGCTGTGCTGCTTAGGGAAAAAAATCCACACCTGTGAGAGCTGGATTTTTATTTCCAGATCTAAGTTAAAATCTCAGTTGGATAACCTTATTCTATTTATGTCAGTTGCACTGATCACGAGAATATCTTATAAACTCCTAAGAATCCTTTATAAATCCATCATAAATTAAAATTATTTTAGTTTATGGGATTTTTTTATTGGTATTAGAATTTGATTTGCTATAAGCATGTTCTTATTATACTGTAAGATGATAATATGGATATTGAATTGTATTGAAAAATTCACAAAGTAAAATATGATTCTTGAGATAGAGCCAGTTAATTTTAGAGAATGAACCCTTTCTACAAGACCTATATGAACTTCTAATTTTGTGATTTGAAATAATTTGTTCTCTCTCGAATTTCCAAGTGCCAACAAGTACCACTGAAGGGAAAATTTACCCTACTACATAAAAGGGGCTCCATCATGAAGTTTCATGTATCATGAAAAATGGGAAATGTACACACTGAAAATTTAGGCCTAATTTTAAATTAACAAGTTTTGCCTCGACCAAAGGAAATTTAGCTAGGGCATACTCCTGACACATACAAGAACAGAGAGAGATTAGGGAAAAATAATATGACATTTAATCAAGCTGGCTTTCGGGAGCTCCAGGGCTTATCTGTCATGTCTGAGGAAAGAGATACAGTCTCAAGGCGAATATGTCATGAAGAAGGTTCAGGACACTTGTTGTAATATACAATCAGCCATGGTAAGTATTCATTTGATAGCTCACCCCTTGAGACTAATTTACAAGATGCAGAGAGAATGATACATGAAAACTAACTTTGCTGTCTCAACTGAGCCCTGGCAAAAGAACAAAGAAAAGAGAACAGTGTGTGGATATAATGAGTTAGGCCTAGAGCAAATTTAAAAGTCATAGTGCAAGACTTTGTGTGTTTATGTACATATGTATATACATACATGCATATCTATACTGATGTGTTTATAAAACATATGCATGCATTATTTGGTTTACATATTATACAGAAAATATTAAGCATAAATAATATTATAGTGTAAACATAAAATTGTCTTATTAAAAATCTATAAGATTCACAGATCTTTGATCTCTATTTTTAAACCCTAAAAGCAATTTTTCAGTGAAAGATGGGATGGCTAAAGGGATATATAATTCACAAAAGAAAAAAAAAACTGTGTAATGAATATTTAAGAAGACACTCAACTTATTGCTAATCAAAATGCTAATAAAAATGAAAACTATTTTACTGATAAAATTAGTAAAAAGAAAAATAATGATACCAAGTATTGGCGAAACTTCAGGCAAATTGGAACTCCCATAAATGCTGCAGGGAATATAAATTGGCTCAACCACTGTGGAAATCGTTTGAAAGAATTCGCAAAATTTAAAGTATCTATACTCTCAACCTAGAAATTATAAACTCCCTAGCAAAATTTTACCTGGAGTAGGGAGTTGTTTTACTACTGAATTATTGTTAATAGCAAAAGTTGCAAATAACCTATATTTCATCACCAGGGAACAAACAAAATGTAAATGTTGTCACATGTTAGAGTTCTATTCCAGATCTATTTAAATGTCTATTTTAGTCATGTTACAAACATAATGTTGAATGAATAAAACAAGTTCCAGAATATGTATATTATAATACGATTATCTGTATATATTTTAAATCCATGTAAAATCATATTTCATGTATATTTTTATATAAAGATAGGGTGGAAAGATATTCACTAAATTCATAGTAGTGGGTGACTTTGGGTATTTGGAGGAATAGAGCAAGAATGTGACTAGGATGAGAGACAGAAGGAATTCCTCTGTATTCTAATGTTTTTATTCTTTAAAGACAGGCAATCAAATATAACAAAATATTATAATAGTAAGAGCTAATTCTGGAGAGGGGTTACATGGGCTCTGGTTATTTTGCACATTGTACTTTTGTATTTTTAAATGTCTTGTAGAAAACAGAAGTAAGTTATCTTTGAGGAAATATTATAAGCACTAACAGTGGTAAGTAAACAAAGACAAAGCCTCATCTTTGGATCTATTTGTCTCATAATTGTCTCTATTATTGGACTAGTGTCTCAAGAACAAACCATGAATTTCTGTATCAATGAAATGGATAACTTTCATTTATTTATTTTTGTAAGAAGTTGGGCATCTCGTAAGTTAGTAAATTTAACTGAAAATGTGAAATAATGCTTATAAGAGACTGTAGGCATAATTAATCTTTGAATACTGAGTTAATTGTGTCTAACCTTGTATGGCATTTAATTATCAAATAAATAAATAAAAGCCTAAGCAAATAAAGCATATAATCTCAGAATTATTGTTTAGGTTTAATTTATGGAAAAACAGAAGATTTTAATACTGTCCCCACCCACCTAAGGTATTAATTAAGGGAATAGTTTCCATTTTTTAAATTATATACCAAATCAGTTTTTAAAAACTAAAGAGCATGCATGATCAGTATATCTATTCAATCATTCATTTGTAATTTATATATATATGCTAATGTCAATTTGTATTAAATACTAGAAAAAGCTTAATGTATTTTTATCTTATATAAATAAAAGTTCTAGTAATCTTATCCTAAACATGCTAATTAATCATCTCTCACTCTACTTGGAGACCACAGAATTATAAAATAACGTATAAATTAATTTTCATCTTTTAGGCCCTCCAAAATGGCCCTATAGATATTGTTCGACTGTGTCTCTTTACTTTTCTGTTTCTACTGCTACTAATAGTTAACACTTACTGACCTGCACAGAAGTGGGTGCTTTTAGCTACTTCCCAGCCTTGTAGTACTCCCTGACATAAAACCCAAGGTTTTCTTGATACCAAATAGTTCACCCTAGCTAACATATGTAAATCCTACTTAACCTTCTTCATCCATCCCTGGGCTGACTTCCTTTAACCTCCTTCCTGTAAGAATTTTGGTCATGGTGTTACTAAATTATTAATCTAATTCATATTACTTTGGATTGATTCTCCTTTATTTTTTTCTTTTTCACATTTTGAAGTTGTAGTTTGCACATTCCTGGAAAGCTCCCTTCAACAGTGCCACGTCAGTGCAGTCTCCCCAGTGCATGGGCCATGTCAGTTTTGCTCAGTATTGAACCTGTAGCACATAGCTGCTCCTTAAAAATTTCCTGAAAGAATAAATGAACCTAAAATTACATGTTTATAGGGAATATTTAATTAAAATATGGGTGAATGAATTTTAGGAATGCACATTCAGATTTATTACATACGAGTTTTGTGCTTTGAACATTTCATACTGTTCTAGGTTACTCTGGATGTCTTCTTTTAGCTAAAGGTAGGAGTAAGAGGAAAAGTAGAAGGATATTTAGTCTAGTGAAAAGTGTCTGACTCCTGGGCAAACACAATCTTGAATTTGATCATCTCTGAGACCAAAGAGTGAATGTACCTAAAATATAACAGTGTGGGCTACTAAAGTCAAATTCTTAATAAATTTTGGGATAAGTTTATATTATTTTTTTAAATGAGCTATAATGGAGTCTTTGGGAAAATGGTGTTTTTTCATCTTCTATCATTGATCAGGGATTTTGTTTGTTTGTTTTAGTCAATATTTTCTTTAAGATAAGGCAAATGCATTTGGTGAAACTCTTCTGTATGTGATCTTTTGTCTCTAAACATCTATAAAAAGGAGGTGTACTTGAGAGTGAACTGATTCTAATTCTATGTAATCTGTTGAAACAGAAGAAAGTTTATTATGCTGACAATGTGACATATAGAAAACTCAATTAGTTTTCCAATTATGATCAACAAAATTTGATTATGTTTTATGACTTCTATAGATAAAAAGCACACATTTTTATATGTTTTCCTTGCTTGTTTTTGCCACCATTTAGTCAGTATAAGGCTAATCTATTTCATGTTTAGCCCCCAAGTAACTGAAGAGTGAACTGTTCAGGCAGGGTGGATGGGAGTGAAGTGGTGGACGTGTACTACCCTTTGAGATATTGCTTTGACCCTATGTGGAGATTGCATGATAGAAAATGAGAGCCAAGCAATGTGTAGAGGAAGCACATTGTCTCACAGCATCTACTGTGTTTCATCCTACTGAATCTTTTTATTTGTGTATTTATTTCACACAGAAAATCAATTGGAAGTCAAACTCCAGACTTACATATTACCGCTTTGTGCCTACTGCCTCAGAAAAAAACCTTCCTCTCCCACTAGGTAGAATTGCTATGTTCAATAACATTGTGTACACTGGAATCTATCTCACCCCATACTATCTCAAGATAGTCTGTGGAGACACATATTTTATTCTATCAATCAGCTTTCCTCTCATGGAGCCCTTAGCTTCCAACATGAGATCTATGGTCTCTCGCTTGTACTTCATTAAAGTAAGAGGTAATTTTTCTCTTTGCACTCTGTGCATTGTCCAACAGAACCCAGGCACGAATCCATATGCTCAATAAATTTTGAAAATTCTTCTGTCCAAAGTATAATTTTATATAGTCACAATGTCTTTATATTTTTTATAGTAAATTTCAATGCTGCAGACAAGACTTTTGAGTCTACTGTTTATGCTTGCAGATAATGTTTCTAGCCTCAGATTCTTATATAAGCACCAAAAATATATGGGAAGGGGTGTAGTGAATAGGATCACTAGAATCTGGACAGTTCTCTTTCCATGTTTGATCCATAAGAATGAGCTTTATTAGCCCAAATGAGCTTATCACCTAACAGCTGACCAGTGATGATTTGAAGATCTTACTTAGTAGAGCTTCTGGCAAGACCTTGCCCCTGGGGCTTCTCTTACATTGGAGTTTTTATGGGTGGGCATTTTCTTAGATGAGAGGCATCTTGAAGAAAAGAAGCAGGGCATTGTTTGTGTCCTCCCCATCAGTTGTGTTTGGCCCCTACCCAGGCCAGCCAATGAAAATGTTCTATCCCACTGGCCATAATAAATATTTTAGGAATAAGCAGCTGACTTCAGCCAACCAAAGAAGACACAGTTACTACCTGGCACTTTAGCCAGATCCTTTGTAAGACAGACCCTCTCTCCCAAGATATAAGCCTTGAGATCCTGGTGGCCATCTCATTGCTACTGAAGGGAAAATATAGCTGAGAACAAAGGAAAACAGAGCCAAAAATTAAAAACAGATATAGTTCTGACACCATCGGAGCATCTGCATCAGTCATGCCATAGTGAACAGACCACTGGAGTTTTCAGTTATTCAATAAAACCCTTTTTTGCCTAAGCTGTTTTGAGTTGGGTTTCTGTCATTTACAGCCAAGACTCTTGAAATACACACCACCTACTCTCTCCAGAGATCACAGAGGGCCACTCCAAGACTCCTGACTGCTAGGGAACCTAGAACTTGGTCACTAACTAAAGACCACACTGAGTGAGTTTCTCAGAAATAGCCTCCTCCTATCCCCCTCTGTCAGAGTCCCTCCCACGGAGGTAGAGAGCAGGAGGTAGAAAAGCATCCAGAAGAGATAGCATGTGAGGATTAGTGGAATATCTGAGACTCTTCCCAATCCTCGCATGTAGACAACACAGAAGAATATGCATACTACCGATGGAAAGAAAATGACTTGCGGACATTAGACTCTAAATGAATCTTGTCTTCCTCTCAGGTGGTTTAGAACAATACTAATGCATTTTTTTTTTTTTTGCGACAGAGTCTCACTTTGTTGTCCAGGCTAGAGTGAGTGCCGTGGCGTCAGCCTAGCTCACAGCAACCTCAAACTCCTGGGCTTGAGTGATCCTTCTGCCTCAGCCTCCCGAGTAGCTGGGACTACAGGCATGCGCCACCATGCCCGGCTAATTTTTTATATATATATCAGTTGGCCAATTAATTTCTTTCTATTTATAGTAGAGACGGGGTCTCGCTCTTGCTCAGGCTGGTTTTGAACTCCTGACCTTGAGCAATCCGCCCGCCTCGGCCTCCCAAGAGCTAGGATTACAGGCGTGAGCCACAGCGCCCGGCCCACTAATGCATTTTTTACTTATGACGATAACCAAACTTGCTGAGAGCTTATCATTTGTTAAGTATTATATGTATTTACTGAATCCTCACATAAACCCTTTGAAGTAGTTACTATTATTCTCCTCAGTTTGAAGAAGGGGAATTAGAGTGCTAACTAACTTGCTCAGTGTCATATAACTTTGTAAATTGACACAGCTCTGAGTTGAATCCAGTATGGCTTCTGAGGTTGAATGTGTTCTTGCTTTCTATACTAGAATTAATCCTTTAAAACATAGGAGAGCCCCATGTCTTTATTATCAACTGAAGAAAAAGAATGAATCTCAGTAACTAACCCCCCCCAAAAAAAGCTTACAAGTCCTAAAATAAGCATAGCAATTCTATATCAATGAACTGATATACGTTAAAGGATCTATTGAATAAAATTATTTTGTATTATAATAGAAGTATTCATTTATTCCAAAGGTTTCAGATGGTCCCCTTTAAAAAGGTATTTGCAAATACACTAGCTTTTAGAAGTTTCAGTTGGATATATTTATTAGCTCTAACCTGGTAGAAGGGAAAATTCTACACAAGTGCCATTGACATTCTGCCCAGCAAGATATGCTTTGACCATTGGATGGTGGCTCCTAGTAGAAAACACAAGTCAAGGAATATGCAGTTAAGGCTATAAAAGCAGAAATACAGCTTTGGGTTTGCATTTTTGTTTCTCTTCATTCTTTAGATGCAGAAATTTATCCTACTCACTGTCATAAAACATCCTTAGCAGCTGGTAGCTGCATAAACTCCTCTCTTTCTTTTTTTATTTATCTTCCCTTTTTCTTCTATTCCTTTTTCTTTTTTCTTGTTCCTCACTTGCATTCTGTTACTTGTAGACTTCTTCCTTAAAACTTGTTTGCTTCCTGAAAACAACAGGAACGGTGGATGCCCAGAGAGAAAGGACCTTGCCTTCTCTATTACGGGCTGAGCATTGTTCTTCATGCTTCTGATGTGACACATCATTCAGTCTTTAACACTGACCCTATCAAGGAATGAGTCTCATTTTTTTAGATGAGGAAATTGTAGCTTGTGGAGGCAAAATATTATACAAAAGCAACCTGGCATTTTGCCCCCAAATACATGTTGTAAACATTAAATGGGAAGCATCATTTTCGAGTGCTTCATTAGCATAAGGCATCTGACACAGTTAGTCCTGAAGGCCAGCCTGCATGTGGACATTCACTGGTCAACAGCTTCCAGTTTTGCTAGTGTCATTCTAGGGTAGCGTGGACTATTTCATGGCCCAGAGTTATAACATGTCATGCCTCTGCTCAAACCTTTTAATGTTTTCCGTTCTATTCAGACTTAGATTCAGTGTCTTCCTCATAGTTCTACTAGGTCTTATAAAATTTGACCCCAACGAACTCTCCAAGATTATTTCGTACCACTCTTCTCCATCTCTCCAGCCACACCAAATTTCTTGCTTCTCTTCTTTGACTGTGCCGAGGTCACCCTCACCTCAAGTCCTCTGCACGCAGGCTCCTCCCTCTGCCTGGCATGTCCTGTCCAGACACCCACATGACGCATTCTTTCAATTTCCTCCTGTCTCTTATCAAAATGCTATCTCCTCAGAAGGATCTTTCTGATCACCTTATCTAATAAGGTACCTCATTATTCTCTGTTCTCTTACCTTACTTCATGTTTCTTTAGAGCATTTATAATATTCAACATAGTCAATACATTTATTTGCTATAGTGGGTACAGCCATCATGGCTGTATTTACTTTTTATTGCTCCTCTGTTCACACATATCAAAAGCAGGACAATAAGCAGCTCTACATGCTTAATTAGCAAGATAAGTCACTCTTTCCTCGTTCCTTTTTTTTAAAAAAAGAAAAGTCGTAGTCTAATTGATTGCTATCAAATTTGCTATATTTGTGTATCATTGAGTCTTTCCCACTGGAATGTAAGTATTATATTATGACAGATGAGAATCTATTTTGTGCACTGTTGAACCTCACCATCTAGAACACGCTAATGCCAAAGAGTGCTCAATACAACTATTTCAAAGGAATAAATGCCTGTGGCATATATATCCCATCTAGAGATTACATATCTTGTATTTAGTTGGATACAGGTTACCAAGTTCTGGCCAAATATATAAACATAAGTGATCTGCAGCACCCAATTCTCTTCACCTCTCTTTTTTTCTCCCCTGCAGGCTGGGACTTGCACATTACGAGTGAGCCAGCTTTGATCAGACAGAATGGTGAAAATGCAACAATAGACAAAGAACCTGGTTCTTGAATAACCTCAGGAAGCAGATCCCCCTACTCACTCTAGCCTACGATCCCTCTGTGCAATTGGGGTCTCCTTTACCAAAGCATACTTAGTACTCTAACTAATACAAAGCCTAAAGTAAGATTGTTTTATTTGGCGTGGAGAAGAAAATAATAATTTTAGAGTTTTTGAGACAATCAAATAATAAGACTAGGTAAATGATGAGCTCTGTCAAGAAAGGGAGATGAGGCAATGGAAATGCCCCTGAAAATGTTAGCTACAGGAATGGGGACGAGGGTAATTCATTAATCAGGTAAAAGATACTCATATCAGGCGGGAGGGTGAAACAGCCAGTCATGTTATGGATATGTTAAAATGGAGCTGACTCTGCCACATCAGGGACAAGATTTACAACAGATTATCCATTCTTTGCTTCCACTAGAACAACTATAAGTGGATTTGTGATTTATACATTTGCTTTTAAGGTAAGATTTCATGATCTGTGCCTAAAAATAAGTGTGTAGTTCATAGGAAAGGTGGAAATCTCTCTCATGCAAGTAGAAATAAAAGACCAAAAATAGATAGATAACGTATATATCTTACCTTATATACACAAATAGGCAATTAATATATATAACCTATGTGCAAATAAGATATGCAACTTGCCTTTTTTCAAAGCAGACGCACATATTAGTTTATCCTATAACTTAAATAAATAATGCACATTTTAGGACCTGCAAGCATTCTTAAATATAACTTAACATCGTCATTCTAATTATATGTGATATGTAGTTCCCCCCCAAAAATTTTTTTAAATTAATATTTCTTCCTTTTAAATTCTTAGTAAAGGAGCCCCTCAACACATTTGAAAATGGTAGGTGATATACAAATAACATTTTTTAAAGTAGCAGTTTTTTCTTAAGATAGTCTTGTAAAAGTAGTGAAATATATTTGCTCTACAAATTTCACCCATAAATGTGCACACTTCCATATGCACATATGTGCACATACAGAGAAGCACACATACACATCATATCCCTCTAAGTAAGATCAGTGGTTAAAAGTGACCTATAGTCAATGCAATCCCTATCAAAATACCATCATCATTTTTCACATATATAGAAAAAATAATTTTACACTTCATATGGAACCAGAGAAGAGCCCATATAGCAAAAGCAATCCAAGGCATTAAAAACAAAATAGGAGGTATCAATTTACCAGACTTCAAACTACATGGCTACTACCAAACTTCATTACTACATGGCTATAGTAATTAAAACAGCTTGGACTGGCACAAGAACAGGGACATTGACCAATGGAACAGAACAGAGAACCCAGATATAAAACCATCCTCATATAGCGAACTAATCTTCGACAAAGCAGACAAAAACATACACTGGTGAAAAGAATCCTTATTCAATAAATGGTGCTGGGAAAACTGGATAGCCACATGTAGAAGACTGAAACATGACCCACACCTTTCACCTCTCACAAAAATCAACTCACGCTGGGTAATAGACTTGAACCTTAGGTGTGAAACTATTAGAATTCTAGAGGAAAACATTGGGAATATTCTTCTAGACATTGGCCTAGGCAAAGAATTTATGAAGAAGACCCCAAAGGCAATTACAGCAGCAACAAAAATAAATAAATGGGATCTGATCAAATTAAAAAGCTTCTGCACAGCCAAAGAAACTGTCAAGAGAGCAAACAGACAACCCACAGAATGGGAGAAAATTTTCACAAGTTACACATCCAATAAAGGTCTGATAACTAGAATTTATTTAGAACTCAGGAAAATCAGCAAGGAAAAATCAAACAACCCTGTTAAAAAGTAGGCAAAGGACATGAACAGAAATTTTTCAAAAGAAGACAGAATAATGGCCAACAAACATGAAAAAATGCTCAATATCTCTAATCTTCAGGGAAATGCAAATCAAAACTGCAATGAGATATCACTTATCTCCAGTAAGAATGGCCTTTAACAAAAGTCCTCAAACGATAAATGTTGTCATGGATGAGGAGAGATGGGAACACTTCTACATTGCTGGTGGGACTGCAAACTAGTTCAACCTCTGTGGAAAGCAATATGGAAATACCTTAAAGCAATACAAGTAGATCTACCATTTGATCCAGCAATTCCACTACTGGGCAACTACCCAAAAGATCAAATGACACTCTACAAAAAAGACGTCTGCACTCAAATGTTTATAGCAACACAATTCGCAATTGCAAAGTTGTTGAAACAACCCAAATGCCCATCAATTCATGAGTGGATTAATAAAATGTGGTATATGTATACCATGGAGTACTACTCAGCTTTAAGAAACAATGGTGATATAGCACCTCTTGTAGTTTCCTGGATAAACCTGGGACTCATTCTACTAAGTGAAGTATCTGAAGAATGGAAAAACAAGCACCACATGTACTCACCAGCAAATTGGCATTAACGGATCAACATCTAAGTGGACACATAAGAATATATAAGAATAACATTAATTGGGTGTCGGGCAGGTGAGAGTGGGGAGGAGGGGATGAGTATATACAAACACAATGAGTGAGATGAGCAACATTTGGGGGATAATTATACTTGAAGCTCTGACTCGAGGTGGTAGGGGAGGTATGGGCAATATACGTAACCTTAACATTTGTATCCCCATAATATGCTGAAATAAAACAACAACAACAACAACAATAATAATAATAAAAGATCAGTGGTTATCAGGAGCTTCAGACTAAAAGCAAAATGTTAGCGTATTTTTAACAGGAGAATACAGTTGTTTGAAAAAAATGCCATTATAGCTGTCAAAAGTGTTGTAATTCAGCATAATGTGGCTGAGTTAATTTTGGCGCACTAGGTAGACAGCCTAATGAATTAGGTACGTGGAGGTGAGTGGTCAAGTCTTTTGTTCACTATGACTCTCCAGTTAAGAGCAAGACTAATGAGATGGTAAGAGAAGAGAAGGAAGCAATGCGTAGACAGCAAAGCCAGACTAAAGATTTCCCCAGGCTACCAAGATAACCATGGCTGGAAATAAAAGAGAAGCTCTAATTCACATGTGGGAACCAGGTTATCTACACCTAAGTCACACAATATTTTCTGTGGAGAGCGGGGAGCTCTTTATTCCTCAAATAGAACCCAAGAAAGCTTGGAAAGCCTTTAGGGATCCTTTTAGAACTGGAATTCACTTTCAGTATTGCCAAGAGTGGGGCAATTGTGAATGAGAAGATAACCTTCTTTTGTTGCCCATGCTGTTTTCCAATAAAAAATAAATTTGGTTAAGGGTGGAAAAGTTTCACTATTTTAAGGTTACTTATCACAGAAATGAAAATTCAAACATGAGTTACTATTCTCCAGACCTAGAGCCTACTTTTAGAAACTGATTCAATAAAGCACACATGAATTTGGTGATACCTGACATATCACAAGCAATGCACACATGAGAAATTTTCTTCTCTATTTTTTACCCTATCAATAAATTGCTTCGTTCATTCTTTGAGATGTGGAAATCTTTGTATCCATCATTTCTATATCATAACCTACTTGACCTCCTACCCTACATCATATCCTCCTGGAAAACTAGCTCATTGAGGCATAAATCCAAAAACAGTCTATTTTAAGTAAAACATGTATTTTCCCCCTTAAAATATAGTTATGAAGTGTTTAAATGTTTTTAAAATTAAGACCCTGCAAATAGTTTTCTTTTTGACTACTTCACTAATTATAAAAGAGAATAGATATGCATTTTATATGCATCCTCTATGCTATAGGAAATCAAATGGCTAGAGTTGTAAATAGACTTCCATTTTAAAATAAAGTACTCAGGGAATAATGACAAATAAAAGATTTCTTATTCTTTGTCAGGCTTATTTCAAAATTTACCATCATTCAGTCATTACTTATTCATTGAAGATTTCACAACCACCATATTGACAAACATCAGTGGTATGTTCTGACTGACAACGAGACCAGCAATAGGCATCAGCTGGGTAAATGTATCAAGGCTATTACTTAAC
Source organism: Microcebus murinus (assembly GCF_040939455.1). Classification (NCBI taxonomy): domain Eukaryota; kingdom Metazoa; phylum Chordata; class Mammalia; order Primates; family Cheirogaleidae; genus Microcebus; species Microcebus murinus. Next base: position 110,736,341 of record NC_134106.1, read on the forward strand.
CATTATAGAAGTCAATCAGGACACATGGTGGATATTTTCCATTGTCAAAAAGAATTGAGGTCCCTTTAAAAGGGACACAAACCATTGCACACATATTTTTGTATTAGGATAATCTCAGAATTCCTGGTTGTTTAGTGATTCTTTTGAGTCCAAATCTATATACATAAGCTGGAGCATTTCTGTAAGCAGATTAATCTGAAGGGCGAGGACCAGCTGATGTGGGCCAGGCTTCTTCATCCCTCTTAGGGTTATATAATATACAATGGGACTACAGAGTAGAGTGCATACACTTTGACACAGTTCCAGTTACTCATCTGTCACCCTCACCCTCTCAGGCTAGCAAAGTCTTCTACAAGGACCTACCTGGGTAAAATCTGCAGCATTATAGCACAGCTCAGTTATGACGTGATTCTGAAAGTTGTGGTAGTGGAGCTTTTTGGCCAGCATCAAGATCAATCCTGCAAGAATCTGATGCAGAAAATGTCAGGCGCCAGAACTCGGTGGCTTGCCGCCTCCCGGTGGCTGGCATCTCTGCAGGCCAGCGCTGCGTGCCGGGTGGAGAGCACCTGCTGGGGCCTGGCCCCAGGAGAGCACCCGCCCGCTCCTGGGCCCCGCACCATGACATCGCTGTCCCGCTGCACTCTGTGCTCCACAGCCTCCCGCCAGCGGCCACGCTGCTCCTATGATCCTGATTCGGTCACTTTTGAATCCCACTGCTGCTGATCGGATGTTAAAGCTTGTTGCTGATTGGATGTTAAAGCTTGTTGCTGATTGGATGCTTTTTGAGCCCTACGAAGGGTATAAAAGCAGGAGGAGAACAGGAGGGGGTCAGAAGATTGGAAGATGGGAAGAGAGCTGTAAGGCTAGGCGTGCTGAGCCTGCCAGAGGAATAAAGGCTGTTCTCCGACTCTTCGTGTGCTGCGCGGTTCTCTCCCCGGTCAAGAGCTGTAACACTAGCTGTAGGTTGCCCCAACAAATCCACCATATGTAAGATACCATCTGGGCAGTTTTATACAAGTGTATAGCATGGATTTAGAAGCCAAGTCCAAATTTGGGGTCCATCTCTTATTTAGCCACATGACTTGGGGAAACTTTCTTAAGTTTTCTGAGGCTCGATTTTATCATTGGCTGTGGCTTATCACCGTGTTTATTACTCAGTGTTGTGAGAACAAAATGATTTAATATTCTATGTAATCAGCCTGGCCAAGAATATATAGTAAGTATGCAAAAAGAGTTTGTTCCCTTTTTCATTGAGTTCCTCACCTCAATTAGGGTGAAGTCATCACCTCTGTCCTCAAAACACTTAGTATACGATTGTGTAGACAAAAGGCTTATTCTAATAATGATATTAACATTAGCTGACGTCATTATTTAAAAAGTTTCTATATGCTAAGCACTAACTGGAACATGAAACGTGGAATCTTTCATTTAATCTCCATAAAACTTAAGAGGTAGGTTTTGGTTGTCTCAGCCTTTTACAAATAAAATTTGTATTGTTTAGCTTTGTTATAGTAACAAATGATCCTTGGAGTTTGGTGGCTTTCAATGAAAAACAGCAAAGCATTTCTTGCTCGCATTAACTGTTAAACCTCTACTTCACATGTCTGTTTCAACACTGAAGTCAGAACTTACTTTGGACATGCCATTCTCATGGTAAATGAGGGGAGACAGAGAGAGAGAGAGAGTGAGCGAGCATAAGGTCACCCCCTCAATTGTTCTTAAAGCTTCTGCTTGAACTCTCATGCTATTGACAAAATGAGTCTTATGGTCAATCTTGAAAATAGGGCAGAGAAATATACTCTATCTACTGCAGAAACATAGCAAAGTCACACCTTTATAGGCAGAAAGGTTTACAATCTACCACAAGGTTACTTAATGTCCAAAGCCACACCCTAATTAGTGCAGGGCCTGCTTTAGAATATCAGCACAGAGTCCCTATTTTTAATTTTTTTATTTCAGCATATTACAGGAGCACAGATATTTAGGTTATGTATATTGCCTTTGTGCCACCCAAGTCAGAACTTCGTGTCCATCTCCCAGACAGTGCACACCACACCCATCCCCTCCTCCCATTTGCCCGACACCTGTTGAATGTTGTTACTATATGTGCACTTCAGTGTTGATCAGTTAGTACCAATTTGATGGTGAGTACATGTGGTGCTAGTTTTTCTATTCTTGTGATATTTCACTTAGTAGAATGGGCTCCAGCTCCATCCAGGATAATACTCTTAACTAAAAATTCTAAGCATCCTATGACTGTTAATAAATCAGTCCTAGAGATAGGAATTGAAAAAAGCAACATCATGAGAGTTTTGCAGGTTAGTGTGACTACTGTCAAAAAAGTAGAGGGATAGGAACAGGCAATTGCACTAGAACACTGTGAGAGTAAGTAATGGGAGGATTTGGAAGGATTGGGAATCCAGTGTGAGTGATTATTCTATGACCTTTACTCTAGCACGTTATTGAAGAAGGCGTCATATTAGAGGAGTTTTATTAGCATGAATCTGTATCTGTCAGTCAAAAGACATCTTTAAATAACAGCAGCTAGAGGGAGAACATTGTAATAATTCTAAGTGACATGTGGAGAAAAAACAGAATTTGTGTAGCAGAGGAATGCCTTAATTAAGGTTTTTGAGATATGCTAAATTTCTGCCATTCACCTGATTTGTACAATAACTATATCCATTAATGTTCCTTAACTGATATGTGTATTGTCATTCCCCTGATCTGTTGAGAGAAAGATGAGTCATTTAAATCATTAAAGTTTGTTTTCTCTATAATTTCAAGAGCCTTAAGAAAAATTTCAATTCTTCAAATCTGCCATGCAGTGGTAAAATTCACATGATCTATTTTATTTGAATAAATCATTGCAACTCTTTTATTGGGGCTAAGGAGAAAGGTCGACGTAAGTTGGAATCAACTAAAACAGAAACTTAAATTGAAGAAATACTTGAGATGCGAACATATATCTCTTTGACCTTAAAGCAGATATTGAAGACTATAGCTACCTGTTCCCTTTGCTCTCTCTCAGGAAAGAATTTACAATTATATTTTTGTCCACTTTGATTGAGGAAAATATCAGCATGTAAAGGGCTAAAACTCAAAATGCCTTGTTTTCATGGAACCTTCCTCCAGCTGTAACGTGCACCTCTTATGCCTATACCATTCTTAATAAATACAGTGCTAACTCCAAATTGCAGTTAGTAATTAATCACCTTTATTTGGATAGAAGTTTCCACTATTGTTCTGAGCTCTACACAAATTCTATATCCACCTCTATTCCCTGACTGCTCCTAGTAATGCACCCTAAACATCAAATCAGTAGGACACAGAATATTATAGTGAATACTTGAGACTTTTGGTTCTAAGTCAGGCCAATCTGGGTTTCAGTAGCAGCTCTATAATTTTTAATAGCTCAGTAGCTACCTAAGGCCCAGTGTCTCATTTTTAACCACTTGAGTACGGCGCTCACTGGCCACGAAACCTCGCCCACAGCCAGCACTCCCAGTCCGCACGGTGGTTTGTGCTGCGCATTGACCACGAGTCCGTTTTGCTCTTGTGTGATGAGGAAAGCTTGAAAGCACTGAAACTTGTTTTACTTTACAGGGAGCTTTACTTGTAATGTAAATCAAAATAGGTAACATATACATATATGTTTTCATTATGTTATCTTTAAATGTTCACAATTTTATTTTGATAAATGAATAATTAGAAAAGTCATATCACGGCTGTCGGCTACAGTCGCTGTGCGAGTTCATCTGTGGCTGTCACCTATAGTCCACGATCATACCCAAGTGGTTAAAATGACATACTGATAGTATCCATTTCACAGAATTTTACAGCTTTAAATCAAATAATGCATTTTGCCATGGCCACAATTTCTAATTAAAGTCTCTTTAACCACATATTTTTAAATGTTTTATGACTACTGAGTAAACTTACAATTTGGATTCTTTCCTGAAAGATAGGGATAATAGACGCGAACCATTTTCCCCCTTGATTCAAAACCATGGACTGAGAGCAGGTGTGCCTGACGAGCGCGCCTGGCTCAGGGTCCGGGCGCACCTGACCACCGCCCTCCCAGTGCGTCTGCCTAGCAGCGGGACTTGTGGGCAAGTGTCTCCCAGTGTGTTTGAAGTCGCATTTGTGAGCTGTGACTAGGTTTCTTTAAATAGTTTCTTAACTTGGAAATCTTAATTTTCCCTAAAGAGGCTATACTTCACAGCTCAGCTCTTGATTATACACCTTTATACTAGATCCCAAAATCTTCGTGGGCTTTCTTAGTTTTTTGAAGTCTTGAGATTATCTCAAAGAGTGCCAAAACAATTAATAGATACTCAGAAGGTACCAATATTTATTTATAAATATAATAGCATTCCAGAGAGTCTAGCCCGGTTGCTCTTGTGGTAATTATTATTTAGACAACTTCTAAAATTTTACCTCTTCTGAGATTGAAATTCACAATACTATATTCTCTCATTTACTACCTTTCTCTTTTATGTGTTAATCAAATAGTCACTGAGTGCCTTTTTTATGCCAGACACTGTGTCAGACACTGAAAATAAAATAGTGTACAATATGCATAGGTTTCCTGACCTTGATAAACTTACTCTACTGAAGAAGACACAAGAATAAAGCAAAAACTAGATTACAGGTAAGGACTTGGAAGAAAACAAATGGGCTTCTGTGGTAGAAAATAAAATGGTGTGTGTGGGGGGAGTAATTACATAAGATAAAAAGAGAAAGTCTTCCTGAGGAGGATACATTTTTCAGTTGAGACCCAGAGATGGAGTCATTCGTGTGAAGAAACTCCTAGGGACGTATTAGCAGCCATGTGGGTTATGCGATGGGAGATATTAATAGCTTGGCTTGTTCTGGGAGGTTAAAAACAGCCAAGTTACTGTTTAGAATAAGCTAAGGGAGAGTAGCTCGAAATGAGCTTAGAGGCAGGCGATGGCCCAGTAATGTAGGGTTGCATGGCATTGATGCTTTTGTTGGAACAGACATATATTAAATAATTTAAGCAATGAATACTGGAACATATTTCAACATTTTGTAGAAGTAATTTTGGGCTGTTTGAAGTAACCCAGACCCTGTGAGATCCTTTTAATAAGAGATGCTTTAAATTATTTGGTAGTGAAACATGTTTTGTGCTGGAGAAAGCAGATTCAGAATTCTTATGAGTACTGTGCTATGTAAACTTAAAACTGGATGAATATCCTGAATTTGGTTAAATAGAATAAATAAATATTAGAGAAAACGCAAACAAAAATACATTTCACACAATTTTTCTTCTAATATCTGCACAATTATAACAGGGAAAATGGTTGCTATAGTAACAAAGGTACTGTAACATCTAAGAAGACAACAAGTTTAATAGAGCTAAATGCCAAGATATTGAGAAGAATTTCAATACATAAAAGAAGATAATTTTTAATCATATGAATACAGTAATAGATGAAACATTGGTTAGATCATAAATTGAATTGCAAATATCCATTGAGCACTTTGTGCCATGTGGCCTTGAGAGATATAAAAAGTTCCTAACTTTCTGAATCTCATATTCTAGTCAGGAAAGCCATCCAGATACAAGAAATCAAACAAATAAAATGTCATCAAAAGACAACCAAGATAAATAAAAGTTCATAAATTCAAAAGTCAACACAAATTTTCCATTTAAAAAAATTAAATCATCCTATTTGGGGAATTTTAGGGGAAAAAATAACTTCATGGCTACTAATCACGTAGCAGGTAAACATGGAATCAATGCAAACAATTTATCTGCAATTCACTTCAATAAGCACATGGCATATGAACTTCCACTATTTGAAATCCATCTTCATTATTGTCCAGTGTCTAATGAGAATCTTTTCCAACATGAGAAAAGTTGAGTCTCTGTCAGACTGAAATGATATGGCCAGAGTTCTCAAGAGAACTACATAAATGGAATGAAAAACAGAGAAAAGTAACTGCTATGTAAATATATAACAGAAAATTAGGTGGAAAAAGGAGAAATTTGTTTCACACAGGCACTCAAAAACGTAGGTTCAAGAAAGTCGGAGCACTCAGAAGGGAGTGCAGGAGCAGTAGAGGGTTTCTGTCCTTGGCAGTTTGTTAGGTCCGTTTTTCATACTCTGGCTCTGCTCAGTGTCACAGCACAACTGACCTCTTCAGGCCGTTTTCTCTGTTCCTGTATCCAGGACTCCTAGGGTCTAGCCAATGGGAGGAAGCAGCCGACGGTTGGCACTCTTGGGGGAGGAAAGAAGGTGGCAAAGTGTGTCTCCTCATTGGCACTGTCTCTCTGCTGCTGGGCGCCGTCCTGGCTCCAGTTCCTCCCTGTCAGCTCCGTCGTCACTCCAGTTCTCATCAGGGACCCTGGGCTCCAGGAACAGCGTCTCCTGATCTTAACTCTCTATTCCAGAAATGGTCGTACCTTTCAGGTGTGCCTCTGCGTTGCCTCAATGGCCCTGTTTGGCTCCCCAGCTTTTCCTTGGCCTGTATTGAGTACTCTGTATTAAACTGGAGTTTAATGTATTTTAAAGATGTATGAGATTCCTTTATTCATGGCCAGGCACTAACTGGTACAAAAAAGATGCAGAGAAACACTATGTATATTAAGTCCTTAGTTCAAGTCTCTATTTTATCAATTGGGCTATGGGAAATTTGGCTTGGGAAAGAGACTTTAACATTATATGCCTTAATTTCCCAATAATTAATCTACCTTGCATTCAATAATTTACAAAATGAGAATAATACCCACATTCTAGGTTATTGTGAAGATAAAGTGATGCACATACATACAGTTCTTAACATCATTCCTGTCTCACAGCAGACCTAGGAGGTAGTCTTCATTAATATAATACCTTTTTCAAAAAAGGAAACTGAGGCTTAAAGTGTTAACTGAAATATCTGAAATCATATAGTTAGCAAGTGGTAGAGCTGGAATTCAAATTTATGTCTGCCTGACTCCAAACTCTGTGGTCTTTACTCTGCTAAACATCCTCCCACTACTATAAGGCTGACTCATATCTGATCCTCAGTTACTGTGGCGCTATGGCAGGTGCACCCCCTTTCCTCCCCACCCATCCTCTCAAAGTGGTTCCATCTCCTCTCCTCTCTTGAACCTATTGTATAGGATCACATATGGCTTTCAAAATGACGCTTTTGCCACAAGTGAATAATTTTAAAGTTGTGGAAAATGCAGCATATGAAATGAGTGATAATATTTCAGACTAGTTTGCATGTCATGAAGCATCTGTGTAGTATATAATACTTAGGAAAATAACAAAATTTGGAGGTTTGTTTGCTATAATAGTGTATGAAGATGTTGAACAAAGATACATAAAAAAGTATAAGGGTAGAAGGTAAAACATGAATTTATATTTGATATTTACTAGATTATCAACATCATTTTGAGTACCAATAAGGCATACTAATAATGTCTCAATTATGTATATTTTATAAATTAGAATTGGATGAAAATAGCAAGGAAGAATGTTTTGATGTGTGTATAAATACACACACATATATATAATATACATACATATATATTAGTTAAAGGAAAGATTGTGAGAACAGGTTACTAAAAATAGTTATAGAATTTAGTTCAAAACAGACATCACGACACACTCTACATTATTTCTTGAAATTTCTATTTTTAAAAAGTGTTGAGACAAGTACAATGCTAAGACTTATAATGCTTTATTTCTGTATAAAAATGTATAAAAATAAATAGAAACTTTAGAATTAAGGTATTCAAAAGCATGCTATCACAAAAATGTCATCTATTTCAAAATGTATCCTGCATCAATTTTGGGACATAAAATCTTAAAAAGCCATCATACTGAAACTTAGCACGAAAAAGTTGGCTTCCTTAATCACCATTTTTAGTTTTTTTTGCTATAATTGGTATAAAAAATAAGCATCACAAATGCTTTCTCTCTTGTTATATTTAAAACAAGTAGTTTCTCATTATAATAAAAATTACTCTAAAGAATCTCCTTATGAATTTTTTAATTAAAGACTTCAAGAAAATTGTGTAGGTGATATTAATAAGAGGGCAAATATATTATGCTGCAATAGGGAGAAACACCAGGCAAGGTAAATTAAAATGGAACGTGTAAATCACTGAACGAGGAAGAGTAAAATAGGGTGAAAAAATGCATAACATAATGATGGGAGACTGCAGAATACCCTCAGCCATAGAAATGAAGTTAATCTAGAATATAGTAGGTTTCCAGCCACTGCTTAGGATGTAGAAAATGTGAAAAAGCATCACTCTCAGTCTTAAAACAAGAAAACAGACCGGATAATCTATAAATTTACAACTTTCTCAAACCTGTAAGAGAAATGAGGTCGCAGAGCAACAAAGGAGAGACGAATGTGAGTGCTTCCTTACCTGGGACAGACAATAGGTGACATACAAGCAGGTAGGAAAAATTCAGCTGACTTTTTTAAAAGAAATTGTTAAAGACCAAGAGTTGACTAGCATAAAATTGTAGAATGGCTGGGAAGCACAGACACAAAGGAATTTGCCAAGCTCTCACAAAAGCTTCTCCAATACTGTTTACTTCAGTCTCTGTTGTTCTACACAGAGGTCTGACTTTCAACCAAAAATTACAATATCCACAAATGGGCAAGGGGCAAAATCATAATCAGATATGATATTGATACTGGAGCTATCATACAAAGAATTTAACATAGCTATGATTACTCTGTTCAAGGCTCTTGTGGAAAAGGTACACAACATGAAAGAACACAAAGGGATAGAGAGATGAGAAAACCATAAGAAAAAATCCCATGAAAATGCTAAATGTAAAAAGATGGATGTGAAATGCCTTTGATGGGGTCATGAATAGACTCAATATAGACAAGGAAAGAATTAGTGAACTTGAAGATAGGTCACCAAAAATTATCCAAGCTGAAGACAAAAAGAAAAAGAGTGGGGGAAAAATAACCCAAGAGCTGTGAAGAAATGCAAAATATGGTATCACATAATGTAATTGAAATCTAGAATTAGAAGAGAAAGAAAACTTAGCAAATCAAATATTTGAAAAAGTGATGGCCAATAACTTTTCAAAACTAGTGAAAGATGCCACATCAGAGATCCAAGAAGCTCAGAGAACATCACTTAGAATAAATACTAAAAATACAGTGAGTGTTTGACCAAGAATATTTTTCAGTAAAGCCTAACTACACATGTAGCATTTCAGATTAATTTGGAAATGTCTATGAATTTATTATAACAAAAATAAAATACGTTTAAATGAGTCATTAATAAATAGTAATTAGAGATGGTGTCACATTTGTTCAATCTCACTACATCATAGTACATTGATGGAAATAATTTCAATTATTTATTAAAATGAAATTTACATATCAATAACTCACCCTTTTAAAGCATGTATCTTAGTAGTTTTGGGTATATTCTCACAGTAGTGCAAGATTACCACTACATAATTTCAGAATATTTTCATTACCTGCCATATAAAAAGCCCATACCCATTAGAAGTCACTTCCTATTACCTTCTCTTGCGAGTCTTTGGCAACCACCAATCTACTATCATTATGGATCTGATTACTCTGGACATTTCATATAAATGGAATCATACAATATGTAGCCTTTTGCTTCTTGCTTCTTTACATAGCATAATGTTTTCAAGGTTCATCCCTATTGTAGCCTGTGTCAGAACTTCATTCCTTGTTATAGCATTTTATAGCTGAATAATATCCCATTTTATGGATTTACCACATTTTGTTTATCTATTCATCAAGGTATGGACATTTGGGTGTTTGGGGCTATTATGAATAATACTGCTATAAACATGCATGTACAAATATTTCTGTGGACATATGTTTTCATTTATCTTAGGTATAGGAGATGCTTGATCATATGGTAACACTATATTTAACTTTTTGAGGAATTGCCAAACTGCTTTACAAAATGAATGCACCATTTTACATTCCCAGAAATGTATGAGAGTTCCAGTTTCTTCACATCCTCCCCACTTGGTATTATCCATCTCTTTTTGATTATAGTCATTGTAATGGATGTGAAGTGGCATCTTATCGTGGCTTTGATTTGCATTTTTCTAGTGACTAATATGTTTAGTACTTTTGATGTACTTGTTGGCCTTGGTATCTCTTCTTTGGAGAAATAGCTATTCAAGTTCTTTGCTCATTTGTTAGTTAGGCTATTAGTCTTTCTGTTGTTGAATTATAAGAGTTTGGGATATATATATGTATCCATATATATATATGGATATATATAGAGAGATATATAGATATATATTCTGGACACTAGTCTCCCATAAAATATATGATAGGCACATTATTTTCTCTCATTCTGTAGGTTGTCTTTTCACTTCTTGATAAGGTGCTTCAAAGCACAAAAGTTTTTAATTTTGATGAAGTCCGATTTATCTGTTTCTCTTTAGTTGTTTGTGTTTTTGGCATCATAGCTAATATACTTTTGTGTAATTCAAGGTCACAAAGATTTATGTCTGCATATTTTCTATGGACTAAATGCTTGAGTCCTTTGAAAATTCATATGTTGAAACCATACTCCCCAATGTGCGAGTATTTGAAGATAGTGATTTTTGGAGGTAATTAGGTCATAAAAGTGGAGCCCTCAGGATGGGATTTGTGGCCTTATAAGAGATACAAGAGAGCTTGCTTCTTTTCTCTCTGCCCTCTGCTCTGCGAGGATCTGGCGAGAAGACATCGCTCTGCTTGCCAGGAAGAGGGCCCTTGCCCAGAACCCGACCCTGTTGACACCCTGTATCAGACTTGCAGGCCCCAGAACTGTGAGTAATACGCATTTGTTGTTTAATCCCCTCAGTCTAATGCACTTAATTATACCAGCTTGAACTAAGACAGTATTTATTTTAAAGAGTTTTATAATTTTAGCTCTTACTTATTAACTTGATTTTTGTGTAATATATTGTGAGAGGTAGGCGTCCAACCTCATTCTTTTGTGTGTGGATATCCAGTTGTCTTGGAAAATGGTATTTTTATAAACACTATTTTCCCCCATTGAATTATCTTGGCACCCTTGCCAAAAACCAACTGACCATAACTGTTAATTTTTAAATTGTTTCTATACACCTGAGGACTGCAGTACATGGCGCCTACATGTATTGCTCCCACTGATTGTCGATGTAGACAGTAAAACTTGTAGTTATATTTCCATATCATGTAACCTCTTCTTCCCTTCACATTCAATGCCTTGGGGGTTAAACACACACACACACACAGACACACACACACACAAACTAACAAAGAATATTTATTCAACTACTTGTGGTGCAAGGCCTGAAATTCAGGTTCAGTATTAAGTGCTACCTTGAAATCTGGTAAAGTCATGAGGGCCTCAAATGGCATAAAGGCAAGTTTCCCTTCCTTCAGTGCTGGGTTATCCCTGAGTAGTAGTGCTTAGTTTCCTGCCAGCCTATGGAATTATTTAAACAAGCTAATCACATCCTCCCTTGGGAACCAGAGGTCATCTTCCCTCTTGTTACCACAAAGTCTGCCTGCCACAGCCCTGCTTTTTCACACCGTTCCTGAATGCAACCCCCCACGTGGCCTTGTGTGGTTTGGTGTCCTCCTCTCTGGGGCTGTGAGTATATGTGACTGGTTAACTGCTGTTGCTCTCATCCGTCCAGTATCAGATATCTAGACATTCCTGTAACCTTAGAGTAGGTCTCCTTCCCTTACCAATAAGGGGAAGAGGAGGTGATTAAAACCCTATACCATTCATGATGTCAGTGGTCTCCAAGTTTTTTGGCACCAGGGACTAGTTTCATGGAAGACAATTTTTCCGTGGACCCGGGGTGGATGGGTAGGTATGGTTTCGTGATGACTGAAGCTCATTACATTTATTATTATTTCTACTACCATTACATTGTAATATATAATGAAATAATTATGCAACTCACCATAATGCCACCTCTCTGCTGAGGGCACTCTGTATTTGCAGCCACTCCCAGCACTCGCATCACCGCCTCAGCTCCACCTCAGACCACCAGGCATTAGATTCTCATGGGGAATGTGCAACCTAGATCCCTCACGTGTGCAGTTTACAGTGGGGTTCCTGCTCCTGTGAGAGTCTAATGCCACCGCTGATCTGACAGGAGGTGGAGCTTATGCAGTGATGTGAGCGACGGGGAGTGGCTGCAAATACAGATAAAGTTTTGCTCACTTGACTGCTGCTCACTTCCTGCTGTGTGGCCTGGTTCCTAGTAGGCCATGGACTGGTACCAGTCCTGGGGTTTGGGGACCACAGCATTATGTGACTCGGGAGTCAGGACGATTGTAGCACCTTGGTGCATATGTGGACTCCTTACTCTTTTATTGCCCATGACAGATAAGTTTGTTGCTTTGATTCTGGTTAAATGCCTTCCCTCAGCCTTTCCTCCAAGTCCATCTGAGATTTAGTTGCTGCATTCCTTATTGTGTTGTCAGTTTTTCTTTCAGTTTCTGCCACAGTATTCCTGAATAGAATGTGACAGAATTATGGGTTCTCTGGAGAGCCAGGTGATCTGAGTTGTGTGTACTGGCAGTGTGCGCACAGAGTCAGCCAAGCATGATGTCAGAGTCTACACAACATTGAAAGCCTACGACACTCAAATCCCAAAGCCCTGATGGTAGAATTGCATATAAATGGTTTTGCCCTTCATATTGAGTTTCTTTTCTGCCTCCTCCACATACATGCTTGGTTTCAAACAGAACTGCAAGATTCATTTTCACTTTTGTTTTCTTGGAAATTTCTCAATGCCATTAGAGAAAGCCACTGGAAGAAGCTTGGGCAAAGGTAAATTTTTCCTAGTTAGAATATTCTTGGTAGGCATTGTCCCAGTACAGTAAAGAGTCAGTGAAGAAGAATTATAAATATGCTTCCTACTGCCCTGTGCATGTGCTTTGTCATTGAAGGAATATAGGAGTTAGTGGAGAAGAGCACTTAGCTGAACTTGGAGGCCATATGGAGCTTCTATGGCATTTAATTTATTTTTATGATTGACCAGTGTGCTTTATATCTTGGTAATCTAGCATGGTGTCCATTAGAGGAGGCTCTCTCCCTCATCATGCCCTTACTGTGCTGTTCCTCCCTTGGACATTATTTCTGCATTCCTTGTCACGTGTCCATATTCTTTGTTGCCTATCAATATCTAGTTATAACTACACCTATTAGGGAACATTTGGAGATTACAAAATCATTCAGGTATATTGAAAAAATAGAAATATAATCAACAAATATTTATGGATCATATAATGTGTCTAAGGCCATTGAATAAGTGCTCAGAGAGGAAAAATTTGAAGTTTCTTGCTTTACAATAGTGGTCTAGTAGATAAATACAAATTTCTATCATTATAACATGTGTATTGAGAAAATATACAGTATTCTATTTCCTACAGAGTCTTAATTGCCATCTCAAATACATTGCCTGCTGATAAAAGGTAATGGGGGTATTTATTTCTATGGTGTTTGAAGTCATAGGCCTTTCAAAGGCATTCTCTCCAAAAGCTAGTTTTCTCTCTGTTGTTGTTTTCCCACCCTGGACAGGGACAGTCTAAATCACCCCTCATTGTTCTTGTGCCGATGTGCCTGGAGGGCGTATATAGCTCTAGAGGTGACCAATTGCCACTGTGGCTTCATTAGAGTCTCTACTTCTCTGTTTTGAACATCAATTGGATATACCACAATAATAATACTCTATGGCATATACCTACACTCAATTTAATAGAAAGTTTTAGTTATTTATTTAATTTTTACAACACTGGCAATATTCTAGCATAAGTTTAACCCAGCTACATTCTCACAAAAAAAAATCATCAAAAGAAAAAAAATTCCTCTTGCCTCTTGTTGACTGTGTTCATGCTGAGTCCCATCCAATCCTGAACCTAAGGCAAAGAGGTCATTTAGCTGTTTCTTAGCCCAATACTCTCTCTTCTATACACTGCTCTGCACTGATGAGGTAGCAATCTGCAAATTACATTTCCCAAGATTAGCTACTAGCTCACTTCCTTTTAGGTCTATGTTCTACAAATAAGAAGCCTTGTGGGAAATCAAAAGGTTGAAAAGAAAAATGAAGCTCTCTGCCTGTGGTTCCAACAGCATAGCACTTGATGGAAGCTGATGAGGGTTGCAGTATCCGCAGCAAAGATAGGGTAATTACAGAGTTCAGTTACCTAGACAGAGGTAGTGCTTTTTCAACAGTTCCTGCCTGAGTCAAAGCAGCAACTGTTCAGCAGATCCAAAATTGGCCACAACAGGGAAACTGCATGTGCAGGCTCCCAAACTCAGGTCCACAGTGATTATCAGCTTTGGATTTTGCATTATTACATTTTTAATTTTATTTTTATGCATCTATCTTTCCTTTCTTATTTTTTAGTTTTTCAAGCACCTTTGTAGCTAATTGCTTATATTCAGTTCCCTCCGTTTGGAATTCTTAGAGAAGTTTCTGTATTCTTGGCTGGACTCTTCTGATATATGTGTGTTTTAATTCTTAGACATTTATTTCAGAGCAGTGATGCGGCTGAGATGGAGTGCTACGTCCACCTGCTAGGAGATGCAAAGAGCTTTGAGGCTGATATATATTATCTGACAAAGAGGGGTTCTAATTGCACTTATGCAAGGTTAAATTTGAAGTGAAAGAGGAAGTGTTGATTTAGTGATGCCATTTACTAGACTGTTGACCCTCTCTTATTGATCTATTACCAGTAAAGTGGAATTCATTTGGCTACTCTTTAATGGACTGAGCATTTGAAGGATTATATGGTGTCACTTGTATCTGAGTCTTTGCACCTTGCCTTTAATCTTATCCTCCTTCCCACGCTTTGCCTCACAGGCTGATAGAACTTCATCTGAAAAGCTGTTTTCGACACACCCTTCCTCCTCTAGCTATGGTGTCTGCCTGTGCCATGAGCTTTACTAGTATACTCTACCTGCCTAGAACATTTAACTAGCTTCATTATTGCTCAATTTACAGTCTTCTCAGGTAAGTTCCATGCTGGGAAGGAAGCGCCTTCAGTTTCCTGCAGTCCTACACTCACACTCACCATTGCTTCTTTGGAATATGGCACATGTGTCACTTTCTTTTTTAGAATGACCGGGATACCAGTTTATTTATTTTTTATTCAGGATATCATGGGGGTACAAACATCTTGGTTACATGTAATCCGTTTGCCCGGCCCAAGCCAGGGCCACCAGGGCGTCACCCCATGCAATGGTTCCGCTTCCATTAGCCGTGTCGGCCCCCACCCGCCAGGCCCCGCCGCGCCCACCGCCCGCGCCCACCCGCCAGGCCCCGCCGCCCACCCCCGCCAGGCCCCGCCGCCCACACCCGCCAGGCCCCGCCGCGCCCACCGCCCGCGCCCACCCGCCAGGCCCCGCCGCCCACACCCGCCAGGCCCCGCCGCCCACACCCGCCAGGCCCCGCCGCGCCCACCGCCCGCGCCCCCACTCGCCAGGCCCCGCCGCGCCCACCGCCCGCGCCCACCCGCCGCGCCCACCGCCCGCGCCCCCACTCGCCAGGCCCCGCCGCGCCCACCGCCCGCGCCCACCCGCCGCGCCCACCGCCCGCGCCCACCCGCCAGGCCCAGCCGCCCACACCCGCCAGGCCCCGCCGCGCCCACACGTGGCGCCGGGCGGCTAGGGCCGATTTGACGGCGAGTCCGTGCGGTGCACGCGTCCCGGCCTCGTGTCTGAGAAGAATACCGAATGATGGCATGACTCCAGAGATCCGCAACGCCACCCTGCCTCCTATCTTCAGCGGTGCCGGAAACGCAGAAAGCGTCAGAGAGGTTTTGGGTCCTGAAGAGCTGCAACTCCTTTGAGTTGGAGGCATATGGGACGGGAACAGCACGCGCTACCCCAGGGCACGAGCCCAGGCCACCGCTCTCCCCGACCCCAGACGCTGCTGCCGCCAGTCGCCTGCCTCGGCTCTCCCGGTGCACAGAGAGCAGGTGGCAGTGGGACCCCAGGTCCCAGCGCAGGGGCTTGTCTGCAGCCCTGTCTTTATCGCTCTAAATACACAACGTCCCCAACGGACGTTTGTGCAAATATGCCAGAGGTATTTTGTCTCCATTGTTATTTGGATAACAATAGCCCAAGTGGCAAACTTTATTTTCACACACAAAGTACTAATTATGTGTTTTCCTTCATGACTAATTTGTTCTTTCCCAAGTTGATGCATGCTGTCGCAACAGTATTTTGGTCTGGGTATGGCCTATAAAAGCTGGTACCATTTGGCTTTTTCCTAAAATATAAAATGATGGTTGGGAAGCTTTCTAACCATAAAGCCGGAGTGTAGAATATATTTCTCTTACAATCTTTATATCCAGTGACAGAAACATTTGCCAGAAGTCCTAAACAGCCAACTCCCACTAAATGTAGTAAAAGTATAAATATAGACTGATTTTATTTGGAAATTGACTCAAACTTTTTATATAATTGCAGATAGACGAAATTGAAGCTTTAGAGACTCAAAATGTCAATCAAACAACCCGGTCTGAAATAAATGTAAATTCTGCAATAAGTGATTAAATTACACATTTGCAAAATGGTAAATGGCATTTATTGAATTCAGCTAAGCAATATCAACCAATAAATTTTGAACACATTGAGAAGTGGGAAAATTATACTTGATTATCTATCAGCAAATCCTAGGGAGAAAAGGTTTTTTAAAAGGTTATGGAAATTGTGTGGCATATTAAGTTATTGTAGATGGCGATGTTTTTCTCACTTGAGTACTTGGTTACACTGACTTCTTGTTCATGTCCAACTTAATTCCAGCTCAAAGCTGTAATGTACTAAATTCTACCTCCACAAAATTTAGATAACAGGCTTGTTTGTCACTTCTTATATCAGTTTTCTTCTATTGAAAGGAGGCTTTTTACCAGCCTTTGGCATGTGACCTGTAAAAGTTTACATGAGAATCAGGTGTTTGCTGCTGTGGATATTTTTTTAAACAGGCTTTTGTTTATTGGAGAAGTTTAATTATATTTCCTTTGACATAAGAAAAAGTAAACATTGGGAAATTCTTTAAGTTAAAATGTCCTTTCTTTATGCAAATACTGCTCAATAAGTTGATTCATCTACAGTGTATTCACTTTGTATTCTGCTGGTCAAGTTCATGCATTTAGATTTTACAGTTATGAACAAATCATTTGGAATTGTAACTCCTGAAGGACTAAGGAATAAATACAAATGACATTCAATGTGTTTGGCCAAAAGTATTTATTCAATAAGCATTTGTCAGGCACTCATTACATGCAATACTCTCTATTCCAGATTTTACTGGATACAGATATGAACCAAGCATAATACTTATGGAATTATAGTTTATTTGGAAGATCAGACAAGTATGCAAATAGGACAATGAACAGGACAATCACTGTAAGTGGCAAAAAGATAAAGCCATAGAAAAATCAGGTTATAGAAAGAAAACTTTTGACTGATGAATAAATAAAGATTCCTATAGTGGGTTGAGTTTTTTCCCCGAAAAAGATATGTCCAAGTTCTAATCCCCAGCCCCTGTGAATATGACCTTGCTTAGAAATATTTGACTTTTCAAATGCAATTATACTAAGGAACTCAAAATGAGATCATTTTTGACTTATAGCAGGTTTAAATTCAATGACTTATGCCTTTATAAGACAAAGGAGAGGAAGATTTGGCATGCAGAGGCAGAGGAGGGAAGGCTGTGAAGACAGAGGCAGAGATTGGAATTTTTCTGCTGCGAGCTGAGGAAGCCTAGTGCCACTGGAACCTGAAAGAGGCAAGCAAGGATTCTCCTCTGGAGCCTTCAAAGAGAATGTGATCTTGCCAATACCTTGATTTCAAATTTATGGCCTCCAAAACTGTGAGAGAATACATTTCTCTTATTTTGAACCACCAGGTTTGTGACCATCTGTTCCCAGAGCCCTCGGGAACTTACATATCATTACAGAGATAACGTTGGAGTTGGGGCATGAAGGCTAGAATGCATTTGGACATTCAGAGCCTATTGTGTAGCATGATGCAGAGCATTTCATGCAGAGGGAATGCTGAATAAATACTTGGAGTTGGGAATGCCTGGAGGGAAGAGGAAGTGTGTTTTACAGTATTCTGGATGATGAATGACATGGGGAAGTAGAAAAGAGAGGAAGAGAATAGGGGGAGGCAGGGAGGGTTGGCAGAAGAAAGAGAGAAAGAATTATGAGAAGGAATGAAAGGGTTTAGAACCAACATGGCAGCCATTGGGAAAGAAACAATAAGAAGATGGAACAGAGTGATGAAAACTTCTCTGGTGCATGAGGAGTAAGACCTAGAGAATGAGACTCTCGGTCACTGACGTACACAGACATTAGGGGAATATATTTGAGAAACAACATCCAGGTACCATATTTACATGCATAGGTGCTCTAATGATATAAGAAGTACATTTTTCTTAAAGTCTTTACACAATTTAAAAGATTTTACAAATGCAACTGTTTTGTTAAGAATAGGTTTCTGACCAACTGCTTTTTCTGCTTGGGAATTGCTACATTATGCTTTCTTCTCTGCTCACTTGAACTCATTTACATTTTTCTTTTCTCCTCGTGTGGAATGTTTTAAATTGCTTCATATTTGTAAGAGAGAAAAGTTTATTATTCTTTTTTCTTACCTTCCCACAGATACTCCTTCAAAGATAAACTTGGGTTTTTTTGTTTCTTACCTTCCCACAGATAATCCTTCAAAGATAAACTTGGGTTTTTTGTGTGTGTGTGCGTTTTATATTTACTTTTATAATAATTTATCATAACATTTTATAAAATTAAATATTTTGAATTATAGATTAAGTGATAATTAAGAAATATATTGATGCAAATCAATATTTAATCTTTTTGGCTGTACTACACTAGTTTGTAAGACTATATTTTAGGGAATTACAAACCACTTTGAAATATATTATCCCTTTTTCTATTTTTTAAAGTTTTATTGTGGTATAATTGGTCTACAAAAAGTGTACATATTTAATGTATACATTTTGATGAATTTGGATATTCACATACTCACCTATGATATCATCACCACCATCAAGGTACTAAACATATCTATCACCTCCAAAAATGTCCTTGTGTTCTTCTGTGTGATTTTGTTTGTTGTAGCTATTTTGTTTTATTGTGTAAGAACACTTAACATGAGATTTATTTTCTTACCATATTTTAAAGTGCACAATACTGTATTGTTAACTATAGACACTATGTTGAATGGCGGATCTCTAAAATTTATTCATCTTGCATAACTAAAACATTATATCCATTGATCAACAATATCCCCTTGCCCCTTCCTCTCAACCCTTGGCAACCACCATTCTATTCTCTGCTTCTATGAGTTTGACTATTTCAGATACCACATATAAGTAAAATCATGCAGTATTTGTTTTTCTATGCCTGGCTTATTTCACTCAGCATAATGTCTTCCAGGTTGATCCATGCTTTGCAAAATGTTAGGATTCCCATTTTCTCTTTACAAAAATGAACAGTGGTATGCTGGTAAACTGATCCTCAAAAATAAATAAAGTGCCTTGATTTATAATTCATGACAATTTCTGTGGCATAAACACTCTCATCATAGGCAAGTTCAACTTACCAAATGATTTAAAAGTGAGCTTATAAAATTAGTGGATATTTAACAACTAACTATTGCCAGCCATTGGCACAAGCACACTACTGAGTATTAGTACTGGTATCCCCATTTTTATTGAAGAAAAATAGGAGCCAAGAGAGATTAAGTAACTTTCTCAAATTCACAAAGCTATGATGATGGCTCAAGTTCTCTTATTTCATACAGTATGCTCTTTATACCATAATTCTAATTATCTCTTTATTCATACTAATGTAAGTTTTCATTAATTGCATTATATTTAGTCTATTGTTGACTCATAAAAAAACTTGGAGGTAATTCAGATTAAAGATACTTTTTAAAAATAAAAGGCAGCAGAAAAAACATTTTGACAAAATCAAGCACACTTTTATGATAAAAACTCTTAACAAAATAGACATAGATGGGACATACATTAAAATTATTAAAGCCATATATGATAAACCCACAGCCAATATCATGCTGAACAGAGAAAAATTGAAAGCATTCCCACTTAGAACTGCAACCATACAGGGTTATGCACTATCTCCACTTCTATTTGACATAGTGCTGGAAATCCTTGCCAGACCAATCAGACAAGAGAAGGAAGTCAGGGTATCCAAATGGGAGCAGAAATCAAACTCTTACTCTTTGCTGATAATATGATATTATATCTAGAAGATCCCAAAGATTCAACTAAGAGACTCCTGGAATTGATAAATGAATTTAGTAAAGTCTCAGGATACAAAATTAATGCACACAAATCAGGGGTATTCGTATATGCCAATGATAGGCAAACCAAAGATCAAATAAAAAATGCAACACCTTTCACAATAGCATCCAAGAAATTTAAATATTTAGGAATATATTTAATGAAGGAGGTGAGACACATATATAGGGATAACTACAAAATACTGAGAAAAGAAACAATAGAAGATGTAAACAGATGGAAAATCCTACATGTTCATGGATTGCCAGAAACAATATTGTTAAAATGTCCATACTACTTAAAGGAATCTATAGAATTATGCAATACCTATCAAAATATCATCATCATTCTTTACAGATCTAGAAAAAATAAATCCACATTTCATATGGAAACAGAGACGATCTCGTATAGCCAAAGCAATCTTAAGCAAAAAAAAAAACACAACAAATTGAGAGGCATTAGTCTACCAGATGTCAAGCTTTACTACAAGGCTGTAGGAACCAAAACAGCATTACATTGGCACAAGAACAGAGATATAAACCTTTGGAACAGGACTGAGAACCCAGATATAAAACCATCATCATATTGTCATCTAATCTTTGACAAGGCAGACAAAAATATTCATTGGGGAAAAGAATCTCTATTCAATAAATGGTGATGGGAAAACTGGATAACTACAGGCAGAAGATTGAAACTGGATCCCCACCTCTCACCTCTCACAAAAATCAACTCACAATGGATAACAGACTTAAACCTAAGGCATGAAACCCTAAGAATTCTAGAAGAAAATGTTCAGAAATCTCTTGTATACATTGGCCTAGGCAAAGAATTTTTTGAAGAAGACCCCCAAAGCAATCACAGAAGCAACAAAAATAAATAAATGGGAGGTAAGCAAATTAAAAAGCTTCTGTATAGCCAAGGAAACTATCGTTTGAGCAAATAGACAACCTACAGAATGGGAGAAAATATTTGCATTCTACATATCTGATAAAGGGCTAATAACAAGAGTCTAAGAAAAGTTAACAAGAAAAAATCAGATAACCCCATCAAAAAATGGGCAAGGACATGAACAGAAACTTTTCAAAAGAAGACAGAATAATGGCCAGCAAACATATAAAAAAGTGCTCAACATCTCTAATCATTAGGGAAATGCAAATCAAAACCACAATGAGATATCACCTAACTCCAGTGAGAATGGCTTTTATCAAAAAATCCCAAAACAACAAATGCTGGCATGGATGTGTAGAGATTGGAACACTCTTACACTTCTGGAGTGACTTCAAATTATTACAACCCCTATGGAAAGCAATTTGGAGACATCTCAAAGACCTAAAAGAGAAATACCATTTGATTCAGCAATCCCACTACTAGGGATCTACCCAAAGGAAAAAAAAAGACATTCTGTAATAAAGACATCTGCAATCGAATGTTTATGGCAGCACAATTGCAAAGATGTGGAAACAACCCATGTGCCCATCAATACATAAGTAGATTAATAAAATGTGGTATTACTACTCAACTACAAAAAGCAATGGTGAACTAGCCCCTCTTATATTATCTAGGATAGGGCTTGAGCCCATCCTTCAAAGGGAAGTATCACAAGGAAGGAAAAAACAAGCACCACATGCACTCACCATCGAATTGGTACTAACTGATCCACACTAAAGTGCTCACATGGTAGTAATATTCACTGGGTGCCGGTCAGGTGAGCAGAGGCTGGTGGGGTGGATAAGCTCACAACTCATGGATGCAGAGCACACTGCATGGGGGAAAGGCAAGCTTGGAGCCCTGACTTGGGCGAGGCATTATATATAACTGAAATGTTTGTACCCCCATAATATTCTAGAGAAATAAATAAATACAAAAGGCACTTATAAATAAAACTAAATAGTAATTTTAAATGAACCAAGACAACCAACAGCAGAGTATAGATATTTATATGTGCAGACACTTTTTTCCTAAAACAAGAATGTTATATTAATGAAATTCATCATCAGGACTTTTGTTTGGAAGACATTGCATGAGAGAGAAGAGTCACCCTTTAGCTATGGTTTTATGAAATACAGAAACCAAATGGCTTTCATATAGATTATCTTACATTTACTCATAGCTTAGTGGAAGAAATTGTGTTAAGATTAATATGGAGTAGATTAATAGAAAAAAATCAAAACAAAACCTAGAGAGATTACTCATCTCTTTGAATAACCTTAAACTGTCTTAAAAATAATTTCTTTTTTTTTTTTGAGACAGAGTCTCGCTTTGCTGCCCAGGCTACAGTGAGTGCCACGGCGTCAGCCTAGCTCACAGCAACCTCAATCTCCGGGCTCAAGCAATCCTTCTGCCTCAGCCTCCCAAGTAGCTGGGACTACAGGCATGCACCACCACGCCCGGCTATGTTTTTCTATATATATCAGTTGGCCAATTAATTTCTTTCTATTTATAGTAGAGGCGGGGTCTCGCTCTTCCTCAGGCTGGTTTCAAACTCCTGACCTGGAGCAATCCGCCCGCCTCAGCCTCCCAGAGAGCTAGGATTACAGGCGTGAGCCACCGCGCCCGGCCTAAGAAGCAGCCTACGGCACCCGGTATTCCCAGGCGGTCTCCCATCCAAGTACTAACCAGGCCCGACCCTGCTTAGCTTCCAAGATCAGACGAGATCCGGCGCGTTCAGGGTGGTGTGGCCGTAGACAATAATTTTTACAATCCAACCTTTTAACAGGCCTATTAGGCTGCTATTCTATTTCATTCAATAAAACAATAGGGATAAGCTTGAATACAAGACAGAAAGAGGCAAGGGTTACTTTATATTTGGAAAATTGAACAGCAAGAAGGTATGGTTGTTCAGAAGACAGCCAGAGAACTTCAGCCCAGAAGTGAGTAACATTTCTCCTGATGAAAACTACTATATTTTCTAGATAAGCTTGGAAGTTTTAGTGATTCATCTCTGTTTATTTTTTCAACAAATAATCAGTTACTGTCTGCTGCAGTCCAGGTGCCATGTTAGGGGTTGATGAAGGAGTTCGCCACCTAATAACATCCTTGAAAGAAGGAAGTATTTTGCACATGAAAAAAATGATACATAGTTTTAAAATTTGAGGTGGGATATTTTTCTGGTTTGATTACAATTTAAACAAGTGTTTCAAATTAGTGTTTACTAAATAAATTTAGAACAGAACTTCTCTCAGGGTTGCTCTCCTCCTCTCTTCCTTTCCCCTTCCAGCTTCTAGTAACCAACATTTTTTTCTCTACCTTTATGAGATGCACTTTTTAGCTCCCACGTATGAGTGAGAACATGCCATCTTGGTCTTTCTCTGTCTGGCTCACTTCACTTAACACAATAACCTCCAGTTGCATTCATGTATATGTATCCACATTTTAAAGATGAGAAAACTGAAGCCCAGAAGCACTACAGTTCCTTGCCAAAAGTTACATAACTGGTCTATGCCAGAGCCAATGAAATACAGGCATGTGTTTTCAGAGCCATATTTTTAACTACCATCTATTCTGCTTCCTACTAAATAAAAATATCCCTAAAGAAAATAGTGTTAAATAAACATAATTATCTCTTGCTGAAGATTCAGCACAGGAGAAGTGTTCCCAGTCTCTACCCTTGGACTTATAACTCTCCGTAATAGCAGATTGTGCTTAGAGAAGATTCCTTGCCATGTCATAACTGGTTTGTAGGTCATTAGAATCGCCACTAAAAAATCTTTTACATACAGCATTGATTTTATAAGGTACTGCACCTAATTATGATTGTTTACATGAACCTCCTATAGAATGAGTTCATCTGGTTTCCTTTGATATTTTTTTGATGATTCTACATATTAATATATTTGACTTTTTCTTCTTTTTTCAAACAAGGCCACATTCTGAAATGAAAATTAGGACTTCAGCATATTAATTTTGGGGGAACACAAACACATAATAGCTAGACAGATAGATAAACTTTCATTTAATTCCTAACACGCCTGTGAGTTTTTAAAAGGTTAAGTAGCGTGCCACAGTGGCATGCAGCTACTGGAGCTAGATTGGAGAAGCCTCATGTTTAAACCTTGTGCTATAATCCATTAATTCATTCAGAGAATTATTTAATGAGCATCTATAGGTGCCAAGCACACCGCTATACAAATTTCTGTCATTTTTTCAATTTATGAAAGGAAAGGAAAGTTTAATATGTTAGGACTAATTATTTATCTGTTACTCTTTCAGTAATTCAGTTGGTTTCTGTCCTTTGAACAAATAACATACAGATTATCCTCAGGAGGAATTTTATCTCATCAGCAAAATTCACACATGAAATGTGTGTTTTTACAACAACATTATCAAAGGAGTGTGGGAGTGTGAAATGCGGAGCAATCAATTATTCTTCCTGGAAAGGTAACATGCTAACTGGGTCTTGGAGGATGAGCAGGAGTTTGCCAATAGTAGAATGCAAGCATAGCAAGAGCACAGGAAGACCCAGACAATTATGAGCACACATCCCATGAGGAGGGCATAATGACATTGGCTTTTATTAAGTCAGTAGATAATGTGAATGGAGAACTGTGATGCAACATCACAGTCTCTTCTGAGATTGTCCCTTCAGCCCCCAAAGCTGTTATTAAATAGATTTGCTCTAGGACCCCTTTAGGAACCATGCTCTCTGGCCCTGAATCAGAAACTGTGATCACTCTGTAAATCGGGCGATGGACTCAGTTTGAATTAGCTTCCTCTGCTTTCTGCTTGATGCTTTCACTTCAAGGAAATGAGTCTAACCACAATCTCTGCCAGCCTCCCACTCTGTGAGATTTTTCTAAAATTTATTGGCATATTTTCTTGGAATAACGGCTTCAAAGTATACACCAATGTGCCAACGTTTGTTTGGACTGTCAATATGTAGAAGGCAGAATCTCCTTCTTACACTATGTGGCGGATGCTGTCAGTGCCACCCTTGAGTGCCCCTTATCATCCAGGCACATAGCCCCAGCCCCATTAAGGGTTGCCTCGCAGCTGTCCTCACTCCCTTCCTAGCACACAACCTCGTGCTGAAGGAGCCCTCCACGTTCAAACAGGGCAGACCCCAGTCCATGGCCGAGTGGCACAGGGATACAAACAGTCACTCCCTTGCTTCAAGGTGGGTTAATTCTACTGTGCAATCTGTGCTCTGGACCTTCCCTGGAATCAGATCAAACCTAGCCCCAACGGAAACCACTTTCTGGCTTAAGTCTCCTCCTTTGTCCTCTTGTCTCCATTCTCCTCCCCTAAGAGCGCTTGGGCAGCATCCCCTGTCTTAGGCTCTGCTCCTAGATAATTACTTGGCTCACGATATGTTTTTATGAAATATTTATTGAACTGAAATTCAAAGCATCACGATTATCAAAATTACTAGTCAAAAGGAAAATCCATCTTAAAGAACAGGGATATATATTTTTTATTATTCTCCTAAGAT
Source organism: Microcebus murinus (assembly GCF_040939455.1). NCBI lineage: Eukaryota > Metazoa > Chordata > Mammalia > Primates > Cheirogaleidae > Microcebus > Microcebus murinus. Next base: position 110,762,081 of record NC_134106.1, read on the forward strand.
TATTGTATAAATAACCTGACTTTCATTAATATTAAGTGTGCTCAATGATCTTGCCACAGTTAATTGAAACAATTTGTCTAAGTGTAATGAAGGAAGTAATTTACTTTTTTTAACAGGGGAAATTAGTGTACTGTACAGTACCAGAAGGTATGAAATTCAATGCAGGTTTAAACATACCTTTTCTACCTTCTAAAACATACTCTGCAGTGAGTAGTCAATACCATCATTTATGATAAAATGACTTGAATTTATTTTTTACATTAAAGACAATCATTATAATCAATTGAAATATTAAAAAGAAATGAAATACAATTTGATTCTGTTGCAAATTTTGCTTATTAACATTCAGTATAATGAAACAGGGCTCATTTTCATTGCTGGGCTTTATTACTGAAAAGATAGCAAAAGAATTACACACACTGAAATTTAATCAAATCCCATTTCTCAATTATTTTTGATAAAGAAAATAGTAAAGAACAGACAGCATTTAAGAATCAAGATTGATTTCTTTAATATACCTACCCATTGTTTAATTGTATTTCTAGATGTAAGTTATTAGCACACTATCAGCACCATGTTGAAAAATTTCATAATATAAATCTATACCAAGGACAAAAGCAAAGAATTAGATGAATTATTTTTTCTTCTCTGAACATTCTTTCAATACTTAATCTGCATATAACTTTCATCACTGGATTATGTATTTTGCTCTCTGTATGAGTGAATAAGAAGATAAGAAGTTCCTCAAGTAGAGACTTAGTCTTATGCCTCTTAGCAATTCATTGTCTTGATGTTCTTTTAAAAAGAAACTCAGATAAGTAACTGATTAATCTTGTTCCAGATGCTTAAACTCCGTGAACTGTCATGTTCTTATCTCTAAAAATAAGGAATGAGGTAAGTCATGTCTCTATCCTGAGTTAGTATGTGGATAATATATGTAAAACTCTCTTTCAGTTCTAAACTGAAAGACAAATACATATTGGCACTTCTCATCACTGGTTTGTCTATATTAACACCATCAAATACCCTCTCTTTTTAATCTGGAAGGAGATGAATGCTTTTTGTGATTCTTTGGCTTTCTGTTGCCTACATATTCCAACCCAGAGTCTTCCTCTGTTCCAAACCACACTACTTTCTATTTGTTTTTAATTGTTTTTAATTTTAGCATATTACAGGGGTACAAATGTTTAGGTTACATGTAGTATTTCCCTTGCCCCATCCGAGTCAGAGCTTCAAGCATGTCCATCCCCCAGACAGTGTGCATTGCACCCATTAGGTGTGAATATACCATCCCCTCCTCCCCCTCCTATCTGCCAGACACCGGATGAATGTTATGACTATATGTGCACTTAAGTGTTGATCAGTTAATACCAATTTGATGATGAGTACATGTAGTGGTTATTTTTCCATTCTCATGATACTTCACTTAGTAGAATGGGCTCCAGCTCTATCCAAGATAATACAAGAGGTGCTAGATCACCATTGTTTTTTGTGGCTGAATAGTACTCCATGGTATACATATACCACATTTTATTAATCCACTCATGTATTGATGGGCACATGGGTTGTTTCCACATCTTTGCAATTGTGAATTGTGCTACTATAAACATTCAAATGCAGATTTTTTTTTTTTTATAGAGTGTGTTTTGTTCTTTTGCATACATGCCCAGTAATGGGATTGCTGGATCAAATGGTAGTTCTACTTGTAGTTCTTTGAGTTCTCTCCATATTGCTTTCCACAGAGGTTGCACTAGTTGCAGTCCCACCAGCAGTGTGTGAGCACCCATCTCTCTGCATTCACACCAACATTTATTGTTTGGGGACTTTTTAATTTACACAAATCCAAGGCCCTTTTAAACTATGAAATCTAATGGGCAAATATCTCTCCTAATGAGGGAAAATTTCCCACTATTACATACATATTAGAGAAAGTGCAGAACAAGAACAAAAAAAGTGAAATCGTAACAGAAACTAGGAAAGAAAGGCAGATTTCTGTTAAAGTAACAACAATAGGAGTAATATCAGATCTCTCTCGGAAATAATGAAAGCCAAAAGAAAATGGAATGATATAAAAACAGACATAAAAAAGCCCTGCCTTTCCAGAATTCCATACTTAGCAAAAACACATCCCAATAATTGTGAAATAAAGACATTTTCAGACACATAAAACATGAGAGAATTTGCTGAACCTTGCAAAAGTTAGTTATAAGGTATATAGTGACCATTCTTGTTTGTTCTTTTAGGTGCCTGAGAACTATCTGATCAGAATTCACAAATGAATCTTTTTTCATTTATTTTTCCCACCACTATTTCCATACCCTCACTGTCCTTCACTTGCTTCTATCTGTCTCGCCTGCTTGCTCAGCTTAATTTTCACAGTAATTCTGGGAAATAATATAATAATTTATACTAGTGTCTTCTACTCCAGTCCACCTCCACAGGGCTCTTCCTTGCCTTTCTTCATTCCATCTTCCCATCTCTTTTCTTCTACACTGAGAACTGTGGCTCCCAGTAATTTCAACATTTACTCAATTGCTCATTCCATCCATACACTTAGAGTAATTTCACAATTGCTTCACCCACATCATTACTACAATAAAAAAAAAATACTCAAAATGTTCTAGATTTTGTTCATTCTTTTCCCCTAACTGCGAGACTGAGTATTTAGTCAAATTCTGTGTAAAAATGTATTTTGAGTTCATTCTTTTATATTTTTTCTTCCTTCAGTGTGATTATGTCATTCACTTGTAAAAGAGTTGGGTTCCTTTTTATAAAATTTATTTTCTAAGTATTTTTCTGTCCTTATGATCTAAAGCTATTTTTTGAAGGCATACATTAACATGCTTCCAAAACACAAATTATATAAAATATATAGTCAGAAATGTATTATTCCTCAACCATGTTCCCTCACTTTCTATAGGTAACTAACTTTATAGTTTTCTTATCTATCCTCATTGGTTCGTTTTTGTAAAGATAATTGTTTCTGATTTACTCATTTTTCTTAAACAAAAGATAGCATTATATAACTATATTTTTAGTGATATAGATATAATAGATATTTGCTCTGCTTTTTTATTTTAATAATTGCTCTTTAATATATCTGGTAATTACTATATTACTTTACAGGGAAAGCTCTCATTTATTTATTTCTACAACTGCATTATGCTTCATTGTGCATAATAAGTACGTTAGTACTTACTCATATGTTTGGAACAAATTTCCTATGTTTTGAAATTTGGATAGCAGCTAATATTGTGCAATTAGAAATGATTATCAAGTGTATACATGCATTTTTATATATTTGGATATGTATCTTTAGAGTAAATTCCCAGAAATAAGATATCTGACTCAAAGGGAAAATGCATTCCATTTTCTTAAATACACTTGGCCCTCCATATCAGCCGGTTCTGCAACAATGGATTCAACCAACAAGTGGATGAGAAATAGCCAGAAGAAGAAGAACAATAAAAAATAATAATACAGCAATAAAAAAATCATAGAAGTAAAAATAGTACAGTATAACAATTTTCTACATAGAATTTACATTGTATCAGGTATAGGTAATCTAAAGATAATTTAAAGTATGTGAGAGAATGTGCATAGGTAATATGCAAATACTACACTATTTTATATAAAGGACTTGAACATCCACAGTCCTTGGTGTCCATGGGATCCTAGAACCATTCCCCTGTGAACAGTGATAAATCATTGCCAAATTTCACTCTATGAACATTTTACAATTTTTTTTTTTTTTTTTTTTTTTTTGAGACAGAGTCTCGCTTTGTTGTCCAGGCTAGAGTGAGTGCCGTGGCGTCAGCCTAGCTCACAGCAACCTCAAACTCCTGGGCTTGAGTGATCCTTCTGCCTCAGCCTCCCGAGTAGCTGGGACTACAGGCATGCGCCACCATGCCCGGCTACTTTTTTATATATATATATATCAGTTGGCCAATTAATTTCTTTCTATTTATAGTAGAGACGGGGTCTCGCTCTTGCTCAGGCTGGTTTTGAACTCCTGACCTTGAGCAATCCGCCCGCCTCGGCCTCCCAAGAGCTAGGATTACAGGCGTGAGCCACAGCGCCCGGCCCATTTTACAATTTTTTATTCCTACTAGCATGTATGAGTTGGCTTATATTCCTACATTCTCCACAATAAAGGTTGTTTGTAGGTTTTTGAATCTTTGCCAATCTACTTATCTAGAAGTAATGTCTTCTTGTAGTTTCAATTTGTATTTTTTGACAAAAACTATTTATAACATACCTACAGCAAGTATCATACCAAACAGGAAAAAACTAAAAACCATTCCTCTAAGATCTATAACAAAACACGTATGCCAACTTTCACTACTTTTATGAAACATAATACTGAAAATCCTAGCCAGAACAATTAGACAAGAGAAAGAAATAAAGGACATTCAAATTGGAAAGAAAGAAGTCAAATTATCCTTGTTTGTAGACAATATGAACTTATATTTAGAAAACCTAAAGACTCCACCAAAAAATTATATAACTGATAAACAAATTCAGTAAAGTAGCAGGATACAAAATCGACATGTGAAAGTCTGTAACATTTCTATATGCCAACAACAATCTGAAAAAGAAACCAAGAAAATAATTCCATTTACAACAGCTACAAGTAAAATAGAATACTTGGGAGTAGACTTAACTAAAGAACTAAAGTTTCCACAATGAAAACTATAACACTAATGAAAGAAATTAAAGAGGACATACAAAAAATGGAAAGACATTCCAAGCTAATGGATTAGAAGAATAAATATTGTTTAAATGTCCATACTACCAAAAGGAATCTATAGATTCAGTGCAATCTTTACCAAAGTACCAACGATGTTCTTTAAAGAAACAGAAAAATAAAATTCTAAAATATATGTGGAATCACAAAAGATAAAATATAAAAAATAAAATATAAATAAAATATAAATTTATTTATATATCTAATTTATTTTATATATATATCTAATTTATTTATATAAAATATAAATAAAGTAAAATAAAAATAAAATATAAAAATAGCCAAGGCCACTCAGAGTAAAAAGAACAAAGCTGGAGAAATCATATTATCTGACTTCCAATTATACTGCAAACCTATAGTAGCCAAAACAGTGTGGTATTGGCATAAAAATAGACACAGAGACCAATGGAATGGAATAGAGAATCCAGAAATAAATCCACACATTTACATTAAACTTATTTTCAACAAAATTGCCAAGAGCTTGCATTAGGGAAAGGACAGTCTTTTCTATAAATGAATTTGTGAAAACTGGATGTCCATATGTAGAAAAATGAAACTAGATCCCTATGTCTTTTGATATACAAAAATAAAATCAAAATTAATTAAAGGCTTAAATCTAAAACTTGAAATATGAAACTACTAGAAGAAAACATTAAGGAAACACTATAATATACTGGTCTGGGCAAAGATTTATTAAGACCTCAAAAGCACAGGCAACTAAAGCAAAAAGGGTCAAATGGGATCACGTCAAGCTAAAAAGTTGCTACACAGCAAAGGAAACAATCAACAAAATAAAGAGACAACTCACAGAATGGGAGAAAATATTTGTAAACTATCCATCTGATAAGAGCCCAATGATGAGAGTATATCAGTAGTTCAAACAATTCAGTTATATATATATATATATATATATATATATATATATATATATATATATATATATAATTCCATTTAAAAAATGGAAAAAAGATCAGAATAGATATCTCTCAAAAAAAAAAAAAACACGTACAAATGACCAACATGTATATAAACAATGCAAATCACTAATCACCAGGGAAATGCAAATCAAAACTGCAATGGCATATCCTATCACCAAATTAAACTGGCTTTTATCCAAAAGACAGGCAACATCGTTCTTGTGAATGTAAATTAGTATAGTCACTATTGAGAACAGTATGGTGGTTCCTCAAAAAACTGAAAATAGAACTACCATATGATCCAGCAATCCCGCTACTGGATATAGCTCCAAAAGAAAGGAAATATGTATATCATAAAGATATCTGCACTGCCATGTTTACTGCAGCACTATTCACAATAGCCAAGATATGGAATCAACTTAAGTGCCCATCAGTGGATCAGTGGATAAAGAAAATGTGGTAGATATACACAATGGAATATTATTCAGCCACAAAAAGAATGAAATACTGTCATTTGCAACAACATAAATGGAACTGGAGGATATTATGTTAAGTGAAATAAGCCAGGCACCAAAAGACAAATATTGCATGTTCTCACATATATGTTGGAACTAAAAAAAAAATGAAATCACTGAGATAGAGAGTAGAATAATGGTTAGTATCAGATCAGAAGTGTAATGCAGAAGGAAGGAAAAGGTGAGGATGATTAATTGGTACAAAAACACAATTAGGAAATATATTTCAAGGCAAAAAAACACAATTAGGTAGAACAAATAGGATCTAGTATTTGGTAGTATAATAGGGTGACTATAGTTCACAATAATTTATTCTATATTTTAACATGCTAAGTGAGTAGAATTGGAATAGTCCCACAAAGAACACCAAATGCTTGAGGTGATAGATACCCTAATTACCTTAAGTTGATCATTGCACATTATATGCCTATATCAAAACATCACATATACCCCATAAATAAGTACAACTATTATGTATCCTTAATCATTGAAAAGTTAAAATTATTTTATAAAAATTATATTTCTCTCATTATAACCATTGGATATCTTTTCATATGCTAAAGGACTATTTTTAGATCATGTTTTTCTGCTCATTTTTTCTATGACATTTTGTTTTGTTATTTTTTCCCTTCTATTTTTATAAGTTATTTGCAATGGTTTGTAATATATATTAAAATATTTTCTCCTCCTAAGTTATTTATTTTTGACCTTTTTCAATAAAATTTTCCATATAAAAGTTCCTTATAATTTATATAGTCAAATATGTATGTCCTTGTTATTGCTTCTGGATTTTGAATCATTGTTAGGACACCTGTCCCTATACCCATGTTTTCTTATAGTATTTCTATAGTTTCATTTCATACACTTACATTTTTATATATTACATTTACATTTCTCTTATGTTTGGGCTTTATTTTTGTTAATAGTATAGGAAATAAATCTGATTTTACCTTTATCCAAAATGGCTCTACAATTTTCCCAATATCATTTCTTAAAATGCGCATCTTTACTCTAGTGAATTCATATCCACCTTTCTGATATTCTAGTTGGATTAATTTGCGCTCTTTGTGTTCTATTTTACTGATTAATCTGTTAGTGCAAGTACATACTATTTTATTTACAGAGGATTTGTAGCTTGTAATTTGTTACCTAAAGAGTTTGTCCCTATCCATTACAATGCTGTGTGAGATGATGTGGCCATTGTATAAGTAGAAAGTGCAACCCTTGGCAAGAGAGAATATTATAATTTATCATTTTTATCAGTAAGCAGTTCTAGTGCTTTATCTCATAAACCTGTATTATCTAAAACTTATTCTTATCAACATTCTTAAATTGAATTTGAAAGCATGTCATTTGCCAGTTATGATTTTAGCTGCATAAAGCATTTTCAAAAGAAGGAAGCTGAAAATGGTAGATGGACAAAGTAGCCTTTTCACAATTGTTATACTCTTTCCATATTGCAGATAAGAGTCCAAAGACCACTGCTAATGGATGTTAGGATTTTAGTACAAAACTAGTTTCTATTTGATGCAACTAATGGAAACTCCCGAAATATAAGCAGGCGGCGTTTATCCAATGGCAATCCAGCTGGAAGAAGGGCTGGTACCTGCCTTTCCCATAGTATAGCTGTCACACTGTTCTAGTTAATTTCATGATGTTTTCGGTTAGGTCAAATGTTTATTCACAGTGATTGAGGGAGTCTGGAAGATATCGCTGAGTGGGGAGATTGCTGAGGAGAGGCTTGCAGCTTCCCCCTCTCACCCTACACACACAGCTTGAGCACTACTAATAAAACAGGGAGGGTTCTGTGGAGCTTTGGAACCTTGGAATCCAGGTAAATCGAGGCTGGGACAACAGGTAATAATATATCACTGCAATACCTTGTTGCTTTTAATCACAAGTGAAAACACTTGTACAGTTCAAATTGATGATGTCAGGACAATTTTGTCACTCCAGCTATATTTTCTTATTAAACTGTAAACTCTTAGAAGTCTGTATTCCTTAAGACACTTCAGATTGCCAGTGACAGAAAGCCAATTCAAACTAGTTTAAGCTTAAAGGGAATTTATTGCCAAATATTTCAGGAAAGCCAAGGAGTGAACACTTTAGTAATGAAATTCTCTACTGAGTTCATTTTGCATGAAGCCCACTTGGCAGACAACATGGCCATCAGCAGCTCCAGCTCATCCTCCTAGTGTAACAACCACAGTGGAAAATGCTTCTTTATTTTTCTGTCCACGTGAATTACTAAAAAAAAGACTCTGGCCTTGCTTGGCTCATATGCCCACCCTTGGATCCAGCCCTGGCCACATGCCAGCTCATTACCCTTAAAGGTGATTTCCCCAAGGAGAAGAAGCTGCCGGACACCAACAACAGGTCTGCTTCAAAGACTGAGTCAAATCTGAGTCATCTTTTTATTTCCAATAGCTCTTTTACCTACCAGATTTTCAATCAATGGACACCAGAAGAGCAAAGCACTTTATTACTGACGAATTTATTTAATATAGAAAGAGGCCAAGGTATTTTGCTAGATGAAAGATCTAAAGTGGAAACAGAGAACATTGGCAGGTAAAGAGAAGGGGAAAATCACACAAAAAGTAAAAAATAAGGTAAAATGTGCATTGCTTTGTTTTATATGTTTCTATAGAGAATCAGTAAAAACCATAGTAAGTTTATTCATGTGAGAAAGGCCTTAAAAGCCACGTATAATTATTATGACCACATTTAGAGAGCTTTTATAAAATGCCAGAGAGTTTATCCAATTCCTCTCATGACTTGGCGGTTATTAGCTGTGGCATGTCTGCAACATTGTTATATAACTGTAGCTATTTTAATAGGCAACCCCAGTGGGTTTTGTGAGCATCTGCTAACTACAATTACTGGTGTTTTACATGTGAAGATGCTGAAGATAATTAAATTGTAAAGCTAAGGTTATTTAGCAATTGCAAGCTAGAAGTGGTAGCCAGTCCTCTCATCCCCAGTCTCATCGCCCACTCTCAGCACTCTCCCCCTTTCTGTCAATGGAAACACAAACCAACACCGAGGAGGTAAAACACAGATGGCAGCTGCGCCCTTCTCCACCTAGATCAACCATGATTAACCTCATATTCTCCAGGAGATAGAACACAGGGACACACACACTAGTGTGCACATACACACATCTACCTTTTAGCATCATTAAGTAATGGAGACTTGACTGCTGATTTGGAGAGTAAAGGAGTAAGTACTATTGCACAAAATACAATACTCTACCATCTTGCTTGCCTCTTACTCATTTCTGCCTTTTTTCTCTTCTCTGTTTTCCCTTGCCAATTGCTAAATCTATTTTGCTAAAGAAGTCTCTTCTCCTGAAGATTTGGCAATATACCTTATATACCCCAAAGCTTAGGTTCATCACCCAGGGGCTAATCAAAAATATCTCAGTACAGGAGAGAATTTTGCTATAAAAAAATCCTGTACCCAACACAAGGGAATACAACTTATAAAAATTATACTAAAATAATAACAAAATAATGTATTACATATATTGAGTCAACCACATTTATTGCCAAGCATTATGCTAAATATTTTGTAGGCTTATTGCATTTAATTCTTAGAATATTCCCATGCCATTGGTATTATTGCTATCTTTATTTATCAGGTGCCTAAGGTCATGTCATTTGTCATGCATTAAATGACAAAGTTGAAATTTAGACTCTAGTTCGGCATAAATCCAATGGCATGATTTTTTGTTCAAAGTAGAGTACTTTTTGGTATATGTAATCCACAAATTGAAATGTAGAATCTTCATTGTATATAAAATATGAATTTCTATATGCATTTTATTTTGTTTCCTATAATATTTTGGTTAAAATGAATAAATGATAAAAGACTTCATCTCTCAATATCTTTAATACTGAAGATAAATATGAGTAAAATACATTTTACATATTTTAACTCATTTACTTATCACAATAAACCTGTTAGGAAGGCACTTTTTGTAGTGCATTTTACTCAAGAACAAGAAATTAAGGAGCTGAATCCTTTGACCTCTAAATCCAAGCTTATCTTACCCTGCCACAAAGACTAGGCTAGCTGAAGTTTCCCACTGAAGATGAGAGATGATCATAAAGATTCGCCACGGGTTGTGTTCACAGGTGCCTGTTAAGATGCCTAGAGGACTTACACATTTTCTCAATTGGAATAAAAGAACCCAGGAGAGTTAAGACTGAGGATGAATCAGCACAAAGAAACAATTCTCAAGAGCCAGAGAGGAGGACAAAGAACGTTCATTCTTTCAGCCTTTTAAGTCCTGTCTCTTCTGTATAAGTTATGTGGGTAAGGAGGAGACATAAATTCACTTAAGGCAACTAACTACTTTTACGATCTTTATTTCTATTTTGGGATACTTTCCCCTCTTGGCATTTTCATTCTGAAGTTCATTCTCTTTGACTAACAAAAGCAAAATATTTTAAGTTGTTCAACTTTCTTTCTACCATTTTTAAATGTTATACCATTGAAGCCCATATTTTAGCTTTCTCTCTTTTTTGCCCCCAAACAACTAAAATGATTACAAATGCCATTATAATTGTTCCAGAGCTCAGAACTTTGGTACTCTACAAATTTTAATGCTGTTATTGCAGTTCTGGGCAACTCTATTTATTCTAGAGAAGGAGCCTCTTTTGCCCATATCCTTTTAAAACTTAGGACACAGCTTAAAACTCCCTGTGCAACACCACCAATTTTTTTAATGTAACTCAAATTTTTCTTTCCCTAGATCATTGTCAAATAGAAATTGAAAGTTTCTGAGGAATAAAAATATCTGGGGAAGAGTCAGCCAGTAATTTGCAGTGTTATAGGCTGCAAAGACTTAGATAAAATATGAATAGGGATCAAACTTGAAGTCAGAAAAGACATAAATGAAAAAATAAGTAATACTGAGCAGCAAAGTACATAGTATTGCCAACCAGTAGGAATCAAAAATCTTGAGTTCAAATCCAGGTTTAGCACTTATTAACTATCTGACCTTGATAAGTTGCTTAATTTCTCTGATCCTTCATCCTTTTATGTACAATATAAATGACAGTAATATCTATCTTCAAAGGTCTTTTGAGGATTAAATAAATTAATTCCTGTGAGACATTTAGAAAATATATCTGACATATTAATAATACAATAAAAATAGATATTCCAATGGAAATATTTATAGTTGGTTGGATAAGAATCATAGGTGAAAAGAGATTCCCTACGAAGAAGGTACCTGGGTGTTGCTCAAGCCACGGGCATAGCTATTGAGATGTTCTCCTGGCAAGTAGATTAGATATTTAGTGCTAAAATCTAGATCCTGTGAGTATTTGATTTGCACTTATGATTTCTGAAGTAATTTTAAAGTCTCCTGGGATGGATGTGAAGAATAATGTGTGAGCACTTCTTCTGTTATTTTCCCAGACACAGCAATCTTGCAGAGAATTGGAGCATAACAGAGTTAGGGAGTACATTTTCTCTAGCAGGTAAAGAATATTAAGGCACCTGTTTATGAAAAGGCAAAGGCAAGAATCATTGCTGTCCAAAAAATCTTTTTCTAAATAACCCAAGTTTAAGCCACATGCCCATTATTCCTTAGGACCACAGAAGAGAGTTGTACAAAACCCCATATAAAGAAGATTCCTTTTAAAACTTTCTAGATAAAGGGTGAGTTATTCCACTTTTTTTCTATATTGACACCAGGGACCGGTTTCACGGAAGACAATTTTTCCATGGACTGGGGAAGTCGGGGGCAGGCAGAGCTCAGGCAGAGAAGCGAAATGCAAGCAGCGGGGAGCAGCTGCGAATACAGAGGAAGCTTGGTGGCTGGCCCACCACGAGCCTCCTGCTGTGAGGCCCAGCGCCTCTGTTTCATGGAAGACAATTTTTCCAAGGGGTGGGGGTGGGCGTGGGCGTGGGTGCAGAGCTCAGGCAGTGATGCACAGCCGGTTTCTAATAAGCCACAGATTGGTGGGGATTGGGGACAACAGTGCTAAAGGACAAAGGATGAGAAATTGATTTGAGGCTCTTTTTTTGCTCGAGTGCCTGTCCTACCACAGTATTCCCCAACTGTGGTAATTTTACATTTTTTACATGATTATTCCATTTATGTCGATATCCCTCAATCAACCCAAAATACTCTAAGAGTAGAGACCATGCTTTTGTTTATCCACAGTATAAAGCATGGTGTCTGACATTTAATAGATACCCCATAAATGTTTGCTAAATGAATTAGTGAATAAATAAAAACAAACGTGTAACTTTGTCATCTATAACAACAAGAAAGAAATGTTTAAGGCTGACAATTGCACATGTCAAATAATGTGGATTTTAGTTGACAATTGGTGAAATGTGTCAGAAATAGAAAATGAAAAACCCTAACACCAAGAGATATGATTAAGAACCAGTACAGTGAGTTTGCTTGTCAGTCAAGTGATGGGCAAAGCTAGTCAAGAAAGCACACTTCTTTTGTGTTTGAAGGAAGAATTATTTTCTGATTGATCCTTCTTTTAAGATTACTAAAAGAGTATTCATGTTTTTAAAAATGAAAGAAAATAAGAGAAAATAACTAAACTTTTACTCTATTAAATAAAAACAAAAGCACTCCTAAACAAACAAAATCCTTGACAGCATCACTAAAGAGGTACCCATTTGTCTCATAGACATCGATTATTCCCAAACAAAAAGCTTTTTAAAAATTACCCATATTTAGAAATTGGAAGAAAACATATAAAATGTTAATTTCTTTCCTTTTTTTTTTTGAGAAATTGAAATATTTAACTACCCTGAGCCATCTGCATGGCAACAATCTACCCAAACAGAGTAGCTGCTACCCTTTTTTAACAGAAGGTCATCTAGTTTCCCTGAAGTTTCCTCCACTTCTCACTATCTTATTCAAACCAAGGTGAAATTTCAGTTGTAATATTGCAAATTCAAACTAATAATCATGAAATATCAAAATTCTTATACCTGACCTAATTCATTCATTTACCCACCCATCTCTATAGGTATTTAAATATATGTAAAAAGAAAAATGTGTATGTGAATCAGACATGTTCTGACCAGTCCACATGAGATTTAACATACGGAATGTGAGGAAAAGTTTGTACCATTTGTACACCAAGCTCATGGAAGCTGCATATTTTTATAGAGAGGATTGAAAAGCATGAAGAAGTAAGTCAGGCTATTTAAAGGATCAGACTTTTAGCACTAGAAGGAACTTCAGGGAGATTATAGTCCAACTATCTTTCCTATCTCTTTTGATTTTTCCTTCTGTTTCCTCTTTTTGTTCGTTTTCATTGCAGAAAGGGTGAATGAGTATGCAGAGCTATGAGTAAAAGAATGGATTTGACATGTTCAAAGAAAGACCAGTGGAGCTCTGTTAGTGACCATGAAGTAACCCACTCGGGAGGAAATAAGTGTGCTTCAGCATGTATTAGGAAAGAAAAATGTTTTAAAATCAGTGATCAAGGTCACCATCTCCGGAAGTTGTGAAAATAAAAGAAATTTAAGTCCAAAGAAAGTAGAATGAAAGAAATCATAAATTTGGGCAGAATATAACAAAACTACACTTGTACTTTTTAAATTTATGCAAATAAAAATATCTGGGGAGAAAAAACTGAAATAGATTATAAATGTATAGTACCCAAAAAAAGCAAAGTTTGTTTTTTGAAGGTGATAAACCCCTAGAAAGATTTAATAAGATAAACAGAAATAAAAGATACATTACTATATCAAAAAGGAAAATTGAGACATCAATTGAGATACTACAGTTATTAAAAAGTTAATAATAGAATATTACTTTTAAACATTACATTAATAAATTTGAGAACTAAGATAAGCTATAGTCCCTGACCTCCAGGAGCTTATATTCTAGATATATATTAAACTATCAATGACATAACACAGTAATATAACAAGACATGTAGAACATATACCAGTTTTACCTAATAAGCATCTTGGAAGCCATCAGGGAGACAATTTTAAAATTGATGAATAATATTTTATTACAGGAGAAGCTTATTTCTTATATGAAAACAAGCAAATACAAATTAAGCCTGTCATTATCTGGTGTTAGTCCTTAATAATATCTGCTCTATAAGCTTCTGTTCCAGAAATTGTGATTAGTAATCAAACACAAGAGTATGTGAACAGTGAAGACATATTATACACCACCGAGATTATGAAAATTAATTTGCCAAAATGAAAATATGAAGTTTACTATTATACGTATTATTGGCATTCACAATGATTTTCATTTAATGAACTATTTTCCCTTTTTCATTCAGGCCCTAGCTTTATGGAGGTTGATTGGTGCATAACTTGGGTTCATATTACTTCTGGAGGAAGAACAATGTTGTATGACTCAACTAGGACAGAGTAACAGATGGGTATCAGCGGTATAGAAAGCTATTTGCCAAAGTCATAAATTTTATATTAGCAAGATCTGGAAGGCAGATTAGTGAGTCATTACTCTGTTGTTTTAGAGCTTCCAGATGCTGGTTGGGAATGATTTTGCCTGAGTTGTCCCAGTGAAAATTAAACTTTACCAAGACATTCTTTTCATTTTTAAATTAAAATACATCCAACACATTTTATTAAGTATCTACTGAAACCAAATCCTATGTGATGAATGTCAAACAGAGAATACCGCTTACCCTCTAGGACCAGGATTTAAAGAGAACCTTTCTTAACCATGTTTCCTTATTAATAAAATAAAGTGTTTTTTTTATCTCTTACCTCTTTTTCAACCAATATTTATATTTATAGCAGGAAAAAAAAGAATAATGCAAATAAATTTTTATCAGATATGTAGGACAATGTACTTACTATAGAGACAAAGATCATTTTTTTTATTAAAGAAAAATATGGGGCCAGGCATGGTGTCTCATGCCTGTAATCCTAGCACTCTGGGAGGCCGATGTAGGAGGACAGGAGTTGAGACCAGCCTGAGCAAGAGCGAGATCCCGTCTCTACTAAAAATAGAAAAAATTAGTTGGGCAACTAAAAATAGAAACAAAAAAACTAGCTGGGCATGGTGGCAAGCACCTGTAGTCACAGCTACTCGTGAGGCTGAGGTAGGAACATGACTTGAGCCAGGAGTTGAGGTTGCTGTGAGCTAGGCTGATGACACGGCACTCTAGCCTGGGAAACAGTGTGAGACTCTGTCTTAAAAAAAAAGAAAAAAGAAAAAACATGGATTGACATTCCAACTCCAGGCAAGTCAGAGAGACAAAAATGAGCTTGAGTGTGAAAAGGATGAAAGAAAAATTGGTCTAATTCTGTAGAGGATCCATGTTGGAGATTAGTGAGAATTTTGGTTAAATAAAATAGAGTCAATTAAGAAAAGACTTCAAATATATGGCTGTGAAATTAGGCATTAAACTAAAAGATGATGAATTCTTAAGCAAGGGTGAAAGAAAACAAGAATAGCACTGAGAACAAATTAGTTGGGCAAGGATACGTGAATAAACTATGAGGTTTTCTCTTTAGGCTTCAAATAGTAAGTTTTTAGACTGTGTAGAGACAGTGAAGAATTAAAATAATTGTCATCAGAGAAAATGGGTAGAGTATAATGGCATATTTTACATATTAAAGGAAGAGGCAAAGACAAGAAAGGTGTTTAATAAATGGAACTAAGAAAAAGATCAAACGAGGACAATTTTACTAAATTTAAAGTGGCTGCAGGTTGTCCCTGTGGAGACGTCTTGTAGGTCAGATTAGAAACTGATAGGATATGAAGGTTAAGATCATAGATTTAGAAGACAAACAAAAATACACTGACAGTTCAGTTCTCAAGTCTGTGCTATTCTATAATAGATGTTTGTCCTCGGGCAATTTTTACTATAAGCATAACTCTGGATTACAATAAGAGCTGAAGATAATTCCTGGTGAGATGTTAGTGTAAGAGTAACAGAGGAAACCAAGAAAGTGAACTGGTGAAAGAGGCCGAAGGAGAGTATGGGTCCAGTGACTAAGATTTAAGAAGATTCAGGAAATGAAAAGAGTACAAAAAGCAAACCCATAATACAGATGAGAGGATCACTGACTTTGGGAGTACATATATGAATATAAAAAGCAAAAGGAAGATAAAGAATCTAGAAGGAAGATATGAGACTGATAATGGTATTGAGAAATTAAGGAAGATAAAAGAATCCAATCAAAATGGCTTAAGTATATTCAACCCCTCCTTTCCCCTCCCATCTGCCTGACACCCAATGAATGTTATTCCTATACATGCACTTAAGTGTTGATCAGTTAAAACTAATTTGATGGTGAGTACCTGTGGTGCTTGTTTGTCCATTCTTGTGATACTTCACTTAGTAGAATGGGTTCCAGCTCTATCCACGATAATACAAGAGGTGCTATATCACCATTGTTTCATATAGCTGAATTGTTTCTTATAGCTCCATGGTATACATACCCTACATTTTATTAATCCACTCATGTATTGATGGGCACTTGGGTTGTTTCCACATCTTTGCAATTGTCAATTGTGCAGCTATAAACATTCTGGTGCATGTGTCTTTTTTATAGAATGTCTTTTGTTCCTTTGGGTAGATGCCCAGTAATGGGGTTGCTGAGTCAAGTGGTATTCTACTTGTGGGATATGTTTATGTAAGTGACCTGGAGTTTGTTGGAGACAGATGTGACCATGAGAATGTACATCCAACTAAGAAACCATGGAAATCTTGAAGAGGACTTTGCATATACCCACGTAGCAGAATTAAGGGTTCAAAGATGTCAAGGAGCAGAGAGGACTTTATTAATATTTAATACACTTACAGAAGTAAGCCACAGGTTTCATGAATAGTCTGGAATCTGTAGGGCCCAAGCAAAAGGTAGCTTTATTATTTTGCATATCTTCCTACGTGGATCTGTTCCCCATCTATCTTTTGTATAAATTTCAATTTCTTTTGGCTTTTCAAGTAATTCTTAAGAAATAAAATATCTGGCCCAGTTTTATGTCAAATATTTATACTCTCATCTAGTAGAAAATGTCTCCATTTACCCAACTTGGACTTGCCTTAGGTCTTAGAAGCCTGCGGTGAGAGAAGAAGGTTATGGTGGGTTTCTTCTGAAAACAGACCTGATTGGACAAGGGCCTTTTCAACAAAGACAGTCTGTAGCTGGCTTGCTTTCATGGGGTCTACATACAACCCACTGCCCTGTGTCCATGAGGATACAGCTGGCTACAAGCTACAGCCTCACATATTTAGACTTTCATAAGCATGAATCGGGTACCAGCCCCTATGTCCCATAAAACTCATTAATACTTGTTTTCTCAGGTTGGATTCCTTAAAATAAAGCTTGAGGTGGAGATTTGAGAATATTTAATTTATTTAAGGTGTCCCTCAGGAAAAAGAGAGTGAGAGGAACAGGAGAGTGTGAAAAAAGACATGATTTTAGCTGGAGTCTAATTTTAGCTGATGCCATGAGGGTCTCTGGGGCAAGAATTACACCACAGAATGGATCGCAATATAGAGCAAGGGAGCTCTCATCTTGTGTCAGTCATCATTGGCTGCAGACTGCCTCCAGGGCAGGGAAATACAACCAGGGAGAGAGAGAGAGAACAGGTAAAGTAGCAGTTCGTAAGTGAGTGCACAAGCCCAGGGAAGGAGGTTTGGGCAGGATCTACTGCACCTATCAAGCTCATGCGAAGTTGCTCCCACTGACTTGTGACAGTGAGGAAGCACTCTCATCTTCTCCCTGTGGAGAGGGCTGGAGAATACACAGCACACTAACTACTCTCCAGAGAAATTCTTACTTTTGCCCTCTTGAATGTCCTACTAAACCTCTTGTCTTCTCTTGGCTTGGGCTTGAGATGTTTGATGAGTCAATACTGGTAAAACTCATTTCACTTCCTCTAGGCATGGCTTACTTTGACATTTTAGCACCTTGCAATGGGATCTGGGATATTTGGAGCCTATTATATTGTTCTTGGTTTTCGCTGAAACTCTGACAAATAGATAAACTTACATTTCTCCTCCCCTTAGCACTCCAATTTCTTAAAAATAAGAAATAGGAAAAGCTGCTTCTTTTGCCATAAAGGTGGCAAAAGGAGGCATAGAGAATTGTCCATGGCTCATTAAATTCTCCATTTTTCCAGGCGACTGCCTTTGTTACATAAATCAGAGCGCCCTTGCCTTTCATTATTTACATCTGTATTCTTTTTGTATTTGTGGAGTTATGCACTACAGTTCATTTTGGTTGGGATCAACCCAAGTCATTCTATAACAAGGATTTTCTTCTGAAAGCCTTGTCATTTCTTTGTACTTTCTGTGACAACTGAGGTGAATTTTGTGCTTTTTCTCAGTGGGAAGTCACCACAATATTATGACACTAGCACAGGCACAGGCACAATTGGTGCCCAACTATCAACAAAAGGCACTGCAGATTTTCTCCTCATCCTACCCCTGTCTTCTCTGAACAACCTCTCTGACCATAATAGCACAAGAAATCCTGCTCAAAAGTTTCTTCACTGTTGTTGATAGAAACGGCAAGGGACACTTGTGTTCCATGCAGCTTAGCAGCCTGCAGGAATCTGCGTGCTAGAACGCAATAAGTAATAATTCTGACTGTGCTTGCTACAGCATAGAGGTGTAGTGGCTTTTTGTGACAGAGAAAGCCATTTGAAGCAATTTCTACTTTAAAGGCAGCTATTGAAGAATAATTTGCTGATGCATTTTTAATAGCCTTAATCTATTTCCACTTTTTTAGGTTTTCGCAGTTGGCAGCCAATAGGTAATGTATTACAGAACATTCTCCATTTGTGGAACATGTATACTGATTTTCGATGAAAATATGACAAGCAGAAAGATTGCCTGAACACTGAATTCATTTTTTCAAACATGTGGACAAGCAAAAATATACTCAAAGAATCATTACTAAATTCTAGAGTTTTCAAATCTACACATCTTATTGCATTTGCCAATAGAATAACATTTTCTTGAAAATTACTAATTCATATATTTGCATTATAGATTTTCATTAATTTTTTAAATGAATGGAGGACACAAACAAGCTGAAATTGAAATCCCTGTGTAATTGCATATATATAATTTCTAGTTTGAAGAAAAACTGCTGTTCCAAAAAGCTTTCTATTTGAAAAGTTGGCTAAAAGAAAAATGTTGTTTTCCTTATTTTCCCTGTATTCTATAAGAGAAGCTATGAGGCATTTAGAAAACTGCTGCTTTATTTAAAAATATACCGGAAATTTACAGAAGGAGGATATTGGCAATGTAGTATCATTTAATAAAGGAGTACACTAAGGGGAATCAGAGAGAGCAACAAAGTACTGTTCTTAGTGAGAAAATTTTCTATGGTTACTTAATGGCCTCTAGTTAGTAGTAAAAAAAATAAACACATCATCCTTTTGTCTTTAATGATTAAGAATATTGTTGATAGAAGAATTGAAAGGTATAGGAAGTAAGGAGGGTTGGAAGAGCCTTGGAAGAATGTTGAGAATATGCTTAAAATCTTTGAATTACCTTTGAGACTGAGCCTGAAAACAGAGATATCACAGGGTGCTATGCTTATTGAAGCGAAGATATTCATGTAATCTTTCTAACTTTCATTTAGTATTCAATTGACAAGATAAAATCCAGTATTTTTCAATACTGGAACTCAGTTAACTGGCCCAGCAAGGGGCAAGGAGTGAATAAGGAAAGAATTCAGAATGTTTAGGTTACCAGGTTGTATTTGTTATGTTTTCTGGAGGAAAACTTACTCTCTCACAGTTTACAGGGGACATTTTCATAGTGAGCTGAAAAGGAGAATGGACCAATCTGAAATCTAAGACCATTAAAAGTACCAATCTAATCACTTACAGAGTCAACTACATTTGTCTTCCTACTTGAGCCTAGAATGAATTATCTTGTTCTAAAAATAACTGATTTTTTGCTAGAATGAAAGGGAAAGAGCTTGAGCAAATTATTAGACAAAACGAGGGCTTCAAGGCAGATAAAAAGAAAGGAGGTCATGTCAACAACAATAAAAAGAATTACTCTGCAGAAGAAGAAAATTAGAACCAGTAAGAAAATGTGATATGTGACAAAGAGAAGGAGCTATATGTTTCTTGAGATTTAAATGACACAGGGGCCTCTTTCATGACCTTAATAGGTCAGTCTTGACCTTCTAAGGAAGTGCCCACAAAGCAAAAATACATATATGTATATATTTTTTTCCCCACAGAATGAATCCTAGATCTTGTCTTTGGAGTAAAATGTGTGTGGTGATGGTCTGTGACAGCCTGTTTTGTACCCAGGGATACTCATAGGTTATAACAAGAGGTGCAGAGTCTTTCTAGAGTGGCACTGTCTGATAGAAATTTAATATGAGGCACATATTTAATTCTGAACTTTTTAACAGTCACATTAAAAAGAAAAAGATAAAATTAATTTTAATAATACATTTTATTTAACCAATCTATGCAAAAGAATATCACTTCAATGTGTATACAATATAAAAATTATTAAAGATATATTTTAAATTCTATTTTGAAACCTGATATATCTTTTAAACTTACAGCACATCTGAATTAGGACTAGCCACTTTTCAAGTGCTGAAGAGTCACATGTAGCCGATGACTAAAACATTGGAAAGTTCACTCCTAGTGTATGAATCCAAAATGTGGCAGTAAGCCAAACAAGGCTTTGTGATACTGGACAATGACTCTCTGATTCTTAGCTTCCCACCCCATTCTTTCTCCTCAGCAACATAACTCAAGAAAATATTTTCATATCTGTATATATTAATTTCCCCTCTGCTAACTCTTCTCTCTTGAGTCAATAAACCAAGTTTCCTCAGAGTAATATATGTTCATTCTTTCTATTTTCTCATACCTCACTCACCTTTCAAACCACACTGGGAGCAATACAAAAGCCCAGGGTCTTCATCATGCAGAATACAGTGGAAGAGACTCTCTCCAATGATACTTTCTCAAGCCATTGAAATTTATCTTCTGTTTCCAGCAACCCCGTAGAACCTGCTTTCAACACAATAACAACTTGCCTCTTCATTGCACGATGCATAGTATGGCTTAGTCCTTCTTCGCTCTGGTCACTCAGCAGCATTAGGCACTGTTGACTGCCCTCATCTCTGGGTTTCCCTAACATCAACACGACCTGGTTTTGATCTTCCTTCTCACATTGATTATCATTGGTCTCTTCTCAGGCTTACAGTTTGGGACCCATCCTTCCCCTGCTAGTAGTGGTTCTTGGTATCCGTGCTCATTGCACTCATCCCTCTCCTTTCTCACATTAAAAATGTTCATGAGCTCCTACTCATTCTCATGTCATCAGCCAGGAGCTTTCTTCCAAATCTTTATTTTTTTACCCCAGATTTCAACTTCTAAACAACAAACCATATTTCCAGATTCTTAATTTACATATCTGCTTAGATATACCTCAGGAATTTCAAACTCAATGTGTCTAAAATATAAACCCTCTTCCATTCAAGAATACTTTTGGATTCCCTGTCGAATCTTACAATCAATACAAATACCATAACATGGCCCCAAAATCTGTTAATGGTATGGTCTCTAGTCTCATAACTTTCACTTTAAAATCTGCTCTTTGGTAATACAGGCCAACTTATTTTCCTCAAGAAGCACTTATATGCCTCTAATCATCTCTCTCCCTCTATCTCTCACATTTCCACCACAGTCATTCCTGTCCAATTGATATCCTATCTTTTCCTAATAACTTTTCTCTATCCCCAAACTTTGTTGAGATGTGAACTTCTATAAAATTATTTCTATTGATACCATTCACCACCCAAATCTGTACATATTTAATCATAGCACTCAGTTAATAGAATTAAAATTAGGTGTTCAATTATTCATCTCAGAGGCCTTACCTTAATGGTTATTAAGTTCCTCAATATAATAGAAGAATAAACATAAGAATTAATTAGTTAATAATGAAAGAATTACTTTAGGTGAATATTCTATGCATTACACTGAAGAATTTGGAAATATAATAAAAACTCATGGCATTACAAACAAAGAAGGCATGAGATGGAGACAGATGGTTACGCTGATGACATGAAAAGACAGGAATTTGATTTCTAAACTAAGGCATATTATAATACACTGATGGGCTGACTCATGGTGAGAAATTAAGAGGTCCTCCAGGAAATTGGAAATGCACACTTGACATGTTCTCATAAAGAGATGCTCAAATGGAAATTTAAAGGTAAGAGAAAAACTAACTAGAGAAAAATTTAGATTACAGGAAAACCAATAAAAGAATTACCATTGTTGGAAAAGCTGCATAATTATTATCTGAGGAAAATAATAGGTGTTATGTTACTTCTATGTCATTTTGGGCTCAGTGATAGATGTAATAAGTGTTTAAGCTCACAATTAACTCCTGCTATTTCCTTTAGAGGCTCTAGTCTTTCATTAAATTAGACTAGACTTAAGAGATTTCTATTAAAGCAAGAGAGGGCTCGCATAGAAGAAAATCTGAAAATATGATTCTCCATATATTAAAAATATAGATTTGTAAGCTTCAATAAAATGTCAAGCTATCCCACTCACCCTAACTTAAAGAATTTACAGTTAAGGGAAGAGACAGCCATAAACAGAAGAAATGTTGTTGAGTCTCCTAAAGAAGTTTGGGAAATCCAGATATAAGAGACTTCTATATCTTTGGGGGGAGTAGAGTTTAGGAAAATAGCAAGATTTTAAAGTTTTCCTATTTCCTGCATGGCTCAAGAATAAAAGATATATATATATATATATATATATATATATATATATATATATATATATATATAATGAAAGATTATATATAAAATATTACATATAAAATATAAAAAATTATATATACAGATGAACAGCATATAGATAGATAGATAGATAGATAGATAGATAGATAGATAGATATGAGTCTAAGCAAATGAACTTAGGTCAATGTCATAGAGGACCTGTTTTATGAGCAGGGCTCATGGAAAATTAAAATGTTTTCTTCCGTCAGAGTGGAGATACCCCAGAGGTACCCACAGTTGAGACAAAGGGGATATAACATTGACATTCATAAACCGAATGCCCTCCCAGAATAAAAGTGTCTCACTGGGCATCACTATGAGAAGATGGCCACTTGGAGGTCTCCAGTCCCCTTAGTACTTAGACCCTTCAGAACACAGAGAAACCAGTGTGAAGGCTGAATTGTTTGAGATAAAGTTTTTGCCATTTTGCTGAAAGGGGATTTGTGCTAAAAAAAAGTTTAGTTAAAGAAAAATAGGGGAAATTACATTCCTTGACCACCAGAGCTATATGCACCATGCTTAAAAAGTAATGGATAAGAAAACAGCAAAAAAAGAGCCTGGAAAAGAAAAAGAGAAAAGATTCAAACAAATATGATGGTAATCTTCAAATATTAGGGCCTCAAAATATAATTTCTTCTGGGAATAGTTTCAGGAGACAGAAGTAATTTTCAATAAGTGAAAATTATAAAGTGAGAGATTCTTGGATTTTTTTTAAAAGAAAGGAATAAAAACAAGGTAATAAAGGAAAGTTCTCCTTACAAGAATCTAACAAGAAAATAAATATTTAGTATTGTACTAAATTCTCCGCTTGGGGCATGGACGAAAATGCATATGAAGTAGTATAGAAGCAGTTCTTCAGTTTGATTAGACAGCAGTTCTCATGCTTTCTGATGTGATTCATGATGGCGAAAATTTTCACAGTATACGTAAGAGCTTCAGCATAAGAAGTAGGGGACAATTATGCTGGATGGGAAACAAAGTAAACAAACAAAAAATAGCAAAAGTGTTAACCTGTGTAGTAAAATTAAACCAAGAAGGGATTTGAAGAATTATGAGGAAACACTTAAATTTCAGCAAGTTTTGCCTGAATGTTGTGCTTTTTATGCTTTGCTGAATCATTTAGCTAACTCAGACTAATCAATAATAAGATGCTGCCAAGGACAACACTGGTTCTGCTACACGTCTACAGTAACAAGATTTGAAATTATGTGAATGCCTTCTTGTAGGGAAAATAATGACGAGAGGCATTCAATGTTCTCATTGAAAGAAAATTTTGTGAAAGAAAAACATTTGTCATTCTTGTCTGACATACAAAAATGACAAATGCCATTCTTGCCAGGTGACATACTTGCAACTGAAAATTGAATTCTTTTGCACTTTATCAGCTCTTGACAATGGTGGTTAACCACCTGACTAATCAAAAGTAATTTAATGGGAGAGTTTCTAAGTGATTTTTTCTCATTTAAGAGTTATTAATTTATTAGTAGTTGCAGGGAGCATACCCTATCAGGGGTAGTTGATATAAACTATTTAAAAATCACAGATATATTCACAATTAACATTCAATATTCATAACTTTGTGTGTCTAGGCATTGTCTTACTCTCTATTCTTAGGGACATTGGGCTAGGGAATTATCAAAATAATTTCTTCTATTGCCTTGGATGGAAGGCACAATTAATTGAAAATTGTTGGTGTAGAACAGCATCTATATTAGATCAATTGATCTAAAACTTAATATAGCCAATTAAAATATTTCATAACAAAAATACAAACTAATAAGGATAAACATAGCAATAAGGTGCTAACAATCTTTAATTACCATATTTTAATATATTAAAATTAAGATCACAAAGTTGATTTTTTACATATAATTTACTTTAGTAGATGAAAAGAAGATAAAATGGAAAAAAATTTAAATTATTGGTGGAGGTTTTCAGTCAGTCATTTGCAGCATTTGAAACTAAGAATCAGAGCCTCAAGCTTTGGTACAGCTAATGGAGTTACCTTTCAAGTGGCACCAATAATTCTCATAAATCTGGTTACATTTGCTATTTAATCTTTTATATTAAATAATTGTTAAGCCATACATCATTCATAGACACCCAACATTGATAAGGACTACAAATACATACAGCATAGTAGCCACAGTATTTCTGGAAAACTGGGTCTTTCAACATATTTTTATTGTACCTTCTTTATGCGCTTCACTGTGCTAAACAATACAGTAATGCTAACGGTAGCCAGCGGTCATTATTAAGTCCATATACTAACTTAAATATTAAGTGTTTTAGATGTATTCTTACTTGATCCACACAACACACAAGATAGGTACTATTTCATTCCAATTTTACCACGTGGAAACTAAGGACCAGAGAGGTAAGTAACTAACTTGTCCAGGTTCTCAAATAAGTAGGCGATCCAGTTTCCAGTAGGCCCTGGAGGCCCAGGCCGCTCAGCACTGATGTGTGCCACCTCGTGACGGCTGAAGCATGCACGCTCCTTGCAGGCTAAGATTTTATTTCACTTTTGGCTGAATTGCCTAAACTGAGAACAATATTTATTCAATGCCTGAACATTCTAGAAAGAAACATTGCACCATCCTTGGAAAATTTTTTAAGTGGGAACCACTAAAAATCAGGTCAGTAACTTTTAAACTATTATTGACCTTGAAGGTACATGAAGAAAGGCTTGAGCATTGATTAGGAAAACGAGAATCTCTTCAAGAAGAATAGTACTGTTAGAGTGCAGTGTCTTTTCCATAGGATGGTGGGGTTTCTTCCCGCAACTTAATCCAAAGAAATCAGTTTTTTGCCACATAATAAACCGCCCAAAACATGTGGCTGAGATGGCTCATCTCATTTCCTCTGTTCCGTGCTATAGCTGTGGCCCTCTTGTATGAGGTTGGCCTAAAATGAGGAAGGAAAAGTTTTAAACTCAATAAAAGGATGATGTGCTGTATCTTTAATACCTGGAACTGAGACCTAATTTACCTGAATGTGATGGGAAAGACTGCATAATCTCCAAGGTATTGCCAGGGATGGATGAGAAAGAATCGATAGGGCAGTGGTATGAAAAAAAAAATTGCTTTCTGCTTGCACCCTGCTGAGTTTAGTTAATCTAATAAATAATTTTATACACAAAGAGATTGCATTCTAATGCAGACTTGGGAAATGAAACTAAATACAAAACAAGGAAAACTACAGAGTCAGAAAATTTTGGTTCAAGTCCTGTCTGCTGTCAGGGACAACTAGCTGCATTGAACTGAGTTAATTCACTTTCTCTGTAACAGTCAGATTTTTTCATCTGCAAAATAGAGATAGTTATACTTATTCATAGAGTTTTAGTGTGAACCAAATTAGGTAATTGTAACAGTAATCTGGAAACTACAAAAATTGCTATGTGGTTATCATCGATCTTTTCGTGATCATTCACTGACAAATATTTTTGGCTGATTCAAGTCAATCTAAAGTATAACAATACTATTAACAATTACAGCAGGAATATAGTAAAGGAAAAAGAAATAGGAAAAGACTCTTATTTGAAATCCGTTTTCCTTCTATATTACCTTCCCCATTCCTTGCAAGTCACCCCTATCTACTTCAGAGATTACCATGGAAAATAAACACACAAATAAAACAAAACAAAATTTAAAAAACTCATTCTGAGAAGTATGGGAATGAATCCACTCAAAATCCTGAATATTCATTCACTCAAGTGAATCTATCAGAGGGCATGAGATCTATTTTTTTTTCAAGAGATATATAATTAAAAGACAAATTGATGAGTGATGTGCCATTCGAATGACATCAATAAGGAAGGTGAGTTTCTCAAAATAAACAATTTGTTAAAAGATGTTTTAATTAAAGGGTAAACACCAAATTAAAGCATGGTCTTAATAGGTTAAACCAACTATCATTTTAATCACTTGAAGAGGAACAGACACTTTGATAGGTTTGAAGGGTGGTTATAACTCTTTGTTCCTACTTGGACTTTGAACATTGAGTAGTTCTGAGTAGATAATAAAATAGTATGAAAAAGAACAAAGCAAAAAGAAATGCCTACATTGGTTTGAAGCAATTTATTTTTGGCTCTTCTGTTACCTTAGTAATAATCTCACAAGGTGTTTAAATCCTTTTTATAGCTAAACACAATTTTATACTCATTATAAAACAGACATGCTATTTCACACATGAATTCTTTTGATTGTTTAATATTTCACTAATATTCACATCACTTAACCCAAGTCTAGAAAAAAGATGGAAAGAAAAAATATTTGTTGATTGATGTGTGTCCTAGTCAGAATCTACGCATTTGACTGATTCTTTTCTTGGATTGATGAGTTACTGATGGACATGACTACTACAAGTCCACATAAATTACTGGCTGTGATAAATCATTTGACTTAACTGACACCAAGTCATCCTTTAACCAGCAGACCGCACATTACCAACTTTCACACAACTGTGATCAAGTCTGACTGCACATTCACTAGTACTGGAAAACAAAGGATTCTCAGCATGAAACTAAACTGGTAGGAATGCCAAAATATTCTGGATTAGATCAAATTCCTTGAACAA
Organism: Microcebus murinus; assembly: GCF_040939455.1. Classification (NCBI taxonomy): domain Eukaryota; kingdom Metazoa; phylum Chordata; class Mammalia; order Primates; family Cheirogaleidae; genus Microcebus; species Microcebus murinus. The sequence goes on from NC_134106.1 coordinate 110,789,614, forward strand.
ACTATTTATAACTTACTTTAACAAAGCCAATTATATAAAGAGCCCACAAGTACCGACTCTAATAATGACAAATAACAAAAGTCATGAAATATTCAGTATATAGTTTGCAGAAGTGTTTATGAGTACATGTTTAATGATAGTAATCATTTTTTATCCTACAGAAAAACAGAATTTAACAGAATTTATATCCCTCAATAGTTCTGCTTAAATGATCTGATGCATTTTGATTTGATTCAGACAATTGCACCAACAGGTGAAGAAGATTCATCATAGCATACAGTAAAGTTCTCCCTACTTCACTTTCTGTGGTTTATCTTCATCCAAAAGTCATTCCTGTTCATTCTAGCCAATTGGTGAGCTCCTAAGTATATAATGGACACTACTCATTACTTCTGGGATAAATGAGGATTGAGATAAATTACCTGCCTCCAGAGAACTTATGCAATGTGGGCTGCAACTATCTTGTGGAGGATAAGATATGGAACTTAGAAGGGGCATCTAAGTCAGCAGTGGAGAAGACAGGTCAGGGTACTGCCTTGAGAAAATAACAGTAGTCATGAATAATAAGGGAAAGGGGTGAGGTGGACAAACAGCAGCAGGCTGGGGTCAGGTGGAGAAAAGTGATGGAAGGAGGAAGGTGGTTTTCATTGTGCCACACCCTACGTTTGATTTAGATCTCTCCTTCTGTACTTCTGCTCTGTTTCACCCAAACCAATGCAAACATCTGTAACTTCACATTGTTATAAAACACTCTCTCTTGCATCCCTGGGATGAAACCCACTTTCACACTCCACACTCTCTCCCCTACAAAATTGTCGATTCTCTACATCTGCATCACTCTCTTGGTGCCCAGCACAGTGCTGCACACAAAGAATGTTCTTCGTAACCAAAGTGTTAAATGAAAATAGAAATTGCACAATATAAATTTTTAAAAACAATCTTGTAATAGCACCCTTAAATGATCATAATGAAGATACATTCATTCTACATTTTTAAACATGTTTAGCCAAACGGGTATTTGACCAAGTTCCCTATCTCCTTTTCTTTCTTATTTTGTGGGTATTAACAGAATTGAGTCCATCATGCTAATTTCTTAAAAAAGAATTTAACAGAGATCAATACCAACCTGCCTTTGGTGCCTCCTCAAGAAAGGGCAACATGGCTAAGGGAAGTCATTGACTTTTTCACCACAAAATTTTTTGTCATTCCATTTTGAGTGTAGTAATTCTATTTTATAAAGTTACTTACAGAGAAGCTTTTAAGAGAAAAAGTGCCATACAGAAAGACAAATCTCAAATATTCTCACTCATATATGGGTGCTAAATATCAAAAACAATTGATCTCATGGAGACAGCGAGTAGAATGACGGTTACCAGAGGCTGGGAAGGGTCGCGGAGAGGGATAAAGTGGGGATGGTTAATGGGCGTAAAATATAGTTAGATAGGTGAATAATATTTGATAGCACAACAAAGTGACTATAACCAACCAAAAGTTAGGGTACACTTTAAAATAACTAAAAGAATGAAATTGAAATGTTCCGAACAGAAAGAGATGATAAATGACTGACTTGATGGAAACCCCAATTACCCTAATTTGATTAATTCACATTGTATACCTATATCAAAACAACATATGCACCTTATAACTATATGCAACTATTATGTACCCACAATCATTTAAAATTTAAAATTTTTTACAAATAAATAAAAAGACAAAAGGTGGTACCAAGGTATGCTAACATTGGTCATTTTTTCCCCCTTCGGCATAAATGCTGAAATTGGAAAAGTAGGTATTAAAAAAAACACATCTTCAGATTTGATTGTTGATTTTTTTTCATAATCTGACATTCAATGTCTTTCAATGTGATTACAGTAATAAAATAATATACTTATTCAGAATGTATTCCTTTATAAAGATTGATTTTTTTAATCTAAAGAAGGAAAAGGACAAGTTTAAACAGGAATTTAGTACATAAAATTTAAAACTGAAATAAACGTTTAACAAGAGGGGTGGTCACATTAACAAAGTTTTCAAAATTATGTCAAAGAATGAGAGCATACTGTAATTCTAAAAAGGCATCAATCACTAGCTATTGTCTTAAATAACATCCATCCTTGGAAATTCATAGGTAGGTCAAATAACACCATTATCATTCACCTTCAGGTTGGTCAAGAAAGTTCAACTTTGAAGAACAAAATTATCATAGGAAATTACTCTTATAAGTAAAAATGGGAGAAAAATCCTTTATATTTATATTGAAAATGAATGCATTCACCTGCTACAAGAAGTTCTCTCTTTCCAGACAATCTCTCATGACCACACACATTATTGGTAGAATTCTTAAATTCTAGGAGTAATGAATCTATGTCATTGTCAGTCATATAACTTTGTATTAAGTCTCTTACCTGGTTAAAAATGAAGAAAAAGAAGCATGCAAAGAGCCCCTCCCTTTTTTTCTTGAGCTCTTTGCTTCCCTGCTCTAGGACTCTGTCAATATCCTAGCTGATGGCCTTCTTGTTCCAGCAACAGCCTGTCTTCAAGCCTACTCTTTCCTTGCTTTCAACAGACTCTGAATCCACTTCATGAGCAGTTAGTGTGACTAGGTATGGCAGGACTGCCTCTCCCACCAATCAGTTGGAGAAGCTGAAACAGCTCTCAGGAATGGCAGGGTCTGCTTCTGGAAGGCAGCTGTGCCCAGGTTGTGCTTATAAATGGGATTGGCTCCTACATGTACTCACCATCAAATTGGTACTAACTGATCAACACTTAAGTGCACATATAGTAGTAACATTCTTTGGGTGTCGGTCAGATGGGAGGGGGAAGGAGAGGGTGAGTATATTCACACATAATGGGTACTATGCACACCATCTGGGGGATGGCATGCTTGGAGCTCTGACTCAGGTGAAGCAAGGGCAATATACATAACCTAAGCATTTGTACCTTCATAATATGCTGAAATTAAAAAAAAAACAAAACATACCAACCTAATCCACCTATGTAATGTAGTCTGGTGATTAAGATTAACAACTTTTTCTTCATTGAGGGAGGAGTTAGAAAGATAGATAAGCAGAGAAGGAAGAGATAGGGGCAGAAGCTATCTCCCCAAAAGACAGAGAGAAAAGCAGGACAAAGAAAAGGTACATTTCCTTCCTAATACATTCAAATGCTAGTTCAATTCAGAATTTCCCAATCTGTGTTACTCATATAATAAATATATTTCTAATAATATTAATCCATGGATTAATTTTCCCTGAATCATAATGCTCAGTGCTTCTTGACACATTAAATCAGTGATTTTCAAAATTTCAAGGGAAGGGAAGATATTAGATAAAACAGTAAACACATTGGTCCTTGTGAATTCTCAACTTACATAGCTTTGTTTTTTTTTTTTTTTTTCCCAAAGCAAGACAATAGCCTTAAGTGCTACACCAGGATGACTTGTTATAGAGGTTTACCATAAAAAAGCTGTTAGAGAAAAAGACATATTATAAAATTGCATCCTTGTCCAAACATAAATAGAACAATTTGAGCAGAGAGAGACAAAGAGAAAAATCATGCCAGTAGATAACTTTGATTGAGAAGTTCCATGTACAAGGTAATTTTTGAGCACTTAGTACATATCTACTCATTTATCACAACAACTTTCTGATATTATCTTCATACTACAGAAATCTGGAAACTAAGGTAGAGAGAGTTTAAGTAACTTGCCCAAGTTTACACAGCTAAAAGTGGCAGATGGTAAATTCAAAGTCAAGAATTCAGGGTCCAGAGCTAACATTTTTGATACCATACATTTCTGCTATTCTATAGAGTACAGGTCGTTTTCCTCCATTGCAACAACCTAACTTCCATGAGTCAAACTTCAGGTCAAGAGGTAGGAAGGGAGGGGGAAAAAAGATGATAATTTAAAAGTCTCAGAAATATTAAGAAAAATCTTTCCAGAAATGAAATTCATATAACTAGCTTCATGTTTAGAAATTCAAGAGGAGATCACCTCAAAAGGTGCCCTTGTGCCTTCACAGGGAGCCAGAGTGGTGTGTAAATGGTGGTGTTGGAGTTTAGGCACAGAGAGGGCCTGAGTTATGCTTCTCTGTGGTATGAAATTGGTCAAGAAATGCCTACATGTCCCAGAGGAGAGCAGAAGGAAACCCAAGTGAAGAAGAGTTTAGAAGAAAGCCATAGGTCTGCTCTGACACAGGACAGTGTGGCTACTGGGTTGGCAGATAAAGCCACTAACAGATGCAGATGCTGGCTAAGACCTGGAGATCTTCAGTGTCAGCAGAAACCAAGGTGATGCAAGGCCATCAAGGATCTTGATTAAAGCAGTAGGACAGACCATGGATACATCAGTGAAGATGCCAGCGGCAGTTCCAGCAGATCAGCCAGGAGACAGGCTCTCAAACGAGAAGTTAATCCTATCCCTGGTCATCATAGGCAACAATAAGTTCCCACTTGTTTCTAGCTTTATCTAGGATTGGAATTGTCAAGAAGAGTCTCTGAACTGGTGAGTATTTACCAAAAAGAGTCTATATCTGTCAGAAGTTGTTCTGAACTGAAGAGGTCAGAATTACAATAAAATGGTACCTTTGAACTGATTTCTTACCCTTACTTCATCATACCCCACTACCAAGCAAAGTACAGAAATTATGGTTGAAATTAGAACAGTTGTAATTTAAAAAAACAGAGAAACTTTTTGCACATCTGAACTTATAGAGTGTTCAACTGCAAAGCAGCTATACAGAACACTAGTTCTGTGTGATGTTAATAAATATTATTTGAAAAAATATTTCCTTGCTATATAAGATTGGGAAATATTGAGTTAAAGAATTGAACAGATTTTCATGCTGTGGAAATTCTCAGAAACTTAAGTAGGATCATTAGCATTGTGAATCTATGAGAACAGATTATACAATGCCAAATTCTGAAATGTACTATCTCCAAACATTTTTCCATGGGGTATTTAATATAATTTGCATTCCACAAAAGACTCTTTGAGAAACAGTGATCTGGCTTAATATGAGGGATATAAGTGATGATTAAACAATAAAGTCAGGAGATCCAGACCTAGGATAGGTATGGCCACACAGATACAGAGAGACAGAGAGACCTCTATCTCTGTGGAAGTATTTGGCAATTATTTATTAATATTTTCATGAAAATCAGAGGATTTGACAATCTTATTCTCCTTATCTGTATCATATATTCATTTGTGTTAAAGAGTGAGACAGTGAGATTCCCCCCCCCCCAGGCAAGTTGTCTTGTACATGACCATCTAAATGCTATTTGGTACAACAAGGTCTAAATTTTGAACCATTATTCCAGTAAAGCAAAGCCTGCTTTCTTCCTTGCCAGCTCCAGCACAATGTTCATTTAGTACAGAGAATCAAAATCCATGGGACTCTTTTTCCACTATAGACTATCATTTATTAATTTGTACTAAGTTTCATCTGAATAAAATCTAGATGACCAAAATAGAAACTATTGCTAAAATCCACGTTTTGACTCTTTCTTTCTTAACTCATGCAAGCTGAGCCTGCAAAACTGTCAGTTATATAAAATAATGAAATTTCTGCTTTTCAAACACCTCTTCTAAGACTTTCGAGGTTGTTCCATTTTACCTGATTAATCATCAAGGATATCATATCTAACTCAGAGACAGGTGTTGTAGCACAACAGGTAGAAAATCCACAGCACATTATAATCAGTTATTCTGAAATGATCCTAATGTTGTACCAACACGAATAAGCTGTTTAAATGCATGTTTTAGGCAGCATCTGTTGCTAGCAGATTTAATACCTGATTGTCAGATCAGGATTTCTAAATCCTTTTATCCAGAAAATACTAGAAGCACAGATTAGTTAAATCTCGTGTCAAATAAATCCTTACCCAGGTTTCATTCGGGAAGGTTATCATCTTTCTTCTCTTTGTCAGCTTGTCTGGTTTCTTTAAGTCAGGGGGAGATATTATAAGTAAATATGGAGGAGTAAGGAAGTCACACACCCTAGAAATGTATACTACTGCTCAGTTTTCCCAGGTGTCCATGAATAACTGTGGTGAAAATTTTGGCTTGTTCGAAAACCTAACTCTTAAGGACACATGACTATGTCTCCCCATTCTAATACTTAGCCATGCATATGTTGGCTTCTGCACCACTCTGAACCAGTGGCACTCTGTATAGTTCACAATCATGCCCCCAGAAGAGAGGATTAGATTAGTTCAGATGGAATGTGATAGGTGGGCAGCCTTCCTATATTAGGCTACATCATATCTCTGCCAGCCCATGGCTGGTTACATATACTGTTTGTAAACGTAAATTCACTTCTGCTTCAAACAACCACTATCAGGAAAGGAGGGTCATATTGTCAGAGTTCCTCAAAAATGAATATGGGAGTTATAGATACTGTGAACCTAATAAATCCCCTGTCAATACATCTTAGTGCAAGAATCCTGTCAAATACTATAAAGATCTGAGATCTTAATCTACTTGCAGCTAACACACTAGCTTGCTAGTGTCATGAATACCAGCCCGACAGAAGATATGGATTCCTGAATCAGAGACAATGGACAGTTTATTACTCACAGCAGTAACTTATTACTCAGAGCAGTAAAGAGTATTTATTTTGTACCAGTTTACCAAGCCACAATTCTTATAGGCCATCAGGAAGAGGGTAAGGTAATACTTGCACAAGAAGACTCCCAAGATCAGGGAACTCAAATCTTTTGAAATTGACAGTAAGCCTGCCTGAACTTTTTCCCAGAGAGAGACATCACCTTTATTAAACTGGAGAGTAAACAAATCTGAACTTTGCTCCAGAGGCAGATAGTATCTCTCTCTTCCACGGCTCTTCACTAGAAAAAATATCCTTGACAGATAGATTAGGGAACAAAGCAGCTCGCTCTTCTGCTTGCAAAACATGCAGAAAATGTGAGAATTGTCTCCCCAAAAGGCCCCAGCTAAAAGGCTGCTAAGTATGATTTATTTGAAGAGGTATAATTAAACAAAAATAGTATTGAGAACCTGAAGTAATTTGAATTGTATATAGGAAAATTGAAAGCATCGCATCTTAAATGCTCTTCTCATCATTCATAGTCACTGAGGGGGTCTATCTTTACTCTACCCCATTCCAAGGCATCGTCCAAATTCTGCCTCAGGTTCATTGTTTCTCCTGTGTAGTGACTTTGTGATAAAGCATGGGAAAATTGACAGCTTGTCCTTTAAACACCCAGGCTCTCCATGAGATAAACATTTCCTGCCCATCTCAGCACCATCATTTCTTCCTTCATCTTTTTTTCTCCTGAAATATGAACAAAAATTCTGCTACTCCCCAAAACATAGAAATCACTACAAGATCTCTCTGTCCCAAATATCAGATTATATTTTCCTCTTAGGAAATTCCATTTTCATGGTTATGAATAAATACCTAGGAAAAAAATTAATGAATTACCAGCAAATAGCAGGATTTCACCAGGATGTTTTGTATTACTTTGACTTTACTTGCATGGATGTGCACACCATATTTTTTCTGATTATAAAGCAATAACTGATTAGGGCAGAGACCCTATGTCTGTCCAACATCTATTTTTCCCTTCTTTCGTTGTAATGATATCAGCCTTATTCCATCCATTTATATGACTGGCCACAAATATACATAACTTAGCTTTTCTTGGAGCTAGGCATGACCATCAAACCATGATTTGCAAAAATAGATGTAAGCATACATGTTGGAGGGAACTTAAGGATGACCTCTGTCTGTTTCCTCTGTGTCATTATTGCTGCCAAATGTCATTATTTTTTCTAGATCTTTGAAAACTGATGTTGTTATTTTAATAGAAATTTCATTGAATCTATAGATCACTTTGGGAAGTATAGACATTTTAACAATGTTGATCCGGCCGACTTATGAGCATGGTATCTGTTTCTTTCCTCTGTTATTTCCTTCCTCAGTGTTTCATAGCTCTCCCTATAGAGGTCTTTCATCTCCTTAGTTAAATATATTCCTAGGTATTTTATTTTCATTGTTACTATTGTGAAGGTTATTGAGTCTTTGATTTGGTTCTCAGTTAGACTATAATTGGCATATCAGAATACTACTGATTTGCTTACATTGATTTTGTAACCTGAAACTTTGCTGAATTTATCAATTCCAGTAGTCTATGGCAGAATGTTTGTAGTTTTCCAAATATGAGATCATATCACCAGCAAAGAGCAATAGTTTGACCTCTTCTGCCCCCATTCGGATGAACTTGAGTTCCATCTCTTGTTTGATTGTTCTGACTAGGACTTCCAGCACTACGTTGAATAGAAGTGGTGACAGAGGCCAAGCTTGTCTGGTTCCAGTTCTAAGTGAGAATGCTTTCAATTTTTCCCCATTCAGTATGATGTTGGCCATGGGTTTGTCATATTAAAAAATGGGCAAAGGACATGAACAGAAAATTTTCAAAAGAAGACAGACTAATGGCCAGGCCAACAAACATATGAAAAAATACTTGATATTTCTAATCATCAGGGAAATGCAAATCAAAGCCACAATGAGATTTCACTTAACTCTAGTGAGAATGGCCTTTATCAAAAAGTTCCAAAACAGTAAATGTTGGCATGAATGCAGAGAGATAGGAACACTCCTACACTGCTGGTGGGACTGCAAACTAGCACAACCTCTATGGAAAGTAATAGGGAGACACCTCAAAGAGCTACAAGTAGAACTACTATTTGATCCAGCAATCCTATTACTTGGCATCTACCCAAAGGAACAAAAGACATTCTATAAAAAAGACATCTTCACTCAAATGTTTATAGCAGCACAATTCACAATTGCAAAGATGTGGAAACAACCAAAATACCCATCAATACATGAGTAGACTAATAAAATGTGGTATGTGTATACCATGGCATTCTACTCAGCCTCAAAAATCAATGGTGATCTAGCACCTCTTGTATTATCCTGGATATAGCTGGAGTCCATTATACTAATTGAAGTATCACAGGAATGGAAAAGCAAGCACCGCATGTACTCACCATCAAATTGGTATTAATTGATCAACACTTATGTCCACATACAGAAGAAACATTCATCGGGTGTTGAGCAGGTGGGAGGGGGAGAAGGGGATGCGTATATTCACATCTAATGGGTGTGGTGTGCACTGTCTGGGAGATGGACACACTTGGCAGTCTGACTTTGGCAGGACAATGGCAATATATGTAACCTAAACATTTGTACCCTTGTAATATGCTGACATAAAAAATAAATAAATAAAATAATGTTTATGAACTATTTCTAAAAATCATCATGACTACAAAATGTGTATATTCAGACAATGAGCCTCTCTCTTATGTGTGGCACTGTTTTTAAATCTTAGGGTCAGCAGTGAACAGGGGAAATAATCTGCCATCTTGAAACCTTCTGGGCAACTTCCTTTTATGGAAAGGAAGAAATAAGCAAATAGATAAATATGGAATATGATATCAAGTGGTGAAGTAACTCAAAGAAAACAAAATATAGTAATAGAGAGTGCCTTGGTGGGGAGGAAGGGGGTTTTAATACAGGGTAACCAGAGATAGTTTGAGGAGATAAAATTTTAGAAACCATGTGAAAAATATAGAATATTATATGTAGATTCTATCAACTGAATTTTTTATAATTCCTTCATAATATATCTTAAAGATATTTCCATTTTCTTTGCATATGCATTTCAAACAAATCAAAGATTATCATGTCATAAGATGAGACCCAATATTTCAGACAGTCTCAAATTTAGTGAGTGGAATTTGATATAAGATTAGAAAAAAGTTTATGTCCATCTAGTCTAATTTCCCTATTTTAAAAATGAAGATACTAAAACAGATATGTTCAGTGACTTTGTTGAGGTTGTACAGGTAGAATATGTAGAACGGCTCTCAACTGTGGGCCTTGGCATAATTTCACACATGAGTAGCACATTCAAAACTAAAAATTAAAACTTAAAGTCCTTGATTGCAAACTACTGTACTTCCTCTTTAGGAGACCAAATAATACATTTGATCATGATTTGGTGTATCCATTCAGTTTGGCATTATCTCTATTCCAGTGTCAATGTGCTTGGTAACTAAATTGTGAAATGAATTGCTAGCTTCATCAAGAACAGATCCCATCAATGGGCCAGATCCAAAAATTGTTGTACTGTTCAAAATAGTTATATGTATGTATTATATATGTGTTTATATATACATGTGTGTGTCTGAGTATGTATATATAAGAATATATTATATGTGTTTGTGTAATAGTCAACTCAATTAAGAGAGATTCATATCCACATTTCAGTTCCAGAAGGCTAGGCATCTGGATTGAAGTTTTAGCTATTTTAACCAAAACTTTATGCTATGTCTTCCAGATGGGCTGACTGAAATTTTAATCTCATTTAGCTTAAAATGGACAATTTTTTTTGTCAATGACCTTATTACTAATATTAGGCCTGGATCTTTTATAAAATTTAAGGCTGTTTTTAGTTCCTTGAGAAGGGATCACAATATTTTCAAAGCCATAACTTTTAATAAGTGAATAACTTGACATTTTTTAGAAACATGAGGAAAATAAAAGTGATAGGATGTGATAATTCTAAGTAATATCAAGGCATAAAGAATCACATAATCTTTTCTGCATCGTATGTTAATCCTCCTCCAAGGATTGCTTAAAGTTTGGTACCTATGTTAAAAATAATGATATGAAAGACCTACAGATTGTCTGGAGAACAGCAACCAAGATTTTTAAAGAACAGCAAATTGGAACATTGAAAAAATGCATGTGAAAGTCAAAAATGAACCTGAGAGTGACTGATTTTTTTCTCTGGCTCCCTAAATAAGTGAATACAAGAGAAATTATGTTAGTTTCTTGTGTGCGAGAGTAAGAGTTGATTTTTTATTAAACACATTGAGTGGCCTTACCAGTAGCATAATGGAAATTTTGACTGGTCTCAGAGGAGCTGAGAGAATGTAATGATTAAAGATAGACATCTGTCCAGGTGATTCAGGCGTTCATTTAATGTGAGGCCTAATAATCTAGCCATTGGAGTCCACCAGCTTCATTATTCCGTCATGTTTTACCCTCTTAAACACACTTCTCCTCCTGGCATTTTGTCCATCGACTTATGGTGGTGATCCCAGAAATGACATGGCATGCTAGAAATAGTTTTAAAATGCAAACCATTATTCAGAACAAATTTTAAACATGATAGATGTTTGTGATTTAAATCACCTGTAGCAACAGCAGCTTATGTTGAAGTTTTGGGTGGTTACCAAAAGTGGAAAAAAACTGTTAATTTTTTTCAAGATTTTGAAATCTAAACATTTTCACTTGAGGTAATGATGAAAATAAACTTTACAATTGAATTGAATGGCAGAAAATCACAAGAAAATTTTAGGGTCATTTTTGGAGATAAGAACTTCTCCATGATAATGTAGAAATTATTTATTATCATTGAAAAGCTGAAAATATTAAAATTAATTGGATGAAGAGAAAAATATAATTTAGGAGAAGCTAAATGGAAGTTCAGCATAAAAAAACAGGAATGAGGGTCTTAAAAAGATCACAAATTGGCAAAAAAAGAAAATATTTTTATGCAAAAGAATTTGTAAATTGGGTCTTTACAAATGTGAATAAAAATGATGTTAACACCATATTCTATATTCACTAACAATTCAGTGCTTTAAATTCTTTTTATTCAAAGTCAAAACATTATATAATAAATCTATGCAGATTTATTTGTTTAAAAAGAGAGAAGACATTTATTGAATAGTATCTACTGGTTCTAGTGCCTATCTTGAGTGCTACAGATGATTCATAGGTTAAACTATTATTGTCCTTATAGAAAAGTTTGCCTGTGGTTATGATCATAGTGAAAAGATATTAAAGGAACCAACATGAGAAGAAAAAAGGTAAAGAAAAACAAATAAGGTAGTCAAAAGGTGGCACCCTTTAAGAATTTGCTCTTTGCTAATCACATAAGCCCTTCTTTTTCTATTCCCATCCCCCAAGTAAGAAAATAAATGTAAATACTATGTTCCCGTTCCCAAGAAGTTTCCAAAAAATAAGTCACATGTGCAAAAATAAAAAAAAATCAACCATTTAGAATCCTTAAAGAATACACCAAAAGTAGAGTTTTGAGACATATTATAAAATTTGATGAAGTTCACTAACATATTAGATGTGAATATGTAGAAAAGGAAGATGAAAGTATCACCTCTCTAACTTAGATGACTAGAAACTAACAAGTTAGGGGACATAAGCAGAAGCACCACTGAGGAGATGGCGCACACGGTCAATGATTAGTGCACCTGGGGACTGCTGTGTTGCAGAACCCTCTTAGATTTCCAAGTAGATATGTCTCGGTAGCACGGCATAAACTCAGGTAATCAATTTAGAAAAGGGGCTTGGGAATGGGAGTTGATTGAGAAAACAGGTGAAACTAACTTCCACTGGGTACAGTAAGGAGCTTGATGTTTTTTCTTCTTGATTTTACCTTGGATTATCACAATACTGTAAGGTAATTGTATCAGTCAAGACTTAGATAAAATTTTAAATCTCTAGAAATATCAAAGTTGAACAATTCCTAATGTGAAGCAATGAGAACTTTCAACCATTGCTATTGAGACAATAATCTTGGAAAAGAGATTAATAACCCAAGATCCTCAATGCCAATGATTAATTTGGAAGTTGTATTCTCAAGACAAAGAGAATGAAGGAAAATGAAAGTGAAACAAGAAAAGACTGAAAGTAATACGAGGTGATGAGTTACTCTCCTCACCGCTGCTTCAAGACGAGCTGAGAACGAACAGCTGGGGTTTTGCCAGCTGTATGCACTTGGTCTTGGAATGACTGAAAAAAACTACACAGAAGAAATATGCGTGGGGACAGTCTACAGGAAGCAGGACTATCTTTCCATTCTTTCCTAGTTTTTTTTCTTCCATTGATCAAAGTTTGCCTCACAAGAAAGTCAGCTCTATGTCACTTTAGGCTGTGTCACTGAACCTTTGGCAGTTGCTTAGGAAGCTGGATACCTTGCTCTGTGATAGTCACATCATCTAAGCCCAAAAGTGGCAGGAAGAGCCAGAGAATTTGGGCGCATGGTTAATCCACTGTAGGTGACAGCATGGTGATCTTGACAGGAGCTGGGGTTCATAAAATGCTAGATAAGTGAGATTTTCAAAATGTGAAGAGGTAGATTTAAAAAAAAAAAAAAAGTCCAAAACAAACCCTAGAGAGTTTCTGGCATGTGTGTAGGAGAAGGAAATAGTTCAAAACCTGAAAAAAAAAAAAGTGATGCAATATGAATGTCCATCTAAGGAGAAGCAAAAAAATATATTATGGCATATTTATGTAGCAGTTGTGAAAATGAGTGAATTATAACAAGTATCAACAAACCAAAAGATCCAAATTAAACATGAATGTATATAATAAGATTCCAACTATATAGTATAAAAACAGGAAAAAATAAAATAGTTCATTAAGTAGAGATACCTACATATGTGGCTAATTTCAAAGAAAGGGGGAAAAAGACATTCAAGAATATTTTTCAGAAATATGGATCCTGACTTCAGGGTTTTTGCACTTCCTGTTCCCTCCACTTGGATTTGTGTTTCCCTAGAGACCTGTACAGGTACCTGTGCCTCCTAAACCTCTTCCAAGTTTTGCTTGTGTTGTATCTTGAATGAACGAATACATGAATGAACAAATGGTTCGAAGATTGTGCTGCCAACTCAGACCAATCAACTGTGATATTTTCTAGGTCACAATTCATAGAGTCAGCCTTTAAAGAACTATCATCCTTTCATAGGCATATGCTACAGTTTGATGCTTTGGGAACTGGCTCAAACCTGTATATATATAAATATATCTCTAACCAAGAAAAGTTCTGCTTATATTCAGAATTTTTCATTCTAGTCAAGGAGAATGTTCTCTTCTGTATACATAACTTTAAGTTCAGGAAAGACGCACATTCAGATTATTGATTCCTGTACATCGTAATCTTCATTTTAGAATTTCTTCTCTAGAGGTAGAATTCCCTTTCAGATAGGCAGCCATGCATAGGTCATGGGTCACCCCTTAGGGGATAAAGGTTTTACCTTGCACCTTGGTTTACAGTCTTTATGGTTCAACCCACTCAGAAAGAAAAGACTCCCCACACTCCCACCGTACCTATCAGATAAAATCTTTAGTCTCCATAAAACATCACTGGAAAGGAAAAGAGCCACACCGGGAGGATGTATCAATTTTTTTCTTCACCAAGTTGAAAAGAAGAGTAGAAAATACTCATGGACAGTTTCTAAGTCAATGGACCAATGGAGCCATATCAAAGCAGTTATGTGCATTCATTTTTCAACCAATTCCATGGCTAAAAAGGATTTCCAACAGGAAAAATGTCTCAAACTGACGTGGCTTCCAACGAGAGATGGACAGGAGAAGCCTATGTGTGAGCTTGGCTGCCTCCTTACCTGCGAATGTTTGTTCAGTTGGAGAAGGCTTGATCTTGGCTTCTTTCTGCCGGGACTTTAGATATCCTTGGTCCCTGAAACCGTTTTCAGAATACAATTTTTTTCATATTTATATAGTCCATAAGAAAAAAAATCTGTTGAATCACCTGGCATATTATCATATACCCGAATGTCTTTATATAAATAGCTTATATTTTCCACTTAATGAAGGAATTAAAGTTGCTTATCTATGTGAAAATTGCAGCTAGTTGGTTAAATGCAGATTTTTTCGGAGGTAACTATTTAATGCATGTTAATATTTTACAGAAAATAACATTAAACTTATAAAATCTAAATGTCTCAAATGGACTCTTTCAAAACTATCTAGCACACTTTCATGATGACAAGATGTAGAATAGGTAACTTTGACTTGAAGAAGTCTCTAATATGATGTGAATAAGAATGTATAGTCTTAAGACTTCTAAGTCAGAGGGCTCTGGGAGACTTCAACTTCTATTTTTATCGACTATCTGTGAATGCTTCTCTATCTCAGAGCCCTGTCTCACCACCACAGCTGAGTCAACAACTATTTATCTGCCCCAATTTATTTGTGAGTATCCACTGATTCAAGGTTATAAGCTGATATTAGCAGATTTTACTAATTAATACTAAAAGTATTGATACTTTTTGTTTCAAACAAAAAATATATAGCACAAATTTTAAGGAGTTTGATGAAAGGAAATTAGAGATTTTATAAGTGTAATAGGGAAACCAAATACAGATTGCAGATTTTAGCTGATATCTGGAAAGCAAGCAGGAATTAATCATACAAGCAGCAGGTGACTGCACATTCCTGTTGGTAAAAATGATGTGTGCAAAGGCCCTATGAGCAGGGAAGAGTTTGATGTGATCAAAAGATTAAGAAATTGAATTTCAAACATCTTGTGACTGAATTTTAATGAGTGAGGTTATATTAGTTAGGAATTTTTTAAAAACTCAAATAAATAACACAAAGTCTTAATAGCTTAACATAATGAAAATTTACTGCTTGCTGCTGTCCGAAGCTGGTCAGGTGGCTCTCCTGGATGGCTCTCCTCTAAGCGGTGACTTGGGCATTCAGATTCTTTCCATTGTGTGGCTTTACCATTTCAGAAATCTCTATTCTGAGAGAGAGAGAGAGAGTGGAAGATCGTTCGGGAAATGTTAGCCTTGCAAATTGGACATACCCCTTCCACTCACATGCCATTGATGAATATTGTTCATTTTTCCCCGACTCAGCTGCAAGGGTGATGAGAAATATAATTTTATTTTATTTTATGTCTAGAAAGGCTGAATATCCATACAATGTTTGCTACACAGAGGGAGGTTAAAGCTGAGACCAGAGAGCTAAAGCAGGTACCACACAATAGTCTTATAGGCCACTACAATATTAAATTTCATCTTAAAAATCTTGGAAGCCAATGAATGACTTTAAGTGAGTGATATAAATTAACTTGTACTGTTAAAATATCACATTAATTATACTGTGGCTGAAGGGAGTTGGATGTCACTGGTCTGATGCTCAAAAAGAGAGGACAATTAGGCAACAAAATTTAGAATGGGTTGCCTTAAGGAAGTAATTGAAGTAAATGAGCAGGGGTGAGTTTGCCATACGGGGAGAAAAATCCAAATATTTTCAAAATAAAAGCTGATTCAATTTGCTATTAATCTTATTTTTTATTTACCTTCTGTTTTGTACAGCTTAAAGGCCAGTGAAATGGCTCCAGCTTTCAGATTAATAACCATCATCATACTGTACATTCAGAAATGGGAAAGGAGGTCATGTGGATCCGACACTTTATTTTCCTTTCCCCATCTGGAGTGTGTTGATGCAGTACATACAGCTTTATTGTACCTACTTCTTGGACTAATTTTGGAAAGAACACAAATAGCCTCCATTTTTATTTCTAGAACATCTTTTTAATGTGTGAAAATATTTAAGCGTATAGATGATTCAAAGGATAAGTTTCTGTGAGTCACTGAGGAGTAAAGAATAGAAATGCCAGTTTCAATCTCTAATAACTGACAGTTTCAACAAACATTTATAAAACAAGGGTATCTGCACCATAACATGCAGCAGGATAAAAATGTGATGCAGAGTTCTCTCTCCATTAGAAGTTTCTATGGATGAGAACTTGAATATTGATAAACGGTCATCCCAAAGGCAGTGTGGGTGGGAAGGAGAAGGTGCACAGCCCAAGTTATGCTACATCAGTTATGTTTCCCAGACAAATCATTTGCTTACAGGCAAAAATCTGGTTCTTATACCATTAGGACTTATTTACATATCCCAATGAGCGGTCATATGTCAACAAAACGACCAGAAGGTGTAAACAAATATGAAATGGTCCTTGTCTGTTGCAGTTACCAATGAAGAGCAGAGCAAGAGAATGGCCCAAAAAGCACAGAGATGGTGGAGGACTTTTAGAAGCTCTGGTTGACAGGATCTTTACAGATAGTAATTTTTTTACCCTAAGTTAATTATATCTGACATAATTGCACTACGACCAGTATAACTTAGCCAACATGACCAGTACTATTTAGAATCCCCTGAAATAATTTTTTTAAGTAATAGAGGTGTTTCAACTGAAACAAAAGATCTTCCAAATCGCATTAATCTAGTAGCCATAGTAGCTCATAAATGTGTGCTTCTATGTAGTTCAAAGAGACTTCAAACCATTTTTTACATCATAAAGATTCTTTGGCGCATCTGATAATAGCTATAGACCTCTGCTCCAGAAAAGAAAATGCCAAATACAGTGACAAAATTTCAGTTCTTTTTTGACCTCTGAACTCAACTTTGTACCAGAAATGTATGGCTTAGAGGGAGGATGTGCTTTTCCAAATCTGGAACTCATAATTCATTCTTTCCATTATTGGTCCACTACTGCATCCACCATTACATATTCTTATCCTAATTCTATTCTTATGAGCGTACATTTATTCTGAAGATTTTTACTGACAAGAAGACTTGCTGACTTCTCAATGTTCTCCATAGCCAAATTCACATAGAACTTGTCATCTGATTTTAAATTTCCTTTTCAAAAGTGTAAACACAGTATTTCTGAGACCCTCTCAATTGGAGATACATATTTCCCAAAGTTCTATTTTCTCTGCTTTTCAAAATTATACAGTTCCATTTCTGTAATATGACACTTGGTGCTAGGACATTACTTGAGCTGGGTTTTCACTATACTTATTAAAAAATTCAAGTCAGCATTTTTGATTTATGAACTTTCTAATAATGCACCACTATTTGGCATGATTCCAGTTATTGCAACTAGACTAAAGACAGGCAGACAAAGGAAACTGGTAAACAGTTGACATTGCTTTAATATATTTTCTCAATCCAAAAAGGGAAAACATTTTTTAAAACCAGTGAGGTTCAGAATGGGCTCAAATGACAAAGGAAGTTATTTTGTTTTAGATTGTTTTATTAGATTGTTTTCTAATCTATTTTATAATCTCTCTAATAATTTCTACTGGTTTGTCTACACATTAATTATTTTTAACTTACTGTATTCCAGAAAGTTATTGACAAATAACAAATGCAAGTTTTTTATCTAATCACTTAGCTTATGGTTTAGAACAGCAGTCCCAAAATGTTTTGGCACCAGGACCTGGTTTCATGGAAGACACTTTTTCCACACACCAGGGATCGGGGGTGGAGTGTCGTGGGGGTGGGTACGGTGCATAGCTCAGGCAGTTATCCATGGCCTGTTTCCTAACAGGCCATGGACCAGTACTGGGCCACAGCCTGGGGGTTGGGGACTGCAAGTGGAGAATTATTAGAAAAGAAAACAAATAATATTTTATGCCATGTATATAATGCACAAACCCAAATCCAACACTTTATAGTTATAACCTTATCCCAAATCTAAGCCATCATTGATGGAGCCTAAAGATTTTTGATGTTTTGACTTTTTACCTTCTGTAGAGATATGATCTTGCTATGTTGCCCAGGCTGGTACCAAACTCCTAGTCTCAAGTGATCCTCTAGCCTCAGCCTCCCAAAGTGCTGGAATTACAGGTGTGAGAAGAGAATAAATTGACAGTAAAAGAAACCAAGAGTCAGATGTTTCAAAAAAGAAAAATAAGTCAAAATAAAAAAAAATTGTCATTAGCAAAGGGTTTGAACAAACTCCAAAGGAATGCTATTAAGTTATTTGAGTTACTTCCAGACTAATGGCTGTAGCCTTAGTCTTTGGATTAGACAGCACCACACAAGAAAATGGCAGACAATAGCCAACAAGGAGAGGGGCTGGGTTGAATGAAACAGAAAATGGCCCAGCAATTATCTCTATATTCTGCTGCAGAAGGTTAGACATTTATTTCTATCACCTCTACCATCTTCCGAATGGAACAAGAATATAGAAATGCATTCTGCAATAAGGAAAGAAATCAGTTTCTTGAAAAGAGTATAAGTTGATCACATTGTACATAAAGATATCCTTTTTGCAGGATAAATTTGACATCCATGATACACCATCTAACTTTTATGCGGTCTGGAACTGGAGCTACAAGGATATTCAGAGGCAGAAAACTGTACGACATAAATAATGGAACATGAGAAGGCCTGGATTCTCAAGATTATCTTCTACTCCTTCTCTTCAGCACAGTGAATCGTCTCCTGTGTCAAACCCATTGTCTCTGAATATCCTCTTTCTAATACAGACTCTGTTGCTTTAAAAATAGAATGCATTAACCAATTAGAAATCATTGATTTGGGGATAGCTATTTGCTTTTTAGTAGGTATGTTAGGTTTCTTCAATAGGAAGAAATTTGGAAAATTAAGAAACACAGGTGATGCTCAGAAATAATTGTCACAGTTAAAGAGCTACAATAGTTTGCAGTAATCCAGAGGAGGAAAGCTAAATCCTTAGAGTTTGGGGTAACATCCAGAAAAGAACCAGACTGTGGAAAATTATGGGAAAAAGGCAATAAAGACAACAAATATCCCATCTCAATATTGCCAACGGCCTATGTGTTTACCCAGAATGTTCCAAGTTTATACCTGTTTTAATTATTACTAATTCCCTTTTCACTCTCAAAAGGGTCCTAATTTGGTCCATAAATTTTATAGTCAACCATTAAAAGCCATACCTTCTAGACTGATGAATGATAGTAGAAGAGAAAGGCTTTGGAGGGGAATATTTTTGCCCTTGGGTATGAAAAGAAATGTCTTAGCAATATTATCGAGGACATTGGATGCCAAACTAAGACATTAGAAAGTTATTCCTTAGGGCCAGAGCCTGTGGTTCAGAGGGAGATTTGTTCTTCCCTGTGACTGCTCTATAGATGCAGGAACTTCCTTCCTGCTCGCAAGTTCACTCTCACTTAGAGGAATACCACATGGAGATTCTCTACTTCTCCCACACTGGTGGTGTTGTCACCATTGCTGGTTTCTCATCCTGTAACCAAACTTTAACGTTCTGATTCCTTAGGGCTCCATCATGGGCCTCCTTCTTTTTCCTTCTCTACTCTCTCAATTGACTATCTTTATATGGCTGTAGCTTCAAATACCTATTTACACTAATATCTACCACATGTATACTCCCAGCCCAGTCTTCTCCTTGGGCTGCCCAACAGGTGCACACACACAACTGTTTGACTTCAATGCTTAGATGCTTCACAGACATCTTAATATGGAGCTCTTGGCCTCCACACATCATGACTCCATGCCAGCAAATTGCTTATGTCAGAAACCCATGTGGACTCTTTGATTCTTCTTTTACTCTCTCTTGCTATGGATAAATAACCCATCAATATGTCCCATCATATCTACCTCCAGAACATAACTATCATCCACCGAGTTTATCTTATTCTATTTTATCCACTTTAATCTGGCCAGCTACCTACTGCAGCAGCATTCTAACTTATCTCCCTGTTTCTATTCTTGCCCCTCCAATCCACGTTCCACACACTGGCCAAAGGTATCTTAAAATATGTACCATTCATGTCAATGTCTGATCTTTGAAGGGCTATCTACTGAAGAAAACTTCTTACTGTGGTCTACAAAGTTTTATTAGATCCAACCCTATTTCATACCACCTTTCTTATTGGGCCTTACTCATCACCTGTTCCTTGGAGAATCATTCTTGCTGTTGCTTGAAGACATCTTTCTTTTCCCTACTTTAAGCAAGTTTGCACAGACTTGTCTTTCTACTGAAATGCTCTGTCCTCCACATGCAGGTGAGCAGCCCTTTTCTCCTCCTTTAGGTTTTGGCTTATTTCATCTTTCCGGGGAAGACTATTTTGGCTCTGTCTCAGTCCTTTATTTCTATAAAACATCACTATTTATAATTATATATTTTATTTTACTAATTTCTTCTTTTACTGATTTACTGCTTTTTCTAGTATAAGTTTCAGGATAGCAGAGACCATTTCTGTGCTTAACTTATGACTTCAGAGCTGTAACATCATAAGCACTAAGTAAATATTTGTTAAATGAATAACACAGCAAATCAAGTAATGTCTCACAAGTGGTGAAAAAGGAAAGAAGAAGCTTCTAGGAAAAAATAAATGAAAGAACTTTGCCTCTGGTCTGCAGAAACCTTAATGTCCAAAGTTTGTTTGCCAATGAAGTTCTTCTCAGGAATAATTTAAGAGAAAAAAGAATGTGGAGAGATGTGTTTTCTTTATAGATTTCAAAATACTCCCCTAGGGCTGTTTCTGGGACCTCTGAGCTGTCACTGATGTACAATAAACTGGTTCCACTGTTAACTATGCAGTGCCCACTTTGAGGACTTAAAGTAGACATCTGGACTTTATTTGATGGACATCCTTACCATTTAAATGCTCAATCCCACTCTTCCAAGCCTAACATCCAATTAAAATGCATGGGGGAAGTTCACACCTTGGAATCTGCCTACATAGCTATCTATTTATGTAGCAAAAGCTGTCAACATGACAAGAAGAGGGAAAAATTTTTTTCTTTGTTCAGGAAGTATACTAACAATATTAACAACAGAAATAAGAGCAAACTGAACCCTCGTTCTTCTACCCATCCCAAGGCACACAAAGATGAAAACCCTTTTAAGTTGCTCCCAGTATTACTAAAAATGTGTGCTCTGATTTATAACTTTCTACTTCATAGTTCCCTGTATCTTTCTGTTCTCCTCCCCCAACCACCCCTTCAGTTTCACACATTGAAGATCAGTAATAAGAATGAAGATTTAGGCAGCCAAAATTCAATCCTTCTAGATAGAGGCATAGATAGAGATATAAATATGGATATAGATATAGATACATGCATACATGTACATATATCCATATTTTTAATCTCTTGATTAATTAATTTTTTTGTTTTGTTTTGTATAGACAGGGTCTTGCTATGTTACTCAGCTGGTCTCGAACTCGTGGCTTCAAGCTATCCTCCTGCCTTGGCCTCCTAAAATGCTAAGGTTACAGACATAAGCCACCATGCCCAGCCATATTTTTAATCCTTGAAAGTCACATGCATCATGTGATCTTTTACTCCCAAGTACTTAATATGTATAGGATACTTTTGAATGAATAAATGAATGGAGGAATGAACGGTTTTCTATTGTCCTTTTTTAACTTACATGTAAAGCATTGAGCATTAGGGTGACTAGTTGTTCCAGTTAAGACAGGCCACAATATAAATTAACTGGAGCATAATCAAAATTTAAGCAAGCATAGTGTTCTGTAGCCTTTTTTTTTTTTTTTTTTTTTTTTTGTGACAAACTAGCACCAGACTCAGTGCATGTAACAAACATTTATCTTCACATTAATAGATCTGTGGATCAGCTGGGTGGCTCTGCTCCATATATGTTCATTCTGGACCCAGGTTGAAGGGGAAACAGCCACTCAGGGCCATTTTCTTCTCATTGGACTGTTTTGGAGCTCTCAAAAGAAATAGAATTATTTGGTGCCTCCAAAGACCTAGGTCTATAACTGGCATCCTGTCATGTCACTTCTGTCCACATTCCTTTGACCAAGTCAGGCTATAATGCTAATCCAATGGCAAAAGGACAGGGAAATACACGTCTTTCTAAAGAAAGTGGGGTGAATAAAATAAATATTTGCTAAATAATAATATAACTTACCACCCTCTACTTTCTTGTTCAAAAATAATCCTGTACTTTCATCATGCAAAACACCACTCCAAAAGAAGCCACCCCAAATGTAGCATCCAATTCTAACATCAGATTTTATGTCCAGAACGCTGACTGTGATACATACATATATAAATTTATCACATATACGCGCGTGTGTGTCTGTGTGTGTAGTCGTGTCTATCTTGCTGAAGTCTCTCCTTGTAGGCTTTGAAGAAGTGGGCTACTATGAATCCTACATCTGCAAAGAAATGGATATTGTTAACAACCATGTAACTAGGCAAGAGGCCTTTTCCTTAGTTGAATTTTCAGATGAGACCCCAGACCCCAAAGTTGCAGCCAACACTTTGATTGCAAATTCATGAGAGACCTTACAGCAGAGGATCCAGTTAAGTCCGAATTAGCCCCTTGCCCACTGTTCTCCAGGGTGCCTGGCTCTGCTCTCCAGAAAGTCCTTCCTCTTCCATCATCTGGGACATCTGCCTCTGAAGAGGGCATGGAATCACATATGCTTTTTGGTAGGAACAAGAAGACTTTTTTCATCTTAAATACATACATCTCTGTTTATTTTAGTCTAGGCAGGCAAAGTTTTTGCCAACACAGCTCTCTCAAACACTTGTGTCCAAACACAGCTCTCTAGGTATTTGATTCTAGTCAATTTTATTCGCTGAAATCCACACTCTCAGTTTAAAGTGAGTCTATGCCATAATGGCATAGACTTTAGATTTGCTGAGAAATCGTTCTGTTTACAACACCACAATTTCTGTATTATTTATATTCCCTCTAAATTCCACTTGCAAACAATCTGTTTTTCTCCCCAAGCTTATTTCTTTGTTAAGTACTTTTGCAAATAGAGTGAATTATAACCAGCTCACCCGTTCAATGGTGCCTCAGTAGCACCTAGGCCAACATTACAAGATCATTCATTATATATTCTGTCTTCCAAGTTAGAACAGGCCCAATTTTACCAAATATTTTGCCACTCCCTAGAACAGCTCACCATTTGCTCATGTCCAATTACAATCCCCTTCAGCTCACTACTTGTTCCTGAAACCAATGTTCCATATTTAAGATTTTAGTAATTTGAATAATCTAGTTTAGGGTACATCTGTATCAGGCTGTCTGTTGTATTACTTATCCAATGTTATAGAACACATTACACCAAACATATTTGCTTAAAACAACACACATTTATTATCTCACCATTTCCCCAAGTCAGGGATATGGGTGGGGCTTAACTGGACTCTGCTACAAGGTCTCTCGAGAAGTTGCAGTCAAAGGGTTGGCTAGGACTGAGGTGTCATCTAGTGGTTCAAGTCAGGAAAAGATGTCTTGCCTACTCATATGGTTGTTGGAAATATTAATTTCTTTGCAGATGTAGGATTCACATCAGCTCACTTCTTCAAAGTCAACAAAGGAGACTTTAGAAAGTTAGATGACAATCTTATGTAATAATGTAAATTTAAACATACATCTCATTCCTTTTGCTATATTTTATTAGTTAGAAGCAAGTCATAGTCGCTGCCCATGCCTAGGGGGACAGGATCATACAGGATGTGAAAACCATTGAACACCATGTGGTTATCATATCTGTGGTAAACTTGGCATTCAACGGTACTCCCTTTTAAAGGTGGCAATCATATTCCCAGAATTTTCTAATCTGTTTTATGACTTTAGGTTACAGTCATATATAATCATGCCTTCCTCAGTGAGTGGTTATGAATATTAATTTACTAAATTATATAGTATATGTAAAGCATTTAAAAATAGTATCTGGAATAGAGTAAGCACTATATAAGTGCTTGTTATAATAAAATGTAAATATATTTAGAGAAGTACAACATTTACTATCACTAATAGTCTAAGTATTCTAATAATAGTATACAATTCTACAAAATCGAGCTGGAAAATAAATACAGGAATAATGTCCTTGTGAAGCTCATAGTGGATGCAGAAGATGGAGACATAAGTAAAGAATTATAAGAGGGTGGATGATAAGTGGTCAACACGCAGGGCTCTGCAGGAGCTCTGGGAATGACTAATTTTGCCTGGAGGGAACAGGGAAGGACTCTCTGAGAAAATGACATTTGAGTTGGTTAGAAGGACATTGCCTGGGGGAGAAAGTGGTGCTCCAGGACAGGAATTTTACATTCACATAGAGAGAAAGAACAGACTGTCAAAAGTCTTTCTTGCTGAGGAAATATGTAGGTTTTCAGCAAAGATATTTGATCCTTAAATAAATAAAATATAAGGCTATTGAACATTAAAAATGTAACCAACAGCAGTTACCAGAAAACACCAATTTGGCAGTTTAATTTTTCTCACACCAAAATAAGAATGGAAATAGACTGCCGGTTCTGGCAGGACAGCTCAATGAAACCTACCAGCTAGTACCCAGGCAAGGCATTTGCATGTGGTCTTCCAATCTGTGAAGATGCCTTGCACAGTGCTGGGGCTGCCCATGACATCAGTAGCAAAATAAAACCAATTCTCCACCCTCTAATCTTGAGCAGTTTCTATCTTTCACATTACCATAGTTAACGTGTAGGAAATGATCCTCACATTGTAAAACGGTTGCCGTGCCTCCAGTCCTCATCTCTACCTTCCAGACAGCAAGAGGGAGGAAAGGCAAATAGGATAAAAGTGATATCTCCTAATGAGACTTTGACTTTTTTTTTTTACTTTTGTTGATAGCTGGTTTTTTTTTTATTTTTTTAGCGTATTAGGGGGGTCCAAGTGTTAAGGTTAGGTATATTGCGCATCCCTCTCCTCCCACCTCGAGTCAGAGCCTCGAGCATGACCATCCCCCAACGTTGCACATCTCACTCATTGTGTTTGTATATACCCATCCTCCCCTCTCCCCCACCCTCCCGACACCCAATAAATGTTACTCCTATATGTCCACTTGGGTGTTGACCCGTTAATACCAATTTGCTGGTGAGTACATGTGGTGCTTATTTTTCTATTCTTGAGATACTTCACTTAGTAGAATGGGTTCCAGCTGTATCCAGGAAAATACAAGAGATGTTATATCACCGTTGTTTCTTAAAGCTTTGACTTTTATTCAAAAGGCATGCCCTTTACTGAGACTTTCCAAACATCTCATTGTCCAGAATTCTGGCACAATTTAGCTTCAAGTGGAGTGGGGACAGGGACGACTGGGGCGGGGCGGTGAATTTAGCACATAGCCTTCCAGTAGATGAAAGCAAGAGAGAATGTATTTGATTTTCAGGCTGACATCTACTGCCACAGTGCCACTCTTTGCTCATTTTGGTGAATCATGCAACACTTTGGGCTTTGTGATTTGCATTCGACATACTGTTGTAAGAGTCAGTGACCACACTCTACTTCTCGCATTTCTTTCCACTCCCCAGTTGCTTTCTGTGCACCAGCCAGGCCCAACTCCTTTCTGTTTCTTGGACATGTCTTGCTCTTCTTTGCCTGGGGATCTTTGCTTTGCTCTTCCTTCTACCTGAACCCTTATTTTCTCTCCTATCATTTGCCTAGCTAACTCCTCCCCATTTATCAAATCTCAGCTAAAATATTACTTCTTCAAGGGATTCTCACAAATTCCCTAGCTAGGTTAGTTCATCATGTTGTACCCACTAGTACTGTATATTCAGCACACTTCAATTTCTACTACACATGTACCTTCTGCTCTAAATTGTAGGCAGCATCTAGGGAAGGATTCTGTACTTGTTTACCTACCAGAGTGGCTGCCCAGTGATATAATCTTGTTGACTTGTTTGTTTAATCAAAAGGATGGCAGAACTGTACAATTTTATGTTTTCAGCTTTCTCTAAAAGCAATGATTCAGTGCTCCTGTGAACCACTTCAAATACTTCAAAATAATTTGGTTTCTTGATTTTATAGAGATATAGATATTAAAAACACAGTAATAAATTATGGGAGCCACTGATAAAAGTGTGTTCAAAAGTGTGTGCACTCCTACACTGCTGGTGGGACTGCAAACTAGTTCAACCTCTGTGGAAAGCTGTATGGAAATACCTTAAAGTGATACAAGTAGATCTACCATTTGATCCAGCAATCTGGGCATCTACCCAAAAGAACAAAAGTCACTCTATGAAAAAGACACCTGCACTCAAATGTTTATAGCAGCACAATTCACAATTCCAAAGATGTGGAAACAACCAAGTGCCCATCAATAAATGAGTGGATTAATAAAATGTGGTATATGTATACCATGGAGTACTATTCAGCTCTAAGAAACAATGGTGATATAGCACATCTTGTATTTTCCTGGATAGAGCTAGAACCCATTCTACTAAGTGAAGTATCCCAAGAATGGAAAAATAAGCACCACATGTACTCACCAGCAAATTGGTATTAACTGATGAGCACCTAAGTGGACACATAGAATTACATTTATTGGGTATTGGGCAGTTGGGAGGAGGGAGGGGGTGGGTATATACATACATAATGAGTGAGATGTGCACCATCTGGGGGATGGTCACACTTGAAGCTCAGACTTGTGGAGAAGGGGAGCAAGGGCATTATTCAAAACCTTAAAATGTGTACCTGCAGGGGACTGACATATATTTTCCTAGTTTAAGAATAAAATTTAGTGAGTAATGTACATGCTCTGCCCAAAGCATTTAAAAGCAATGTACTCCAGACAAGGTCCTTGTGATAAACAAGGCTGTTGCCTAGAGACAAACAAAGGACTTGAGCTGCAAGTAAGCAAGAGCTGCCCAGCCCCACGGAGTGGGGGTCTGGAGGCCACACGATAAACACATTGTTCCTGTGATTGCTACTTGAGCCCCATAAGATGGCTGGTTAGTCAATGACAGGTAAGACCCCTCAAGGGACGGGCAACCTAAGCCAGGTACAGCTGCCGGGGATCAGCCTAAGAGAAGCTGGGGATGAGAAATGCCCCCTGTGGCTACCTTGCCCATCCTTGCTAATCTCAGTCCGTGATCTATGCCTGGCACCTAGAGCAACCACCTGGAAATTCTGAGCCAGGGGATATCTGCTTCCCTAAGGCTATATATTCCGGAATTTATGGCCATTGCTGAAATGCCTGGGTGATTACGTACAAGGAACTAACTTTAGTTTTTTAGAGTATAAAAATAAAACTTACTCAGTGTATTATTACTCGAGTCAACCGTCTGTATGTGTGTCTGTGTTTTTCTTTGTGTTCTGCATTTGTGTTTTGTGTTCTGTGTTCACCCTCCATCCTATAAATGTTCCACAACATGTATCCTCATAATATGCTGAAATAACGAAAAAAAAAATAGTGTGTGCATTCTCTAGGCCCACACAGATGTCAAGTTTGTGTAAGAGACATTAAACCAGTTACTTCTTGCACCCTTCAGTCTTTTCCCTGGGGCCACTACAGTTACAGTTAAGAAGAATTTTAATAATATCCTTTGTCCTTGTGAAAATACGAATGATGAAAACTTGACTTTCCGAATATTTTGCTTCTTTTTAAATTCAATACCTTTGTCTAATGCATTCTTTGAATATGCTATGCCAGGCTCTAAGACAATTTATAAATGTATTTTTCATTCATCAAATACTCATTGTCTCTCTTCTATATTTCAGATATTTATTTTCTATATGCCAGATAATACTTTTTATTTTAATAAGAAGCATTTCAACAGGGTGAAAATGTACATATCAACTTTAGAATTGCCATATGTAGGTCATTTAAAAATGAATTCCTCATTTCATGAGGAACAAATTAAACCACTGTCCTCTCCAAGAACAAACATCAATAAGTTGTACGTTTTATTGTCTGGGATTTTTATGATATCTTATTAAAAGTGTATTTAGTATATGATACCAAAATGAGGATAAAATCCAAAACCTCTCTTTTCATTCTAAAACAAAAGGAATGAATGGCATATGTTGTCAACTAAGATCTATTGTTGGCTCTTGAATTCTCTTTTACTAATTTGCTGGCTTTGGTTTTATTATGGTCTCCTCTGTCTTTAATATTACCAAGATGACTAGTCTGTTTTATGGAATCTTTTTCATTGGAAAATCTGCTCTGTGACTCCATCCTACTTTTCTGAGTTTACAAAATATCCTTTATATCTTCATTGCCACAGATGTTGGCTTTGTTGTAATGCAATTAAACATGAAACAATTAAATGATGCATAAAGAACATCAATGTCAGATTAGGCTCTCAAAGCAGACAGCACAATGATTTCCCTAAGAGAGTACATTTTTGAAGAAGCAAAATAGCCAATGTACTTTCCACTTATTTCCTATCTCTTTTTAGAAGCAAACAGGATAAGCAAACAGTATTTTATTTGCTTCAGTAGCCATGTTTTCAGAAACTAAAGGAAAAGGATAGTCCAACTCATTTTCTAAATTTAGAAGAATCTTGAAATTGATGATACATCAAACTTTGAAACTAGTCAAGTGGTAAAGGAAAACATACAGGTCAAGTGGTAAAGGAAAACATACAATTAGGCTTGTTTCTGGTTGGCCTAGGGAATAGAGAGACACAATCATTAACCTTGAATATCTAGGGTGTGCTACACAGGTAAGCAACATCTTTGCATTATATTAAAGGTTATATCAAGCAAAGAAGAAAAGTTAAAAAAAAAAAAGGTAAGAGCAAGACACTTAGGTGTTCGGAATATACAACTCCTAGCTAGTTGACAAGTTCTATCTTGGGATACACATTTAGTTTCAGTTAAAATGGGAACCTAAAGCATCCAACTTAATTTGCATCTTAAACCCCACTACAATGACTTTCTGGTTTCCCAAGTACTTGCTGAGCCGCACTGCTGCTTCTGCTGATTACAATATCCTCCCAGAGGCCAATGTACCTTAGGACTCTACACACTGTTGTCAAAGTACACTTTATTGAACAATGTGTCTTATCTTTTGATTAGTGGTGCAATAAATAATTTTAACACTAGAGTTTTAAGTTAACATGATTTTATGCCAAACTTCCAAATTCTATAACACAAATATTATATGAATTTTTAAAATAATATTTGCAGTATGTATAGCATTTGAGATTACAAATTCAGGAGTTCCCCTGCTCAAAAAAATATCTACTTTTATTTGTATATAACTATTTTATCTTAGGTATCCATTCTGCTGAAAAAAATAATTGTAATCAGGTCAAAAATGTTTTCATAGGCCATACTCATAGGTGGCTCATGCCTGTAATCCTAGAATTTTGGGAGGCCAAGGTGGTACATGAGGCCAGAAGTTTGAGATAAGGCTGAGCAACACAGTGAGACCCCATCTCTACAAAAAATAGAAAAATCAGCTAGGCATGGTGGCTTGCACCTGTAGTCCCACCTACTGGGGAGACTGAGGCAGGATGATCATTTGAGACCAGGAGTTTGAGGTTACAGTGAGCTATGATGGTGCCACTGCACTCTAGTCCAGGCAACAGAGGGAGATCCTGTCTCCAAAAAAAATATTTCTCAATCTTTGCAAGGTTATCTGTCTTCTTTTTTGTCCCAGAGTTTTATCTAAATTGCTTAAATATACACAAAGTCGTAGTATCAGTTTGGTATTTGACCAGGATTTGTACCTGTGGACATTTGCTGAGATGTCTGCTGTAGCCGCCTTTTGTTGATCAGTCTGTATCATTTTGAGGTTTCCTCACGCTTGTTAACCTTGATATTATTTCAGGCTTTGGTTCATAGATTCAAAAACATATCTCTGTGGTTTATTTGCTTATAAGAATAATTCAATGAGAGAAAGAAAAATATTGATTCAGCAAAGGGAAGAAAATTTTTGGAGCAATGTTTCTAACTTGCAGTAAGGGATAGAAAACAGTATAGAAGTGGAGGAGTTACTTCTAGGTTCGAGATAGTAAAATTAACCCATAGTACCAGGAGAGAAGGTAGGCCACATGTAAATATGTTCAGGTAAATGGGTAGATGTGTTTGTGAAAACTTATAGAGATTCTTTTCTGATTGCTTCTATTTCCTCAGTAAAACAGTAAACAAGTTTATTACTTGACCATGAAAATAGTGGAGGAGTTGGATTGTAAAGCATATGTTAGAAATTAGAAAAAAGAAAAGCAACAAAATAATCATCTAAGAGAATGAGAAAGTTAATAGACTATGGGTTTCTAAGAATAGTCTTATAGGTATTTTTCAACAACATTCAACTTCGTGGGACGGGCATTGAGAGTTGGGTTTTGCCAAGACTGGCTTAGTCAAGCATGTGCTAGGAAGCAAGAGGAAGAGAAGGAAGTGGAAGGTACATGTAAATATTAATATAAATATTGATTAATGTGTACATCACTATATAACTCTTACTACAAATTATTTTCATCATTTGTTTTTGTTTCTCCCCCTCCCCACAGTGCTTTGAGAGCAGGAACTGAGTTTTATTCATATTTGTATTCCTAGCACCCAGTGCAGATTCTGCCAATATGATATTGTTGAGTGAGTGAGTGGATGAAATAATCTCTCTTCTCTTTCATAGTATGTTCCTTTGTTAGGAATAACACTTTTCTCATTATTACATCTAAATCTTCACCATCTAATCCTCAAAATCACCTTGTGGTAAAAGGAGGATGCTCTATCCCCAGTCGTTCCAGCCATATTTCAGGAACTGGAGAATTCAGGGCTACAACATATTCTAAAAGTCCCAAACAACTTCTGCTTTTATATCATTATTGAGAATTTTATCACTTGGCTTCTTTTAACTGCGAGGGAGGCTGGGAAACACAGTGTTTTAGTTGAACACTGGCACTGTTAACACAAAAACTGTGAAGGGTCTGAGATTCTACCCTATTTACAAGTTAACAAATGATCCTACCAGAGTTTTATATATAAATACTGGCAGGGGCCACGAGATTTCTGATGACAGACTCCGACAGTGAATTCCTCGTGGCTTGTGTCAGCCCCCCTTCAACTCCTCTCAGGACAGCATGAGTGGAACCAGCTGCTGCAAGAACACAGGGGCGTGTCTGCATCTCAAGAAAGGAACACCAAAATAATGAGGCTCAAAGTTTATGCAGGGGATTCTGGCACAGCTACCGATCTTCTGCTCTAGAAGGAAAAATCTTTTACTCTATAATATAAACAAATATACTCTGGGGAGAGGAGAGATTGGTTAAATCTGTAGGTTTTTACCATGGAATGTAAGCGATTGTCTCTGGGGAGGTACATCTCTAAATCTCTTCTAAGGGATAAACTAGTGCCAGCTTTCAAGGCACATTAGCTGTTCAGCAATCCCTTTAAAAAAATCTTGTTAGTGATTGCTCAAAAGCCCTACACCATGCATAAAAGTAAAAACGTTCATGGAGAATTATCTCCCACCAGCCACACACACGCACACATGCCCCTCAGAATCCTTTATTAGAATGAAGAATGGAATGGATATTTTCATAAACAAACAATGTCTTCTATCACAACTAGAATTAAGTTAAATTTTTAAATATGCTTATTATATTTCTGCATTATTTTAAACATTTTTATATTTTACTATTTTAAAAGTATTATTAATATTCTTCTTAATGAAGTACTTTCAGTAATTTGCTTAAGTTTTCCAGACTTAGCATTGATATAAAGAACAGATTTAATTGCATAACCACTAAGATTGCTTCCAATTTTAATTATGTCCATTTCAAATAAACTATAAGTTAAACATATCTACTTTAGAAATGTAACTTTTTAAATGCATTTTTGTAAAAATAGCTATGTAATGCCAATAAAAATACATATTTATCTGAAAATATGAATTATTATATGTTTAGATATAGTTGTTTTATCCTATTTGTCATTTGAAGCACATCTTGATTCTGTGAATAGAGATTTTTCTTATTCTTGGTCACCATCCTTTGAAATATTGCCTCTGCTATTTTTTCTCTCCTTTCCTTCATGTACTTCAGTTATGTATATAGCTATACAACATTTTCACGTTCCATTTATCTTCTGTTTACTTTTCTGAATGTTCTTCCTTCTTTCACTTCAGGCTGCAGTCTGTTACTTTCTCCTGACATGTTTTATAGGTCACTAGTCTTCCTGTTAGTTCTTTTGATGTAAAACTTCTGAAATATTAATTTATTATATTTTTAAGTTCTAGAACTACCATTAGATATTTTCATAACATTTTTTACGTGTAACTTTATGTATGTAGATCCATGGGTTGATTCCTAATATTTGTTTTGTTTCCTTAGTCCTGTCTCCAGGCATGTCTGATATTTGTATTCTTTTTAGCTGGACATTACATATGAAAAAATTATAGCCTCTCTGGTGACATAATTCCTGTAAAGATAATTTGCTGTTGCTTCTGGAGAGTGTTATAGGCAGGGGTAACCCATAATTGAAATGATTTCAAAATTGGGTTTTAGTTTTTTGTAAATTCTAATTTATTTTTGGTTTGCTCTTAACTCTGTAATTTAGCTATTCAGTGTCTCTATTGAAAGCTTAGGATGTTTACAATTGTCTGTTTTTCTTAGTGGATAATTAAACTATAAGTTTTGTCTCTCCAACCCTTCTGAGACTTCTAAAAACTTAGTTCAGCTTCTGAGCTGCTTACCTTGTGCTCCCTGCTTGGATTGCTTTGCTCTAATTAGGAACCAGAAAATGCCTCAGCAGGAAAAGCAGTGCCAACTGTGGAGCTCACTCCTCTTTGTGCTTCTTCCTCTGGAATTTTCTCCCTCTATGAGTCCTGGCTACCTAGTTAGTCTTGGACCCTAAGCTTTGCCCTTCCATTCCCTTAAGAATGCTGGAAACTCTGCTCATATTCTTAGACCTCTAGTTGTCCCTTTGTCTTCTTCTCATTATCTCAGACTGGGCATATAATAGGCACAAATCTTTTAAGGGGAAATTGATGAAAAATATCAGACTCACATCAATGCTTCTTCCTTCACTCCAAAAATATTGTCTTAGATTCTTAAGTAACTGGGCTGTCTTAATAGAGCTCTAATTTCTTCAAATATTGTTTTTAGATTTATCCAGTTATTCTTTTAAAGAAGATTAAAGTCTGATTAAAGCTAATGAAATATCAACATTTTTCCATTATTTCAGATAAATATTTTACATAAAAATCTTTAAAAATGTAGTTTAGACTATAAGTGTATGTGTGCCTATTTTATTGTATTATTTTTATTTGTACAAAGTGCCATTGAATTTTTATTTTTATATGAAAAATGACTGGTCTTGACAGTAAATTGTACTAGATATAAATGAAAAGACAAATGTAAAACAAGTAATTATTTTCTCCCTAAGTATTTGAAGTCAATGATAATGATGGCTTGTTAATAAAAGTAAAAAATATTTATTGCTTACTATAAGCTAGACAGTATCCAAGAATTTTATATGTACTTTTGTTGAATTTTCACAACACCATTACATATTCTAATTAAATAGATCTCAATCAAACAGATGTGGAAACTTAGGCATAACTTGTCAAAGGTCATACACCGTCTCTGGGGTGAAATAGGGAGCAGATGTGAAGTAAGTTTGTGGGTGGGCACACCAAATTAAAATAATGAAGTATAGCCTAAGGGTGTTTACCTTTCCTGGAAAGATTGATGAAAACAAGAGAATCATAAATCCCACAATAATGAGTTTCTAATAGTGACAATTCAAGCCTTGACAGACAAAGAAAGATATTTGTGCAAATCAACAAAGGAATTACTGAGTGTCTACTTTTTCCCAGGCACAGAAGTCTTTAGGGCACAAAAATAAGGGAATCACAGTCTGGACTGCAGGAGGCCCTGAATTTGCTTCAGAGCGGGAGCCCAAATTTCCCCCTTGATTTCCCAGTGGTCACACTCAGCGTGACACAGCCTGCACGGAACAGATCTTCTCTGAGAAGCACAGTAGATCTTTGACATGCTACTAGCTAGTCTCATGGTTAACCTAATTAATATATTTTATCTGAAAAAAGTTCTGTAAAAAGATGTTTGCTGTAAACATAACTAAATTATAAAATGATAGAGAAGAGGCTTAATAATAATAAGGTGGATGAAAGTTTGAGGAAAACCAGTATTTGGTGGCTTCCAGCACTAATATTTCAGCAGGCACTATCTTCTATTTTCCCAAATCCTGTTCCTATTAACAAAGTGTATATAATACCTCCCATATAAGTAAACAACTGGAAAAAATTGTCATTATTTGAAGATGTTATGATTGCCTTGTAAAAAAACAAAGAGTTTCTAAATACAAATTCTTAGAAATAATAAGAAAGTTGAGGAAGATTGCTGAATACAACATCAATACAAAAAGTAATGGTATTCCCATATTCCAGGAATAACTAATAAGTAAATGTAATTTTTAAAAATGTATCATTGTGATAGCAATAAGAACTATAAAGATCTGAAGAATAAACAACCAAAATGTATAATAGATAAAATGAAAACTCTCCAAGGACATACAAGAACACCTAGGTAATGAAAAGATATATGTGAAAAGATATGCTGTATTCATGAATGGGAAGGCTCAATATTGTAAGAATAGCCATTGTACCTCAACATCCAGCTACCAATTTAATGCAATGCCAGCCAAGATTCCAGTTATTAACAGAACTTGACAAGGTAATCCTAAAGCACTATACTAAAGTGCTAGCAACAACTAAGTCAATTTTGAAGAAAAAATAGTATATGCTTTCTCAAATATCAAAATATATTTTCAATCTATAATAATTAAATCAGAGCTGGGAGTGGTGGCTCACGCCTATAATCCTAGCACTCTGGGAGGCCGAGACGGGAGGATCGCTCGAGATCAGGAGTTTGAGACCAGCCTGAGCAAAAGGGAGACCCCGTCTCTACTAAAAATAGAAAAAAATTAGCCAGACAACTAAAAATATATAGAAAAAATTAGCCCGGCATGGTGGCACATGCCTGTAGTCCCAGCTACTCAGGAGGCTGAGGCAGAAGGATCGCTTGAGCCCAGGAGTTTGAGGTTGCTATGAGCTAGGCTGATGCCATGGCACTCTAGTCAGGGCAACAGAGTGAGACTCTGTCTCAAAAATAATAATAATAATAATTAAATCATCATAGTATTGCAGCAGGAGATAGTTAGAAACACCAATGAAGCAGATTAAAGAGCCTCAAAATGGACCACTTATATCAGAATTGGGTAGGTGAAGATGTACATTATTTATCAGTGAAAGAAGACTGCGCAGTTTAATAAATGATGCTGGAACAATTGACCACACAGATGGAAAATGATAAAATTGAATGAAAACATCACATCATATTCAAAAATAAATTTCAGAAAAATAAAAGGCCTAAACAGGAAAGCAAAACTTTTAAGACTTCTGAAGTACATATAGAAAAGAATATGAATTTTGGGTAGGGAATACATTATTAAACAATAAAAAAGATGGGTAAATATCACTTATTAAAATTAAAATCTTGTCTTAATCCAAAAGCAGCTAAAATTAAAATACAAGCCATAGTCTGGGAAATAAATTTTCATTACATAGAATCAATAAAAATGTAATATCCAAAACATGTAAAGCACTCTTGTAATAAATAAGAAAAGCAATCCTATAAAATATGGACGAAGAGAAATGAGTCAATTCACAGATAAGCAAAATTTAATGTCAAAAAAATATTTTAAAAGATGCTCAGATACATTGTTGAAATTGCAAACTAAACAATGTGATACCCAATGGACTGGTAGCATTTTAAAGTCTGTTAGGCGAGGAAGAAATGGTTTTAGAAAGATAGCTGACTATTGACACCAGCTGCCAGAGCATTTCAGTAAGAAGGGGAAGTTTTAGATGAAAGAGAAAAAAATGAACAAATAGACAGACACAAATCAGATGTGGGTCTGAAGGAAGGATGCCAGAGTCTTCAGGAGACTTCGTGGGAAGAAGTTGCAGAGAAGAACAAAAAGGAGTCGACAAAGATCAACCCCTCAGAGGCTTGGAGTTCAGTGAGAAGGGCAGGTGGAGCAGTTTGGTTCTCCTTCCCTTGCACCTTTGATAGTTGGTGGGTTACTGAACTGCTGGAGAGACTTTCTGCCCACATGAGCCCAGGGGCTGCTGCCACCAGTGAGCTGGGACCTTCCTCTGGACAGGGTACCAGGCTCCCAACCCCCTCTGGGGCACTGTTCACACCCACAATACCCAAGCTGGGCCGGCAGGTGCCATATTGCTTCTCCACCCACCATAAGCCTTCGGTTCTCCACAGGGAGATTCAACTTATCAGGTTCCACCCTGCTTGTTTCCACATGGACATTTCCCAACTCCGAGCCAGACTGCAGGAGCCACAGGAGTTCAGCAGGTCACAGTTGATTGGCATGACTCCAGAGCTGTGCAGACTATTTCCCAGAGAAAGGGTTAGAGATGACCAGAGTACTAGCATTCCTTCACCCAGGACTTTTTTTTTCCCTCTTCACCTCCTCATGGCTGCCAAGACAAACAAATCAGCCACCACACTGAAGCTTCCACAGGGAGTGTGGCTCAGGCATTTCCTCTCGGGGTCCTGCAGTGGACTGAGGGGTCCTGAGACCGTGTGCCCCATGCTCACCAGTCCTTCAGTACTGCCTGTCCAGCAGCTCAATAAGCACAGGGCACACCCTGAGGTGGAGGGACATTGAGACTGCTCAGGCAGCCTATGGGCAACTCAGAAACAATGTACTTCTCCCTGGCATGGTCAGGGATTGATCCTTGTTGATCTTAGGAGCTGAGGGAACCCACATGGGCAGATCTGCAGGGAGAGAGCAGTATGAGTCCAAGCTGTAGTGTGCTTATGGGGCACCCCTTCCCTCTTGGGAGGGCTGTACTCTCAGCTTAGGCTGGGATCCAGGATGGGGAACTGGCTTGCCCAGAGCACAGTCATGGAGGAGATCAGCTGGCTTGGGCTCCTGCCTGCCAACAGATGCAAAGGGAACACTGTGGAGCAGAGGACAGGGGAGAATAGCAAGGTCCTCTGCAGACTACCAGTTTGTGAATCTCAGATGGACCTGCCTCCACAAGTAGACTTTCTGGTTGTCTTCAGCCCCTCCCTGGTGGTCATGCCTGGAAGCTGAGAGCAGACCTTTGAATCCTGCCAAAACAGCTGCTTTGCCAGCTTTTGCAGAGTCTAAGGGCAAGCTCTCCCAAAGCAGCTCTGCCTAGCCACACTCCCACACCAACCTCTGTTGTGGCAGAGAATAAGGACTCACCAGGAAGTCCCAGGCCTCCACCCACCACATCAAGCATTCAAGTGCTTATCCCGAGGGATGAGAACTGGTCACAGGACCCAAAAACACCATTTCAGCTTGTTCCTTCTGTCAAGCACCACCTAGAAAGATGGAGATCAATTTGCATGTACTTTACAGCATTCACTATCTCAGTGTTACAGGGTATGTGGAGGCCCAAGAAGTGGCCACCTCCCCACGGAAAAACTGCTACTACTGGATAAGGGTGGAAAGAACCCAACCCAGGGCCTCAGCATATAAGAATTTAGCCCCCTGCCCCATGAGCAGCCCTTCCAGTTTGGAGAGCTTGTCCTGATCCTCCCAACAGCAGCTCATCCAGTGGCTGAAAAAGCAACTTCCAAGCCCATCCAAGGATTTGCAAAGCATTTTAGGCTCCCACAACCTAGCCATAAAATGTCTTAGTCCTCTACCCACCTCAGTGGTGGTAGAGATTAAGAAACCCCTGGGAGCTAGAAGGTCCCTTGTAAACTTTGGGACACTCAAGTAGTCCACCTAGGTTACCCCAGACTACCACAGATACAAAACATCTTGGCAGCTGGATCTATCACACAAACATCAACCAATAATAGGGAGAACAACAATATTGCCCATCATAGCATCTTCCAGCTCAAGCAAACAAGGTGTGGCTGATTAACACTCACAAGTACTAACCACC
Source organism: Microcebus murinus (assembly GCF_040939455.1). NCBI lineage: Eukaryota > Metazoa > Chordata > Mammalia > Primates > Cheirogaleidae > Microcebus > Microcebus murinus. The sequence goes on from NC_134106.1 coordinate 110,827,940, forward strand.
ATCACCGAGAATAAACTGGGGGACATAACTCACTACACACTGTAGGGAAGAGGTGAAGACAGCAAGCGAGAGATTACTCAGGAAGTACACCAAACCTGATAGAACACCCCACAGGCAATGCAGGACCAGCACTCCTCTCCCTGGCACTCAGGGGTTGATCTTCAGGGACCTGAAGACAGGCCAATAAGCCAGACAGAGCACCCCCAGGTCTCAACAGAGAGGCCATATGAGAAGAAATCAGTGAAAAACTCTGCAAACATGAAAAATCAAAGCAAAAGGAGATCCCCAAAAGAGAAGAATAACTCCTTATGAATGGACGCCAAGACAAATGAAAAGAATGAAATGACAGATGAAGAATTTCAAATATGGATTATAAGGAAATTCAATAAAATGCAAGAGAAAATAGAAACCCAACACAAAGAAGCCATAAAAACAATGCAGGAAATGAATAAAAATATTTACTACGGAATTTGAAATATTTTTTTAATAAAACAGTACTTCTAGAAATTAAAAATGTATTCAAGGAAATATAAAACACAGTAGAAAGGCTTAAGAATAGGCTATATCAGGAAGAAGAAAGAATCTCAGAGATTGAAGACAATATTTTTGAGTTAAAGAAGTCAGTCAAAGAGAAAGAATTGACAAACAAGAGGAAATAAAAAAAACCTATAGAAAATATGAGACTATGTAAAGAGGCCTAAGATAAGAATCATAGGTATCGCTGAGGGCAACGAATAAAACACACAATGATTGGAGGGAATAATTGAGAAAAATTTCCCTGGAAGATTCATCTACAAATCTAGATATCCAGGTACAAGACACTCAAAGGACCCCTGAAAGATTCATTGCAAAGAGGCAATCACTACAAAACAAAATAATCACACTGACCAAGGTAAACATCAAAGAAGTACTCCTATGAACCATAAGGCAAAAGTAGCAGATGATTTATAAAGGAAAACCCATCAAAATAACTGCAGATTTATCAACTGAGACCTTATAAACCAGAAGGGATTGTGGCTCTATTCTCAGTCTTCTCAAATAGCATCATGGCCAGCATAGAATTTTATATCCTGAAAAACTAAGTTTCTTATATGAGGGAAAAATAAAGAACTTCTGAGACAAGCAAACACTGAGGGAATTTGTCAAGACCAGACCTGCTCTTCAGGAAGTACTCAGAACTACATTATACATGGATCTGCACAATAGACAGCCACAGTGTAAAATCACCAAAAAGCTAAAGATCATAGCCCAGATACCACAATGGATCAAGAGATAAAACAAAGCAAGAAAGTTCTACTCCACAGGATGAACAGAAATCCACAACACTTATCAATTCTTTCAATAAATTTGAATGGCTTGAACTCCCCACAAGAGACATAGGCTGGATGAATAGATAAAAAATGCAAGCCATGTATCTGCTGTCTTCAGAACATATATCTAAACCACAAGGACTCATTCAGATTCAAAGTGAAGGGACGGAAAACAATATTCTATGCAAATGAAAACTAAAAGAAAGCTGGTGTAGTCACTCTCATAACAGATAGCATAGACTTCAAATCAGCAAAAGTAAAGAAAGACAAAGATGGTCATTTTATAATTGTGAAGGGAAGAATTCAACAAGAAGACATAACAGTCCTAACTATTTTTGCACCTAAAAACAGTGCACCCAGATTAATAAAGCAAACATCCTTGATCTAGACAAAATTATAAATAGTAGGATTGTAATAGCCAAGGACTTCAACACCCCACTGACAGAATGGATCAGATCTTCCATGAAGAAAATAAGCAAAGAAAAAATGGACTTAAATGGAACTTTAGAATAAATGGGCCTAACATATATTTATAGCACATTCTACCCAAAAAACAATAAATATACATTTTTCTCATCAACTCATGGAACATTCCCTAAGATTGATCACATCCTAGGCCACAAAACATATCTCAACAAATGTTTTTAAAAATAGAAATTATATCATGTATATTCCCAGACCACAGTAGAGTAAAATTAGAAATGAATTACAACAGAAATACTCAACTCTACTCAAATTCATGGAAATTAAACAATCTACTGCTGAATAGTTATTGGGTCAAGGAGGAAATTAAGATGAAAATCAAAAGATTCTCAAACTAAATGACAAAGGGGCCACAAGTTCTCAAAATCTGTGGGATTCAGCAAAAGTAGTCATAAGAGCAAAATTCATAATCATAAATGCCTACATCCAAAAGACAGAAATATTACAAATCAACAATCTAATGAATCATCTCAAGGAATTGGAAGTAGAGGAGCAAATCAATCCCAAACATAATAGAAGAAAAAAAAATAACTGAGATTAAAGCAGAACTAAATGAAATCAATAACAAAAGAATTATACAGAGGATTAATGAAAAACAAGTTGGTTCTTCAAAAATATGAACCAAATTGACAGGCCTCTTGCTAGATTAACCAGAAACAGAAAAGAAAGTACCCTAACAAGCTCAATCAGAAATGAAAAAGGAGATATTATAACTGATACCACAGAAATACAAAATATCATTGCTGAATATTATAAAACTCTCCATGCATGTCAACTTTTAAATGTTGAGGAAATAGCTAAATTTTTGCAAACAAAAAAACTCCCTAGGCCCAGTCAGTCAGGAAGAAATAGAACTCCTGAACAGACCAACATCAAGTAACGAAATTAAAGCAGCAATAAAAAATATCCCAACAAAAAAAGTCACAGACCAGATGGCTTCACAGCCAAATTTTACCAGTATTACAAAGAAGAACTGCTACCTATACTGCAGAAATTATTATATAACATAGAGAAGGAAGAATCCTCCCCAAGTCATTTTACAAAGCTAATGTTATCTTAATAGCAAAGCCAGGAAGGTTCTACAACAAAAGAAAGGAAAGTACAGACCTATATTCCTTATGAATATAGATGTAAAAATTCTCAATAAAATCCTAGCAAACCAATTCAGCTGCACATCAAAAAAATAATCCACCATGATCAAGTGGGCTTCATACTAGATCAAGTGGGCTTCAACATATGCAAGTCTATAAATGTGGTGTACCACATAAATAGAAGCAAAAACAAAGACAATATGATTCTATTGATAGTCAGAAAAATCGTTTGACAAAATTCAGCACTCTTTTATGATATGAACTCTTCACAAAATAGGTATAGACAAAATATAACTCAATATTATAAAAGCCATGTATGACAAATCTACAGCCAACATCATATAGAACAGGGGAAATGTGAAAGCATTCCCACTTAAACTGAAACCAGACAAGATTGCCCATTGTCACTTTTGTTCACTATAGTGTGGAAATCCGAGCCAGAGCAATCAGGCAAGAGAAAGAAATCAAAAGTATCCAAATGGGGAAAGAAGTAATCAAACTATTGCTTGTTGCTAATCGTAAGACCTTACATCTAGAAAACTCCAAAGATTTACCAAGAGACTCTTAGAATTGATAAATGAATTCAGGAAAGTCTCAAGTTACAAAATCAATGTAAACAAATTGGTAGCATTCCTATACACCAAGAACAGTCAAGCTGAGAGTTATATCAAACACTCAATATCTTTCACAATAGCAACAAAGAAATTAAAATACCTAGGAATATATTTACCCAAGGAAGGGAAAGACCTCTAAAAGGAGAATTATGAAACATTGAGGAAATAAATCACAGGGATGTAAATAAATTAAAAAATATACATCATGCTCATAGATTAGCAGAATCAACATTGTTAAAATCTCTATACTACCCAAAGTGATTTGCATATTCAATGAAATCCCCATTAAAAAACCAATGTCACTTTTTGCAGATCTAGAAAAAATAATGATACACTTTGTATGGAACCAGAATAGATCCTGAATAGCAAAAGCAACCTTAACCTAAAAGAGTAAATCAGGAGACATCATTTTACCAGACTTCAAGCTATACTACAAGACTATAGTAACCAAAACAGCATGGTATTAGCACAAGAACAAAGACATAGACCAATGGATCAGAACAGAGAACCCAGATATAAAACCATACTCATATTGCCATCTGCTCTTTGACAAAACAAGCCAAAACCTACAATGGGGAAAATTATTCCTATTCAATAAATGGTACTGGGAATATTGGATAGCCAAATGTAGAGGACTGAAACAGGATCCACACCTCTCACCACTTATGAAAATTAATTCATGATGGATAAGAGAATTAAACCTAAGGCATGAAACTATAAGAATTCTAGAAATGTCAGAAAAACTCTTACACATATCAGCCTAGGGAAAGAATTTATAAAGAATACCCCAAAGGCAATCACAGAAATAATAAAAATAAATAAATGGGATTTGATTAACTTAAAAAGCTTCTGCACATCCAAGGAAACAATCAATAGAGCAAATAGACACCCTATAGAATGGGAGAAAAGATTTTGGTGGTATACATCTGATAAAGAGCTGATAGCCAGAATCTACAAATAGCTCAAGAAAATCAGCCAGAAAACATTAAAAAACCCCATTAAAAAATGGGCAAAGGACATGAACAGAAACTTTTCAAAAGAAGATAGACTATTGGCTAATAAGCATATGAAATAATGCTCAATGTTTCTAATCATCAGGGAAATGCAAATCAACACCACAATGAGATGTCACCTAACTCCAGTGAGAATGGATTTTATCAGAAAGCCTGAAAACAGCAGATGCTGTCATGGATAGGGAAAGAAAGGAATACTTATACATTGTTGGTGGACTGCAAACTAGTGCAACCTCTATGGTAATTAGTATGGAGATATCTCAAACAACTAAAAATAGAGCTACCATTAGATCCAGCAATCCCATTTATTAACCCAAAGTGAAAAAAAAAAGACATTTTATAAAAAAAAGAGATCTGCACTTGAATGTTTATTGTAGCACAAATCACAACTGCAAAATGTGCAAACAATCCAAGTGCCCATAAATACATGAGTGGATTATATAAAATATGGCATATGTATACCATGGAATATTAGTCATAAAAAATGGTGAACTAATATCTTTTGAAAAAGCCTGGATGGGGCTCCATCAAATAAGTACTGAGAAGTCTAACAGCCGAAGGGAGTTACAGCCACTGGGGTGCCAGGGTTCAGGGCAGATTGGGGAGATACCTCCTCCCCTCAGCCCACATCTCTCTTGCTGAAAGTGCTAGGCTCCACGCCTGGAGGTGGGATGAGACAAGAAAACCCACTCTCCCGCAAATCTAGGGAGAACCCGCTGAAACTACCCCCGTCAGGGGAACCTTCCAAGTGTGGTGGAAGAGCTCCCCAGTGGTTGATAAAGAAACTACAAAAAAGTGGACGACTGAGCTCTACCAATTGACCCAGATTGGGAGAGCCCAATGCAATTCAAAAAACCAAACCGAAAATACTCCCCATAGGAGATACACCAACTCTCAAGAAATGGAGTCTGAAGAAACCCAAAACACTAAAATGACAGAAGAATTCCAAAATTGGACTGTAAGAAAGCTCACTGATATGCAAGAAAAAATGGATAACCAACACAAAGAAACTACAAAAAAGATACAAGAATTGGAACAAAGATTCACTAAGGAGATCGACATCTTGAAGAAGAATCAATCAGACATCCTCAAAATGAAGAATTTATTCAGGGAAATTCAAAACACAGTGGAAAGTCTTAAAAATAGGGTGAACCAAACAGAAAAAAGAATCTAGGAGCTTGAAGACAATTCATTCAAATCAAATAAGCTAATCACAGAGTTACAGCAGAAAAATAAGAGACATAAGCAAAGCTTACAAGAATTGTGGGATTATAGAAGAAAAATAACCTGCGAGTCCACTGGATTCCAGAGAAGGAGGAAGAAAACACCCATGGGTTGCATAAGCTTTTTGAAGAAATAATTTAGGAAAACTTCCCAGGTCTAACCAGTAACCTAGAATTAGAAATACAAGAGGTCAAAAGGACTCCTGGGAGATACAATGCAAACAGAAAAACATCATGCCATGTAGTCATCAAACTGACCAAAATATCAACAAAAGAGACCCTCCTACAAGCTGTAAGGTGAAAGAAGCAAGTTACATACAAAGGAAAACTGATTCGAATAACGATAGATTTCTCAACTGAAACAATACACGCACGGAGGTAATGGGGACCCACTCTCACTCTTTTGAAACAAAATAATGCCCAGCTTAGAATCTTGTACCTTGTAAAACTAAGCTTTATAAATGAAAGAGAAATTAAGACATTCTCAAATAAGCAAAGTCTCAGAGAAATCACCAAGACAAGACCAGCCCTACAAGAAGTACTCAAAACAGTGTTACCCACTGAACACCATAATAAAAACTCACGAATATAAAAACAACCAAAACACAAAGATTAAAGGCCAGATATTAAAATGGCTCAAGAAAGAAATCAAAGCAACAACATCCAACCAAACAGAATGAACAGTAATCTACCTTACCTATCAGTTCTCTCAATAAATGTGAATGGCTTAAATTCTCCACTCAAGACACATAGGCTGGCTGAATGGATAAGAAAATACAGGCCAAGTACATGCTGTCTTCAGGAAACACATCTAACCTGCAAGGATGCATATAGACTAAAAGTAAAAGGGTGGAGATCAGTATTCCAAGCAAGTGAAAGCCAAAAGAAGGCTGGCATGGCAGTTCTAATTTCAGACAATTTAGTTTTTAAACCAACAAAAGTAGTGAAAGACAAAGATGGTCATTATATAATGGTGAAGAGCACAGTTCAACAAGAAGAGATAACAATTTTAAATATTTATGCACCCAACATAGATGCACCCAGATTGATAAACAAACCTTACTGGATCTAAGCAACTGGATCAATAGCAACTCCATAATCACTGGACATTTCAACACCCCACTGACAGCACAAGACAGATCCTCCAAACATAAAATTAATAAAGAAATAATGGACTTAAACAAAACTCTAGAACAATTGGGTCTGACTGACATTTACAGGACATTCTACCCTAAATCCACTGAATATATGTTCTTCTCATCAGCTCATGGGACATTCTCTAAGAATGACCATATCCTAGAACACAAAGTAAGACACAAGAAATTTTAAAAAATAGCAATCATACCATGTATCTTCTCAGATCACAGTGGAATAAAAGTAGAAATCAACCCTAACAGAAACTCACACTTTTACACAAAAACGTGGAAATTAAACAACCTCCTACTAAATGATTACTTCATAAATGAAGAAATCAAGATGGAAATAAAAAAATTCTATGAACAAAATGACAATGGAGAGATGAGTTATCAAATCCTCTGGGACACAGCTAAAGCAGTTCTGAGAGGAAAGTTTATCTCCATAAATACCTATAACCAAAAGTCAAAAAGATCACAAATAGACAATCTAATGAAACCACTCAAAGAGCTGGTAAAAGAAGAACAGACCAACCCAATACCCAACAGAAGAAGTGAAATCAATAAGATCAAATCAGAACGAAACGAAATTGAAAACAGGGAAGCTATTCAGGAAATTAATAAAATAAAAAGTTGGTTCTTTGAAAAAATAAACATAATTGGCACACCATTGGCTAGGCTAACGAAAAGCAGAAAAAGAAATCTCTAATAAGCTCCATCAGGGACAAAAAAGGAGGTATCACAACTGATCCCAAGGAGATACAAGATAAAATTTACAAATACTACAAAAATCTTTATGCACACAAACTGGAAAATGTGGAGGAAATGGACAAATTTCTAAAAACACACAGCCTCCCTAGGCTCAACCAGGAAGAAATAGAATTCATGAACAGACCAATCTCAAGAGCTGAAATAGAAACAGCAATTAAAAATCTCCCTAAAAAGAAAAGTCCTGGTCCAGATGGTTTCACACCCAAATTCTACCACACTTACCAAGAACTGGTGCCCATCTTACAGAAATTATTCCACAACATCGAGAAGAAAGGAAACCTCCCTGACACCTTTTATGAAGTGAACACTGATACCAAAACCAGGAAAGGATGCAACAAAAAAAGAAAACTATAGACCAATATCTCTAATGAATATAGATGCAAACATTTTCAACAAAATCCTAGCTAAAAGAATCCAGACACTTATCAAAAAATAATCCATCACAACCAAGTGGGCTTCATCCCAGGGATGCAGGCATGGTTCAACATACATAAATATATAAATGCAATTCACCACATAAACAGAAGCAAAAACAAAGACCACATGATTCTTTCAATAGATGCAGAAAAAGCTTTTGACAAAATTCAACACCCTTTCATGATACGAGCACTTAATGAAATAGGCATAGAAGGGACATACCTAAAAATAATACAAGCCATATGTGACAGACCGATAGCCAACATCATACTGATTGGGGAAAAATTGAAAGCATTCCCACTTAGAACTGGAACCAGACAAGGCTTCCCACTATCTCCATTTCTAATCAACATAGTGTTGGAAGTCCTGGCTATAGCAATCAGACAGGAAAGTGGAATTAAAGGTATCCAAATACGGGCAGAAGAGATCAAACTTTCACTGTTGCTGATGATATGATATTATATTTAGAAAACCCCAAAGATTCAACCAAGAAACTCCTGGAACTGATCAGTGAATTTAGTAAAGTCTCAGGATACAAAATCAATACACAGAAATCAGAGGCATTCATGTACACCAACAACAATCAACTTGAGAACCAAATCAAAGACTCAATTCCCTTCACAATAGCAACAAAGAAATTAAAATCCCTGGAATATAATTAACCAAGGAAGCAAAAGACCTCTACAGGGAGAACTATGAAACACTGAGGAAGGAAATAGCAGAGGATCTAAACAGTGGAAATCCATACCATGCTCGTGGATTGGCAGACTCAACATCATCAAAATGTCTATACAACCCAAACAGATCTACAGATTCAATGCAATACCTATTAAATCCCATCAGCATTCTTCACAGATATAGAAAAAATAATTTTATGCCTCGTATGGAGCCAAAGAAGACCCCGAACATCAAAAGCAATTCTAGGCAACAAAAACAAAATGGGAAGCATTAATATGCCATATATCAAACTATACTACAACGCTGTAGTAATTAAATCAATCTGTTATTGGCACAAAAATAGGAATATTGACCAGTGGAACAGAAATGAGAATCCTGATATAAAACCATCCTCATATAGCCAACTAATCTTTGACAAAGTAGACAAAACCATACTCTGGGGAAAATTATCCCTTTTCAATAAATGGTGCTGGGAAAACTGGATAGCCACTTGTAGAAGGCTAAAGCAGGACCCACACCTTTCACCTCTCACAAAAATCAACTCACGCTGGATAAAACACTTAAACCTAATGTATGAAACTATTAGAATTCTAGAGGAAAATGTTGGAAACACTCTCCTAGACATCGGCCTGGGCAAAGAGTTTATGAAGAAGTCCCCAAAGGCAATCACAGCAGCAACAAAAATAAATAAATGGGGCATGATCAAACTAAAAAGCTTCTGCACAACCAAAGAAATAGTCATGAAAGTAAACAGACAACCTACAGAATGGGAGAAAATTTTTGCATCCTATGCATCTGATAAGGGGCTGATAACTAGAATATACTTAGAACTCACAAAAATCAGCAAGAAAAAAATCAAATAACCCTATTAAAAAGTGGGCGAAGGACTTGAACAGACACTTTTCTAAAGAAGACAGAAGAATGGCCAACAAACATATGAAAAAATGCTCAACATCTCTCATCATCAGGGAAATGCAAATCAAAACCACAATGAGATATCACTTAACTCCAGTGAGAATGGCCTTTATCAAAAAGTCTCCAAACAATAAATGCTGACGTGGATGCAGAGAGAGAGGAACACTCCTACACTGCTGGTGGGACTGCAAACCTGTTCCACCTCTGTGGAAAGCAATATGGAGATACCTTAAAGCGATACAAGTGGATCTACCATTCGATCCAGCAATCCCATTACTGGGCATCTACCCAAAAGATCCAATGACACTCTACAAAAAAGACACCTGCACTCGAATGTTTATAGCAGCACAATTCATAATTGCAAGGCTGTGGAAACAGCCCAAGTGCCCATCAATCCAAGAGTGGATTAATAAAATGTGGTATATGTATATCATGAAGTACTATTCAGCTGTAAGAAACAACGGTGATATAGCACATCTTATATTTTCCTGGTTAGAGCTGGAACCCATACTACTAAGTGAAGCATCCCAAGAATGGAAAAACAAGCACCACATATACTCACCAGAAAGCTGGTATTAACTGAGCAGCACCTAAGTGGACACATAGATACTACAGTAATAGGGTATTTGGCAGGTGGGAGGGTGGAGGGTGGCGGGTATATACACACATAATGAGTGAGATGTGCACCATGTGGGGAATGGTCACGCTGGAAACTCAGACTTGTGGGGGGTGGGGGGAAAGGGCATTTTTGAAACCTTAAAATTTGTATCCCCATAATATGCCGAAATAAAAAAATAAAAACCTGGATGGAACTGGAGATCATGCTAAGTGAAATATTGCAAGAATGGAAAAATAAACACCACATGCTCTCACTATTAAATTGGAACTAAATGATTGACTCTCATGTGTTTATATGGTAGTAAAATTCAAAAGAAATCAAGCAGGTAGGTAGGGGGAGGATGAGATGGGTAAATTCACTTCTAATGGGTACAATACACACTGGGTGATGGGCACACTTATAACTTTGACTCAAACTGCACAAAGTAATTCAAGTAACTAAAACTTCTGCACCACTGTAGTATTTTGAAATTAAAAAAAATAAATACGTCTGTTACATGACACAGTATTTTTTATATATATAAATATGTGTGTATATATATACATAATACACATATACACATATACATATATACACACATATTTAATCTTATGTATATATACACACATGTGGATACACACATATATATATACACATGCACACACACATATACATATTTAATCCTATTCCATCTAGCAGACTTTTTAAAAGAATACATAATGTTAGTGGGTGATTTAGTAATAGCCGTTAAAGTAAAATATGGGAAAAACCTAAGTTAGTTATACATATCAATTATATGCATGTATTATAAATAGTTGATATATAATTGTATACATAATTTTATATAATTATATATGGAAAGGTATTCAAAAATTCATAGAAATAATATGTTTCAACTTCAAAGTACTGAAACCTCTATCACAAAAGAAGGCATAGGCAGGTTTGGTGTTGTGCACCCGTAGTCCCATCCACTTGGAAGGCTGAGGCTGGAGGATCGCTTGAGTCCAGGAGTTCAAATTCAGCATGGGCAACATAGCAAAACTATGTTTCAAAATTAAAAATAAAAATAAATAAACAAATAGGGGAAGAATAAGTATAGAAAAAATAGAGGTGATTTATAGCTGTATCTGTAAATTTTTATTTGTATTATTTTTTAATAAAGAGATTGCAAGTATAAACAAAAATATTTACATCTATTAAGTCTGAATGAGATACACATTAGTGTTTGTCTTACTATTTTCTGTACTTTACTATGTTTGAAATATTTCATACATGAAAATATATTCATTAAAACCATAAATTACAGAGCATTTTTAATGAACTGAACAAACATTACATACCTTGATTTGGCAAAAAAGAGAAATGGCTGAAAAAAGTAATGACTTATGCAAGAGTGCCTATGTTAATGAACACAATTTAGAAATGAATTCACATTTTAAATTTTGTAAATTGTAGTTAAGATACCTTACTATCATACTGTATTCTAACAGCAATAACTTTTCCAAAGCAGAGTGAAAACTTTCCTGACACAACAATTTTCCATGTTTAATATTATACATCTTGCAATCATGGTAGAAATGTGACCATGCTTGGGTGAATTTAGGGCAGCCAAGAAAATATTCTACACTGAATTTGTGAAGACCTGGAAAAGGGCCTTGACAGTCGTTAGCAATGATATATCTTTGGGAGTGGGAGAATACTGCCCCCTCAGCAATGTAGTTGGCTCGGAGCTTGCCTCTGTCTTTCCTTTCAAAACTCAGCCTTCCTTTCTCCCACAGGAAAGCCAATCGGCCTGCATTAATTTGAATGGCTGATGTAGATTCCAATCAATGTCTGCCAAACAATATATGGCAACTTATTAACATAGAAACCAGGAAATTAATTACCACGGTCTAATTCTGGAAATGGCCTTTAACTAATTTGGTCAATACGTTTCATTTATGATAGAATTAATTGCTTGAAAACTGATTAATAAGAAGATGCCGTGGGTAGTAATTAACATCAAAGCAAAAAAATTCAAGTCTTGTGAAATTTATGTAGGTACATGGTAGAAAACCTTGGTAAATAGCCAACAGAGACTACAATTATTTAAAATTTAGCGTTCATTAAGCTGGCCCAGTATTCTGAGTTCTATATCATAATTAAGGAAATATTCAGTGATGGTGGCTTGGTTCTATAAATTATATCATGGCTGCATTATTTATATCTTTTATTTGATTCTGTGTAATTCAAGTTTAGATACTAATTAATCCATAATTGAACAGCAAACTTTTTAAGGAGCTTCACATCATTAATGTTTTTGGAAATAAACCATCACTGGATATTAGTTATTTCAAATCAATCTTTACTGCCAAATTTGGAGAATGATTCTTGCATTAGTTAATTTAATTGATCAAAGATTATTAAATTTATCATTGACCCAATAATTTAGTTGGTCAGAATATTAATGACTGTCAGAAGTTGAGCATCCAATTAACTTATTAATAAGTATTTTCATGCTTGGGTTGATTTTAGAAATACCATTAAATAAGTATGACCATGGTCTGCAACGGCATCTCTGAAATTTCTACATGTGAGGGGCTTAGGGGTTACGATCCTTTTGGGAATACAGGCTAGAGGATCTGTCTTATGTATAAGGAGCACATACAGTTTCACAAGGATGTTATGTTAACTGAAGTGGCTTGATGAGAACTGATGGAGACTATGAAGGAGCCTAATCATTCCCACCCTTCCCACCAATCTCCCCACACATCTGTCTTTGATTCCACCAAATCAGATTCATGGGTTGTGTTCATTTTAAAGGCTAAAATAAATTTATTCACAACATATGCTTTTTGAGTTGTTCAAAAATATGCAAACATATTTGTAGTATTATTTGGTAATATAATCGACTCTTGAACAACACAGGGATTGGGACATTGACCCCCACACATTCCAAAATCAGCATATAACTTGTTACTTCCCCAAAGCTTAACTACTAATAGTTTACTGTTGACCTAAAGTCTTACTAATAACATAAACAGTAGAATAATGCATGTTTTGCATGTTATGTGTATTATATCTGTGTTGCTGCCCAACTGGGTTGTATTGCCCACTGCACAGAGAAAAGCCAATATACTGAGTAGTCAGGCTTGCAATGGAGAAAGGGTTTCACTCCGCAGAGCACTAAGTGGAGAGACGGGAGGAATTCTTCAAATCCGCCTCCCTGAGAATTTGGGAGACAAGGTTTTTAAAGACAGTTTAGAGGGCAAAGGATTAAGCGATTGGGGCAAAATCATAGGGATATAGAAATTATCTTCTTTGCTGAGCCGGTTCCTGAGTGGGGGTCACAATACCAGTTGAGTCAGTTCCTAGCTATGGGCCTCGGCCTGGTGGGTCACTGGTGGGTCAGCCGTTCCACCAGCATGCAGGGCCCGGAGGACATCTCAGGAACTACCTTTAGGTTTCCAAAGGATGATGTTATCTATGGAGACAGGCAAGCCTTTACAACCAGCAGCTATATGACTGCAGAGTAGCAATTACAGAGAAGCAAACAGGGAGACAGCGGCTGATTATTATTATTATTATTAGCTAGGCCTGTGCCTTCACAGAGTTTCAGGCTTTTACCACAATTCTCACCCTTTGTTGGTTTGTAAAGGGCAGTTTCAGCTGTATTCTTATTAGCACAATAAAGTAAGCTAGAGAATAGAAAATTCTATTAAGAAAGTCATAAGGAAGAGAAAATATATTTACACTTTATGAAGTGGACGTGGATCATCATAAAGGTCTCCATCCTCACTGTCTTCACATTCAGCAGGCTGAGGAGGAGGCGGAGGACGAGAGGCTGGTCTTGCTATTTCGGGGGTGGTGCGGGCAAAAAATCCACATATACATGGATCCCTGCAGTTCACATCGATATTGTTCCAGGGTCAACTGTATTTCTATCAGGAATTGGGCAAGGAACGCTGAAAATGGCAGTATATAGTTGAGTTGGGGCAGAGCAGGGAGCTGGCAAGAGATAGGGAATTCAGGGGGAATTAGCAAGGTAGCTTTAGGCGAGGCTGGACTAGTCAGCCAGCTTTAGGATACACTTTGAGGACTCACTGAAAGATTCTCCATTCTGAAAATTTTCTTTTCCTTATCCATTTACATAGAGTGCTCCACAGCTAAAAAGAAAATATTCCTCGTAGGCAAAATAGAGTCATTTTTTATCATTAGTACATTTGGATATAATTATTTATCTGATTCTTTATTAAAACCTTTAAAATCTCTATTAATCACCTATTGTTGCATAAGAAATTACTTCACATGTCGTGGTTTAAATAACAAACGTTTATTAACGTTACCTCACTGTTCCTGTGAGTCAGGAGAGTGGGAGCGGGGCTTTGCGGGTGGCTCTGCTCAGGCTGCCCCCTAGGTTGTGGTCCAGAGCGCGGCAGCTGCAGTCAGCCGAGGCTTGCCCGGGCCTCCAAGATCCACCCGCAAGGTGGCTGCGCCACGTGGCTGCCGGCAGAAAGTCTCTGGTCCTTGCAATATGAGCTCTTCAACTCAAGAAGTACAGTTTCTTCATGACATGGCAGTTGGATTCCCTCAGAGTAAATGGTCTTAGAAAGAAAGAAGACTGTAACACAAGTTGACTTTTGATGAAAAAAAGAGAGGAGAAAATAGGTTAAAAAAATCATCTTTCAGTTGTGAAGTGTGCTGCAATAAACATTCAAGTACAGGTGTCTTTTTGATAAAATGACTTCTTTTCCCTTGGATAGATAGATACCCAGTAGTGGGATTACTGGATCAAATGGCAGGTCGATTTTTTAGTTCTTTAAGGAATCTGCATACTATTTTCCATAGAGGTTGCACTAGTTTGCAGTCCCACCAACAGTGTGTAAGGTTCCTTTCTCTCCACATACATGCCAGACTCTGTAGTTTTTGCACTTTTTAATAAAAAGCCATTCTGACTGGGCTAAGGTAATATTTCATTGTGGTTTTAATTTGCATTTTCCTGGTAATTAGTGACATTGAGCATTTTTTCATATGTTTATTGTCCATTTTTCTATATTCTTTTGAGAAGCTTCACACTTTCACATTTAACTCAATCATTACAAAAGTGATCCTTGTAACTAAAAACATTTATACCTCCATTATACTTTGAAATAAAAAAAATCGCTTTTCAGATTTTGATCTTTGGCACCACATTGTCAATCGGATGTAAATAGGCATTTATCAAAGAAAAAGATGTCTGTGCTCAAATAAGTTTGGGGGAAAAGTATGTTTAATCAATAAACAAATGCTAACAACTTTTTTTTCTGGAATTCTCATATACATTATAAATTCCCAAAAGAGAAATCTATTTTATAGTTATTCTTAACTGACCTACATCACTTTGGCTGTTTAAAAATCTTCAGAGTTCTTTGGATAAAATTCAGAGATTACAGGTAAGTGAAAGATTCACACTCATTCCTTACTTACAAGAAATGTAAGGACTATTACAAGACGAACAAGTATTAGATGAAATTCTGCCAAACATTCAGACGTTTATTTGCAAGGTGACCCAAAGGGCCATCATTGCTTAACCAACCATCAAACCATATCTGTGAACAGAGACTTTTATGAAGTAGAAGGACAAAGAACTAAAGCTCTTTGAGCTCTACTCTAAAGGGATAGGTGAACTTGGAAGATTCTTAGATATGAATGAAAAATATAACCAGCATATCTTGTGCTAATTAGCAAACCACCACTGGAGTGGGAATTCCTGACCAGATGTCAGGGCTGACTAACCACCTCTAGATGTTGGATTAAAATCAATTTACACACTTATACATCACAGTTTCTATTAAAATAAATTGCTACAAGGACAACAAAGAAATATTATTTTCCAAATATTTTACCACATCATTCTTTTTTTCTCAGAGCATTTATGGAATTTATTTTTTTAAGTATGGAAAAGTCCTACTCTAGCAAGAAAAACAGTCAGAAAGAGGTCCAGGTGAGCTAAAGAGAACTGGCTCCTAAATGGAAGATAATAAACTTATAATGGGAAAATGATAATGATAGATGCTGACAAGAGACTATTGCCTGCATCTCATTCTCCCTGGGCTGGGAGAATCAATAAAGGAGCTACATGAGTCAACAGTGTCTCATAAAAAAATAAAGAAAGAAAAGCTGTAATTTATCAGGGTACAGCATCAAAACAGGTTAAGTAAAGTTTTAAGGCCCAATGCCTGGGGGAGGGGCACAGCAATGTTCTCAAATATATGGAAAAATTATGAATTAAATCAAAAGTGACCTTTTATTACACACAGGTAACAATATAGTACTTTTACTAACCATCATGGTCCTGTTTTCAAAGTCATCAAATAAACAAGTTCAAGTATATATTTAAGCTAAACTTATGAAATAAAAGATGTTCATAGAAAGACATAACAATAAATAAATAGACTCCAAACCATGCCATCTACAACAGGAAAAATAATGGAGACACAACATGTATAGAGTATTTCCTCTGAGTTGAGTGTTTCACATGTGTGATCTGCTACTACTGCTGTAACCCTCACAACAACCCTGTGAGGATGAATTTGTTACTATTTCCTTTGTACAGACAACCATGGAAGGTAGGTAATTTGTTCAAAAACAAAACGGTTTTTTTTTCATTTTTATTTATTTTTTTTCAAATTTTTATGGGGTACAAACGTTTAGGTTACATCTATTACATTTGCACTGCCCAAGTCAGAGCTACAAGTGTGCCCTCCCAGACCCTGCACGCCACACCTATTAGGTGTGAATTTACCCATCCCCTCCTCCCCCCAAAACAAAATGTTCATACTGTAAACTAAGTCCAGCTGACTCCACAGCCCATGCTGAATTTCTAACTACATTGCCCTTCGGTCATAAATATTGTTCCCGAGAGAGCAACTTCTGGTAGTAAACCAAAAAGCAAAATGAAGAAGATTGTTTAGGAGAGCTTGGTTAAATCAATACCTGTTTTTAGAAATAAGACAATAAAGAGCACAGAATCTTACAGCCCAGAATCAAAAAGAATTAGAGCCACATTAGACAAACAAATTTGAAATTACCCAACGCAATGAGTGTCTCTGTTCTGTGCTGCACATAACACCTCACCACTATAAACATTTTGTAATGTAGATTTATGGAATATGAAAAATGTTCTAAGTTGATTCTCAATCTCTTTGTATTTTAAATCCCTATGTCACTCCTCTATTATGAAAAAGAAAAAAAGTCTTCCTTTTCTTAGAATTAACTTTAACCAATAATTCTAAGACCAGATTGCTTTCTTTCCAAGAGAAAAGAAATGATTATAAGAATAGAAAGAACCTTGAATTAGTAATTCATACCAATAAATACTTGTTTCACTGTTACTGTGAATTTCAATTCAAAAAGCTGTTAACATATATATCTTATGTACTTATTATTATGCTGAGAGTTGTGGTAACATAGAAAGCTTGTAATTCATCATCAATGCCTTCAAAGAAACTTGCTTCATGAGAGAAGCAAGACATGTAAATGTTATATTCTTAAATCATAATTCTAGGCAGGATAAGAATAAGTGCCCAGATGAATAGACCAGAATTCCCCAGACTATGTTCCAAGAGATATTTAAAAGAAGTTCATTTAAAACAATATATATCCTGGTATTAAATTCTTTTAAAAAACATACAATATTTCATTCTTGAATACTATCTTTGCAAATTATTTCATAATCACCAATATTATCAAATATATATCATCTTAGGGAGTATGTTAAATGCTTTAGATGCATTATTTCATTTAATTCCCCAAGTAACTTCATGAAACAAGTATTATTATTATTCTCATTTTATAGTTGACAAAGGTGAGATTTGGCGAGCTAGGATAACAACTGCTAATGGTGCTCAGTGTTAGGGAACCAAATTGCTAGCTCCCAGAATGTGGGCTTGAGCTCAAAAGAAGGCCATGTGCCTGAGGTCTCTGAATATTTTAAGTAAAGCTGGTCCCCTTCCCATTTTTCAAACCACCAACATGGCTTTCTTCAATAAAGGAAATTTACACTCCCAAATTTGCATTTATTTATTTATTCATTTTTTTCCATCTATATTTCTAAACTGCCCAGTCCACAAGAGAAAGAAATATGACTATAACTATCTTTTTTCACTAGTATATCCAGTGCTAACCTAATTCTTAACCCAGAATTGGCACTTAATAAATATTTTTTTAATTTATATTGTTTATTTCAGGATATTATGAGGGTACAAACATTTTGGTTACATTTTATGTCTTTGCCTCACCCTAGTGGGGGTTACAGGCAAGCTCTTCCCCTCTACAATGCTCACCACGTCCATTAGCTGTGAGTTTACCCCCTCAACCCCTAATCCCTGGAGAATATTACTACTGTGTGAGAGCCATAGTGTTGATCAGTCAGTGCCAATTTGATGGCGAGTACACGTGGAGCCTGTTCGTCTGTTCCTGTGATACCTCACTTTGGAGGATGGGCTCAAGCTCTATCCAGGAAATATAAGAGGTGCCAAATCACCATCATTTCTTATCTGAGTAATATTCCATTGTATACATATACCAAATTTTAATAATCCACTCATGCATTGACAGGCACTTGGGTTGTTTCCACATCCTTGCAATAGTGAATTGTGCTGCCATAAACATTTGAGTACAGATGTCTTTATAATATTTAATGGAATGAAGGAAGAAAGGAAGGAAAGAAAGAAGGAAGGAGTAAGCAAAGAAGGAAAGAAGAAAGGGAATATCAAAGCAAAAATTGCATCAAAGTTTAACAGGTAAGGAAGATTTTAATCAAGGCTCTTACAATAGGAGAGAGAAGCCAGAGTGAGCTCAGCTCCACTGAAACAAATCAAAGGGCTGGAGTTTTAAGAGCTGGACCAAGAGAACCACAGACCATCATTGTTTGCTAATTTGTTTTACCCAAAGGAAAAGTAAACTTTCTCTTATCTTCCTGACAGGAGTACTTTTACAACTTGGAGCAGGCTGCCCGTGGAAGCCAGGCTCCTACTCTCTCTCAGAGCCTGGGAGGCAGGGGCATTACTCCCTTCCTGATGAGCACATTCCAGGGGCATGGCTCCCAGGTCCTTGAGAAAGACATTTCTAGGTTGCAAAACTGAAGAGATCCTTTTAAAAACTACAACTCAAAGGGGCAGAGAAAAAAATTATAATACAAGTTTTCTGAAATAAATGCTCTAGAAAAAGAGACAGTTGGAGTCAGGAAGAAGCCTATCTAAAGTTCAGTCAACCTGAGGGAAATGTCGAGGACCTCTTTGTCAGAAGGAAAGAAGAATGAAAGGAAAAGAGGGAGGAAAGATGGTGTCATGGTCACAAAATCTTGCTGCTCCCATCTCTCTTGGAGAGAACCAGTTGCAAAGGGTAGCCGGCCCAGAGACTCCAGCTGCTGCCCCTTTGGATCCGTTGCAGTGTTCACAGGAAAGCCGACCTCTCCTGGCTGTCCCCAGCCAATGACCAAGCAAAGCTGGGGAATGTGAGCTGGGCCATTCCTGCCCAACAGAGACTCCTTTGCTCTGGGATCCCCCTTAGCCTGGACAAGACCTCCCCAGAGCCCTGCTACAGTCTGCGGCTCCTCCCACCCACTGCCTCTTCCCGCTCCCCTGCTGCCGCAGCAAAGTCTGAAGGCTCTCTCTCCCTCCTACTCCTGCTCCTCCTCCACCTTCTTCTTCACTGACGTTTCTCCTAATAAATTTGCTGCACGTTTAATTTTGTCTTCTTGAAATAGTCAAATTGACACAGAATGAATGGAATAGGAAGGAGAAGGCAAGAGACAGGAACAACAGAAGAAAGGGGGAAAGGAACAGCAGAAATAAAAAGAGAGAAATATACAAGACAAAGAAAAAGAGGAGGAAAACCAGAAAGCAAACAAGGCCATACACCACACACATTTACCAACCTTGGTTGCAGTCCTAGGTTTGAAAGCTGAATTTTGGCTTTGACCTTGTCATCACTAGTAGAGAGACTTTAAAGAGAACAAACACCATACACTGGAGGATGTTTTGCATTCTTGGTAATGTTGCTACAGAAGTCTTTTTGCCACAGCCCGGAGGATAATAAACGTCTGACACAGTGGGTAACTCACCTGTACTGAAAGAAATGGCCATTCTTGTGTCCCCTCTGCGATGGCCCGACTCAATGACACACAAAAAAGGCCATGTAAGGTATGTATAGACTTCAGAATCCTGTTCTCACAGCTCTGTTTTGGACTCTGAGAGATAATAAAAGTTCCCATCTCCCAGCATAAGGTTCACCTTACTGTTCAACCCCACAGTTGGCTGTGGAAATATAAATTCTTTCATGGGAAGCTCTCTTGGAAACACAGGTGTGGTCCATCTTCCTGGCCTAAACCTGTGCACCATAAGAATGCATTGGTTAAAGGGTAGTTTATTTATTCTATTAATAATACAAGGCTAGGACCAGGACACCAACATTACAGACCAGGGAGTCTGTGCAAGCTCTGTGTGTTTCTTTCACTGCTTTTCTGCGCTAGAAGACACAAAGAGCACCAAGCATGTACATCCTTCCTGGTGAAATGTGGCCATACAATCACTTGTGAGCAAATCATTTAATAAAACTATGCATCTCTCTGGAAAGTATAAAGAATTGTTTTCCAGAAGAATTGAGTCAAAATCAATATTTAAAAGAAGCAAATAATATTTTATCACTACAAATGCACAGGTCTACTAAGTGGCCACCCAATTAATATTACTCGACACGATGCCTTTCTCATTCTTTTTAATTGTAGTTTCATGATATTCTCCAAGGATAATAAATAGGTGTTTTTTGTTTGTTTTTGAAACTTAAGGGAACTTTTGATACTTTTTTTCAGCATAAGAGTTGCCCATTCTAAAGATTAAATGATACTTTCAACTCTGGAGTCAGAACACTACTGGCAACTTTCAAATAACTTTGATTTTCCAGATTTCAGAAATACTACTTTTGCTGGGATCCCTCTTACAAAGAGAACATCAGGATGGAGCCCCACAGTGAGGATGCAGGGTCTGGAGTCCTGAGCAAACATATACTTGTATAGTACCTAATAAATCAGGGTGTAGCTAAATAAGAATCGGCAGCAGCATCAGTCACTGTGGAGGTGGGCAGAGCCCTTGAAGATCTTTCCAGGCTAAGAACATAAAACTACAGAGCAGCATAAGCAGAACCCAAAATAGCTCACACCAAATACTGTGCAAGAAAAGAGAAAATATTCAGGAGAGAAGAATGAAATGTATGAGAGAAAATATTAGTAATGAAAATCCATGAAGAATAGATTTCATAACATAAGAATTTAAGATGTAAAAATAAGATTTGACATACATTTATTCAACAAATATTTATTAAGAACCTACTGTATTCCAGACACTAACCCATGCACTTGGGGTAATCTCTGAACAAAAGAAGACAGTAAGTCCAGCCAGCAGGTAATTTGCATGGGGAGGTAGGCCAGGGAGGAAAATATATTTTTAAACAAAGAGGAGAGAAAACGTCAACCAAAACAAAGGGCTTGCGATCAACATTCATGATAAGCATACAGTCTACAAACATAGACCAGGTATCAGGGAACTTTTTCCAAAACACTGAAAAACGTTTCCATGCTTCACAACACCTTGTGTGTTTATCACATTTAAAATATAGCATAATTCCTACTTAACAGAATATTTGTGTTCATCCTTAAAAAGCTAATTATTTTTTAATATTTATCTAATTCATGAATCTTTTATGTATGATAAATGAATTGAAAGTTAACTAACAAATATTAATAACTATTGTAAAATGGCAAAATGTATCACATTGTCATTGTTTCCAGAAGGGAGTTCATTCATTCTCCACAAACCCTCTTCTTTTTATTTTATTTTATTTTATTTTATTTATTTATTTTTATTTTGGCATATTATGGGGGTACAGATTTTAAGGTTTCAATAAATGCCCATTTCCCCCCTCCACCCACAAGTCTGAGTCTCCAGCATGACCATCCCCCAGATGGTACACATCTCACTCATTATGTATGTATATACCCGCCCCCCTCTCCCCTGCCCAATACCCTATTACTGTAGTACCTATGTGACCACTTAGGTGCTGTTCAGTTAATACCAATTTGCTGGTGAGTATATGTGGTGCTTGTTTTTCCATTCTTGGGAAACTTCACTTAATAGTATGGGTTCCAGCTCTAACCAGGAAAATATAAGATGTGCTATATCACCATTGTTTCTTAGCGCTGAATAGTACTCCATGGTATACATATACCACATTTTATTAATCCATTCTTGGATTGATGGGCACTTGGGCTGTTTCCACAGCCTTGCAATTATGAATTGTGCTGCTATAAACATTCGAGTGCAGGTGTCTTTTTTGTAGAGTGTCATTGGATCTTTTGGGTAGATGCCCAGCAATGGGATTGCTGGATCAAATGGTAGATTCACTTGTATCGCTTTAAGGTATCTCCATATTGCTTTCCACAGAGGTTGAACTAATTTGCAGTCCCACCAGCAGTGTAGGAGTATAGAATTTTTTTATTTCCATCTTGATTTCTTCATTTATGAAGTAATCATTTAGTAGGAGGTTGTTTAATTTCCACGTTTTTGTGTAGAAATGTGAGTTTCTGTTAGGGTTGATTTCTACTTTTATTCCACTGTGATCTGAGAAGGTACATGGTATGATTTCTATTTTTTTAAATTTCTTGAGATTTACTTTGTGTCCTAAGATATGGTCAATCTTAGAGAATGTCCCGTGAGCTGATGAGAAGAACGTATATTCAGTGGATTTTGGGTAGAATGTTCTGTAGATGTCAGTCAGACCCAGTTGTTCCAAGGTTTTGTTTAAGTCCATTATTTTTTAATTAATTTTCTGTTTGGAGGATCTGTCTTGTGCCGTCAGTGGGGTGTTGAAATCTCCGGTGATTATGGAGTTGCTATTAATCCATTTGCTTAGCTCCAGTAAGGTTTGCTTTATGAATCTGGGTGCACCTAAGTTGGGTGCATATATATTTAAAATTGTTATCTCTTATTGTTGAACTGTGCCCTTCACCATTATATATTGACCCTCTTTGTCTTTCACTACTTTTGTTGGTTTAAAAACTAAATCGTCTGAAATTAGAACTGCCACGCCAGCCTTCTTTTGGCCTCCACTTGCCTAGAATACTGATCTCTACCCTTTTACTTTTAGTCTATATGCATCCTTGCAGGTTAGATGTTTTTCCTGAAGACAGCATATACTTGGCCTGTATTTTCTTATCCATTCAGCCAGCCTATGTGTCTTGAGTGGAGAGTTTAAGCCATTCACATTTATTGAGAGAACTGATAAGTAAGGTAGATTACTGTTCATTCTGTTTGGTTGGATGTTGTTGCTTTGATTTCTCTCTTGAGCCATTGTATTATCTGGCCTTTAATCTTTGGATTTTGGTTGTTTTTATATTCGTGAGTTTTTATTATGGTGTTCCGTGCATAACACTGTTTTGAGTACTTCTTGTAGGGCTGGTCTTGTCTTGGCAAATTCTCTGAGACTTTGCTTGTCTGAGAATGTCTTTATTTCTCCTTCATATATGAAGCTTAGTTTTGCAGGGAATAAGATTCTAGGCTGGGCATTGTTTTGTTTCAGAAGAGTGAGAATGGGGCCCCAGTCTCTCCTTGCTTGTAAAGTCTCATTAGAGAAGTCTGGTGTTATTCAAATTGGCTTTCCCTTGTATGTCACTTGCTTCTTTCATCTTACAGTTCTTAGAAGGGCCTCTTTAGTTGATGTTTTGGTCAGTCTGATGACTGCATGTTGTGACGTCTTCCTGTTTGCATTGAATCTCCCAGGGGTCCTCTGAGCTTCTTGAACTTGTATATCGAGATTTTTATCAAGGCCTGGGAAATTTTCCTCCATTATATCTTCAAATAGCTTGTCCAACCCTTGGGTCTTGTCCTCTTCCCGTTCTGGTAACCCTATGACCCTCACATTAGGTTTCTTCACATAATCCCACATCTCTTGCAGGCTTTGCTCTTTTCTCTTGTTTCTCTGCTCTATCTCTGTGATGGTTTTATTTAGTTGGAGGGTGTTATCTTCAGTATCTGAGATTCTTTCCTCTGTTTGATCTACCCTGTTCTTGAGACTTTCCACTGTATTTTGTAGTTCCCTGAATTGATTCTTCATTTCCAGGAGTTTGGTTAAACTTTTCTTCATTGTGTCTATTTCTTTAGTGAACTTTTGTTCTAGGTCCTGGAGGCTTTTTTTGGTTTCTTTGTGTTGGTTATTGAGTTGTTGTTGCAGGTCGGTGAGTGTTCTTATAATCCACATATGAAATTCCTCTTCTGTCATATTGGTTGCCTGATTTGCATTGGTGTCCGTTTCCAAGGGGGCTGGTGCTCCTCTTTGGGGGTGTGTTTTCCGTTTGGTTTTTCATATTTCCTGAGTTCCTTCGCTGATTTCTTCCCATGTCGATCAGTTGTCGTTTCTTTCCTTTAGGTTTTTGTTTGGGTATTCACACGCCTTGTTTAGTTTCTGAGCCGTTAGGTGGTATCTGTGGGTGAGATTTGACCACTCCCTGTATAATGAGTCAGTGGGTGCCGTGAAAAGGCTGTGCAGGATGCTGTCCCTGTCGGTAGGTGGCGCTTGCTTGGAGGAACAGGCTATGCTGTTGTTTTTGTGTCCTGTTATCAGCTCTTGTTCTTGGAGGAGCTGGGTTGGGTAAGCCTGCCCTCAGGCACCACCAATGCCTTTAGCAGGGGTCAAAGTTCTGTTCTCTGCTTCCAGGAAAAGCTGTCAGGGCGGGGCTGGAATGGTCTTGCTCAGCCAGAAAGTCTGAGTGTGGGGGTGGGGCTGTCTGAGACAGTCTGGAGTGGGCCTCGCTTCTTTCCACCCTCCCCAACTCCGCAGCTACTCCTGGGTCTCTGCCTGCAGGCCAGACCACATGTCACCAGGCCTCCCTGGATTGTGATGCCAGCGGGGAGGTTCCCTGTGCAGAAACGCTGCCTGGGCTGGGCGCACGGCCTCCCTTTGGTGGGAGGGTTGCCCTCTAGGATGCTAATCTGCCCCTGGAGGCACACACACCTCAGAAGGCTGTTCACAAATATCCCCTCTGTGCCCGGGGGAAAGCTTGACCTTGGTGCACGGGATCTGGTCTGCAGGATCCGACCTCTGGGTCCCAGAGTTCAAACTGTATCCCCACCAGGGAGAGGAGTTCACCCACAGGGAGCCCAAGCTGTGTCTGTGTCTCTTAGCCTCCGAGTCAGGACCGTTCTCCTGGGAACACCGTGCCAGCAGCACCCGGGAGGGCTGGCGGGTAGGGAGCTCACAGTCTGAGTTCCCCTTAGTCAGCTGTAGGGTCCCCAAAGGGAAGGTCTCGTTCTCTGGAGGTGCCTCCAGCTGGTGGCTGTATTGTCTCTCTGGGCAGCCGCGGGTAGGGTCGGCGGAGGGGAGGAGGAGGCAATATGGCACCTGCTGCGCGGCTCGGGTTTGTGCACATGGAGGTGCCCGGAGGGATTTGGGAGTCTGGTGCCACGTCCGCTACAGGCTCACCGCTAGCTGGCTGCGGCCGTCTCTGGGCTGGTGTCCGTAGGTCTCTCCACCCAGTGGGAAGCCCACCAGCAGTCCCAAATACAGGGGAGGGGAAAGGTGATTTATCCACTTACCCTTCCCGCTGGTTTCCAGGCTGCTCCGGCAGTCTCAGCTTCCAGTTCTCCTCTGCAGCCTCCTCCCGTGGAGTCTCCTGGGGTCTCAGGTACCCCTCCTTCCAGCCCTCGTCCGCTGTATGCTTGTCTTTTTGCTTCTTTTTTCTAATTTCTGCTACAATCTGTCTTTTCTGCAGAGACACTCTTTCTGGAGCCATCTTGATCCTCCTCACAAACCCTCTTCTCGTCCGCCATCTTGATCCTCCTCACAAACCCTCTTCTTATCACTAAGTGTTGAGATTAATCTTCTACTAGGTATCTAGGCATCCTTAGCATTAGATATCCAGACTGAACTTCTTGACTACTAGATTTAAGATTTATTGCCTGATATCATGCATGCATACTCTCTCTCTCTCACATACACACACACACACACACACACACACACATACACACACACACAGAGGAAACATACACAAAACAGGCCATTTTCCAAAATTCCTTCTTAGCCAGGATTATTTTTGCATGGGTTTCCTTTCCATCATTCCACTTGTAGAGTCATACCCAATTGTCTCTTTGCAGATGATGGACAGTTTATCACTGAGAGCAGTGATACTTATGATGCTGTGTCAGCTTGAAAGGTAATTAAATTTGCTTGCTCTAGTTTGCAATAATTATTTGAGGAAGTGAAGTTCTGCTACAAATCACTTTGGCTGCTACCAGTAACATGGGCTATGAATTGGATATTACATCGACTCATCTGTCAGTCATTGTGATACCACTAAAAGAAAACTTTAAGAAAAGAGATCTCCTCTTTCACAATGGGTTTTCCACCAGAACACAGGTGCCATGAAAACCACACATAAAAGCCAAAATGGGGAAGGAAAAGACTCACATCAACATCGCCATCATCGGACATGTAGATTCGAGCAAGTCCACCACTATTGGCCATCTGATCTACAATTTGGTGGGATCGACAAAAGAACCATCGAAAAATTTGAGAAGGAGGCCACTGAAATGGGAAAAGGGTCCTTCCAGTATGCCTGGGTCTTGGAAAAACTGAAAGCTGAGCGTGAGCATGGTATCACCATTGATCTCTCCCTGTGGAACTCTAAGACCAGCAAATATTATGTGACTCTTATTGATGCCCCAGGACACAGAGACTTTATCAAAAACATGATTACAGGCACATCTCAGGCTGACTGTGCTGTCCTGATTGTTGCTGCTGGTGTTGGTGAATTTGAAGCTGGCATCTCAAATAATGGGCAGTCCCGTGAGCATGGCCTTCTGGCTTACACACTAGGTGTGAAACAACTAATTGTTGGTGTTAACAAGATGGATTCCACTGAGCTGCCCTACAGCCAGAAGAGATACGAGGAAATTGTTAAAGAAGTCAGCACTTACATTAAGAAAATTGGCTACAACCCTGACACAGTAGCATTTGTGCCAATTTCTGGCTGGAATGGTGACAACATGTTGGAGCCAAGTGCTAACATGCCTTGGTTCAAGGGATGGAAAGTCACCCGTAAAGATGGCAATGCCAGTGGAACCACACTGCTTGAAGCTCTGGATTGCATCCTGCCACCAACTCGTCCAACTGATAAGCCCTTGCGTCTGCCTCTCCAGGATGTCTACAAAATTGGTGGTATTGGCACTGTCCCTGTGGGCCGAGTGGAGACTGGTGTTCTCAAACCCAGCATGATGGTCACCTTTGCTCCAGTCAATGTTATAACTGAAGTAAAGTCTGTTGAAATGTACCATGAAGCTTTGAGCAAAGCTCTTCCAGGGAACAACGTGGGCTTCAACATCAAGAATGTGTCTATCAAAGATGTTCATAGTGGGAATGTTGCTGGTGACAGCAAAAATGACCCACCAATGGAAGCAGCAGGCTTCACTGCTCAGGTGCTTATCCTGAACCATCCAGGCCAAATCAGTGCTGGCTACACTCCTGTACTGGATTGTCACACTGCTCACATTGCCTGCAAGTTTGCTGAGCTGAAGGAAAAGATCGATTGCCACTCTGCAAAGAAGCTGGAGGATGGTTCTAAATTCTTGAAGTCTGGTGATGCTGCCATGGTTGATATGGTTCCTGGCAAGCCCATGTGTGTCGAGAGCTTCTTAGACTATCCTCCTCTGGGTCGTTTTGCTGTTCATGATATGAGACACACAGTTGCTGTGGGTGTCATCAAAGCAGTGGACAAGAAGGCTGCTGGAGCTGGCAAGGTCACCAAATCTGCCCAGAAAGCTCAGACGGCTAAATGAATATTATCCCTATACCTGCCACCCCACTCTTAATCAGTGGTGGAAGAATGGTCTCAGAACTGTCTGTTTCAATTGGCCATTTAAGTTTAACAGTAAAAGACTGGTTGATAATAACAATGCATCATAAAACCTTCAGAAGGAAAGGAAAATGTTTTGTGGACCACTTTTGTTTCTTTTTGTGTGGCCATTTTAAGTTATTAGTTTTTAAAATCAGTACTTTTTAATGAAAACAACTTGACCAAAAATCTGTCACAGAACAAAGTTTAATGAGAAACAAAAAAAAAGAAAAGAGATCTTCTCGGGGAGGCAGGGGTTGTGTGGGGTGTCCTGCCTGTACTCTACACCTGCTGCACCATTTTGCTGCTGGTTTCCAGTTCTTGCATAAATTTGTTTTCTTTTATTTTTTCTCTCCAACTCATGGTCCTATTTTCACCTACATTAGGCCAGCATGGGCCCTAATTCCAATGCCACAATACTATTAGCTGTGTTTTCCTGGGCCAGAAGCCATACCTCTCTCAGCCTCAATTCTCTCATCTGTAAAATAGGCATAATGATAATGCCTACCTAGTATAGTCTTATTTTGTTTTGCTTTATGAGGATTAACTGCTGGAATGGAAATAAATAACATTCATAGTGCATTCAGTCCATCATGCATTCAACAATGATTTATTTCATATGACCATTTCCAATACTGCATAGATTAAATGTTTAATAAATGATAATTATTTTTTAACAATTTTACTAATGAATATTTCATGTTTAATATATACCATGAACTATGCCATAGTGAAAAGGAACCAAAAATTAGCAGAACAGTGTAACTCTCCTTTAAAATCAGTAACCATGTTGACTTTTATCTATTCAAATATAGTCTCCCTTCTCTAAATATGACGAAACTAAGGCTGGAAGAGGTTGAAAAATATGCCAAAGTTTCTACAGCAAATAGTAGAGGTTTTACTCAAAGCCAGGTTGGTGCTCTTTCTTTTGGACTTCAGCAAATACTGTGTTTTGTAACATTAGGGAAAAAATGTGGACAATTCTAAACAAAATTGATCAAATGGCTTTTTAAAGCCATAAAAGCATCAGGGCTGTGTGAGGGGAAAAGGGAAAAAAAAAAACATAAAGGAAAATGTCAATATGAAATAGAGACATGTCTTCTGCAGTCTGATAAATTGTTCTCATTACAAACTCATCAGTTCCTGGCAGATTTGCTAGTCATTAAAAGTAATAAGAATGATACCTGATCAGTCACCAGATTCTGCTTCTTCGATCATGTTTGATTTGCAACCAGAGATCAGTTCATAAAGGGAAGAGCCCCTGTTCTACTTCACAAAAGAAAGAATCTTTGCCAAACCTTACCACCTATGTGCCTTTAATATAGTCTGTCTGTGCAAGTTATGAAATCACTTTTAAAGGAATCACTTCATCTGTTATCTCTTATTTCTATTTTCCCCCAAAATGTTGCCCTTTTTAGAAAAATATCTTTCATCTCCTTATCTCTTTCATAAAATGGGCATGGTAAATCATGAATTCAATGCACCTGCAATACATTACAGAAGAGAAATTTAATCTTCAGAGGTCATCCAAATCCCTTGAGAGGAAAACTTGTCAAAAAGTTGTGGATTTGTTTCTGAGACAAACAACAGACTGCATATAGTTTACTACTGTGTTAGTCGGGGATTGTGTGCATAGTGACTTTTGATTGCAGGCATAAGGATGAAAAGAAATTTAATGGGAAAGGGATCAAATAGTAGTGTAGGAGGGAGAGAGAAGGGATTGATAATAACAATATACAATAATGATATAGACAGCTACCATTTATTGCATGCTTACTCATTTCCAAGAACCATATTACATGTTTTACAAAAACCTAGCTCTCATACACACACACACACACACACACACACACACACACTCACACACACAATTCTATCTAGTATTAGTATTTTATTACAGCTAAGAACTTAGTGGCTTCCCCATGGCTGTGCAGCAATAGGTGGTGAAGCTTCAATGTGGACCTCACTCCAAAGCCCATATTCTTAACCACTATTCTATACATTTTGTGAAGCTAAATTTTCCCCCAAAATCCATTTTGTTTTTCCAACCAGCTTGGGCACGCTTTAGCCTAGAGGTACCCAGGACGAACGGGGTGGAGTCAGCAGCAGAGGTATTCAGAGGTAGTAGAACTATAGCAGAGACCTGATATACAGAGTAAACTCCATCTACACAGAACAGGGCTTCGAGGAACCAATAATTTAAAAAGTATAGGTTTAGCTTAAATTCCCAACAGGTTACCAAATACACACTCAAAGCATGTAAATTTTAATTAAATAAGAATTCACTCCTAATATAATTTGCCTATTTGCTCTTTGTCTAATAGACAAGTCTTTTTTTTTCACAATATTAAGAAGGTACAAATGTTTTTGTTACATAGATACCTTGTATAATGCTTCAGTCATGACTTTTAGTGTGTCCACCACCAAAATAGTGTTCATTGTAACCAATAGGTAAGTTTTTACCCCTACTCTCCTTCACCTTCTCCCCTTATTGGTTTTCAATGTCCTTTACATCTCTTTGTGCCCTGTGTGCCCCATTGTTTAGCTCCAAATTATTATTGAGTACATGTGGTATTTGTTTTTCCATTCCTGAGTACTTCACTTAGGATGATGGTCTCCAGTTCCATCCAATTTGCTACAAAAGAGATTATTTAATTCCTTTTTGTGGCTGAGTAGTATATACACAGATACTATATTTTATTTATCTACTCATGAATTGATGGGCACTTAAGTTGATTCCATATCTTTGCAATTGTGAATTGTGTTGTAATAAACATTCAAGTGCAGGTATCTTTTTGATTAAATGACTTATTTTCCTTTGGCAGATACACAGTGGTAGGATTACTGGATAGAATGGCAAGTCTACATTTATTTCTTTGAGGAATCTACATACTGTTTTCCATACAGGTTGTACTAATTTGCAGTCCCACCAACAATGTATAAGGATTCCTTTCTCTCTGCATCCATACCAGCATCTGCTGTTTTTTGACTTTTTAATAATGGCCTTTTTGACAGGAATAAGGTGGTATGTCATTATGTTTTTATTTACATTTCCCAGAGGATTAGTGATATTGAGCATTTTTTCATGTATTTGTTGTCTATCTTCCTTAGAAAAACTTCTGTTCATGTCTGTTGCTCATTTTTAATGGGGTTGTTTTCTTTAAGTTCTTTGTAGATTCTAAATATTAGCTCTTTATCAGATGTTTAGTTTGTAAATATTTTCTCCTGTTCTGTAGGTAGTCTATTATTCTGTTGATTATTTCCTTTACTCTGTATAAGCACACACACACAAAAAAAGCCCCAGAACAGATAGATTCACAGATAAGCTTTGCCAGACATTCAAGGAAGAACTGGGACCTATCCTACAGAAATCATTCCATAACATCAGGTAGGAGAGACTCCTCCCTAATTCATTCTATGAAGCCACTATCACCTTGATACCAAAGCCAGGAAAGGACACAACAACAAAACAAAACTACAGACCAATATCCCTTATAAAATACATGCAAAAATCCTCAACAAAATACTAGCAAACTGAATCCAACAATATATCAAAAAGATAATTCACCATAAGCAAGTGGGTTTTATCCCAGGGATGCAAAGATGGTTCAACATATGCAAATCATTAAATGTGATTCACCACATAAACAAAAGCAAAGACAATGACCATATGATCATCTCAATAGATGCAGAAAAAGCGTTTGATAAAATCTAGCACTCTTTCTTGATAAAAACTCTCAACAAACTAGGCATAGAAGTAACATGCCTCAAAATTATAAAAGCCATATATAACTAACCCACAGCCAACATCATATTGAATGGAGAAAAATTGAAAGCATTTTCCCTAAGACTAGAGCAAAACAAGGGTGCCCACTGTCAGCACTTCTATTTAACATCATCCTAGAAGTCCTAGCCAAAGCAATCAGGCAAGAGAAAGAGGAGGTCCAAAGTGGGAAAGAGGAGGTCCAGCTATCCCTGTTTAGTGACAGTATGATCTTGCATATAAAAATTCCTACAGACTCTATCCAAAGACTCCTAGAATTGATAGACAAATTTGGTACAGTCTCAGATTACAAAATCAATGTATAAAAATTAGTACCACTTCTATATACTAATAACAGTCAAGCCAAGAATCAAATCAAGGACTGAATACCATTTACAATAACTACAAAGAAAATAAAATAACTGGGAATATACTTAACCAAGCAGGTAAAAGATCTCTACTAGGACAACTATAATAAAAAACACTGATGAAAGAAATCTCAGATGACACAAACAGATGGAAAAACATTCCTTGCTCATGGAATGGTAGAATCAACATTGTTAAAATGCCCATACTACTCAAAGTGATTTAGAGATTCAACACAATTATCATCAAAAGACCAATGTCATATTTCACAGATCTAGAAAAGAAGAATTCTAAGCTTCATTTGGAACCAAAAAAGAACCTGAATGGGCAAAGAAATCTGAAGTAAAAAGAACAAATCTGGAGGTATTATATTACCTGACTTGAAATTATACTATAAGACTATAGTAACTAAAACAGCATATAAAACTTTTATACTGGTACTAAAGTAGAGATATAGACCAACAGAACAGAATAGAGAATCCAGAAATAAAAATCATTTACCTACAACCAACAGATCTTCGACAAAGCAGACAACAACATACACTGGGGAAAGGAAGCCCTATTCAATAAGTAGTACTGGGAAAACCACACAGCCACATGCAGAAGAATGAAACAGGAACCCTATCTCTCACCATATACAAGAATTAATTCAAGATGGATAAAAGAATTAAACATAAGGCATGAAACCATAAAAATTCTAGAAGAAACATAGGAAAAACTCCTCTAGATATTGGCCTAGGCAAAGAATTTATGGCTAAGGCCCCAAAAGCAAATACAGCAATAACAAGAAATAAATGTATCATAATTAAATTAAAAATCCTCAGTCTTCAAAATGACTTTGTCAAGTATCTGAAATTAACTTTTATTAAATAAATGAAAATTGCTTTCATTAAATAATTTGCAGTCCCTGTATTTACAGCCTTCACAGCATTTCCTTTTTTGCTGCAACACATTAATCGGATAGGTCACCTATTTCTGGGAAGTAACTCTACAGAGATTGTAAGTAGCTAATGAACTTTAGTACTTTCTGCCTCAGAGTGTGCTGCCAAAAGCAAAATAAATTAACTATGACTCCAGACAACTCTAACCCAACTCATCTTTCACTCCAGTGGCAGGAAACTGGAAGACAATGTGTAAATTATATCTTTTATTCCATTTATCTTAAAAATATCATTTTCTTCTAAGTAAGAATAATACCTACCTGGATATTGGCATTAATTAGAATTTATTTGGAGTATGATAAAAAGTTTCTTTGTTCTTAGGGGGATTGTGAAGGTAATATGTCTGTTTTGCTCTTAACAATTCAGTGACGTTTGATGCTGGTAAGATGTTAACTGGGGATATCCATGACATTCCTTCTTCAGCTAAAAAAAAGAAATGGATCTCTGGAAGGAATGATAGCAGAGGCCCTGTTCTAGGGATGGAGAAGCATTATGGAGATTTAGGTGTGAAGCTCATAGGGTCTTCATTTCTGTCTGTATGTTACAAAATTAAAACTTTTTTCTCTTTACCAAAGGCTGAAGTTAACTCAACCAAAAAGAAGTCACACATGCTCACTGATAACACTCATGAAAAGAGTCTATAACAAGATCCAAACTCAGCAATATTCTCTTTTAAAAAGAAGCAAATTCATTTACTCATAGTGGATATGCCCAAATTCTGAAGAAAGGATGAGAAATTCGAAGCCACTAGAATTTTTAACTCTAATTGAATCCACATCTGCTCAATGGCAAATTATTCTGCTGACTTTCTCAGTTTTTAAAATAATCTCAGTAACACAGTCAGCAACCCTTATGGAAATGAATGTACAGAACTTGCCCCTACTGCATATGTCCCCATCTCCTACTTCTGCTTTCCAGCTCCAGGTTAGTCTTTGTTATATGGAAAAGTGATAACGAGAACATAGAGCAAGAGAGCAGCCTACACTCCCCATGGGGCCAAGCACAGTTCTGTAGGTTCTGTTTTGAAGGCAAGAAGCCGAATGTGATACGTAGTGGTTCATTGAGGAAGGTGACAGTAAGCCAGCAATGGTATTATGTGGATAAATCCAAGGAAGAGATTTTGTTTTTTCTGTAATGCTATAAGTGTAAATGTTTCGAACAAAACACACAATAGCTGGATCTATAGTTTAGGAATTAGTTTTTGGTTGAAAATGAGAATGTTTGATATGGATAGAGAGACCTTTAAAAATGTTTGCTAAACATTAAGAATGTATTATAGCTACCCAAACCCCACTCATCTCAACTTTTGTGTTTATTGAGACATCTAGCAATGATTTAAATGACTTTCAATGATATTTTTCTGTCAGACTGCTGCTTCTGCAAATGAGACACCTCACCACATAAACCCTCATTCCATTTAGGTTGCACTGCTAACTTCTAAGGCAATGGCTTCCAGCAGTCTCTCTAGCCCCTTGTTCCTCTTATCAGTTAGAAACAGAATCTGTCTTTTAAAAAAATATTCACATACAATTAGTTCCTTTTTTATACTCAAAGATTTAATGATTTATTATATTAAAGAGCTATTGGAAATTGATAAGAAAACAACTGAGTTTTAACAAGTAAACGGAAAATAATATAAAACCCTCATAAAAGAGGAATTAACACTATAAACAAATATAAAAATGATTTATTTTTAGTAATGAATTTAAAATACATGTGTGTGTGTATATATATGTGTGTGTGTATGTATTCAGAGAGTTGTCCCCACATTGATCTCTTTCCTTAGAATAGCCCAATTTCCCACAATTCTCCCTGTGACAGGACACCAGAGGCTTCTTCTCACTGCTCCAGTAAACCAGGAAGTAAGCACGTGATTTAAGAGGGGCTAATCAGATGGTTAGTCCTGTGGATTTGGCACTTGATATAATGACAGAAGGACAGAAGAATGGCTGGAGTTCATTCATGATAGCAATGACTACTGAGTGCTTCATGATTTAAGAACCTTCATTAGCTGCCAGTCTGTATTTAGCCTCACTTAGAGCATACCCCCATATATAACAAATTCTCTTTTCAGTTAAATTAGCTAGAATTCACTCTAACTGCCTGTATGCAAATAACTACAACACATATATGTTTAAATTGTATTTTAAAACTCACTTTTCTCTTGAATCATCTGCTTGATTGTCCAAATGGCATTGACACTTAAATTGTCATGAACTGCTATTTCACATATATGTTATCACAGCTAACAGCTAATTAAAAGATAGTCATCATAATAGTCATTCTGTAAATGCATATATACAGTTGGTGGGTGGGTTCACAACTTTCTCACTGTCAGCCTGTTCTAGAATCATACATTTTGTTAATTGCTCCATTGAGAGTTTTGCCAGAATAGAATCCCTAACAGACTGAGTGGGCTGAGAGCGACTGAGACAGGCATGCAAAGACTTGAACTTAGTCTTCTATCCTTTTTGCCAAGCAAAGACTAGTTCACAAATCAGTATCACCATTGCCTGGGCACTTGTTAGAAAATCACACACCCCAGACCCTACTCTTGACCTGCTGAAACAGAATCTGCATTTGAAAAGATTCCACAGGATATTTGTTTATACATTAATGTTCAAGAAATTCTACTCTACCTCACTTTGAATTTATCATTTCCTAACTTACCACTTTGGTCTTCACTCTAAATATATTAGTAGATTGCCTCTATATCATTTTGTTTTGTTTTGTTTTCAAAGCACTTCAGTATCAATTTTCTCAGTTCATTTTCATAACCATCTTGGGAGGCATGGGAAGATAGTATTGCTTCCCATTCTAGAAAGGCAGCAACTGGCACCTGGAGAAGCTGGCTGGTGAGGCTACCAACCATTCAGGGGCAGGATCAGGACCCGCACACTGGAGTCTGCACTTACAGAAGTGACGTCCAGTCCTGAGTGACCGTCCTGTCCAGGGACCGAGGCGGGAATCATTTTAGTGATGTCTCCTTGGAAAGGTGTGCTCCGCCTCTCCTTGTACCCACACCTGGACCAGATCTTATGCCTTCAGTATTCAGTAGTTCCACTTGTTGGACTGTTTTAATTTTGATAAAATGCTGTGATTAGAGATATATTTCTTAAATCTTTGAGTCTAGAAAAAAGAATATTTTAATCTTTTTCCACAACAGCCCTTCACATATTAGAAGAGGGTTAGCCTGTCCCTTGTTACATTTTTTCTTGTCCGGGGTAAGTTATTTCTGCAATGATGCATTATCTACATCTCTTCCCCTTATCTCTGCCATTCCTATTAGGAATGCTCAAGGTATATGGGGTTATTTTAAAAACATTCCAAATAATCTATTACAGTCTGACTAGCATAAAATATACTAGGATAGTTACCTTTACTAATCTGGACATGCTACTTTTATTAAGGCTGCCTAAGGATTAGTTGGTCATGGTAACATTAATATAATATTCTTGGCTTATACTGGGTTTGTATCTTCATTTTCACATAAACTTTTCTCACATCAGGTTTCCCCTTTTCTATCTCTGAGCTAATTTTTTGTTGTTGTTATTTTTGTTGGTGGTTTATTTTTTGTACCTAATACAGTACACAGCATTAATTCTTGTTCAGTGACATATCATTGGTTATAGACTATCATTCCAGACTTAGAAGGTCATTCGAAATCTTGGTTGTACTGTGAAGGCCAGACCATGGGGGCAGATTCTTCTGCTCTGAGAACAATCAGAGCCAACCCTTTCTTTCCCTAGGCCTTGCAAACAAGCAGTCCAGGCCCAAATAAATCTCTACAGATTTTTATAAGACCAACCATCATCATTCTACTATAACCCATAGCCCTACTGAGAACTGTTGAGGTTTTGAGAGGCCAGTTAATTACTCTCCTCCTCCTTCAATTAACCTTAAAATTTGTACCCCCATAATATGCCTAAATAAAAATAAATAAAATAAAAAATAAAATCATGTGAATAACAGCAGACTCAGAGAGGCAACAACATATAGTATTTATTGCTTACAAAACTAACTGGCGACTAGACTGCTAATTAAAGCAGAGGCCAAAATTGACTTTGGCTACTATGCCCTTCTCTCCTCATTCCTCATAAGATACTGTCCTGTGCTCATGCTTGGGAGACAGAAATAGAGTGAACACATGCAGACTGCAGGTAGGAAGCTGGAGTCAGAACCAGTGAGGCAAGAAGGGAGCAGTTCCACTGGACAAAGCCCCTTTCCCTAATCTCACCAGTCCAGACCAATTATTCTACATCCTGTGGCAAGATCACTAAGGATGGGAGGAGCAGTAATGTTCTTTCAACATGTTCTCTGCTGGAGAGTGGAGTGGAAGTTGCTTCCCCTTGAAAATGGAAGGAACAAAATAATGTGTCCTCCCTTATAAGAAATTCTGGGTCGGTGTGTTTGCCCTGCCAAGCAGGCTGTTTGACATCTCTTGCATCAAATTTATTTATTTCTCCCTCTAATTCTTTGCCAATACCACCGCTTGATTAGAATCCATCCCCTCTCCACCAAAGCAAACTTCCTGTCTCTGTTCACTTACAGCGATTGTGTTATTTCAGTCATCCAGTGATGAACAACCGAAAAATCTCCGCTTTACACTTCAGTTTGTTTCAAAGGCAGACACACCGAGTTCAAATAGCTGCTGCCTGTCAGATGGCACAGGGCTCCTAGGTATCCAGGTGATCAAAGTGTTCACTCCACATGAATGAAACACAGATTGAGAGGCAGTTGTAATTCTGTATTCAGTCTCCCTGAAAAAAATTAACATTCCACCAAATCATCAATGCAGGTATTAGTCAATGCATATACTCAGGAAACAAAAATGTAGGTAGTGGTAGCTTACTTTAAAAATTTCAGGAATAAAATTCTAGGTAGATGTGTGTTATTGGCTGCTGAACTTTAAAAGGGTATAAGTTTAAAGTTATTTAATTCTGGGTTTTAGTTTTACTTATAGAATTTCCAAAAATTGAAAATTTGTTTCAATAGTTGAC
This sequence comes from Microcebus murinus, assembly GCF_040939455.1. Lineage (NCBI taxonomy): Eukaryota > Metazoa > Chordata > Mammalia > Primates > Cheirogaleidae > Microcebus > Microcebus murinus. Next base: position 110,866,158 of record NC_134106.1, read on the forward strand.
CAGAGTTGATTCCATGACATGGCTGTTGCGAATAATGCTGCAATGACCATTAGAATGTAGATATCTGTACAAGGTAGTGATTTCATTTCCTTTGGAAATGTGCCCAGAAGTGGTATTGCAGGATAATATGGTAGTTCTACTTTTAATTTTTTAAAGGTTTTCATACCGTTGTCCATAATGACTGTAATAATTTACATTGCCACCACCAGTGTACAAAGGTTCCCTTTCCTCCTCATCGTTGACAATACTAATCTCTCATCTTGTTTATTATAGTCATTCTAAAAGATGTGAGGTGATATCTCATTGTGATTTTAATTTGCATTTCCTTGATGATTAATGATGTTGAGCAGTTTTTCATATATCTGTTGGTCATTTGTATGTCTTCTTTTGAGAAATGTCTATTCAGGTTCTTTGTACACTTTTTAGTTAGGTTTTCTTTTTCAAAATGTATTGTATACTTGAATATTGCAAAGAAAGTAGATCTTAAATGCCCTCACTATGAAAAAATGATAAGTATATGATATAATATGTTACTTAGTTGATTCAATCATTTCATAATGTAGACATATAGCAGAACATCATGTTATATATGATAAAAATATATAATTTCATTTGTCAGTTATACTTTCATAAAGCTGAAAAAAATTTTAGACCAAGAGTCAGCAAACATTTTCTTTAAAAGGCCAGATAGTAAATTTTTCAGACTTTGAGATTCATTTAGTCTCTGTCATTTCTAATCAACTCTGCTCTCCCTTTTAAATGAGAAAGACACCATTGGCAACACAATTTTGAGACTGCATCCCCCTTAAATGATCATATTTTATCTAGATTGGTCTACCAACCTTTGTCTCTTAAACATGTTTCAATATTTCCACTATTGACAAGAGTTGTTCAGTTTCTGCAGGAAACTGATGTAAACATCATTGATGCTTAGCAAAAACTTTTTTTCTTCACAGGAAAAAAATCAACATTCCCATTGATATTAATAACGTTTAGTTATTTTGGACATATTGAACATAACAAAATGTACAAACCAAGTTTTGTTTCATAAAGAATACACAGCATGAGATGACAGCATGCACATATAAACAAACAGGAGAATGAGTATTAGATTTTTATCTGATACTAAGTGAAGTATCTCAAGAATGGAAAAACAAGTACCACATGTACTCACCAGCAAATTGGTATTAACAGATCAACACCTCAGTGGACAGATAGGAATAACATTTATCGGGTGTCGGGCAGGTGTGGGGGGAAGGAAGGGATAGGTATATGCAAACACAATGAGTTAGTTGTGCAACGTTTGGGGGATGGTCACGCTTGAGGCTCTGCCTCGAGGGGGGATTGGGGGCATGGACAATATACATAACCTTAACACTTGTACCCCCATAATATGCTAAAATTAAAAAAATTTTTTTTTAATTCTTTGGTGAGTTAGTTCCTTAGGAAGAAACTGGAATTGTGAAGAAGCTCCTTGTCAAGTAAGAAAAACCTGTGGTTTCAACTACAATGATATAAGAAGTATCTGCTCTATATCCTTTTTTTTTTTGCTTTATATCCTTAATTTTTAAGACACCTCTTCTACAAATATCCTTGACAAGATCATAAAAAAAAACACGTGGAAAGAAAACTAATAATATATTATTATACCAATAATAGTATCATATTATATAATATTAATTAAAATTCATATAATACTATATAATCAATATGTTAATAATAATTAACATGACATTCTTAATATATTAATATTTTTATTCAAAAGACGGACCTAAAAAAATAGGCATGTTTTCTTGGACTTTTGCATATCAATTATGATAGGAAAGAAATTTTTTTTAAGAAATTCTAATTTATATTTGTAGGTAAAACAAAAACTTTTCTAATTTTAGCTATAGATATTTTCTCCCTATGATCTAGATTTAAATGCTGGTTTTTTTTCTTTGTCTCAGTTCTTTCTCCATAGAAATATGTGAGGAAGGAAAGAAACAGTAATGTAGAGGAAGACTACACTTACCTTGCCATTTGATTCTAGAGGTGTTTTCCTAATGACCATTAACTAATGTCATCTATCATTTTAAAATATTGATGAAATCTATATAGCAATTGAAAGTTGTTTTATTAAGAAACTTAGGGTGGCCAGGCATGGGGGTTCATGCCTATAATCCCAGCACTTTGAGAGATGAGGCAGGAGGATTTCTTTAGTCCAGGAGTTTGAGACCAGCCTGGGCAAACACAGAGAGACCCCATCTCTATAACAAATTAAAAAGTTAGCCATAGCATGGTGGCATGTGTCTGAAGTCCCAGCTACTAGGGAGGCTGAGGCAGGAAGATTGCTTCATCCCAGGAGTTCAAGACTGTAGTGAGCTGTGAGTGCGGCCACATTCCAGCCTAGGTGACAGAGTGAGATTCTGTCTCTATAAGTACATACATACATATACATACATACATACATAAAATGTTTAAAAAATAAAAAGAAGCTTAGGATGATCAGAAATGATTTCCTCTGCAATTATTGACAATAGTTAGTTAAATTAGGTCAGTCAGACAAGTTAGCACTCAGAGACACTCTGCTATCTAAGACTTTGTATTTTGTTAACTGTGAAGGTGTAGGAGAGATGCCCAAGCCAGGTGAGTTCTTACAGCCCAGTGGAAAGCCTGGTGCACAAGAACTCAAAGGATCATATATGGAGAGGTGGCTGTGTTGGTGGCCAGTGGTTTGAAGAACTTCCAAGTGAAGATTAGAAAAAGTTTGTCAAAATGTAGCCCTCTTACAATCTACATAAGCATCATGAAGATTAATTATTAAAATGCAGATTTCCGCTTCCTGCTCCAGAATGACTCAATTAAAATCTCTAGAATTTCAGCCCAAGAATCTGCACTTCTTTTTAATCACCTCTAGATGAATTTTGTATATGTGAAAACTTGAAAAGCACTGGATCACCAGAAATTTCTGGTTTAGAATTTTCTACTGCCCCATTTTCCATGGAGACTTGAAATACTGACCCACTGGGTCTCAGGAAGGCCATGTGCTTTTTTGAAAAACAGCTTCTGTGTGCATGATAGCAGAGATCTTCTGTCACCTTGGAGTTGCCGAGGTTGGCAAATCAAAAATTCCCTGAATATATAAAATGTGGAAGTGTTTGTGTATTTTTCTGAGATGAAGATATTTAGCTTTCATCTGATTTTCAAATGGCTCCCTACCTTCTTCCCAAATTTAAGAATCACTGGTCTACGGAAATCAAACTCATCTAATTGCAACTGATTAATTCTATTGGAAATTTCAATTACCATGGTCAGGACAGCAGGTCATTTGCTTGATGACCAGAAGAATTAGTCCTTAAAATGTTTGCCCAGTTTTTTAATCATAGGTTTTTCATTTCCTAAATTATTACCTGTTTCATGACTAAAATGTCATGTGAATTTGTGCACATTCATCATTAATCTAATAACAGAATCCTGGTTCTAAGTGTTCCATCAACTGAATGCAAAACTCAGGATGGGAAATCGCTAAACATCTGATGGCGAAATGCACTCTGCATTTTGTATCTGTCATCTGTCTATCACAGCTGCTTTTTTCATAAAAAGAAAGTCTTTTGTGGCTAAAATCACATATAATACTCTTCTGGCACTATCTCATTGGAAATATAGGTCTTGATTGTTGTGTGATGGTTTGCACAAAGAGGTTAGCTACAACAAGAGAAGAATTGAAGCTAAGTGATAGTGAATAAGGGTAGAAACTATAGCTTTTTATAACTCTGTGATTCTGAGACAGTGGATAAAAAGCTTTATTTATGTTCAGTTAATAATATCATGTCAGGAAAAAGAGAGTCTAGTATAAAAAAAGAGTTCTCCATAATGTGAAACTGACAAAAGACAAAACCTTCATTTAGTATATACTTAACCTAGAAACAAATAATTATTGCAAACCAATATTCTCAGGCTAGAGAGAGTTAGAACGTATTAAATTTTGGCAAGTAGTAAATCCTGGTAGAAAATACTTAATCCTCTCTGAACACAAAGGAGATAAAGCATTTGGCTCAATAAAGCTGCCTCAGAAACAAACCCTAGTCCCGGTACACTGCGGAGATGCCAAAGCTGTAGTGCTAGTTTTCCCTGTGTTTGCCACTTTCTCCTAGCTCATGTTTCCAGTAGCTGGCAACGTCTGTGGCACACAGAGAACGCTCAATAAGTACTTGTTCAAAAAGTGCATGGATGAAAAACAAAGGAACTAAAGGACACAGTAGAGATTCCAGTTATGTTAGTTTGGGTAAGTATAAGATTTACAGGAAAAAATCTCAATGGCCTGAGAGAGCATACTTTACTTTGGCCTCTCAGAAAGAGCAGTTTATTATAATATAAGATGACATGTTCTGTTCCATGTGGAAATTCAGGGACCAAATCTAATAGAAGTTCTGGCATTTTCTGCGCTGGAGATCCACATTCAGCTAAGAGGAGGAAGAGAGAGGCTAGAGAAAATCATGAGAGGTTTGGATGGGCCATGCCTGGGCCTGGCAGACTTAACGTTCCCCTGTATTTCATTGGTTAAGTCTCCATCACAGGGCCCCCTGTAGCAAGGAGCCTAGGAAAAGTGGACTGGTTGTACACTCTGGAGGAAAAAGTAATGGACTTTGATTAATAATTATCTTGTTTCTGTTATATCAGAGTTAGAGCTAACTCTTTCTTTAGGTAGTGAAAACCTATATAAGTAATATATACCAACTCAACCCAACTCTAAGGTTACTTATACACATTGTAGTGTCTATTAATATGATAGGCTTTTTTACTAGCTATTATCCTAAGTAGTAAAATCAATCTAGTTGTAGTCTTAATCAAGTGACAAAATTACTAGCCTAAAAGAACAAAAGGAACTCTTCTAAGATTTACTTATTACAATTTATTTCAATGCCTCTTGGCATTTCTAACTGCGTGATTAACACGCTGTCTGTTTCTTAAGTGTTCCTTATCAAGACTGCCTTTTTAGCTTTGGGCTCTTCCTACAAGTTTCCTAGACAAGCCATCATAACTCCTCTCCTGCCTGTTAGCATTAATTAAGCAATGGATCCTCTTAGTCACACTGTTTGACAGGCACAAAGTATAAAAAGAAAAGCGAACTAATGGAATTAGTTGTTTCAATCTCTTATATATTCACCTCTTTGACCCTTTGGGAAGATTTCTTAATGAGATTATCAGCTGTACATACCAATAAAAGTGGGATTTATGCAATCACCTCTCAAGTCTCAGCTGCTCATTAGAAAACTGCCTCTTCAGCAGTTAAATGAATTAACTGTTTAGCTACAGAGAGTCTTCATTGCTTTACTTGCTTTGATCTCTTTTAAATAAGTCATAATAATATGCCTTATATCCACTATATTGCTGATTTGTTATGAGCAAAGTTTGTTAACATTTAAAAAGTGATACCAAAACCCACTGTCTGATTAATTGTAAAGTCTTTCCCACTTGCCTCCCATCTTGCTCCCTCTATCCCACCCTTCTACATTTCCCCTGCATATGTGCATTATTGCAATGAAAAAGCAATTTACCTCTCTCCAATGTTTGTTAACAAACCAAAAGCTACACTTTGTCTTTCTTCAGTTTAAAAAAAAGAACCACCTCTGGAAACCTTAAACTACAATGGCTCCTAAACTTGTTCCCAGAGGGGGAAAAAAATGGTAAATTTAGTTAGGACATTCATGCATTTGAGAGGTTATATATCAATATTACTCAGGTAAAAAAAAAAAAAAAAAAAAAGTAGGCTACTATGCTAGTATATTCTATCATAGAAAAATGCTACACATAAAGAGTACCTTATAACAAAAGCATCCAAAACATCATGTTGTTCAAAGGTTTTATCTACAGGAATAACCATTCCAAGGTATGATGCTTCTGGAACATGCTATACATGTAACACAGTTCTGAAAATGTTTAATTTCTTCCATCCCTGCTTGCTTCAACCATTCACTCCTTCTTTCTTTTTTTTTTTTTTTTTTTTGAGACAGAGTCTCGCTTTCTTGCCTAGGCTAGAGTGAGTGCCGTGGCGTCAGCCTAGCTCACAGCAACCTCAAACTCCTGGGCTCAAGCGATCCTCCTGCCTCAGCCTCCCGAGTAGCTGGGACTACAGGCATGCGCCACCATGCCCGGCTGATTTTTATATTATATATATTAGTTGGCCAATTAATTTCTTTCTATTTTTATGGTAGAGACGGTGTCTCGCTCAGGCTGGTTTTGAACTCCTGACCTTGAGCAATCCGCCCGCCTCAGCCTCCCAGAGTGCTAGGATTACAGGCATGAGCCACCGCGCCCGGCCCCTTTCTTTTTTTAACCCCTCTGTGATATCCAGTTCCTGGAGATGTTTTGGATTTCATACATTATTAAGTCAAATCACAATGATAATTAACATATAATAGAATATTTTCATTGTTCCACAAAACACATACCTTGACAAGATGACATAACCTTCTTTCTAAAAATATTTTCTTTAAATTGCAACAGGAGAGATTTTTATATCTCACCTCTTTGATTTACTATCTCCTTATCCTGAGGATAGGGGAGTTTTTTAGTATGAAATTTTATTGATGGTATCCTATGAAAGGCAATTGAAGAGCTTATCTGTCTCACAGATGCTTCATTCTAAAGAATCTACTTGGCAATTATTGTCCAAAGATATCCACTCTCACCATCTCAAGGCTAATCTAGCAGGGATAACAATCTTCAGGATAGAGATGAGACTCCAGGGAGCAGGGAAATACATAAAAGAGATTGAGGGAGCCCAGAGAACAAAGAAGCTCCAGAGAACCAAGCATCCAGCCAAGGTAACTCCCTGACTATGATATTACCAACAAAAGAGTGAAAACTTATTTTGCACCCAACCACTGAGAATTCTTGAATATTTGTAATGGACTTCTAATACAATTATATTTTTAGTTTTGGTAATAAACTATACCTGTCTACCCTTCTAGACACTGAGCATTCAGTAAATAAATGCTGTTTCCAATGGTCATTGACAAAAATCTATCAGAGGTAAATGTAAATTGAACAAAATATATTCATGTATTTGACAAAACCAATTAGACAAGAAGTTGTTCATGCATTTCCTGGGCTAGCTTACACTTCTAATAGTATAATCAGTTTTGATCTTGTAGTGACCCCATAAGAAAACAGATTGAAGATGCTTGTCATTCATCGGCTACTCCTATTCTTTATTAGAAGCAATTTTCCCAAAAAAGAATACTTGGTCACACATCTTTACAAAACCTTCCAGGAAACATCAGTATGAATTCAAGAGAGCAGCTGTTGCTTATTCTAAAGGGTGACATGAATAGTTCCCCAAAGCCTTCTCAAGTCAATCCTCTTATGATCCAGAGGATGATTTTAGTGGTTTCTTGTATCAGCCTTAGCAATATATTTCATTTTCCAAATTACACTTATCATGCTAACTCCATAATCAACAGATTGTGCACGGGAGAAATCAGGAGGGTTCTGGTTCATTCTGTTTATGTGACTTGTTTGATTTTACAACAGAATTATAAAGAAAATTATCTCGTAAGACTCACCCCCTAAAATAAATATATTTATCACCCCTTGAACAGAGAGAAGAATTAATTTCTAAGGAATTTCACCTCAGAAGAAAAATACATAGCTAATGAGTTTTCATTAAATTTTTCCAAGTAGTACATTTCAATCAACTGCTGCATCATATTCTAGAGAGAATCTTAGTTGAAAGACACCGATCACTGGCAATAAATGGAGAAATGTTCCAGTAAGTTACAAATGCTTACCCATATCTATGTTATGTACTAAATTAAAATTACACACATATGTATAGGCCGGCCCCCAGTTGAAAACAAGTTATATTATTTTAAAATACATAATTTTAAGTCTAGTAGTTGATAAATTATTGTCACTCATATTCATACACTAAATCATAGATTAGCCATCTGAATTTGAATCTCAAAGAAATATTATGATTTCCATATTTACTTCAATTGTACAAAGATGAGAATATTCAGTATCCACAAGTCAACTAGTTGTCATAGAAGTCTGCCACATCAATAAGCTACGGTTCACTAGTCAAAAATAGAAAAAGAAGAAGAAAGTCTACATCCTCTAACCCATCATGGCAACACCAATAAAGGATCATACTAAAGCAACAGAGCGATTCGAGTGACCAAATATTGTAGAAATATGACCCAAAGTTCCAAACCACTTCAATCTCAAAGTCATCCATGTAGTAGACGGAATAGTTTTGTGTGAAAACAGATCTCTGTGATAATTTTAAGATCAGATGTGATACAATTTTAAAGAAAACAATTATTCTACTGAGTTCATCCAAGTTAGTGAAATGAAGTAAATGTGTCATTCTTTGGCTTACTGTGCATTGTATACATGCATTGGAAAAGAAGAAAGATTTAAAATCAATAATCTAAGCTTCCATTCTGAGAAAGCTAGAGTAATAAGAGACATATAAGCTTAAAGCAAACAAACAAACAAAAAAGAAGTAATAAAAATTATAGCAGAAATCATTGAAATTGAAAACAGGAAAAAATAGAGAAAAATTAATGAAGCCAAAACTGGTTCTATGAAAAGATCAGTAATATGAATAAACTTCCAGCCAGGATAAGCAAAAAATGAGAGAGAGAGAGAGAGAGAGAGAGAGAGAGAGAGAGAGAGAGAGAGAGAGAGAAAACACAATTTACTAAAATAGGAAATGAAATAGGGGTTATCACTATTGGTCCTATGGACATTGAAAGTATAATAAAGGAACATTATAAACAACCACATGCCATGAATTTGATAACTTGGATAAAATGGACCAATTCTTTGAAACATACACTACCAATATTATGTAGAAGAAAAAGATAACCTAAATAGGTCTATTATCTATCTAAAAAAATTAAATCAATAATTATAACCTTTCAGAAAAGAAAATACCAGGCCAAAGTGGTTTCACTACTTAATTCTACCAAATATTTAAGGAGTAAATCATACAGATTCTCTACAATCTATTGCAGAAGTTGGAAGCAGGGGGTAGCACTTTCTAACTCTTTGTATGAGACCAAGATTACTGTAATATCAGATAAATACATTGCAAGAAAAGAAAACTCAAGACTAACATCTCTTATCAACATAGATACAAAAATCCTCACAGAAATATGTCAAATCTAAGCCAACAATACATAAAAAGAACTATATACCATGGCCAAGTGGGATTTGTTCCAATTATACAAGCCTGGTTAAACATTTGAAAATCAATTAATGTAATCCATCATAGCAACAAGTTAAAAAAGAAAGACTGCATGATCATATCATTGATGCATTAAGAAATTTGACAAAATCCAACACCTATTCATAATAAGACTTCCAGCCACCTAAAAATAGGGGCAAATTCCACGAATTTGATAAGAAATATCTATAAATACTTACAGCTAACATTACACCTCATGGTGAGAAACTACCATCTCCCCATGATCAGGAACAAGGCAAGGATGCCTCCTTTTCCACTACTACTCAATGCTGTACTGGAAGTCCTAGCTAATGAAAGAAGACAAGAAAAGGAAATAAAATGTACACAGATTAGACAGGAAGAAATAAAACTGACTTTGTAAACAGAAGGTATGATTATCTATGTAGAAAATCTCAAAGAATCAACAACAATACCTACTGGATCTAATAAGCAATTATAGCAAGGTGGTAGGATACTAAGTGAATATAAAAAAGCCAATTGCTTTTGTACGTAATAGCAATTAACAATTAGAATTTAGTATTTAAAACACAATACTATTTAAGTTAACATCAAAAATGAAGTAAGTATAAATTTAAGGTAAAAATTTAATGAAATATGTACAGACGAGAAAACCTACAAAACTCTGATGAAAGAAACCAAAAAAGATTTAAATAAATGGGGAAATATCCATGTTCATGAATAAGAAGACTTGATATTGCTGTCAATTCTTAATTTGATCTGTAGATTTAGTGCAATCCCAGTCTGAATCCTAGCAAGTTATTTTTTGAATGCTAGGTTATTATGTTTACATGGAATGGCAAAAGACTCGAAATCAACAACACAAGACTGAAGAACATAGTCAGGCACTACCTGCACTACCTGTACTAAGCTAATTTGAGACTTACTATAAAGCTACAGAAAGTGCTATCAGTAAAATAATAGATACCTGGATCAATGGAATAGAATAGAGAGCCCAGAAATGCACCCATACAAATATACAAATGTAGTCAAGAAGCAAAGAAATTCAAAGAAGCAAAAGAAATTCAAGGAAGAAAAAGAATTCATCTTTTTAACAAACTGTTCTGGAACAATTGTACATACATATGCAAATAAAAAGAGAAAAAGAAATAAATAAATCTAAACACAGAATTTACATATTTCACAAAATTAACTTAAAAATTTGCATTTAGGTCTATTAACTCATAGACCTAAATATAAAATGCAAAATTATAAAATCTCTAGAAGATAACATAGGACCTTGTTTTTAGTTATGAATTTTTAGATACAACATCAAAAGTATAATATAAGAAAGAGAAAATTGATAAGTTAGACTTTATAAAATTAAAAATGTCTGCTTCATAAAAGATACTCAACTGAAGAAATAGATAAGCCACAGTCTCAGAGAAAATATTTACAGAACACATACCTTATAAAGGACTTTTATCCAAAATAGGATAAATTGAACTTCATCCCTAAAGTTCAAATATTGAAATAAAAAAATTAAGGAAATATAGCAAAAACTTTAAAAGGTAAGTCTTTTAAAAAATTTGCAATTGAGAAACTTATGTGCTGTGTTCAAAGTGGCTGAAGAAAGATATTTCTAAATGTCCTGGCACAGGCTGTTTCAGTGAAAGTCGGCAGGGGGGTTGAAATCAAGGCAGAAGCAAGTAACCAGTGATCAACGTATACAATTATAGAGGCAATGCCAAGGGACTAGAAATCTCACAGAAAGTAGAGAACAAAGGAAAAGTTTAAAAGTATGAAAGTTTAAATGGGGCATAATGGTATAATGAAAAAATATTAAATGTGTGGATTCTGTTTTTACAGTGGAAATGTCCAGTGATAAAGAAGGATGGCAGCAGAATAACTTCAAGAAGAAAATTCTAAAAGTTGAAATTGTTCATGTTAATTAAAATTGGCTAAAGATAAACTATATAGAAATCTGAAGGAAAAATATTGAATAATAAAAGATGTTAGAACATCTCAAGATAGAAAATAGATACGGAAATCATCGAAATTTAATAAAAATATTAATTCATAAAGCACAAGAGATAAAATTAAGGCACAATATTGTGCAATAGTTAAAACTAAGGGTTTGGTGTTGGTGTCCGACACGGATTTGAACTAACCTTCTCTACTTACTCACTGGGTCACTAGTGTGGCCTTGAGCAAATAGTCACCAACTCAGTACTTACTTTTAAATGGACGTTGGAAGGATTAAATGAAGTAATGCTAATAAATTCCAGCACATATACTTATTATACACATTATCAGCAGCATCAGTGATGTGGGGACAGGACACATGTTATTTTATTTTATTTCATTATTATTTCTTTATTTGTAGAGATAGAGTCTGGCTCTGTCACTCAGGCTGCAGTGCAGTGGCACAATTATAGATCACTGCAGCCTCAAACTGTGGGGGCTCAAGCCATCTTCTTTGCCTCAGCCTCCTGAGCATCCAGGACCACAGCTGCATGCCACCATGTCTGGATAATTTCTTTATTTTTTATAGAGACAGGGTCTGCCTGTGTTGCTCAGGCTGGTCTCAAACTCCTGGGCTCAGATGATCCTCCTACCTAAGCCTCCCAAAGTGCTGTGATTAGAATTCATATTTAATTTATCTTTGTTTCATCCAAAATACCTAATAGAGCATCTTGGAATGTTTAAGTATCCTAAAGGGAGGAAATCAATAAATTATTTTAAATATATTAAGGATGGTTAGATAGGTAGATAAATACATAAATGCATACATACATAGAAATATAAGAAATACTCTATGATAAATGATGAAAGAAAATAAAGAAGTCATAGTATCAGTGAGATGATAAAAGACTAGTATCCCAAAAGCCAAAATAATAGGAAGTGTTGAGGAGAGAAAGCTATTAATTCCAAATAGGCTAGCAATTTTTAGATGATTCTAAACACATTCTAACCAAATACAAAAGCTAATAGTTGAGTGCCAAGTATGTGTCAAGCACAGTCTTATACTATGGATGCATTATCTTCAGTTTTCATATAAAAAATAGAAGCCTATAAAGAATAAAAATATCACCCAAGGTCACAACAGAGATTATCCAATTCAAGCTGAGAGGTTCTTCAATTACATAAAGAACATTTCACCATTAAGTGTTACTGTTCGTATTTGTTCTTCACGAGCATTTGGTATGCTGAAGTCTGTCGGTGGTAGAAGAGTAAAGCTACATGAGGTAGAAGTTTGCCAGGAGCACCAAGATTATTCACATTTGGGTGCGTGGGCAGAAGAACTCAAGAACATCTGCTGCCCCCACCATGATCCAGTGCACAGAACTATAAAAATGCAAAATGCCTTTTTTTTTTTTTAATGAACAACCAGTCCCAAAGGAATCACTGAAGGGAGAAGGCAGACTTTAAACTGAACCACAGAATCATTTCAAAGCTAATTAGTAGCTACAAATGTGGAACGGAAATTTTCAGTGCAGTGTTTGTAGAGCAAGGACAAAATGAATTGGCAGGCTGTGTTCTCTCCACAGCCAGACTATGCTATCCAGCCCAGCACAGAACCAACAACGGTAACGCATTTTCCCTCTTTCGTTGGGTAATTTTGCTTCCACTACTGATTGAAGAAAATCATTAATTAGTCCTTCCTCTCACTCCTGCCTACCTAACCCAGAAACATCATCTTTGCTAAACTCAACCCATATTATCTATTTAGAGGAGAAAGAAAAAAGGCTTTGCTTTTTTTAAAGCAAATAAATAATTACATTAAATTTTGTCCCATACATTTTATACTACTAGCTGAAATATATAGTTTAAACAAATGAAATCCTAGCAAAAGTAGTGTATGCAAAGGAAAGGCAAACTGGAGCCTGGAATTACTAAAACTCTTTTCAGGGCTGACACAACTATTTATCCAGTGGTCAACATTCTGACAACATTGGCTCTCTGTAGCTAAGCCAGAAGTCTCTTGTTGAACACTGGAAATAACACCCATCACTAAGCACTTTACAGACAATTGGACAAGTTATTAAGCATCCACTGGGTACATGGTGCTGGGGAGAAAATTTGTAATGAGACTTTGGCAGAGACTGCCAGTTGCTTTCTACAGCACTCTTCCAACTCTTCCTCTGAACCAACATTCAGCTGGGGACATTGCTGCTCACAATGAAAGACAGCATCTTCCAAACTCCCTCGCTGCTTGGGATGGCCATGTTACTGGATTCTGGCCAATGAGATATAAGGGCAGTGTAGTGTAGAGCTTCTGATAAGTTTTCTAAAAGGGAAGGGCCTGAATTTCCACATTTCCCTCTTTCTGCTATCAATTACATGAAAAAATTAGGTGTAGTTACAGTAGCCATTTTGGAATAGGAAGTGACACTAAAACCATCAGAACCATTCTCTAAGATGGCAACGGAAGAAGCTAATCAATAGCATTCTCTGTGGGCCATAAGGGTTCTATCACAACTACTCAACTCTGCCATCATAGCAGAAAAGCAGCATAGACAATGCCTGTAAGAATGAGCATGGCTGTGCTCCAATAAAGCTTTATTTGCAAAACAGGTAGCCACACTGAAAAAATTGTTCCTTGGAGAGATGGAAAAGGCAACATTGTGCAGAAGGTGATTGTTCAACTATAGGTATCTTAGCAGGGAGATACAAGTGTTTCCCTATCAAAAATCAACTTAAGTATTTCCTCTCCAAACACCAGACACTGAAGTGGCTGCTGAACAGTCTGTATTTAAACATTTAATGCTTAAAAGTATTACGCTATGAAAAGATAAGGGGTAAAAGTGTCTCTCTGCCCTTTCCTCCAGGAAAATCACTCACTATCAAGAACCTTTAAATAGAAATTTTGGAAGAATTTCCAGGGAAAGACGAAGAAAGACTCCAATTCACTGGTTACTTAAAAGACTCTGTTAGAGTTCATTCAGAGAGACCTAAACATAAGAATGCTACATTTTTGTTTTGGTTTGGTTTTTACTGAGGAAATACAATTTAATTAACATGTCATATAGCATAAATGTAATAGGTTCTTACACAAAGAAGTGTCATTTTCCTGGATGCTGAGCATTCATTTTCTTACATCTCCTTAACTCAGTGCCAGCTATAGAGTTGGTCTAGAAGTAATATAAATTATGTTTGATATTATTTCCATTAATGGATGAATCTAGTTATTAAGAGATGATAAAAATTTTATATAAACTATTGCCTCTTTAAATATTTTTTCTAGTTCAGTAGGTCTCCTCTGTGCCTATAGAAATCATGGTAGTTGTATATTGTACTTTCTCATTCTCTTATCCATATTTCTTAAATTCTTTTTCTTATTTTCAATCTCCTTGTTTCTCTGAGGTGAATTCTGGATAATTTCCTCAGTTATATTTTCCTGTTCAGGATTTATTTATTGAGCTTTGTCTAATATGTTACAAAATGCAAACATAAAGTTCATAACTTCAGTAATCATATTTTGCATTTGCAAAAGTACTTACTAATACTTTTATAAAAAACTTCTTTCATCTTTTTAATGATTCCTTATTTCCTGCTTATTTTTATTCTTTCTTATTTTATTCTTATTTTATTCTTATTATTTTATTCTTATTTTTATTCTTTTATTCTTATTTTTTGTTTTTAAATAGCATATATATTTTGTACATGTATCTGGTATAACTGGTTTTATTTGACATTCTAACAACATTATTTAATTTTTCTACTGAGTTTTACTCATGCATATATTTTTCTCACTTGATTTATTTTCTAATTTGTTGCTAACTTTTTCTTAAATACATGTTTGTATTTTATAACAATTTAAAATTTGCAAAAACATTATGAAGACAGTACAGAGAGTTTTCATATACCACATTCCAGTTTCCCCTATTATTAACCTATTACATTAGTATGGTACATTTGTCACAACTAATAATCCAGTATTGAACACTATTATTAACTAAAGGCCACACTTTACTCAGATTTCCTCACTATTTCCCTCATGTCCTTTTTCTACTCCAAGATACCACACTACACATTAGTAGTCATGTCTTCTTAGGCATCTCTTGGCTGTAAGACTTTCTCAGAACCTCCTGGGTTTTGAAAACTGTGACAGTTTTAGATGTCCTGGTCAAGTACTTTGGGATTGTCTGATATTTCTCTCATCATCTCATGAGTAGACTGAGGTGATGGTTTTCTGGGGGAGGAAGACCACAGAGGTAGTGGCCTTCTCATCACACCATATCAAGGGAACATGCTATCAGCATGATTTAACTGTCAATGGCTGAGGTAGTTTTTATCAGGTCTCTCCCCTGTGAAGCTACTGGTTTTTCCCACTTTTCTACTCAAGTATTTGAAAAGAAGTCACTACATGCAGTCCACACTTAACAAATGGAAAAGTATCCTTGAGGGAAGAGGAACTACAATAAATTATTTGAAATTTTTTTACAGTAGAGTTTTTCTATTTTCTCCTATTTATTTGTTCAATCATTTATTTATACCAGTATGTGCTCATGGATATGTATTTTATACTTTATGATATAATCCAATATACTTTATTTTATTGCTTAGGTTGTTCCAATGTTGGCCATTAGGAATTTCTTCAATTGCCACCGGTGTACTTTGTCATAATTTTACTATATGTTTTGTTTTTGTTGTTGTTGTTTGAGAATTTTCTTACTTACTTTTTTGATTATCTCCCTTACTACAAGATGTTCCAGGGGCTTCTTGTATCTCTCTTGCCCTAGTCTTAGAAAAATTCACTTCTCCAAGGAAGCTCAGTTGCCTCTATTGGAAAATGGAATTAGAGGTGGAGATCTGGATTAGAGGTGTGCTCATCGCTACTGGAATGTCATTGCCTCTTGTCCCTCTCAACTGACAAAGAAAGGAAATGCACATTTGTATACTAAATCATATAAACACATATACTTATAAATATGTCAATATCTATCCATATGTATCTATAATAAGCTAAACGGGAGCTCATACTGATGTCTCCAACCATTACCACATGGCTCATTCTAGCTCTCTCCCCTTAATTATCAGTAACCTCTAATTCCAACAGTGATAAATGTGGTTCCCAACATCTGACATCATTTACTTAGCTGTTTAGCTGTTCAATTTTAGGGGAACGCTCTGCCCTCTGTTTACCTGATGGCAGGAAATAAATCCTTCCTTACTGCAGACAGCATTTGCTTATCTGCCCCGAGAAGGCACCAGCAGGGATCTGGGAACAGATTTTACTGCCTTCCACATTTTTCAGCCTCTTAAAACAGTGGAACTGCTCTCTCCTTTGTCTTGTCCGTATGCTAAGATGTATTGCTCTTGGTTAAAATAATATTTAAGCAAGGCCCCTAAGCCACTGCATTGAGATGCTGTTGAACTGAGGCCTCTCCTATACAATGGGTATAGCAAGTGTACATAAACTTCTGCTGGTTTTTCTCTTATTAATCTGACTTTTGATTTCAGGAGTGTCTCAACTAAGAGTTTATAAGTGTGGGGCGCGGTGTCAACGCCATTACAAGTTGGCGCCTGTTTCCGGCTTTGCCTAGAGCAGCAAACAAGTTCAGCGCACGCGCAATTGTCGGTTGCCCTGTGGCGCGAGCATGCAAACGAAGGGTCCTGCTATGGACTAATGCTTTGGCGGCTCGACAGCTGAGCGGCCTATCCCAGCTTAGGGGTTGTGCTTCTAGGGTATATAGCAGCCTGCGTGCTGCCGGGCTGGGTCTTCCGCATCATGTAAGTCTAAAGGGAACCCCATTAAAGCACTGTCAGAAGAACTCCGGTTGCCACGTCTTCCTTGCTGGCAAGGCGGGCGCGACATATAAGAGTTGAGAAAGGAAATTATATTTCCTCCCCTTCACTGGTATTCCAGTCTTATGTGTGTTGCATCTTTTGAAATTGCCCCAAAGTTTGTTCTTGTATTCTTTGTATCTTTTTTAAATCTTTATTCTCTTTGCGTTTCAGTTTGAGAAGTTTCAGTTGACCTATCTTCAGCCCACTGGTCCTTTCTTCTGTTGTGTCCAGTGTATTAATGAGCCCATCAAAGTTCTTCATTCCTGTTACAGTGTCCTTTTATGTCTATTATTTTCTTCTTATTCTTTCTTAGAGTTTCCAACTCTCTGCTTACATTAGTCTGTTCTTATATGTCATCTACTTTTTCTATTAGAAGATTTACTATATTAATTATAGCTTTTTAAAATTTCCTGTAGTATAATTTCAACATCTGTTGTCTGAGTTTGGTTCTGATGATGGCTTTTTCTCTCAGAATGTGTGTTCTTGCCTTTTGATATATCTTGTAAATTTTTGTTTAAAGCCAGCTATGTCATATCAAATAATAGAAACTGAGATAAACAGTCCTTTAGTTTGAAAGTTTATGTTAACTGGACAGGAGTTGAGCTATATTTAAAATTTGCAGTAGCTATGGGTGCCAAGGGCTAAAAATTCCTCAAGGGTCCTTATTTTTGTATTCCTTCATGACATTGAGCTTCAGAAGTTCTCCACAGAAAGAGTCCATGTCTTGCAGCTCTTTACTGTAATACATACACTGTTATTACACTGGAATCCTGCTGGTGTGGTTTATTAAGTTATATGTGTGTGGTGGGGAGCATTCTATAATCTTCTAATTAAATCTCTGTCATTTAATGGACCTGGCTCTCAGGGCTGTGACCCTCACAGGTATGTCTATAGTGGTATATGTCTTCTCCTTTCCCCTCCCTCACTTTCTTGTCTGTAGTATTTCCAATATATTTCCTTGAATTTCTGACCAGAATTGACTCTTTGCCCCACTTAGATGAGACAGGAAGGCTGAAGTGGACTTGAGTTGGATAAATGTCTTTGCTCACATGAGATAATCCTCTGCCAAAGACCTTTCCCTAAAAAGTAGTCCTTCGTCATGGAGAAGGTTCTGGGTATATTTTATAGAGTTACTCCTCCCTTCCCCCTGCTGAGCCCTGAGGAGCTCATTCTGAGATCTTCACTGTGAGAATCTGGTGGGTTTACTGGAGTTAGAGCCTGCAACAGTGTGCCACCCCCCTCAACCCTGTCCCAAGACTCCAGGAGTTTCTCATCACGCTCTTCAATCCTGGACCTCTAGCAATTTGTCAAAATTGCCATTTAGGTGTTCCTACCAGTTAATGGCTCCAGCAACTTCTATTCCAGGTAACCCAATCTTGCCTGTGACTTTTTGGTTTTACCTGTCTCCCCAGATTTTGGCGTGTCAATAACCCTGTGATCTCAGTTCTCTAAAGCGCCTAAAAGCTAGGAATCGGGCAAGAGGGCTGACCAGAGACACCAGCTGCCAGAGCATCTCAGGAAGAAGAAATTTTAGCCGAAAGAGAAAAAATGAACAGACGGATGTAGATCATATGTGGGTCTGAGGGAGGGTGCCAGGGCCTTGGGGAGACTCCACGGGAAGAAGCTGTGGTGCAGAACAAGAAGGATCAAGGCATCAGCAAAGACTGACCCCTGCGAGGCTTGCAGTCTGGCGAGAAGGGCGGGTGGAGCGGTTCCTCTCTCCCTCCCTCGCGCCTCCGACAGGCGGGGTCAGAGCTGCTGGAGAGACTTTCTGCCAACACAAGCCCAGAGGCTGCCGCCACCAGCGAGCCGGCCTTCCTGCAAACGAGGCACCAGGCTCCCAGGTCCGGGACCGCCTGCGGCACAGCCCCGAGCTGGGCGCGCTGCCTCTCCCGCACCGCGCCCCTGTCCTGCCCGGGGGCTTCCACTCCTCGGCTTCGTCCGTCCCGCAGACGCTTCCCAACTCCCGCCCAGACTGCGGGAGCCACAGGGGCCCAGCGGCCGGGCCCTGTGACTCGGGCCTGGGCATTCCGGGCGGACTGCGGGGAGGGCGGGAGATGACCGCAGCGCGGCGCTCCTCCACCCGGACCTCCCTCCGTCGCGCCCACCGCAGCCCCATGGGAGACGGCTGCGCCGCCAGGGAGCGGCTCGGGCCTTGCTCCCGGTCCTGCGGGACCGAGGGTGCCCAGACGTGGGCTCCCTGCTCGCCCGCCTCCCGGGCGCTCCCTGCCCCGGGCTCCATCAGAGCAGGGCAGGCGCCCGGGCAGCGGGACGCGATCCTGCTGGGGCGCCTGCGGGCGGCTCAGGACAGGCGGCTTCTCCCTGGTGCTGTCAGGGACTGACCGTCCTGGTCTGGGGACTCGAGGGAGCCGCGGGCAGATCACGGGAGAGTGCAGTGCGGGTCCCAGCTCTGATGTGCCGGGCACCCTTCCCCGCGGAGGGCCGACTCGGTGCAGGCCGGGATCCGGGCGACCCCCGGCCCCGGCTCAGTCGTGGAGAGCCCCCGGCCCCGGCTCAATCGTGGGGACCCCCCGGCCCCGGCTTAGTTGCGGGGAGCCCCCGGCCCCTGCTCAGTCGTGGGGACCCTCCCAGCCCCTGCTCAGTCGTGGGGACCCCCGGCCCCGGCTCAGTTGTGGGGAGCCCCTGGTCCCGGCTCAGTTGTGGGGACCCTCCCAGCCAGACTCAGTTGTGGGGACCCCCGGCCCCAGCTCAGTCGTGGGGAGCCCCAGGCCCCGGCTCAGTCACGGGGACCCCCGGCCTGGCTCAGTCGTGGGAGCTGGCTGGCCTGGGTTCCCGCCTACAGGGACACTGAGGGAGACCCGCAGCAGGTGTGGGGGGCGAGGCCCACTGCGGAGGCCAGTCTGTGACTCCCGGAGTGACCCGCCCGCACAAGCAGACTTTCTGGTTGGGTGGGGCCCGCAGCCCTCCCTGGCAGCTCTGCCCAGGAGCGGGCGCCGACCTTTGACCCCCGCCAAGGCAGCCACCTCGCCAGCTTGGGCAGAGCCCGAGGGCAGGCTCCCCCAGCCCCACCCCCCTCTGTTGTGGCAGACAGTGAGGACTCCCCGAAGTCCAGGGCCCCACCCAGCACCTGGGGCGTCACTGCTTCCCCGGAGGGGCTAGCGCTGGTCACAGGACCCAAAATAGCACTGGGCTTGTTGCTTCTGGCAAATGCCAGTAGTGACAGGGAGGGCAATTTGCGTGCCCTTTACAGTATTCACCGACTTAATTTCAGGGTGTTTGGGGGTCCAAGGGTGGCCATGTAGGGGAGAGTCTACCCTCTCCACAGAAACACTGCGCTACTAGATAAGGACAGAAAGATCCCAGCCCCGGCCTTGGCATGCAAGCCTTTGGCCCCTTCCCGGTGAACAGCCCTCAGCTCGGAGAGCCTGTCCCCACCCTCCTACCAGGGCCTCCCGCTAGTCCCCGGAAAAGCAACCGTGTGACCCACGGAGGCTTTGCAAAGCCCTTTGGGCTCTCACAATTAGCCACGAACTGCCTCGCTCCTCCCCCACCGCAGTGTGTGGGGGGAGAATCAAGACCCCCCTGGGAGCTACAGGGTCTCTCCTAAAGCTTGGGGCACTCGAGTACTCCACCTGGGGGGCCAAAGTCCACCACAGACACAAAAGAACATCTGGGCAGCTGGCTGTATCACACAAACATCAACCAATGACAGGGAGAACAATGACAGAGCCCATCATAGCATCTTCCAACTCAAGCAAACAGGGCTGGCCGATTCACACTCACCACCCACCATCACCGAGAGTAAGCTGGGGACGCAACTCTAACGTGCGTAAGAACTAATTGATTAGTTCTAAGTATTTATAGCTTTTTCTTCTGTAAGATCTTTATATTTGGGAGCTGAAATCAGAAGCCTAGTTTTTTTCTGCTTCCTTCTGCACTCCTGGCCTATTTGACAGTGAGAACAGAATTAAACAGCATCTGATCCAGGTGGGCAAATCTGCTGTCTGATCCATACCTGCTATGATCAAGTTCGACTCCTGAAGCCTTTGCACATCATTTCAGATGTTGAAAATTTGGTTTGATTAATGTGTGCTTATTAATTTTATCAAAACCACTAAAACTAAACCAATTTTTAACTAAAATGAATACTCTAGCTAGAAAAGAAATGGTTATTGGGTTAATTTGTGGGAAAGCAACTATATTTCACAAAGAAAAGAAGATAGCAAAATTATTCTGTTCTTTGACTCTTATTTTCTCAACCACCAAGTGAAAACCTGTACAAAAATATTTGAACTACTGATCTAAGATCATCTGTTTCAACCTAGAAATGAAAGAAACTTTAAACATAATCCCCTCTTTTGGTAGAGGGAGGTCACTTTTTCCTAAAATTGTTATCAGCCACCACTATACTGTGCCACTCCCCTCCACCTATACCTTAAAAAAATTGAAAATTAGAAACACAGAAGTTATTGTTTATAGAATGGCTTCAATAATGACTGTGAGCCATATATCCAATAACTTAGTGTCAACTATACTCTTACATTGTGTTAAAGTTTTACACAAATTGGCAAGTAAACTCCAAATGCCTATTTTAACCTTTATTTTCCAGATATGAATACTGAAGCAATAAGAAAGAATGTGCCCATTGTCATAGACCAGTTAAAATAAAAGCAATGTACTTTGAGGGTATAGCACTGATTGTATTATAGTAGCAGCATGGAAAAATTGTATATTTTATTATGTATTACTATTATGTACAGTATGACTATAGTTAGGGTATTCAGATTTTGCAAACAAAAATACAGAACATCCAGTTGCATTTGAATTTCATATAAACAAATTTTTTTTTGTATGTGTCAAACATTGCATAGGACATAGTTATACTAAAAATTACTTGTTGTCTGTATAAAATTCAAATTTAACTAAGTTTTCTGTATTTTACCTGACAGCCTTATTTATATATTATTTATCTCCATGTTACACATGAGAAAATTGAAGCAAAAAGTCTCACAGAGCTATTAAAGAAAACACAATATGCATCAAAAGGACACATTGATTCTAATATTTGTCAGACAGTCGAAACCAGAGTCATGGAGAAATTATCTAATGTTACTTCTCTATTCAACCTTAAAATTCCTGAGAAGAAATGTCTGTGTCTTCACAGCCCCTTTGTCTGCCTGAGTTCTGTCAGGGCTGCAGGTAGTTCTCAGCCCGGTGACAATTTCTCACCTATAGGGCCTGCTCTCTTGGCCTCTTTCTCTGCACAAGGGTCCCCTAGCTCCTTGGGCGTTTGCCAGCCAGGCATTCCTGGGACAACCTGGAAGCGCCAGGAAGGCGACGCAGCAGGAGCAGGGCTCAGCCATGGGAGAGAGGCGAGGGGAGATAAAGCCCAGCTCCTCCTTCTGCTAGAAAGTCTCCAGAGGAACTGGGCACCAGTGGTCTGTAGTGATAACCTGCACATCAATATCCTCTCTTCTGCTCCCTGTTTCATAGCCCCACTTCCCTGCTTATGCCTTCTGAGTGCATTAGCCAAAAACTGTCTCCAAATCCTAGTCCCAAAGACTTCTTTTGTAGAAACTCAAACCAAGGCATTGGTATAAACAAAATAGTAGGAGATAATCAAGAAGGCTGTTTTCCAACTGACATTTCTACTTCATCAGGACTTTGAAAAGCTGAAAGATTCTCATTGCTCTCTTGATAAGAAAGCATGGTTTATAGCAAACCAGCTTCATAGAGAGCAGAGAGAGCAATATCACTGGTCTTCCAGAAATAGAATACTGGCAGTTTAGGTTCCGAGCAGTGGCAATTGATAGAAAATAAGGGTCCTGAATGGCGACCTGGCCTGCTGTCCCTCACCCTTGGTGTTTTCATTACCGCTTTCTTCCCCAGGCCACAGACACCAGCCGCCCTGTCTCCTGTCCTGGTTTTCTTTCGTTGTAGCAGATTCAATCTGTAGTTTCAATGAAATATTGATGTGCTGTCCAGGAAGGGCAGCCTAAACTTTCATACTTGCTTTGAATTATTTGGCCATTTTCTGCAGGCCACTGTAGAGTCAGTCGCCGCTTTCTCGGAATGACCTCTTCTGTGCCTCCCCCAGGACTGCAATTAACATGCCTTCCAGTTTCATGGGGCTGTTACTTTTATTGACATTTATCCTGGAAGCCAAAGAAAGTTACATGATCTCACTAACGATATGGTCACCCAGTGAGATTGTGCAGGACATAAATATTCATTAGCACTCAGCCTGTGTCTTTCTGAAAGTTGACTAGATAAGGTCAGTAAGAATTCATGTTGGAAATGAGTTCATTTGAACCAAAAAATGAGTCCATTTATCATAATCATCAACATAGAGACAGCAATTATAAAGGAGAGGAATAAATGTTTTCTTTTTATCTAATTTTTATTTGCTTACAGTTTATTCTACCCCTACCAATTATTATGCAAATTATTGTTTGTATAATAATTACCAAAAATGCACAATTTTATGCAAAAATATTTTATACTTTTCAGAATATATAATCCATTAAACTTTTCCGTAAACCTTTGTCATATGGAAATCTCCATTCCTTTAAAAGTGATTAGGAAAAAGTGTTTTTTGTATTTGAAATTTTCCAATTTCAAAGATGTTAATGAGTAATTTTTTATACACTTACTAGTATTTCATGAGGGAAAAAGGTGATTCTGAATGCTCTATTGAGAGAATTTCAGTAGCATTACAATATCTAATTAATAAAGCAATGTTGAAAACTATGTACTTTTTAACAAAAGAAATTTTCCTCTATTTGAAAAATTTATGTTTTTTCTGTAACCATTTTAAACATTTTTAACAGTTTCTTAAATATCTCTAGCTACATCCTTATCAGTTCTCTCACTCTGTCTCTTTCTCTCTCCCCACCCCTCTTTCTAAGAAAGAAAATGTGCATCTGACAATAGTGAACACCATATCATGCCATTTAAAAATGATTCTACATTTCTATATTTTTGCACTTAGTAGCCAATTTTGAGAATCTAAAATGTGTCTTATCGCTTTTTGAAGCAAAGTTAACCCTGTTTCAAGGCAAAAAAATATATTTGGATGAAGTAAAGATGTTTAGCTGATTTTAAAGAGGGCTATTATTTTAAAGCTCAGAATCACATAGAATCAAGACTTAAAGCTATCACATGCTCACATGCAGAATCAAATGGAAATTTTGGAGAGAAATAAAACGATTTCCTAAGTGACAGATGTTTATTATCTATATTATGATTTCTGAATCTCCCCCCCTCCCTTCTATTTTATCATCTGAGTTTCACCATCCCTCAGGGGAATTCTCATCCCCATTCCATGCAGAATATGCAATTTTCTAGAAGACAATCAACGAGGCTGATTTCAGCTCCTCTTCAACTCAAACTGTATCCATTAACTATTTTTCACACCCTGTCACATGTGCAGGAAGATGAAAACCTCTATTTTCAATGATATAAAAATCAGTTACTTTTTCTGTGCTCCATACAAGGTGCTTACTGTAAGGTTTTTCCACGGCGAAAAGACAGAGAGAGAAAGAGTGGGGGCCAAACCACGTGGCTTTATTATACTCTCCTGGACAAGGTTCTGAGACACCAAGAGAGGGGGGCCCAGAAGTCGCTGCCGTTAGAAGGGGCTGAGGCCTTTTACACCCCTTGGGCATGGCTAGGGACTTTTGGCAGGAAGAGCTGGGGATTTTCCACTGTGACCTTGGGTGGTCATTGAGAAATAGGAGAGGTATTTGTGGAATCCAGGAGAGAGTTCTTATCCGGGTGGACTTCTGGGTGTGGATCCTCTCAGCGGGGCCTGGCAGTTTTGTTCTTGGCGGGTCTGGTCTTGTGAGCCTTTTCTTTTTTGATCTAGGGAGGGGAGGGGCCGCCACCAGCCTTACACTTACAACATATATTAATGTGGATATTAATTACCCTGTTAGTCACATAGCATTCTTGACATTATAAAAAACTGATCGATATTTTTCCCCATTCAATTCAATAGATCAGTGAAAGATTCTTGGATTTTGTAGACACTGCCATTACATCAGGGGATTTTGTCCTTTGTTCCAAGTCATTAGCGGTCTGCTCTCCACTCGGTGTTACATTTACAGCATCACCATAATTAGACTGCCTCCAATTAGACACCTGACAGCTAAATTATACATTTGTACTAGAAGAAGACATAAAATTATTTAGGTTGTTGCTCTGGGGAGAAATAGGGGTTCCAAGGGAGGGCAGTTTGTAGATTTCCCGGGAAGAACCACTCAAAGAGGTACTGCAAAAGATCCATTTTGTTAAGACCATGAAAAAGAGGAATTTGCAGTCCATGAAAGAGGGAAAAAAAAAAGATAGCTTCCACAAAGCAGAAATAATGAATTCGCCTCTTCCTATTTCTGGAGCTGATAAAAAGGATCCTTTCATCCAGTGGTGTGCTGGAGCTAATTTGTGCCAGCTCTGGGAAGGCAATTGTACACATCAATTCCCAACTTCCCGTTCAATGATGTCAAGTTGGCAGGTGGAAATCAGCATGGTGAAACCAAGGCCTTATCTCAAGAGAGCTGGTTGTCACGCATTTACCAGCACACCTTTGCTTTTATTAAAGCTGTGGTCTAACCCCTGGGTTGCAGATGGGTACCATCCCGTGCCCTATTAGGAACCTGGCGGCACAGCAGCAGGAGGTGAGTGGCAGGTGAGCAAGCGAAGCTTCATGTGTATGTATAGCTACTCTCTATCTCACATATGCTCCTCCTCCTGTTAGATCAGTGGTGGCATTAGATTTTCACAGGAGCACGAAACCCTACTATAATCAGCAAATGCAAGGGATCTAGGTTGCAGCTTCTCATGAGAATCTAATGCCTGATGGTCTGAGGTGTAGCTGAGGCAGTGATGCTAGTGCTGGGGACAGGATGCAATACAGGTTATTATCATTAGCAAAGATGTCTGCACAATAAATGTAAAAGCCTGAATCATCCCAAAACCATCCCCACTACCCTGTCCATGGAAATATTGTCTTCCATGAAACTAGTCCCTGATGCCCAAAACGTTAGGCACTGCTATATTTAAGGATTTATTTGATGAGTTAATTACTGAGGAAATATCTATAGGATGCCCTGGCATAGTTGTTAAACATACAGTTCTCTAGTAGCTGATGCCTCTCAAGTAGGTTTCATCTGAGCTAATTACCAATGATGTAATATTCATGAAATTAAAGTTCTAACCATAACATCATTTTACCCATTCAGAAATTTTATTTCATTTTTCAGAATGCAACCTATGTCTTTCTTTGTAACTATATCTGACAATGGCAAAGTAGCCATTTGAAGTATACAGTGTCAAGAAAGTTCGATTTTTTTTTTTTTTTACTGAATTTATAGATAACTGTTTTGGCAAAGTATAGAGCAGGGAAGAATGTGCTCACACTCATGCACATTGTTTTTCTTAAATGATGTTTTGCCTTCTTTTTCTTCTAAGAAAAGAAAGCATGTCATTTACATGCTTGTAAATGACAGTTGTGAGTGGCAGGATTTAATTGCACCTGAGAAGGCTAGAGAAATTTCCAGGAGTCACAAATAGATTGTCTAAAGAATGTCATTAGATAACCTCAGCATTAACTATAACTTGTCTAGGGCACTTTAGGTATGATATATAAAAACAGGAATCATTTGTCCAGAGCAACATTCATAGCACATGGCCTAAGTTATAATTATGAGGAAAAACAGAAAGATATATTTTTTAAATAAACTGTTTAGGAGTAGTTTTAAATTCACAGCAAAGTTGAGGGGAAAATACAGAGTTCTCCAAAATCCCTGTCCCCTACTGGAGTCAGCCTCCCCGACTGCCAACACCCCACACAGAGTGACACATTTGTTACAATAGATAAACCCGCACTGACGCATCAGCGCCACTCACAGTCCATAGTTTACATGAGGGTTCACTTTTGATGCGCTTTCCGTGTGTTTTGACAAATGTGTAATGACATGTATCCACCGCTGTGTGACCATATAGAGTGGCCTCAGTGCCCTGAACATCCTCTGTGCTCTCCCTACTCATCCTCCCTTCCCCAAACACTAGCAACCACTGAACTATTGCTGTCCCCATGGCTGCGCCTTTTTCAGAATGTCCTGTAGTTGAAATCATGCAGTATGCGACCTTTTCTGATTGGCTTCTCACTTAGGAATGTGCATTTAAGTTTCCTGCATGTCTTTTCATGGCTTGATGGATCATTTCTTTTTGGTGTTGAATAATATTCCATTGTCTGGATGTAACATAGTTTATTTATCAGCCACCTAGTGAAGGTCATCTTGGTTGCTTCCAAATTTTGGCAATTATGAATAAAGCTGCTGTAAATATTGCAGGTTCCTGTGTAGACATAAGTTTTCAATTCATTGGGAAAAAATATCTTGTATCAAAGATACCACAGAAAACTGGAGCTGTGTGACAGCTGCACCCATCAGGGCACATTAATGTCCTATATAAAGATTCTCTGTGAAAATCTTTGATCTAGATTACACAAGTCTATTCTGGATAGTTTTGTGTGCTTTCTTATATGTAACACAATTGCTGCACAGAACCCTGAACTTGAAAAATGTGTTACTCATAGGCAGTCTTTCTGTTAGTTTTAAGGGCATACTAAGCTCGCTGCTGTCAGAGAACCTTGGAATTTTTCATTGCCTCTATCTGCAACACTGTTCCCTCGACTCTTCCCACCGCTGCACTCTCCATCTCTAGGTCTCATCTTAAATGCCTCATTTCCAGAGAAGCTATCCCTGACAACCCTTTGGGAAGAGGCATGCCCCACACTTCCCATTATTATTTATAAACATTCCCTGTTCACTTACTCATAGCAGTAAATTGGATTTAGTTTAAAAAATTAAATATGCCCTTTGTAAATAAGAATTTAAATTCTGCCAAATATTTATTTGCAATGAAGCTTGAGACAGTATAGCCACACAAGTAACTCAACAAATCTCAATATATTGGTGTGTCAAGATGAAGTTGACATCTATCCCATATTCATTCATCAGGACAGTGTGCAATTCATTAAAATGTTGAAATGTGCCTGCACTTGTTAGTAAACAGCTCTTGCCCTAAATCTCGCCCCCCAGTGTCCCTAGCTCCCTGAATGTTCCAGCCCTCTCAGGGACCCTTTTGGCCCTCCCTGTGATCCTATAACTAAAGAGTTAATGTTTAGGGACCTTGATTCAACTTAAAGAGCAATATCCTTTCAGATTGATGAATTTTAATACTTTTCAACTTCCCATAGTCTCTTTATCTGGGTTCCATCATTAGTTCTCTTTCCTCAGGAACACTGAGAGCCATCCTTTGATCTACCTACACCCCTGGTCCACACCCAAAATACTTCTGCAAAATTCCTCCAGTTGGCAGCACCCCAGCTTGCCACTGGACCTTCCCAATGCTCAGTATCATGCCTACTGCCGACAGGCCAGCCCTCCTCCTGCCTATGTGATCTCCCTGCCAGAGCAATCCTGTCCTGTCACATGAGTCCATACCTCTGCAAAGAGCCCTGAATACTGGCAGTAACCACTTTGTCCATACAGGTCAAACAGGAGGAATACACCCAAGGATAAGCATAGCACATAGGAGGGATCTATCTCTCTAGCAAAAATAATTCACTAATCAGCAGATGACTTAGCTCTGCTTCTCTAACCTGGAAAAGACACCATTCAGAGCCAGTGAGAAGCTGCCAATAACAGTGGTTTCTACACTTTGCTGCACATTAGATCCACCTGGGCTGCTTGTTTAAGTTCCAGTTTTCAAGTCACACTCCAGATGGTTCGAATCAGAATGTTTGGGGATGGTAGTCAGCCATGGGTATTTTAAAAATATCTTTAAGTGTTTTCACTATACAACTACATCAAATATGCCTCTTTAAACTGATTACTCTTTGAACTAGTTTATCTGTTACTGCATAATTGAATGTCCCCTTATGCAACAAATATTTGCTACAATGTATGTATGTGCGTGTGTGATTTCTGGTCTAGTTACTGCTTTGAAGAAATAGAGAAGAAATATACAGAGTGCTGAAAACTTATCTTCCTAGTAGGAAGTGAACAAAGCCTAAAATTGGTAAATCTAGAAAAACTAGTTTAAGTGTATTATTTAAGAATACAATGTAATAGAGAAAAATGTTGTTTAAGTCTTTTATAGATAGAAATAAATATGACAGGCTATGGCTACTTTTCATAAGTCTTGTAATACTCAGATTATTAAGTCGTGTTAATTCTCAATTATTTTATACTTCTTAAATTAAAAAACAAAATAAATGTTGACTCTTTACAGACAACTGTCTGTTGAGAATTGGGACTGTCTAACCAAATTTTCCCAATTCTGAGTATTCTCAAAAAAAACCTCTGACACTAACAAAAAAATAAAGATCAAATTGTCCAGGATAGTGATGGGACAATAGCTTTGCTAATAATTAGCTTACATTAATCTATTAAATATAAATACATATTTCCTAAAATAAGGATTAAGATGAAGTATCTAATAAGTATAAACATTTATGGGAGAAAGAGAGCAAACTTTTTGAAATGGCAATCTGTCAAAGAGTCAGGGTGATACCTCTAAGGGTATCTGACAAATGGAACTATTGATCAATTTCCACTTTTGCTGATTGATGAACATTGTATAGATTACAGAAGATATAAATTAAAATTTAAATATTGGGCTCATCTTTCCCAGATGTGAAGTGATAAGATCTTGTTTTGGAAGAGTGACTGTATTAGTCATAGTTCTCCAGAGACAGAACAAATGAGAGATATATTGTAATTTAATTAATTAACTTAATTAATTATTTTTTATTACAAGCAATTGGACCACACATTATGGAAGCTGAGAAGTCCCATGATCTTCCATCTGCAAACTGAAGACCTGGGAAAGTATTTCAAAGGCATGAAAGGAATTGATGGTATAGATTCCGGTTTAAATCCAAAGCTTGAGAGCCTGAGGCACTCATGCAGGAGAAGATTGACGTCTCAGCTCCAACAGTCAGGCAGAGAGTGAACTCAACTTTCTTCCATGTTTTTGTTCTTTTTAGGCCCTCAACAGATTGGATGATGCCCATCCATATTAGGGAAGATCATTTGTTTTATTTTATTCACCTCTTCAAATACGAATGCCAATCTTCTTCTGGATGCACCATAATAGACATACTCAGAAATAATGTTTAATCAGATGTCTGCACAAGCCATCACCCAGTCAAGTTGGCATATAAAATATGATTATCCAAATAGATGCAAAAAAAGCATTTAAGAAAATTCAGCATCCCTATATGATAACTCCCCCCAACAAACTAGACATAGAAGGAGGATACCTCAAAATAATAAAGGCTGTATATGACAAACCCACATCTAACATCTTACTGAAAGGGGAAAAGTTGAAAGCACTCCTCCAAAGAACTAGAACAAGACAAAGATTCCCACTTTTACTACTGCTATTTGCTCTAGTACCAGAATTCCTAGCCAGAGCAATCAGACAAGACAAAAAAATAAAAGTCATCCAAATTGGAAAAGAGGAGGTCAAATTACCACTGTTCACTGACAATATGATCTTATACCTAGATAACCAGATTTGATAAATGAATTCAGTAAAGTTTCAGTATACAAAATCAATGTACAAAAATTAGTGGTATTTCTATGCATCAATAACAATCAAGCTGAGAACTGAATCAAGAACTCAATCCCACTTATAATAGCCACAATCAAAATAAAATACTAGGAATATATTCAACCAAATAAGTGAAAGATCTTTACAAGTAAAACTATAAAAAATGATGAAAGAAATTGTAGATGACACAAGCAAATGGAAAAACATCCCATGCTCATGGACTAAAAGAATTAATATCATTAAAATGACCATACTGCCCAAAGTAATCTGCAGATTCAATGAAATCCATATCAAAATACCAATGTTATTTTTCACAATATTAGAGAAAACAATCTTAACATCATATGGAACCAAAAAAGAGCCCAAATAGCCAAAGCAATCCTAAGCAAAAAGAGCAAAGCTGGAGGCATCACATTATCTGATCTCAAGTTATGCTATAAGGCTATAATAACCATTATCTGATCTCAAGTTATTCTATAAGGCTACAATAACCAAAACAATGTTATCTTGGTATGAAAATGGACACATAGATCAATAGGACAGAAAACAGAACACAGAAATACACCCCCATTTCTACATCCAACTGATTTGAAACAAAGTCAACAAAAATATACACTGGGGAAAGGACATCTTTTTCAATAAATGGTGCTGGGGAAATTGTATTACCATGTGCAGAAGAATGAAACTGGACCCATATCTCTCACTATATACAAAAATCAACTGAAGATGAATCAAAGAGTTAAATGTAAGACCTGAAACTATAAAAATTCTAGAATAAAACCTAGAGAAAACAATTCTGGACATTGGTCTAGGCAAAGAATTCATGACTAAGACCTCAAAAACGCAAGCAACAAAAACAAAAAATAAACAAGACTTAACTAAAAAGCTTTTGCAAAGCAAAGGAAACAATAAGTAGAGTGAACAGACAACCTGCATAATGTGAGAAAATATTTGCAAACTCTACATCTGAAGGGTACTGACATCCAGAATTTACAAGGAACCGAAACAACTCAACAACAATAAAAACCAAATAACCCCATTAAAAAGTGGGCAAAGGACATAAATAGATATTTTTCAAAAGAAGACATACAAATGGCAGAGAAGCAAATGAAAAAGTGCTAACATCAGTAATCATCAGAGAAATGTAAATTAAAACCACAATAAAATGCCATCTTATCCCACTTAGAATGGCTACTATCAAAAAGTCAAAAACCAATAGGTGCTGGCAAGAATGTGGAGAAAAGGGAACACTTATATACTTTTATATACTTATATACTTGTAAGTATATACTATATATACTATATACTTACTTATACGTTATACTTATGTAAGTATACTTTCCATTGGTTGCAATGTATATTAGTAAAACCTCTATGGGAAAACAGTATGGAAATTCTCAAATAACTAAAAATAGATCTACTACTCAATCTAGCAATCCCAGTACTGGGTACTATCCAAAGGAAAAGTAAGCATTATCTTATCAAGAGATAACTACACTTCTATGTTTATGGCAACAGGAGCACTATTCACAATAGCAAAGAGGTGGAATCAACTTAAGTGTTCATTAACAGGGTGACTGCATAAAGAAAATGTGATTATATACACCATGGCATACTACTCAGCCACAAAAAAGAATGAAATAATGTCTTTTGAAGCAACATGGATGGAACTGGAGGCCATTATCATAAGTGAAATAATTGAGAAACAGAAAGTCAAATGCTGTATGTTCTCATTTATAAGAGGTATCTAAGTAATGTGTACATATGGACATAGAGTACAGAATAATAGTTGTTCAAAACTCAGAAGGTTGGGAGGATGGAAGGGTAGGAAGGAGGTAAGGTACAGGAAATTACTTAATAGGTACAATGTACACTGCTAAGATTATGGTTCACTAAAAGCTCAGACTTTATCACATATCACATGCAATATATCCATGTAACAAAACTGTGCTTGTGCTCTTAATTTATACAACTAAGCAAAAACTAACTACTGCAGTGACAATATTAAGTTTAAAAATAAATATCTAGTACATAATAATAGCTAATGCTTATATAGCACTTACTGTGTACCATTGTAATTGCTTAACATATATTGACTCGTTTAATTTTCACAATAATTATATGTGATAGATACAATTGTTGTAGGAATTTTGTAGCCTAGAAAACTAAGTTTTCTTAGTTTAAAAAAGTTTAAGAAATTTTCTCAAGATCACATAGCCAGTAAGTTGTAGAGTTGGGGTCTGAATCACTATATAACAACTTTCTGTACCCATAAACAATTCATTATATTGGCAATAGCCAAATCCACTAATAACCATGGCTTTATTTTTCAGAGTTTTTTTTAATGGATAATTAAGAAGGAAAATGACTTCAGAGCCCAGTAATCATAAAAATGGTCAATCCAAGATACTTTGATGAGAGG
Organism: Microcebus murinus; assembly: GCF_040939455.1. Classification (NCBI taxonomy): domain Eukaryota; kingdom Metazoa; phylum Chordata; class Mammalia; order Primates; family Cheirogaleidae; genus Microcebus; species Microcebus murinus. The sequence continues at coordinate 110,899,136 of NC_134106.1, forward strand.
CAGAGGACATAGAAAAAATGTTGATTCAATAAAAGCAGAGTATAGAAAGTGGTTATACCTCTCAGGTAGCTCAGGAAGAAAATTCAAATAACTAGACTAAGAATACAGATCTCTTGGATTTGGGATAAAGATGGAGCCTAGATCAAAAAGGTGGTAGAAAGAAGCTAAACAAAGAAATGCACAAACAACTTAACAGTAAGAAAACAAATAATTCTATTAAAAAATGGGCAAAGAACCTAATTAGACATTTCTCAAAAGAAGACATACAAATGGCCAACAGTATATTAAAAAATGCTCAACATCACTATCAGAGAAATACAAATTAAAACCACAATGAGAAAACACTTCATACCTGTTAGAGTGATTATTATCAAGATGACAAATGATATATGTTGGTGAGGGATGGAGAGAAAAGGAAACCCTTGTGCACCATTATTGGGAATATGAATTAGTACAGCCATTATAGATATAGTATGGAGTTTCCTCATAAAATTAATAATAGAAATCTCATATGATCCAGAAATTCCACTACTGGGTATGTATCCAAATGGTATGAAATCAGTATGTCAAAGAGATATCTGCACTCCCATGTTTATTACAACTCTAATCACAATAGCCAAGACACAGAATCAACCTAAGTGTCCATCAACAGATGAATGAATAAAGAAAATGTGGTGTGTATACACAATGGAATATTATTTGTTGGTTTTTTTTTTGAAAAAAAAAGAAATTCTGTCATTTGCAACAACATGAATGAACCTGGAGGACCTTATGTTAAATGAAATAAGCCAGGCACAGAAAGACAAATACCTCATGATCTCATTTATATGTGGAATCTAAAAAAAGTCTAACTCAAAGAAACAGAATAAAATGGTCATAAGCAGAAACTGGGGGATGGTGAGGTTGGGGACATGTTGGTCAAAGAACACAAAATTTCAGGAGGCATAAAAGAAGCTTAAGAGATCCATTGTATATCATGGTGATTACAGTTAATAACAATATAATGCATACTTGAAAATTGCTAAGGGAGTGGATTTTAAGTGTTCTCCCCACAAAAAAATAAGCATGTGAGGCAATGCATATGTATAGTAACTTGATTTAGATATTCTACAATGTATAAAATGTATGCCCAAACATCATGTTGCATACCATAAATATATAAAATTTTTACTTGTCAGTCAAAAAATGAATTAAAAAGGAAGTCCAACTAAAAATATAATTAACATGTAATAATTGAACAAAACTAAATTATCTATCTACTCTGTAATTGCTAACCATGCTTATTTGAAAAATAGATTATACTATAATAATTTCTCCTAAACTGAGAAATGGATCTCTTTACAAAAACTAATCTGAAAGGTTTTGACTTGACTCTGTGTTACAAATATGGATTAGGGCTATAGAAAAAAAGCTTTTTTACTCTTAAATTTGCAAAACTAGTGTCTCAAAAGCATAAGTGATGCTTTAACACAGTGGAACATTTGGCTATGGGATAGTTATAACTCACTTCTGCCAATGTGAGCTGACTTTAGATTATCAGTGTTAAAATGTGTCAATCACCTTATAAATAGACAACACAGTTACTAATGGAAACTTGAACACTACTTGATCTTTTTATCAAAGCAGCTCTATAACAGCCATTTCAACTATATTTTTCTTACCTTACACTTTACTCTTGACTCTAATGAAGTAGAGAAATAGCTGAAGAACTGTATTGATATTGGGGAAGGGACAGCAGTTAATGCTGTGTCCATTATACGGCAGGCACAATACACTCCTCACAAACATTCTTGAGAAGTCAATCTTGTAATCCCTATTTTATAGACTACCTGTCTCATAATAAAAAATCTCCCTTAAAAGAAAAGTCCCAGACCAGATAGTTTCATACCTAAATTTTACTAGACCTACAAAGAAGAACTGGTACCTATCCTGCAGAAATTATTCCATAGCATCAAGAAGGAAGAAATTCTCCCCAACACGTTTTATGAATCCAACATTACACTGACAATAAAACCAGGAAATGATGCAACAAAAAAAAGAAGGGTATAGGCCAACATCCATTATGGATGTAAATGTAAAAATTCTCAACAAAATCCTAGTAAACCAAATTCAGGTGCTTATCAAAAAAAGTAATTCATCACAATAGAGTGGGCTTCATCCCAGAGATGCAAGGATGGTTCAACATATGCAAATATATAAATGTAATCCACCACATACATAGAAGCAAAAACAAAGACCATATGATCCTCTCAATAGATCCAGATAAAACATTTGACAAAATTTAACACCCTTTTATGAAAGGAACGCTTAACAAAATAGGCATAGATGGGACTTACCTAAAATTTATACAAGCCATATATGACAAACCCACAGCCAACATCATACTGGATGGGGAAAAATTGAAAGCATTCCCACTTATAATTGGAACCAGACAAGATTGCTCTCTATCACCATTTCTATCCAACTTACTGCTAGAAGTCCTAGTCAGAGCAAGCAGACAAGAGAAGGAAATAAAGGGCATCCATATGGGGGCAGGAGAGGTCAAACTATCACTCTTTGCTTATGATCTGATCTTATGTCTAGAAAACCCCAAAGATTCTGCCATGAGACTACTGGAATTGCTAAGCAAATTCAGCAAAGTCTCAGGTTACAAAATCAACGTAAGCAAATCAGTAGCATTCCTATATGCTATATTCCTATATGTCAAACTGAGAATGAAATCAAAGAGTCAATATCATTCACAATGGCAATGAAGGAAATAAAATACCTAGGAATGTATTTAATAAATGAGGTAAAATATCTCTACAGGGAGAACTATGAAACACTGAGGAAGGAAATAGCAGAGGGTGTAAACAGGTGGAAAACCATACCATGTTCATGGGTCGGCAAAATGATCATTGTTAAAATGTCTATAACTACCCAAGGTGATCTACAGATTGAATGCAATCCCTATTAAAATACCAACATCATTTTTTGCAGATCTAGAAAAAATAATTCTATGCTTCGTACAGAACAAAAGAAGACTCCATATAGCAAAAGCAAGTTAAGGAGAAAGAACAAATTGGGAGGCACCAATTTACCACACCTCAAACTATACTACAAGGCTATAATAATTATAACAACTTTATACTGGCACAAGAACAGAGGCATAGACCAATGGAACAGAACTGAGAATGCAGATGTAAAACCATCCTCATATAGCCATCTAATGTTTGACAAAGTAGACAAAAACATACACTGGGGAAAAGAATATTCAATAAATGGTGCTGTGAAAATTGGATAGTCACATGGAGAGACTGAAACAGGATCCTCGCCTTTCACCTCTCACAATAATCAACTCACAGTGGATAACAGACTTAAACCTAAGGCATGAAACTATGAGAATTCTAGAAGAAAATATTGGAGAAACTCTTATATACATTGGCCTAGGCAAAGAATTTATGAAGATCAGCCCCAAAGGCAATCACAGCTGCAACAAAAATAAATAAATGGGACCTGATCACATTAAAAAGTTTCTGCACAGCCAAGGAAACCATCACGAGAGCAAACAGACAACCTACAGAATGGGAGAAAATATTCACACATGCAATAGCAACTGACCCCTAATAACCTTTGTTACTTTCTAGTCTAACTTTTTTTATGGTGTGGCATTGAACTTTAATGAAATAAGATGTTCTACTTTCTACCTAAGGCAAAAAATAACAGTAACTTCCAAATATGATTGTTGAAATGAGAAGTGAGCACTAAATTTTACAATTATCTTTTAAAAGTTAAATAAAATATACTTTGCTTCACAGAAAATGTTCCATTTCATATGTGTATATATAGATAGATAGATATATAGATAACATATATTGAGCTATTTTATAAGGAAAAATGTTTAAGATCAAGAGTACATATTAAAACAACAGGAATATGGGTGAAGTCTTATACCTAGCCTCTAGAAAAATGATGAAATAAGGGAATGCTGTTTTTGGAGCTCTTCACTCCCCTCTTGCTGTCCATGTTCCAGCTTTTAGAGCCCTCTCCACTGCCCAGTCTGGGAGTGTACAGGGTACTCTCTGGCTCCCCAATTCAATCTCATGCATCAAAGTCAAGTAACCCTATCACCAGGACCATTCTAAATTTGACTTCGAATTGAAAGATAAGGCAGCTACTACAGATTACTACTTCTTAAATGTGCCCCAAAGATGCTAACATGTGAATGGCTAAAAATAAATATCAAGTTTTTCATTTACAATCTCCTATTCAATAAAATAAGTCATAATATTATACAACATGACATCTAATCTGTAAAAATATACATTTTCCTCCATGGGACTCAGTGTAACTATTTTCATCTTGAATGGGAGTTCCATAAAAATTTTTGTATTTTTTAATTGGCTCTCATTCTAATACAGAGAGATATAGATGAAGATACAGAAGTAGACAGGTATAAACATACATGTATAGGTCACCATCACCCTATAGCATTTTATATAAGGATGTCTCTTCTCCTCCCTACCCTTTTTCTGAAATAAAACTTTCCTTTTCATACTGTATCTGCCCTCAACTTGTGTAGTATCACAAAACACTGTCAGTAAAGTTTATTTTAAAAACAGCTTCAGGAAGAAATATATGTCTTCATCAAAGGAATTTGAAGCAGCATGAAAAATAAAGTCAATCATTTAGATTGATCCGTAGTCATGAGCAGCTATTTTGGGAATATGGTGAATATCTTGCTGTTTAAACCAAAGTAACACTACATATATAAGCACTGGAATGTTACATGTGTCCAACCAATGCCAGAATTGTATCATTCTTAGCTATCTACTTGCTATGAGTAATGCTGACTCCCACAATTCTAAAAGATTGAAAAGGCTTGGATATTGATATCCAAATATTAGAGAAAAAAGAAACATTTTTCTTGTATGTTTTAAAATAGCAAGCCACCCACTTAATAGCTTTAGATAGGAGATTGCATTTGCAAAATATGTTGTTGTAATTGAGATTTTCATTTTGTATCTTTTTGTACAAATGCAGATGGATTAGCATTCATGGTCACTGAGTTCTGTTTCCATAGATATGGTTTCAGTTATACCAACCAGGAACAGATTGTGTACTTTATTGCTTTGTTTAAAATATCATTCAAATATTTTTTAAATATCCCAGTACTATACAACATCACATATTAATGTAATGGTAATATTTCATCTACTTTAAACTAGTTTGAGGTTCTCATGGCATTTTTTTAATGGGCACCTACATTGTGAGTCTGAAAGCCTCTTAAATTAACTCAGTATGCTGGCTTGGCCTCCAGGGAAATCAAGAAGCCAGAATTAACTGAGTTTGTGGTCCCATTGACATCCAGAGAAGAGTTAACCAGGTAAGATGTTTTATTTGCTGAAATTCCAAAAAGTTTTAGAAAATCTTGGAGAGAAATGTTTTGCCTGAATACCTGATAAAAATGATAATTTTTTTCATTTTACAATGGAGGACTACAGCTAAGAGAAAGTTCACTGGTCAGATAAATATGAAAATTCTATTTTTCTTTAACAGTAGACCAGTAGGTTTTTGGAGACTGTTTTTATATTATTGCATTTCTCACAATACAGTTTTAAATCTATTAATACTTAATATACAATCAAGTATTATAATTTACAACTGAAAATTTAATTTATAAGTTCATGTATAAGTTGTTGATGTTTTTATTAGAACCAAATACCCACTGAATCTTAAATAATGACAGTGATGAGGCCTGAACCCACCAAATACATATATTATTTTGGGGATGTGTTGAGACATCTCAAGTGGTATTAAAAATAATATGTGTATAGATTGTAAACCTGAAAGTTTATTATATGAAGGTAATTCAGTTCAACAAGTAATTCAATTTCACACACATTTGGATACTACTGGAGGGCAAAACAGTCAAAAACACTTTACTTTCATTGATCTTATATTCTGTTAGGGGAGACAACTAATAAATAACAGATATAATAAACAATTATGTATTATGTTAGAAAAGTATAAATGCTACGGAACAAAGAAAAAGTAGAGAGCAAAGTAAGGAGCAATTATAGTGACAGTGGTGTGGGTTGTTGCCAAGTTGCAGTATTAAAAAGGACAGTCTTTTTGGACTGGTAAGGTAGTCCTTACCAGTCTAATCTTTCTGGAAAGGTAGGCCTATCCAGAAGGTGATATCTGAACAAAGCCTCAAGGAGTGGGGAGAGTTGGCCAAGCAGGTGACTGAGGGAAGAATATTCCAGGCAGAGGCAACACCTAGGACAAAAGTCCTAAGGTGAGAGTGTGCCTGACATGTTCAAGCAAGAGCTGGAGGGTCATTGTGGCTCTCCGGACCAGTGGAAGCAGGGAAGAGCTAAAGAAAAGAAGGACGCAGAGGTAATGAGGGTGCAGGCTATCACGCAGAGACTGACGCGTGATCACTGTAGGAACTTGGCTTTTACTGAGTGCAACGAAGAGCCTTTGCAGCACTCTGAGCAGAGAAACAAATCTCCTCAGATGTAGGCTTCAGATGAACCATTCTGCTGTGGTATGGAAAACAGACGGTAGGGAGGCGAGGGCAAATGCGGGTGGCCAGTTAGGAGACGGCTGCAGTAATCTGGTGACAGCTGACGGGGGCTCAGATGAAGGTGCGAATGATGGAGAGGTGCTTTAAAGTGGCCAAGCTCTGTATGTTGTGATTGGGTGTAAGCATCTGGCATTCAAGTTCAAAAGCCTGGGCTGGAGATTTAAATTTGAGAGTTTGTAGATGGTATTGAAAGCCACTGCCCTGGATGAGACCACCAAGAGTTAGTGTGTGGGCCAAGGAATGAGCCTTGGCCAATCCAACATTAAGGAGTCAGGATGAAAAGGAGGATTAACTGGAAAAGAGCAACCAGTGAGCTAGAAGGAAAGCAAAGGACGTGTGGTGTCCTCAAAGGACAAGTGCAGAAAATGCATCAAAGAGAAGGGCATGATCAATTTGGTCAAAACCTATGATAAGTCAAGTAAGATGGTAAAGGAAAATTAGTCATCGGATTTAGTGATACGGAGCTAGGTCATTTGTAAATTCGAATGTTCTTTCTGGCAATGGTGTCCCTATTTTCTGAATGTTTTTATTTTACTTTATACATGGAAGGTCCTTCCATCCAAGATTTCTGTCCCTGACTTTCTTTTTCTTTTCCTTACAATTGCACTCCTCTTTAGTGTTTATGAATGAATATTGGCTTTCTCATAAATCTTTTAGCTCCTTATATTTACTTTATCTGCATTCTCTGCTCATGCTATTGAATGCCCATTTTTTAGCTGTAGTTTCTTTTCACATTTATAATGTGGAGCAATGTTTGAATTGACCTATTACTTTTTTCATTTCTTAGTCTATCTTGATTTTTTGGGGGGCTAGGGATTGTTTTTACAGATTACCTCACAAACATACTTTATCCCAGTTGCCAAATTTTATGGATAAGGTTGTCTATTATTCAACTTTCATATCTATTAAGGACTAATAGCCACTGAATTATAACTATAGTTGACAATAAAAATATATTTCTTTTCCCCAAACATTTTCCTGTAAGTTTGACAACATAGTTATAGTCTACCTTATGCACTCATTGCATTGTATTGATCCATATCTGAATATTGTTTCTAACTCCTCCTCATCAATAATCTCCAGGTTATATATATTTCCTCTTCTTTTTGTTTGTATTACAAATTATTGTACTCTTAATTTTGTTAATGTTATTTATAGGGACTCTGGTTATAATTTACCAGCTCTGCCTTTTGTTCTTACTGACCTTTGTAATGTCTTATTTATTCAGATTCATATCATCCTGCTATTGCAGCTACCTTTACACATATTGGAATTACATTAAAATTTACTGTGTTCTCAAGCCAATAAATGTCATATTCTGCTGCAAAAATACAACTCTTAATATAAAATGAGTGTACAGTAGAAACTGCCATAGGTAGCAGGGTAGAGGTTATATGTGAATTGATAATTAGAAATATTAAAAATAGAGTTCAAATGGGAAAATGTGTCATGTAGCTGGCAATAAAACTCTTGAAAGGTCAATGCAAAGACCTTCTATCTATTCAAGTCCAATGTGCTATATATCTAAATCATGTTTCTATAAAGTCATCAAATCCTTCTCATTTCAATAGTAACTATATGTGCAACATATTTACACTTAACCATCATGAAATAAGAATGCAACAGCAGCATAAATGAACAGATGGCTATCTTACCCTCTTCCTCTTATACTGCCTATGTTTATATGCACAAACATTTTGAGTTTTGATAGACCATTTATTTAGTCAGATTCAATTAGCAAGCTAATTGAATATGCAAGGTAGTCAAACTGATTTGAAAATATTTTTGAATGTCATTGAGCACATCGCTAAACAGAATGTCATCAAATGATTTTTATTTTCCCAATAAATAGTAACCTATGTGGTAGACACTTATGGTAGTAATTTCTGTGTTCTCAAATGTCAACATAAGGAAAATATCCCTCAGAATTTACCTATGCTTCATAGACCCTTATAAGGATTTAATACATTTTTAAGATGCCTTATTCTTTTTAAAGAAACAAAACAATAATACAAATTTTATCTAAATAATTTATCTATGACTCAAAACTCAAAAGTATTCTAAGTATGGTAGAAACTCAGAAGATAGAAAATTTTGCTATCTTATGTGTTTGTTATTTTCAGTTACATTACATTCTTGAAGATTGGAGTTCAACAATTTGCTAGATCTCACAAAATGATAAATTAAGTATGAGATCGTTTCAAGTATTTTCATAAGACTCTCTAATTTCTTCGGAGTTTAGAAAATTTTCTCCGAAGTTATCAAGTTAGCAAAGTGCAGCGGTTATTGAGTCACAGGATATAAATTCCATTCATGGTTGACTGGCTGATTGTTTTCAACTGTACTTTGCTTCTCCATTATCCATTCACCCTTCTCCTAAGAGTCACTCCCTGATTTCCCTATAGTGAAAGACCCACAGTACTGAATTTTGTAATAATTATTATGCTTTATGTTACAGATGAATGAATACACAAGCCTATTTCAGCAAAGAGGGATTTTTTTTGTTTATCTAGAATCTTTATTCAGGCAATGTTTGATACGAAGCTCCAAAAATGGGAATAATATCTAGCTTTTTTATTCATTTTCTAGATATTATTCTTATGTTGTCTACAGTTGATTTTCAAGTAAATAAGCTAAAACTTTAACCAAACAAACAAGCCAAGAAAAATAAAAACAAATAAACAGACATAACATGAATGACAGCTGTCTTAGTTTCCTAGGACTGTCATAAAAAACTACCAAAAACTGGGAAGTTTAAAACAGACATTTATTTTGTCACGGTTCTGAAATCTGTAAGTCTACAATCAAGGTGTCAGCAGGGCCATGCCCCCACTAAGGCTCTAGGGCAGGGCCTTTTCTTGCCTCTTCCAGTTTTTGGTGGCTGTGGGTAGTCCTTGGCACTTCTTGGCCTGTAGCCTGCCTCACTCCAATCACTGCTTCCATCCTCACATGGCCACCTGCTTTGTGTATCTGTTTTCTCCTTGCCAGATAAGGACACCAGGATTCAAGGGCCACCCCATTCCAGCATGATCTCATCTCAAACCTGATCTAATTACACATGCAAAGGCCTTATTTACAAGTAAAGTTGCAGTCTGAGGTTCTGGTGCACATGAATTTTGGTGGAATGTTATTCAATCCACTACAGTAGGTACATAACAATAAACACCAATTAGTCTCTGTGACTTTGGATACCTCACGAAATCTCTCTGGATGTTGGTATTCTTTTCCTATGAGATTAGAAATAGGCCAAACAAGGAAATCTTAAAGGTCTATTCTATCTTTGTCTTCAATGAATCCTGGCATCTAAAGACAATATCATCCAAGTGCTTTGTGTGCTGCAGCCTGTGGTGCTATAATTTGGCTTCCCTACTCATAAACTTACTTAACTACATTGTGCACATATTCTAGGTTTTTGTATTAGTGCAGTGTTTTTCTTCATTCTGGAGACATTAAATATTCATTACCTAGTCTAGATGGATTTGGACAATGTGTGATTTCTGACTATTTTTCAGATGACTTTTGTGGTGATGATAGCCAGAAGATTATTATATTCTCATTTCTAAAGATTTTTAAGACCACTTGCTCATATCTTCCCCCTGTTGTGGATTACTGCTTTTTTAATAGCATTATATAATTTAGCAACTAAAAAATTCCATACTTAGATTTATTAAATGAATCTGTTTACCAGGATATATTAATCTAACTTGAGAACTTTTTTGATACTTTATTTACAGGTAACTTTTTAGCTTAAATGATGTAGAAATAAACTGATGCTTTTGATAGTCTTTCTTTAAATCTGTTTTATCACTAAAATAATGTCAATGGGATGGTCTTCTTCCTCATGTAAAATAACAGGCAGGTTTATGAGTGTTAAAGATTAACCAGTGGGCAATTTTCCTCTAAAAAGGCCATGGATATAGGTTGTGAGCCTGGTGTAGTTAGCATTAGTATTGTTTTGTTTTCTGATTCCACGCTTCTATGTAGCAGTTTTGGAGGGGAGGGGGTTTAACATAAATTTCTTTGATCACAGCAAAATTATATACATGAACATCAATTGAGCCCTCCTAGCTGGAATTCCTCATATATTTGCAAACCATAATACATTACTTATAATTTTTAAAAGTAGACACTACCACAGTGCAATTCCACTTCACAACATTAGGATGGCTATTATCAAAAATGCAAGAAATAGCCAGGCTCAGTGTCTCACACCTGTAATCCTGGTGACTCAGGGGGCTAAAGCAGGAGGATCGCTTAAGCTTATGAGTTTGAGGCTATAGTAAACTATGATCAGGCCACTGCACTCCAGCTCGGGTGACAGAGTGAGACTCTGTCTCCAAAAAGAAAAGAAAAAAAAGGACAAAAAATAAAAAGTTGGTAAGGATGTAGAAAGATTAGAACCATTATGCATTGCTGGTGGGAATGTAAAATGGTACAGTCAACCGTGGAAAACATTATAGCCATTCCTCAAAAAATTAAATGTAAAATTACTATATGATTCAGTAATTTCACTTCTTCTGAGTATATACACAAAAGAATTGAAAGCAGAGAATCAAGCATATATTTGCATACCCGTGTTCATAGCAGCACGATTCACAATAACCAAAAGGCAGAAGCAATCCAAGTGTCCATTGACAGATCAATGGATAAACAAATATGGATTATATGTGCAATAGAAAATTATTCTGCATGTAAAAGGAAGGAAATGCTGACACAAGCTACAACATAGATAAACCTTGAAGACATTATGCTAAGTGAAATAAGTCAATCACAAAAGGACAAATATTTATTATTCCACTTGCGTAAGGTTTATAGATTAATCAAGTTGATAGAGACCGAAAGTAGAATGGTGATTGCTATGGGCTGGGGCAAGGGCAGAACGAGGAGTTAGTGTTTAATGGGTGCAGAGTTTCAGTTTGAGAACAAGAAAACGTTCCAGATATGGGTGGTAGCAACAGCTGCACAATGATGCGAACATGTTCAATGATGTTGGACTGCACACTTAAAACGGTCAGAATGGCAAATGTTATGTTGTGTATATTTTACCATGATACAAAAAGAGACAGTTCTTTCTACAATTATTATATTATATTCAGAGACCACACCTACTTATTATATTAAGTTATAATAAATCCCCAAAATATACTTCACCATGAATGTCAAACTACCATCTATTAATACTAGATTTCTAGAGTAATGTGTTAAGTCCTCTTAATGAGGATCAGCTTATAAAATATGACTTATATTTTATATATATGAATTTATTTATTATATTTATATTTACATATAATTTAAATATAACTATAAATATTTATGCTTATATTAGCATATATTTATTATATTTCTATAAATTTGCATATATATAAAATGTGACTTAATATATATATTATATATCAGCTTATAAAATATGTCAACATAGCAGTGATAGCATGTACTATTTGGCAGCTGTATTAGATATGGTAAATCGGTTTTTCAAATCTGGCTGCATATTATAATTATTTAACATACATTAAAAAATACCAAAATGCATGATGGCTCGACAGTCATTTTTTTTTAATCTTCCAATTCCTTTCCTCAAAATTTGAGGGTATGTTGTAGGCTCCAATTTTCAGGGAGTAGAAGGTAACTTTGTGAGTTTTAGATGGTTCTGAGGTATTCTGGGAACTGTGAATGTTCAAACTAATCCCAAACCTGATTTCCAAAACAAAGCTCCATACTACTGCTTGGAATAGAATCCAAATTAATAATAACAAAAACAATAGCTAAAGAAAAGAAACAGAGAAAGAAAAGAAAGAGGCAAATTCTGAAAGATCATACTTTTGCACTTGTAGTGATAGCTACAGAAAATGAAGATTAGAGAATTAAACCAGAACAGCCAGGAAAGCTGTCCTGGCTATTCTGACTCTGGTACCAATGGCCCTGCACCTTAAAGTAGACGAAAATCCCCTCATTTTAAAATAAGTAACAGAAAAAGGTGGCAATTGAACTCCATATAAAGTTATTATGAGAAAAAAAGAAAATGCAATAAATACATTTTTTCAGATAATATACACTTTTCAACAAAACAAATCAAAATTGTTAAGTTGGAATTTAAACTAAGATAAAATTTAGAAAAAAGTAGGAACTCTTTAGACTAGCACAAATAATAATTGTAGAGGTAAGAATTTTAAAAAATTGGACCAAACAAATAGAATTGTCAAAGTTCAGAAAGGAGTTAAAAATAAAATAATCATTTCAAAAATAAAGACTAAACTAAGAGAAGAAAAAAATAGACTAGTTGAATAGCTAGAGATTATCACATGGTATAAAGAAGTATGACCCAACCATATGCTGTATAACAGAAACCCTAAAATGCAAACACATAAACTAAAAGTAAAAATGTTGAATGATATGCCATGTAAATGCTAATTCTTTTTTTAAAAATCCAACATGTCTAAATTAATATCAGAAAACGTAGATTTCAGAGCTAAGTGATAAAGAGGATTAGTTATTCAAAAGGACATAGGAATCTTAAATATTTATGTATTTAATACTACAATTTCAAAGTATGTATTGAATTACAAGGAGAAATAGACAAACCTATGATGAATAATCGGAAATTTCAATACACCCTCTATCACTAACTCAGAACAAGTAAAAGAAAGTAAGTAAGGGGGTTGCGGAAAAAATGACAGAGTAGAGGTAACCCTCCGGACTCCTGCTCCCAGAGAAGGAGACACAGATCTTGGTCTCCTACACGCAAGTGGATCTCCCCACTACAAGGACAGCATCGAGGATCTGCAGAGGAGCAACATGAACTCTCATAAAAGGATAAAGAAGGTGATAGGGAGATAAAATCACGTTCTCTGGAGAGTGCAAAGCAAACAATAGGGCGAGTGGGAGGGCACTGGCTTGCCTGGCCAGGTGGTGAAGTGGGATCAGACTCACAGGAGAACTCCTTGCTTCCCTATTGACCTCCACACCCACCCAGCCAGAGACCTGTCTGAAACTGGTGTGAAATCGCGGCAGAAGAAGAGGGTGCTGGAGGGTACGGTTGATGGTGAAAGTCAGCGTGGTCTCCCCTGAGACCCATGCTAGGATGGCTCCAAGACAGGAGGAAACTGAACTGTGAGGACTGGGGAGACGATTAGAGGTCTCGCTTCCAGTAACCTGCGAGACTAAGCAGGAGCTCTAAGCTGGAACTGCCCCAGGCAAATAAAACCACACAGGGAGGGTCAGTGAAAGCATGGCCTCTGGCTGAAGAGGCAGTCGGGCAGGCTACAGGGCGGCCTATTGACCCAGGCTCCCAACCTGGCACCAGCTGCACCCTAATCAGTCACCCCCAGTACTGGTGCCCTACGAGTGGGCTAGTGATTGCAATTGAGGGGGTCCACAGCCCAGCCGTCAGTGGGCAAGTACCCCTCCCCTGCCCAGGCTAGAGTATCTCCTGGCAAATTCCACCCGTACACAATCTGTGATCAGCTCATCAGGCCTGGCTCCATCAACAAACTAATGAGAAGTCTAACAGCCGAGGGGGGTTACAGCCACTGGGGCGCCGGGGCACAGGGCAGCCTGGGGAGATACCACCTTCCCTCAGCATGCATCTCTCTTGCCGAAAGGGGTAGGCTCCACCCCTGGAGGTGGGGCAAGACAAGAAAGCCCACTTTCCCCAAAAGCTACCCGTCACAAGAACCTTCCAAGTGTGGTGGAAGAGCTCCCCCAGTAGGTGATAAAGAAACTACAAAAAAGTAGATGACTGAGCTCTAGCAATTGACCCAGATGGGGAGGGCCCAATGCAATTAGAAAAATCAAGCCAAAAATACTCCCCCTAGGAGATACACAAGATGTCAAGAAATGGAGTTGGAATAATCTCAAAACACTAAAATGACAGAAGAATTCCAAAATTGGACTGTAAGAAAGCTCAATGATATGCAAGAAAAAAATGGATAACCAAACAAAGAAACTACAAAGAAGATACAAAAATTGGAACAAAGATTCACTAAGGAGATAGACATCTTGAAGAAGAATCAATCAGACATCCTCAAAATGAAGAATTTATTCAGGGAAATTCAAAACACAGTGGAAAGCCTCAAAAATAGGGTGGACCAAACAGAAGAAAGATTCTCAGAGCTTGAAGACAACTCATTCAAATCAAATAAGTTAATCACAGAGTTAGAGCAGAAAAATAAGAGACATGAACAAAGCTTACAAGAATTGTGGGATTATACGAAGAAAAATAACCTGTGGGTCCACTGGATTCTGGAGAAGGAGGAAAAAAAACACGAGGGTTAGCTACGCTTTTTGAAGACATAATTGAGGAAAACTTCCCAGGTCTAACCAGTAACCTAGAATTAGAAATACAAGAGGCCAAAAGAACTCCTGGGAGATACAATGCAAACAAGAAAACACCACGCCATTTAGTCATCAGACTGACCAAAATATCAACAAAAGAGACCCTCCTACAAGCTGTTAGGCGAGAAAAGCGAGTTAAATATAAAGGAAAACTGATCCGAATAACGCCAGATTTCTCAACTGAAACAATACAAGCAAGGAGGGAATGGGGACCCACTCTCACTTTTATGAAACAAAATAACGCCCAGCCTAGAATCTTGTACCCTGCAAAACTAAGCTTTATATATGAAGGAGAAATTAAGACATTCTCAGATAAGCAAAGTCTCAGAGAATTCACTAAGACAACACCAACCCTACAAGAAGTCCTCAAAACAGTGTTATGCACGGAACACCATAATAAAAACTCACGAATATAAAAACAACCAAAACCCAGAGATTAAAGGCCAGATATTAAAATGACTCAAGAGAGAAATCAAAGCAACAACATCCAACCAAACAGAATGCACAGTAATCTACCTTACCTATCAGTTCTCTCAATAAACTTGAATGGCTTAAACTCTCCACTCAAGAGACATAGGCTGGCTGAATGGACAAGAAAATACAGGCCAAGTATATGCTATCTTCAGGAAACACATCTAACCTGCAAGGATGCATATAGACTAAAAGTAAAAGGGTGGAGATCAGTATTCCAAGCAAGTGGAAGCCAAAAGAAGGATGGCTTGGCAATTCTGATTTCAGACAATTTAGTTTTTAAACCAACAGAAGTAGTGAAAGACAAAGATGGTCATTATATAATGGTGAAGGACACAGTTAAAAAAGAAGAGATAACAATTTTAAATATATACGCACCCAACTTCGGTGCACGCATATTCATAAAGCAACCTTACTGGATCTAAGCAAATTGATTAATAGCAACTCCATAATCACCGGAGATTTCAACACCTCACTGATGGCATAAGACAGATCCTCCAAACAGAAAACTAATAAAGAACTAACGGACTTAAACAAAACTCTAGAACAATTGTGTCTGACTGACATTTGCAGAACATTCTACCCAAAATTCATTGAATATATGTTCTTCTCATTAGCTCAGGAGACATTCTCTAAGATTGATCATATCACAGGACACAAAATAAACCTCAAGAAATTAAAAAAAATAGAAATCATACCATGTATCTTCTCAGATCACAGTGGAATAAAAGTAGAGATCAACCCTAAGGAAACTCACACGTCTGCACAAAAACGTGGAAATTAAACAAACTCCTACTAAATGATTACCTCATAAATTAAGAAATCAAGTTGGAAATTAAAAAATTCTATGACCAAAATGACAATGGAGAGACGAGTTATCAAATCCTCTGGGACATGGCTAAAGCAGTTCTGAGAGGAAAGTTTATCTCCATAAATGCCTATAAGCAAAAGTCAAAAAGATCACAAATAGACAATCTAATGAAACCACTCAAAGAGCTGGAAAAAGAACAGACCAACCCCAAACCCAGCAGAAGAAGTGAAATGAACAAGATCAAATCAGAACTAAATGAAATTGAAAACAGGAAAGCTATTCAGGAGATTAATAAAACAAAAAGTTGGTTCTTTGAAAAAATAAACAAAATTGACATGCCATTGGCTAGACTAACGAAAAGCAGAAAAGAGAAATCTCTAATAAGCTCCATCAGGAACAAAAAAGGAGATATCACAACTGATCCCAAAGAGATACAAGATATAATTTATGAATACTACAAAAGTCTTTATGCACATAAACTGGAAAACGTGGAGGAAATGGACAAATTTCTAGATACACACAGCCTCGCTAGCCTCAACCAGGAAGAAATAAAATTCCTGAACAGACCAATCTCAAGAGCTGAAATAGAAACAACAATTAAAAATCTCCCTAAAAAGAAAAGTCCCAATCCAGATGGTTTCACACCCGAATTTTACCACACTTACAAAGAAGAACTAGTACCTATCTTGCAGAAACTATTCCACAACATGGGGAAGAATGGAAACCTCCCCGACACCTTTTATGAAGTGAATATTACTCTGATACCAAAACCAGGAAAGGATGCAACAAAAAAAGAAAACTACAGACCAATATCCCTAATGAACATAGATGCAAAAATTTTCAACAAAATCCTAGGTAACCGAATCCAGATGCTTATCAAAAAAATAATTCATCACGACCAAGTGGGCTTCATCCCAGGATGCAGGGATGGTTCAACATACATAAATCTATAAGGTGATTCACCACATAAACAGAAGCAAAAACAAAAACCACATGATTCTTTCAATAGATGAAGAAAAAGCTTTTGACAAAATTCAACACCCCTTCATGATACGAACACTTAAGAAAATAGGCATAGAAGGGACATATCTAAAAATGATACAAGCCATATATGACAGACACATAGCCAACATCATATTGAATGGGGAAAAATTGAAAGCATTCCCACTTAGAACTGGAACCAGAAAAGGCTGCCCACTATCTCCACTTCTATTCAACATAGTGCTGGAAGTCCTGGCTACAGCAATCAGATAGGAAAGTGGAATTAAAGGTATCCAAATAGGGCAGAACAGATCAAACTTTCACTGTTGCTGATGATATGATATTATATTTAGAAAACCCCAAAGATTCAACCAAGAAACTCCTGGAACTGATAAATGAATTTAGTAAGTCTCAGGATACAAAATCAATAAACAGAAATCAGAGGCATTCATATACGCCAACAACAATCTAATTGAGAACCAAATCAAAGACTCAATTCCCTTCACAATAGCAACAAAGAAATTAAAGTCCCTGGAATATACTTAACCAAGGAGGTAAAAGACCTCTACAAGGAGAACTATGAAACACTGAGGAAGGAAATAGCAGAGGATGTAAACAGATGGAAATCCATACCATGCTCGTGCATTGGCAGACTCAACATCATTAAAATGTCTATACTACCCAAACTGATATACAAATTCAATGCAATACCTATTAAAATCCCATCAGCATTCTTCACAGATACAGACAAAATAATTTTATGCTTCATATGGAATCAAAGAAGACCCCGAATATCAAAAGCAATGCTAGGCAACAAAAACAAAATGGGAGGTATTAATATGCCAGATATCAAACTATACTACAACGCTGTAGTAATTAAATCAATCTGTTATTGGCACAAAAATAAGAATATTGACCAGTGGAACAGATCTGAGAACCCTGATATAAAACCATCCTCATATAGGCATCTAATCTTTGACAAAGCAGACAAAAACATACACTGGGGAAAATAATCCCTTTTCAATAAATGATGCTGGGAAAACTGGATAGCCACTTGTAGAAGTCTAAAGCAGGACCCACATGATAACTAGAATATACTTAGAACTCACGAAAATCAGCAAGAAAAAAATCAAATAACCCTATTAAAAAGTGAGCAAAGGACTTGAACAGAAACTTTTCTAAAGAAGACAGAAGAATGGCCAACAAACATATGAAAAAATGCTCAACATCTCTAATCATCAGGGAAATGCAAATCAAAACCACAATGAGATATCACTTAACTCCAGTGAGAATGGCCTTTATCAAAAAGTCTCCAAACAATAAATGCTGGCGTGGATGCGGAGAGAGAGGAACACTCCTACACTGCTGGTGGGACTGCAAACTAGTTCCACCTCTGTGGAAAGCAATATGGAGATACCTTAAAGCGATACAAGTGGATCTACCATTTGATCCAGCAATCTCATTACTGGGTATCTACCCAAAAGATCCAATGACACTCTACAAAAAAGACACCTGCACTCGAACGTTTATAACAGCACAATTCATAATTGCAAGGCTGTGGAAACAGCCCAAGTGCCCATCAATCCAAGAGTGGATTAATAAAATGTGGTATATGTATACCATGGAGTACTATTCAGCTCTAAGAAACAATGGTGATATAGCACATCTTATATTTTCCTGGTTAGAGCTGGAACCCATACTACTAAGTGAAGTATTCCAAGAATGGAAAAACAAGCACCACATATACTCACCACCAAACTGGTATTAACTGAGCAGCACGTAAGTGGGCACATAGGTACTACAGTAATAGGGTATTGGGCAAGTGGGAGGCGGGAGGGGGGTGGGTGTCACACACATAATGAGTAAGATGTGCACCATCTGGGGGATGGTCACGCTGGAAACTCAGACTTGTGGGGGGAGAGGAGGAATAGGCATTTTTTGAAACCTTAAAATTTGTACCCCCATAATCTGCCGAAATAAATAAAAAAGCAAAAAAAAAAAATAGAAAGTAAGTAAGAATACTGAAGATTTAAACAAAACTTTTAATCAACTTGATCTAGTTGACATTTATAGACTACTTTAAGCAACTATTGCAGAATACACATTCCTTTTCAAGTATCAAAAGAACATTATCTAAGATAGTCTATATTCTAGAGCATAATAAAGCCCCAATAAATTTGAAATGATACAACTTAAAGTATTTTCTCTGACTACATAAAATTAAATTAGAAATCAATAACCAAACAGTATATGGAAAATCCCTCAAATATTTAAAAACAAAATAAGCAAATCTTAGTAATATATGGATTAAGGAAGATATCAAAAATGAAATAAGAAAGTATAATTCTCTGAATTAGAATTAATACAAATCATAATTTGTAAGAGGCAGCTAAGATAGTATTTAAATAAGTGCCCGTCAAATTATGAGTGGATAACTAAAATGTGGTATATGCTCACAATGGAATATTACTCAATCTTAAGAAACGACAGTAAACTAGCACCATTTATGCAATCCTGGATTAAGCTTAAGCCCGTAATACAAAGCGAGATGACACAAGATCTGGAAAATGGGCTACACATCTACTCGCCATCAAATTGGTACTGACTAAAAACTAGGGTGCTCAAAAAATGGTAGCGTTCAACAGGGATTCAGGGGGAAGACCCACATCATAAGGATGTGGCGAGCATTGTTGGGTTGGGGGGAAGAAGGGATTACTTCTATCCCTTTTCAGAGAGAGGCAAAGATACACACTGTAACCAAAATGTCTAAAAAAATATATCTGTTATTGGAAGTTGGGCAGGTGGAAGGGGAGAAGTGGGGAAGGGTATGTACTTACATGCTGGGTGCCGTGTGCACTACCTGGAGGCTGGACACGCTTGAAGCTCTGGCATAGCAGGGAGCGGGAGGGGGGCAGGGGCAAGATATGTAACCATAACAATATATGTACCCCCATAATATGAGGTAAAAAATAAATAAATAAATAATAATTATTACACTAAAAAAAAAGAAAGAAATCCAAAACCAATAATGCTAATATTATAAAAGAAGAAAAATCACAAACCAATGGCCTCAGGTTCTACTTAAAAAAAAAAAAAAGATTTAAAACTAAAGTAAGCAGAGTAATGAAATATTAAAAATCAGAGTAAAACTCAATGAAATATAAAACAGAAAACAATAAAGAAAATCAATTAAATCCAAAGCTGGTTCTCTGAAACACTCAATAAATTGTTAAATCTCTAGCCAGACTAATCAGGGGGAACAAAGAGAGAAGACACAAATTACCAATGGCAGGAATGAGATAGGTGATATCATTATGATAGTTTCTATTGACCTTAAAAGGATAATAAGAGAATGCTATTTACAAATTACATATAAAACTTAGATGAAACGTATGAATTTCTTAAAATACACAAACTAACAAAGCTCACTCAAGAAGAAATAATAACCTGAATAACAAGTTATCTATTAGGAAAAATGAATTTATACTTAAAACCTACTCATAAAGAAAATTCCAGACACACATGGCTTTACTGATGAATTTCACTAAACATTTAATGGAGAAATAATACTAATTCTTTACAAACTCTTCCAGAAAATTGAAGATGAGGAAATTCATCTCAGATCATTCCACAAGGCCAGCATTACTCCGATACCAAAACCAAGCAAAGATATTTGAGCAAAAGTACTAACCAACATTCCTCAACATGGATACAAATTGTCAATAAATTCTTAACAAATTGAATCCCACAAATAGAAAAGGTAATAAAAATTAGAGTCTATCCCAAGAATACAAGTTTAGTTTAACATTTAAGAACTAATCTAATTAATTAGCTATATTAATTAACATAATAGACTGAAAAAGAAAAATCACCATATTATACCAATACATGTAGAAAAGTAGCTGACATATCCAACATTCCTCCCTAATTTAAAGACAAAAACTCTCAGTAAACTAGAAGAGTATTTCCATAACCTCATGAGGGCATCTAGGTAAAACTTATATCTAACATATAAAATGATAAAAGATTGAATGCTTTTTTGGGGGGTGGAGGAATGCAACAACTTTACTGAAAGAAAAGTGCAATGAAATTTGTTGAAAGCTTAAACTTAGACACCTCCCCTCAAGCGCAGGACCAAGTGCATGGTGGACTCTTTCTGGATGTTGTAGTCAGAGAGGGTGCGCCCATCTTCCAGCTGCTTCCCAGCAAAGATCAGCCTCTGCGGATCAGGGGGAATGCCTTCCTTGTCTTGGATCTTTGCCTTGACATTCTCAATGGTATCACTGGGCTCAACCTCGAGGGTGATGGTCTTGCCGGGCAGGGTCTTCACAAAGATCTGCATCCCACCTCTCAGACGGAGCACCAGGTGCAGGGTGGACTCCTTCTGGACGTTGTGGTCGGACAGGGTGCGCCCATCTTCCAGCTGCTTCCTGGCAAAGATCAGCCTCTGCTGATCAGGGGGATGCCTTCCTTGTCTTGGATCTTTGCCTTGACATTCTCAATGGTTCATGAAAGGAAGAAAAAGGGGAGGGGGAAAAGGCATCTGCATTGGAAAATAAGAAGAAAAATCATGTTTATTCACAAATAAAACCCAATGGAATAATAGAAAACTCAGTGGAATAATAAAAGGTTGCTAGAACTAATAAAAGAGTTTACCAGAGTTGAAAGATATGAGACCAGTATATAAAAATCAATTGTATTTCTCTATACCTGCAAAAATCTCAGAGATTGAAATTAAAGATATAATACCATTTACACTAACAGCATGAAATATAAAATACTCAGGAAAAAATACTCAGAAAATATAAAATCTATACAGTGAAAAATGCAATACATTAAATTAATGAAGACCTAGATAAATGGAAAGATATATCAGTTCCATGGATTAGAAGAATCTTATCATGTCACTTCTCCTTAAATTAACCATAAATTCAATTCAAACCAAAACAAAATTCTAGTAGGCTGCTTGATAGACTCTGAAAACATGATTCTAAAATTCATATAGAATTCCAAATGTCCTGGTACAGAAGAAAACAACTTTGAAAATGAAAAAAATTGGAACTACTGATATAGTAACAACATGGACAAATCTCAAAGTGAAAGAAGCTAAGTGAAGTAGCCAGAAACAAATAATCACATACTGGAAAATTCCATTGAAGGAGCTCAGGAAATTTCACCCCAAAATACAACTCTTTGATATAAAGAGTATTTCATGTTATCTCATTATATTGCAGGAAAGAAAATCAAGAATGCAGCCAGACCTGGCCCAAGTCATTTTAAATATAATTTAATATAATAATTAAATTTAGTTTTATTTAATGTACCATTAAATATAATACCAGGGACTTCAACACCCATGGACAATACTGGAAAGATCATCCAAGTAGAAAATGAAAAAAAAAAAACATTGCGCTTAAATGGGACTCTAGGACAGATGGGCCTAACAGACATTTATAGAGCATTTTACCAAAAACTACTGAATATACTTTCTTCTTATCAGCACATGGAACATTCTCCAAGATTGATTATATCTTAGGCAAAAAAACCATGTCTCAACCAAATCAAAAAGACAGAAACTATACCATGTATCTTCTTAGACCACAGTGGAATAAAACTAGAAATAAATTCCAAGAGAAACACTCAATTCTACCCAAATTCTTGGAAATTAAAAAAAAAAAAAAAAACTGCTGCTGAAGAATTATTGGGTTAATAATAAAAGTAAGATGGAAATAAAATATTCCTTGAATGGAACAAAGAGTACACAGCTATCAAAATCTATGGGATTCAGTAAAAGCAGTCCCATGGGGAAATGTCCTTAAATGCCTATATCAAAAAAAAACAGAAAGATCACAAATTAACAATCTAATGATATGTCCCAAGGAACTAGAAAAGGAAACCAAACCAAATCTAAAGCCAGCAGTAGGAAAGAAAGAACTAATGTCAGAGCAGAACTAAATGAAATCAGAAACAAGAAAATAATACAGAAGATCAATGAAACAAAAGGTTGCTTCTTTGAAAAGATAAACAGAATTCATATATCTCTTGCTAGCTTAACCAGGAATAGAAGAGAAAGGACCCAAATAAGTTCAATCAGAAGTGAAAAAGGAGATATTACCACTGATTCCACAGAAATACAAAATATCATCTGTGACTACTATGAAAATCTCAACCACATAAACTCAAAACCATAGAGGAAATGGACAAATTCCTGAAAACACACAACCTACCAAGACTCAATCAGGAAGAAATAGAACTCTTGAACAGACCAATAACAAGCAGCAAGATTGAAGCAGTAATAAAAACTTTTCCAACAATAAAACACCCAGACCAGATGGATTCACAGCTGAATTTTGCCAGACCTACAAAGAAAAGCTGGTACTTTTCTGCAGAAATTATTCCATAATATCATACTGCAGAAATTATTTCATAATATCAAGAAGGAGGGAATCCTCCCCAGCTCTTTCTATGAAGCCAGTATCACCTTGATACCAAAGCCAGGAAAGGACATAACAAAAATAAAACTAAAGACCAATAACCTTTATGAATATAGATGCAAAAATCCTCAATAAAATGCTAGCAAACCGATTTCAACAGCACATCAAAAAAAAAAAAAATCAACCATGACCAAGTGGGCTTCATTCCAGGGAGAGAAGGATGATTTAACATATGTAAATCAACAAATGTGATTCACCACATAAACAGAAGCTATATATATATATATATATGATCATCTCAATAGATGCAGAAAAAGCATTTGACAAAATATAGCCCCCTTTCAGGATAAAAACCCTTAACAAACTAGGTATAGAAGGAACAATTCTCAAAATTATAAAAACCATATATGACAAACTCACAGCCAACATCATATCAAATGGGAAAAAGTTGAACACACTCCCACTAGAAACTGGAACAAGACCAGGGATCCCACTGTCATGACTTCTATTCAACATACTGCTGGAGATCCTACCAGAAAGAATCCAGCAAGACAAAGAAATAAAGGGTATTCAGATTGGTACAGAGGAGAACAAACTATCAATTTTTGCTGATGATATGATCTAATATCTAGAAAAACCCAAAGACTCCACTAAGAGATTCATGGAATTGGTAAATTTAGCAAAGTCTCAGATTACAAAATCAATAGCATTTCAGGTACGCAAATCAGTAGCATTTCTATGTACCAATAGCAGTCAAACTGAGAGTCAAATCAAAGACACAATACCATTCACAATAGCTACAATGAAAATAAAATATCTGGCAATATACTTAACCAACAAAGTATATAAAAATAGAACTATGAAACACTGAGGAAGGAAATTGCAGAGGATGTAAACAAATGGGAAAACATATCATGCCCATGTATAGGTAGAATCAACATTGTTAAAATGTCCAAACTAGCCAATGTAATTTACAAATTCAATACAATCCCCATCAAAATATCAATGTCATATTTCACAGATCTAGCAAAAATAATTTTATACTTTGTTTGGGGCCAGAAAAGGGCTCAAATAGCCAAAGCAATCTTAAGCAAAAAGAACAAATTTGGGACATAACATTACTAGACTTCAAACTATACAATAAGGCTAGAGTAATAAAAGCAACATGGAATTAGCACAAAAATTGAGACATAGACCATTGGAACAGAACAGAGGACTCAGATATTAAACCATCCACATATAGCCAACTGGTCTTTGGGAAAGCAGACAATAATATACACTGGGAAAGAAGCCCTAGTTAATAAATGGTACTGAGAAAATTGGACAGCCACATGCAGAAGAATGAAACAGGATCCCTATCTCTCACTACTCACTAAAGTTAATTCAAGATGGATAAAAGACTTAACTGTAAGGCATGAAAGCATAAGAATTCTAGAAGACAATGTACCAAAAGCTCTTCTAGATGTTGGCTTAGGAAAAGAATTTATGACTAAAATAAATCCCAATGACAATTATGGCAACAATAAAAATAAATAAATGTGACTTGATAAAAATAAAAAGCTTCTACACAGCCAAGGAAATAATCAACATATCAAATAGAAAACCTTCAGAATCAGAGAAAATATTTACATGTTATATATCTGATAAAGGGCTAATAACAAACTTGAAAGAGCAAATAATTCTTCATGCAATTTTTCAGAGGGTAGCGTATGAGAATTGCTGTTTCCTGTATAGTATTAATCAGATGGCTCCCATTTCAAATCCATTTTGTGATCTTGGGTAGTGAAAGTAGAACACAAAGAGTTTTTCTGACTCTAAAAATATTTTTATCTCAGCAAAGGCCTTGGAAGAAGTCCTCCAGACTTAGTGCATACTGAAAATTTGAGTGTGACTCAAGCTCATTGTAACATAATGGTACTAGGCTATAATTATGATATATGAAAAGTTGGTTATTCTGTTATTAGGAGAATGGTTTAAAGGCTAAAAATGTTTTAAAATACAGGTTGAATATCCCTTATCTGAAATGGTTAGGACCAAAGTACTTTGATTTCAGATTATAAATTTTAGAATATTTGCATATACATAATGATATATCTTGGGGATGGGACCCAAGTCAAAACATGAAATGCATTTATGTTTTGATATACCAGATACACATAGCCTGAAAGTAATTTTATACAATATTTCTAATAATATTTTGAGTGAACCAAAGTTTGAGTTAATACATATATGTGGAATTTTTCACTTGTGGAGTGATTTCAGCACTTAAAGAGTTTTGGATTTTCTATTTTTAGATTAGGGGTGCTAAATCTGTGTAAAATTTAAAAGTCCTTTTAAAAATGTTTTGCACTAATCTAAGATCAATCAGGTTTCTCATTTTCTTAAGGAACTTTTTAAAGCATAGATATCAAATGCTTCTCTGGATTAAGTCAGACCATCTGAAAACTGTTCTGTATTTACTACATTATTACTGATAAAGTATGGCCCTTTGGTAAAATGATGTTGGCTTAAATTAAGAAGTTTTATAGGGAACTGGAATATGAAATTCACTTTATTTACACCAGATATATTGTTGATGATACTTCTGACTTCAAAGCAGAGATGATTAAAACAAAGGTCATATTGTCATTGCATGGAAACAGAGATCACTCAAATAAGGGGATGTGTATCATTTTATGGTTCCAGTGTAGTCTTATCTTTGTTTGACTAGAAACACTGTTGATAGTGGAAATGTTATTAAGTTTTCTCTGGCCATGTCTGCTTCCATTGAAAAGAGTTTTTGGTTTGGGTTAGGGCCATCACTGATTGCAAGCAGGATGCATTTTTATTTCCACATATTTTGTAGGGCAGAAAATTCTTAGTTTTTACAACCAGAGACATTTTTGCTTCTCTCCAACCACTGGTTTGTTTTCATGTTATAAGTTCTAGAAATTGTTTAAAGGACTATGGCTCCATCTTCTCAGAGACCGCCAGAAAACTCACAGATGAATTTCCAACCCTAATTCTGTCAAGCTCACAGCTTTAACACATCCATTTTAGACCACTGCCGTAACCCCTGGCTTCATCTTATTTTTCCTAATCCTCTGTTCTCTTTATCCAGTCTTACGGCTTACTTCTCTTTTTTCTTTATGTACTTTGAAATCATATCAGATATGTTTTAGGTAGAAGCAGAAAGTAAATAAAAAAATATCAAGCTTGGATTGTCTTGTATTTTTTAACTCAGAGCCAGGATAAGAAAAAGGTAGGAAAGTGTGATGGATATAGATGAGAGAAATGCAGAATGCTCGAAAACAAGCTGATATCCAGGACTGTGCCTGATTCTAAACTAGACCCCAACGTTAACTGGCTTTATAACCAGTAGCAAGTCATTGAACTTTCTCATTTTTTTCCTAAAGTTTAAAGTAGAGAATATAATACTGTGCCAATATAATTAGGATAAAATAAGAAAAGTCACATGAAAGACTTCTGGTAATTTTACACAATGCTGTGTGAATATTTTGTTTAAAATTTAGTGCCAAATGTTTTGTGCACAGAAGGCATACTGTTTAAACAAATTGATATCTACCTATTTTAGATGTTTTTATTATTAACAGCTTTAAAGTCAAATGTAATTATAATGTACAAAAGTAGAAGGAAAGTGAGTTTCTAAATTTTCTAAAAATAGTAATACCAGGGAGTTTTTAAGATGAACGAAAGGCAGTAGAGTTTTATAATGGCCTTGGAAATAGTAAAAAAGAAGGATTAAGAAAAGGTACTTTTTTTTGAAGGTGACTATAAAAAAATCTTTCACTTTAGATTTTCCTTCATTTTAGAAAGCAAGAATCACAATTATAGAGCAATTATGCAAAACCAGCCGTCCTCATAAATACTACTTTAATGAGCCTGATTCAGACTTTAAATCATCCCATTAAATGGTAATTTACTTATTCTCTTTAAAAAGAGTTTACATTGATTCTATTCATTTCCTGGCCTTTGGATATATTGAGTACAATTTCCTTGATTAAAAAGGACTCACTAGTGGGTTGTTTGCAAGATCCTGATAAGAAAGTAAGCAGATAAACTATTACAGAACATTAGGGAAAACATAGCATAGAAATATCTATAAAGAAATAAAATATGCTCTTAACATATATCCCGGGACTGCACATTAAGGTAAGTATTAGGTCCTAAAAAAGAGTCCTGGAGAGATATTGTGTTCATTTCTATACTGTCATTGATAAAGATTTATATGTAGTTCATGTTTGGTTATTGCCTGCAGAGACAGTTTGGAAGCAACATATGACAATCATTTTTATATCAAAGTCCCATCTCCATGTCAGCCACACATCGTGCTCTTTCCCAGAGCCATCCCTCTCATTCAATTAATATGTCTTGGAATGAATGACCTTTGGCTGTTTGCAAATACCGAATCTCCCTTTCAGGTCGCAAGCTTTGCTGCCACTGAGGATCTGCAGACTCCAGCTCTGGAGCATGCTATGGTTGAGTTCCACACACGCTTCCTCTCCTGGCAGTGTCCTTAAGAAAGCACGAGCTGTCCTGCAGGTGGCAAAGCTCACTGAGAAAGAAATGGGCTCCTCCTCTTGGGAAACAGCCAGTCGTATTGCTTCAGAGTCACACTGTGACTACACTGTGCACACATAAAACCAATGCAAAACACTCACAGAGCCACCATATGCTTTCTATTCTTTACTGAAGAATTCAACCCATTTTATGTTATTAAAGAATATTGAAATGTTAAGTTTGCAGAAGACTGGTATTATAAAACCTGAATATTCCAAAGAAGCACAATGAATTAAGATGGTAGAAAATTACTTTGATTCCCATTCTTCCTTAAGGAAAGAGACCACAGGCCTACCTAGAAGCTTTCATTTTTTTCCCAGATAATCACTTTAGAAGGTGATTTAGAATAGTGGTTAAATTTGTGTTTATCTTTCTGTCCATCCAGCTTCAGCCCTTGTGACCAGGGAGAAGGTAAGGGAAAGGGAAGATTGTCCCAGAAGGTGAGGAAAGTGTGATTGTGATGACAAGAGTGGGGAACAGTTCAAAATCTGAGCATGGGCTATCTAGTTGTAAAGCACAGCGTGAGATAAGGACCCCAGGTAAGATAAACTTTGGATACCTTACTTTTGGCTTGCTTTCCAATATATGATGTCATAGAGACAGCAAAAGGAAGAATTGGGAGAAGATTCTAAACAAAATTTAAATGATGTGTCTTACGAAATCTATGTGAGATTTTCCCTGAGATGGGTCTTGTCAGGAAACTTGCCAGATTCTTGTAACACTGTGGATGCCCCAGGGCTAGTAGAACTTCCAAAGTTTCGAAGTTCCTGTAAGGAACACCTGCATCTGTCCAACAATAAATCCTGGTCTCCACAGGGCCATGATACTAGGCTGAGAGCACTGGCAGCACTGACGCATTATATAGCCAAGGCCATTTGGGGTGTGCGTGTAGTTACGTGTGTATGTGAGTGATACTGCTGTTTTCCTTTTATCTCCTACAATATGCTGAGTGAACACAAAAGTATCTTATAAAATGTGAGCTTACATTATCAACTGGTTTTATCAAAATCTAATTGGAAAAGAAAAACTAGATACACATACACGTGTCTAGGGAAGAATAGGCTAAAGCTTTTGAGTAGTTTTGGCCTTTGTTGAAATTGTTTTTTTTAATTGTAGTAAGAACATTTAACATGATATCGGCCCTCTTAACAAATTTTTAAGTATGTCATATGTATTACTAACTATACTAACAAAAAGCATCAAAAATAGAAGTGTTGGTGAGGATGTGGAGAAACTGGAACTCCTGTACACTGTTAGTGGGAATGTACAATGGCACAGCTGCTATGCAAAGCTTTATAGAGCTCCTCAAAAAATTAAAAATAGACCTTACATATGATACAGTAATCCCATTCTGTGTACTTCTCTAAAATAATTAAAATCAGCATTTTGAAGAGAGATAGTATTTGCAATCCTGTGTTCATTGTAGCATTATTCATAACATCCAAGATGTGGAAAAAATTAAGTGTCCATTGATGGATGAATGGATAAAGAAAATGTGGCAATCAATATACATATAATGGAACATTATTCAGCCTTTAAAAAGAAGGGAACCTTGCACTTGTGCAATGACATTAAGGAACTTGGAGGACATTATGTTAAGTGAAATAATACAGCCACACAAGGACAAACACTGTATGGTTCCACTTCTATGATGAATGTAAAGTAGTCAAACTCATGGATTGCAAAAAGTAGAAAGGTGGCTGCCAGGGGCTGGGGACAGGGATAATTAGGAGTCACTATTCAACAGCTTAGAATTTCAGTTATGCAAGATGAGTAATTTCTAGAGATCTGCTGCATAACATTGTGCCTATTGTCATTGTTGGGTTTTTTTGGTTTGGTTTGGTTCTTCATTTCTTTTCACAGTTTAAATAATATGCATTGACACAAACCCTACATAGCTCTCTAGTATATTTATGGGGGAACAAAGAGCTATAACATGCCAACCATCCAGTCCTGGTCCTCTGCACTCTACTACCGAGTAATATATCTTAAAGACAGATCTGATCATCTTCTGCTCCAGTCCTGACACTCTATTTTGCTTAGCAGTCCGAAGTCCTTAGCAAGACATAAATGTCCTTTTGGTGTGGCTGCTAACAACCACTATAGCTGCATCTCTTGCCTCTTTCCTTTACACAGTCCATGTTCCAAAGACACTGAACCATTGAATTCTCTGAATGTGAGTACTACTTAACACTTCCTTGCCTCATAAGACATTCTCTGGCCAGAGTCCATTTCCTAGCCAACTTTTTTTGCCTTGAAGATAGTATTTGTATTCTTAGGCTCCTTATTTTCATATCACTTTGGGGAAGCCTCTTCTGATTTAGCCTCTGTTCTGAGTTAGATGTCCCTTCTTTATACACCTATTATTTGCTGACCAGCATCCATTGTGCCTCCATTCTAATGGACATCCTTAAAGAAGTGTTTCCTACCCCAAGCCTCAAGTTTGCATGGGACTAAAGGGTTGCAGGATGTGGGACTTTCACTGCTAAATCTAGGACAGGACAAACTAGGATGGTTTACCCTACCAGGGGTAAATAGTCAATAAATTATTTCCTGATTTCAAAGGGCTTATAATAGCTCTTGAGGTCTGAACACATATGCTATTAACAGTAGCACTATAATTAAGAGTTTAAAAAAATCCTGGAAACAACCTAAATGTCCATTGACTGGGGAAGGCATAAGTATATTGTGAATAAATATACTATAGTATAGTCACACAATGGAATATTATATAGAAGCAAAAATTAATGGACTACAGATGAACACAACAAATAGATTAGAGTTATAATTTGTATTTGCTACATTCAAAAGAATACATATGAAATATATATCAAATACATTTTAGAATATACTAAACAGGAAAGAAAAAGACTTCCATTATCAACCAATAAATGGGGACTTTTATTGTTAATTTCACTGCCAGTACCATTTCTACCATCACTATTATAAGTAGCTACTATTATTGAACACTCATTCCTTGCCACATACTATGATAAGCACTTTATATATGTTATCTCATTTGATTTTACTTTCTTAGTAACTCTCCACCTTATAGGTAAAGAAAATACAGATATAGAGATAGTAAATGCCTTACGCCAGAATACACATCCAGTTAATGCCAAAGTCATATTTCAAACCTGGCCCTACCTGGATCCAAAGCCCATATTTGTCAGTGCACTATATTAATAGTCTATCTAATGATCTAAATTATCTGTTAATTTGTACACTCTGTATTTTGAACATGGATGACCTTCCATGACCCTTGCCTCCTGATGTTTACGCCTCTTCATAACCCCCGCCCCTTGAGTGTAGGAAGGACCTGTTACTTGATTCTAACCGATACAGTATGACAAAGATGATAGATGTCACTTCCATGATTACGTTATATTACAGAGGATTTCATCTTGATAGCAGAATTCTTCTAGAGACTTTCTCTCTTTCTCAATTTGAAGACACTAATACGACAGCCTCCATCTCCAGGGAAGTCTCCAACTGGTTGCCAGCAAGAAGTCATGGTTCTCAGTCCCACAAGCACATGGAGACAAACTGCCAACAACCGAAGTGAGCTTGGAAGAGAATTCTCCCCTAACTGAGCCTCCACACGAGAGCCCAGCCCAGCTGACTACAGCTCTGTGAGGCACCAAGCAGAGGACACATATAAGCTGTGCCTGGATTAGATAATAAATGTGTGTTGTTTTTAACTGCTATGCTTGTGATAATTTGTTATGCTGCAAAAGAAAACTAATATACCACATTTTTTGACCATTTGTTTCCTTGAAGACAAGTTATGCAGCTCGTTGTGGAAGATTTATTCTGCACATTTATAGAAAGCCTCACATAAAGAGTTTGTAACTAGCCTGTCTGCCTGATGATGCAATTGTAGTAATTGTTACTTTAAAAATTAGTCACCTTGTAAAATATCCAAGAATAAAGGAAAAATTATTAAGAAATCAAAATATCATCTTTGTTTAGGGTGCCCATTTTGAAGCTGAGTTAGTGGCACTTGAATAGACATGGTGTTATTGAAACTGAAATGTCACAGCCACGCTGTGGAAGAGAGGCAGCCCCTGGTCCTCATTAGATGAGACAGCTGTGCTAAACCCTGCTCTCTTCAGAAGTCAAGACCTATGCATTCCAACATGAACAGCTTTTAAAGGTTAATTAAAAGCAGTGAGTGATAAAAATTTATAAGCTTCTGCTTATAATTTTTTAATGGTATCATTCCTGACCTTTTGATTTTGACCCCATGATGTGCTTGCTGTTCACATCCCAGCTGTTCACCATTCCCATCAACTTAAAGGCAAACTCAACAGACCATAGTGTCTTCACTATGGTCTTTTCCAGGACACATTTTCTTATTTTCTCCAGGTTTGTTCTGGTGAACACAACTTCCCAGAGCTGTCAGTAGGTTTCTGTTGCTAATGGGATATCCTCCTTTTGGAAATTCACAATCTACATCATTAGCGTTTAGAAAAACCTAAACATTTCACAGCTAAGAAAAATAATTAACATTTTTTACTAGTATTACTTTTATTTATTTGTCCTCAGAACCTTTTATTTTTTTAAAACAGGGTCTTTCTTTGTCACCTGGGCTAGAGTGCAGTGGCCTCATCTTTGCTCACTGCAACCTCAAACTCCTGGGCTCAAGCGATCCTCTCACCTCAGCCTCCCCAGTAGCTGGGACTACAGGAGTGCACCAACACACCCAGCTAAGTTTTCTATTTTGGGTAAAGACAGAGTCTCACTCTTGCTAAGGCTGGTCTCGAACTCCTGACCTCAAGCGATCCTCCCGCCTCTGTCTCCCAAAGTGCTAGGATTAGGGAAGTGAGCCCTGTGCCCAGCCAGAAGTTTTTTTTATTTTCAAAAGATCTTGCAAGCTCAATAACTCCGGCTTGAGAAAGAGTGTATAAGAACAACTCCATCAATTTGCAATCCTTCTTTACAGCAGTACTTTCAGTAGCCTTGGAATTTGAATCATCAAATCTATTAAATAACAAAATCATGTCAGAGCAAGGAAAACTAAAGGTTCACATGGAAGAATTTAATAATAAAACATTATTAGAGACTAAATAGTGATGTGTGACCAAGACTGGTCCAGATATAAACTTGTGCATATTAATATTATATTCAGCATCTTATGTCTCAACTTTAAACTAAGGAAGGATGCCATCAATGTTAGAAAGGAGCAATAGATGTATAACTATATATTTGTATTGTCAATTTGAGTATTCTACTGGAGTGTCAGTAAATGATATCCCTTTTAATTTTCTAGTATAAATTGTGTTCTGTCTTCAATTTTTATTTGCATTCACTAACACTGATGGTGAAAAGTTATGTTCCCAGACACAAATTCAGCCACAGGGATCTCTTTGCAGTTTTACTAAAATACCAACCATCTTCCAACTTACACTGATTGTTATTTCTGCCTGAAATTCTCTTCCTCCAAATGTCTGAATGGCTTGCTCCCTTACTTTATCCAGGTATTTAATCAAATGTCTCATTGTTACATCTTTCCAGGGTATCTTCCTTAAACATCATTATAGGAGCACCATCAACCCTACTTCTATTATACACACATACCTTCACCCTCCATATTTTTCTAAATTGAACTTATCAGTACTTGACATAGTATCTATCTATGTATTTGCTTATTGACTATTTACTCAACTGGAATACAGGCTTCTCGACAGTAGAGTCCTCATTCAGGGCTGTTTACTACGGACCCTCAGCACCTAGAATAGTGCATAATCCTCAGGAGGTATGAAATAAATAATACATGAATCAGTGAAATAAGAGATGTACACCCTTCGAAGAGACCTTCCAGCAGCTGTTTTAGGTAAGTTTAACATATGAAGGTCAATGAAATTCATCATGTTGAAAGACTAAGAAAGAAAACATATACAATCATCTCAGAAAAGCATGTTTCAAAATCCAACATCCATTTTTAATGAAAACTCTCAGCACACTAGAAATTGAAGGGGACTCCTTCGATCCAAAAATCATATCTACAAAAAACCCTACAGTATATCACACTTAATGGTAAAAGACTAGCTGCTTTTCCCTAAGGTTGGAAATAAGGCAAGGATATCTGCAACCAGCACTCATATTCAACATAGCACTTGCAGTTCCAGTCAGTAAAATAAGGCCAGAAAGATGAATAAAAGGCCTCCAGATTGGAAAAAGAACAAGACAGTCTTTATTTACAGATGACATAATAATTGTCTCTATAGTGCATTCTAGGGAATCTATTAAAATATTACTGGATCCAACATGTGAATTTAGCAAGGTGGGTGAGTAAGAAATCAAGCATACAAAATCAACTGTGTTTCTATAAACTAGCAATTAACAATCAGAAAATTATATTTAAAAATTACCATTTACAATGGCATCAAAATTATTAAATATTTAGGAAAATGTTTTGGTAAAGATTTTAAAGCCTACACACTAAAAACTATTTTACACTAAAAAGTACACTAAAAGTTAAAAAAGATCTAAATTAATAGAGAGATACTGTGTTCTTGGATCAGAGAGTTGATATTATAAAGATGTCAGTTATCTTCAAATTGACTTTTAGATTCAATGAAAGCTCAATAAAAATACCAGTAGGCTGGCCGGGCGTGGTGGCTCACGCCTGTAATCCTAGCACTCTGGGAGGCCGAGGTGGGCGGATTGCTGGAGGTCGGGAGTTCAAAACCAGCCTGAGCAAGAGCGAGACCCCGTCTCTACTATAAATAGAAAGAAATTAATTGGCCAACTAATATATACATATATATATATAATTAGCCGGGCATGGTGGCGCATGCCTGTAGCCCCAGCTACTTGGGAGGCTGAGGCAGAAGGATTGCTTGAGCCCAGGAGTTTGAGGTTGCTGTGAGCTAGGCTGACGCCACAGCACTCACTATAGCCTGGGCAACAAGCGAGACTCTGTCTCAAAAAAAAATTAAAAAATAAAAAATAAAAAAAAAAATAAAAATACCAGCAGGCTTTAATATAGAAATTGACACGCTGATACAAAATTACATACAAAGGCAAAGGACTTAGAATAGTCACTACAACTTTAAAAATAAGAAAACTGAAGCATATAGCACATAATTTTCAAGACTTTTTATAAAGCTATAGCAATCAAAGAGTGATAATGGCAAAAAGATAGATGAATAGATCAATAAAACAGAAAAGAAAGTCTAAAAATAGATCTTCACATATATAGTCAAGATGTTTTCAATAAAGATAACAAGGCAATTCAATGGGAGAAGTGATAGCTTTTCAACAAATGGTGCTAAAATAATTAGATATTTATATACAAAACAATGAAACTTGATGCATGTATTGAAATTAACTCAAAATGGATCATAGAATAAATATAAAACTAAAATATAATACTTGTGAGAGAAAATATTTATGACCTAGGTATAAGCAAAGATTCCTTAGGTGTAACTCCAAAAGCACAATCCACAAAAGAAAAAATTGAAAAACTGGACATCATCAAGCTTAAAAATGTCTGCTTCTTAAAAGCTACTTTTAAGAAAATAAATGGACAAGCCAAAGACTCAAATAAACATTTACATACATTTATAAAAGAAATTGTAACCATAATATACAACAATCTCTTAAAACACAACAATAAGAACTCAATGAAAAAATAGAAGATTTGAACAGTCACTTCACAAGAGAAAATACATGGATGGAAAATGAGCACACGAAAAGATACTCAATATGATTAGCCACTAAGGAAATGCAAATTAAAACCACAATTAGATACCACAACATTCCAATCAGAACTCTTAAAATTAACAAGATTGATCAGGTGTCAGCAAAGATGTGGAGCAACTAGAACTTTCATACACTGCTGTTGAGAATGAAATATGGTAGAACCACTTTGGAAAATAGTTCGTCACTTTTTTAGAAAGTTAAGCATATATCTTCCGTATGACTCTAGCTATTCTACTTCTAGGCATTTATGCAAAAGAGATATAGGCATATAGACAAACAAATATTTGTATATGAATATTCACAGCAGCTTTATTTGTAATAGCTGAAACATAGAAGCAACTCAAATGTCCATTAACAGGTGAAAGAATTAAAAAATTGTGATATATCTGATGTAATTTTAATCAATAATTTATTAAATAAATTTATACTACAAAAAATAAATTATTGACACACCTCACAACATGAATAAACATCAAATTATATTGAGTAAAGTAGGGCATGTCAAAAAGAATGCATACAATATTATTCCATTTATACAATATTCTAGAAAATGCAAATTAACCTGTTGTGATAGAAAACGGTGGTTGGTAGCTGTATGATGGTGGACAAGAAAGAGTGGGGAAAAGGGACTGCAAAGAATCACAAGGGAACTTTTGGGAGTGAGAAATTCGTTTACTATTTTCATCATGGTGGTGGTTTCACAGGTGTGTGACATATGCCAAAGCTTGTCAAATTGCACGTTTTAAATATGTGTCGTTTATTTTATATCTATTATGCTTCTACAAGCTGTTAAAAGAAAAATAGCATGTTTGAAAAGACAAGAGAAAGAATAAAGTTGCTTTCTGCTTGCTTCTATAAAGCTGACCTCATTCAACAAGCTGGATGATGTGAGATAGAATAAGAAAACATATGGGTGTGTGCAGCTCCTTTTTCTTATTTTTTTGGCTGATTCAAAATCATGACAATTTGCTTTAACTATTCTCAGCCTGAAATAGTTTATTGTTTTAGTATTTCTTAACTTCAACTACACCCTCCTCAAAGAAATTCATTTGGAAATTTGTTTAGATTATTAAAAGTAATCTCAAAGGAGAGTGGCCTAGTCAAGTCAATCATGATTCCCGTTTCTAGGCAACTTGTCACTGGATTCAAGACATAGAGGTAGATATTTCCAACTTACAGTTTATCTTAATTATTTAACTGTGCCCAGAATCTATTTATAGTGCTGTTGCTTGAAACATGTATTTCACAATGAATTAAGCTCCAATTATGCTTTCCATAATTTTAAGTGTTAACGAGTAATGATACTCAAATCTGTATATTGAGATCCTCATTTTCAAATGCTCTCTGAACATATGTGCTTACATGTCTTCTGAAATTGAAGATACTCTAAAACAGTTATTATATTTCCCTTCCAATATTTTATTCTCTTCTTACTTTCCTATTTTTGGGTGATAATTACAAAGCCAGAAGCATATATTAGGTGTAGTGTAGCAAAAAGAGAAATGATCAAATCATTTTCAGGGCATCAGAAAAGCTTCTAGCAAAGACAGTTGAACTGTGTCTTGCCGGAAGAAGAGTTCTCCAGGTAGACAGAAAGATGAATTGCTATGGGCTGCATGTTTGTGCACTCCCCAAACATATGTGTTGAAATCCCAACCCCCAAAGTGATATTATTAGAAAGTGGGAACTTTGAGGCCGATTAGGTCATGAAGGCTACTGAATGGGATTATTGTCCTTATAAAGAAGCCCCTGCGTGATCCCTCACCCCTCCACCATGTGAGGGCACAGCAAGGAGCTGCTGTCTATGAGGAAGCCAGCCCTCACCAGACACCAAATTTGCTAGTGCCGTGATCCTAGACTTCCCAGCCTCCAGAACCATTAGGAATAAATTTCCATTATTTATAAACTAGCCATGTTACGCTATTTTGTTATAGCAGCCCGAATGAACGAACACATGCATCCCAAAACAGAGAAAACTACCATGAACCAATGCAAGAAATAGAAGCAATGGCACGTGCCTTGGGGATCTGCAAGGAATTGGCGTGGCCATTGCGCAGCGTGGGCTCTGTGTGGAGGAGGGCGCAGAGACAAAATGGACGTGTGAGGGTGTGTTTTTG
Source organism: Microcebus murinus (assembly GCF_040939455.1). NCBI lineage: Eukaryota > Metazoa > Chordata > Mammalia > Primates > Cheirogaleidae > Microcebus > Microcebus murinus. The sequence continues at coordinate 110,937,122 of NC_134106.1, forward strand.
TAGTTTAAGATAATTCAGTGCAGATAGCGGGGTCTATATGTTTATCTACAACTTACTATAAATCTACACTCTTGGTTAGTTGGTTAACGTTTGAAAGTGCTGCTTCTATTGTAACATTGCAGCTCCCTGGGAACCAGGGTCTGAGGCGTGAGGCTGCAGGGAGGAGGTTACTGTGGAGTGTTCTCGGGAGCCACAGCTGAGAGAACAGAGGAAAACTCCCCTGTGATGCTGTTGCAGCAGAGGTCTCAGCCCACCGCACAGGCGAGTGAGCTGGACGTCCTGGACAGCCCTTCAGGGCTGTGTTCATGAGGCGGTGGGCTGGGCCAGGCCTTTCTGCTGCCCACGTCAAGCAGTCGGTGGAGGCCAGCTGCGTGCAGGAGACAGGCTTGGTATTTATTTTGTCATATTGTATTATTTCACTCTGCTGCAGCTGGGGTTCTCCAGGAAGCAGAGACTGAAACTGAATTAGGAGTGCAGATTGATTTATCCAACAGGCAGACACCGAGACCCAGTCAGGAGTGCACAGAAGTCATTAGGGAGAAAAATCTGTAAAAGAAATGAGGCAGAGGCCAGCTCCGGCCGGGGAAGATCAGACCCCGCACGGAGTCGAGAGGCTCGGCCAGCCCAGTGGAGAGCTCCGCGGCGACGGTTATTAATTACAGGAGCGGATGACGTGAGGGAATGGCTAGGCTGTTATGCCACCACCTTGCTCAGCCACTGGCCCAAGGCCACCATGAGAAGAGTGTGGCCTTGGCTCAAAAACAGGGGCAGGAGCATACCGACAGAGCCAGAGGCTGTCAGCAAGCCACACTCCTTGCCACCACACACTACGTACTTCCGTGGGGAAATATCTGAGCTGCACATCTCCCAGTCTGCTACAGCTTCATATAGACATCGGCCGTGGCCGCCTCACTGTCTTCTAGATCCTGTGTGTGGGATGTGCCTCCGCCTCTGTGTCATCTCTCGCCCAGTTCCTGGGGAGCTACGACAACATCTGTTGCTTGACTGGCCATTCCTTGAAGTTTCTTCCAGGGCTGGGACTTTATCCTTTTGTTTAAGTTGCCCTGAGATGTTGCTAACACAAATGCCAAATGAACATATAATGAAGCCACTATGTTAGATCTCCAAAGACTACACACACTGGCACCTCTGAGGTCACTTGAAACTGCTGACTAGAATAATTTTTATGTTTCCGATTTTTGCTAATGGAGAGAGAAGATCGCCTCTATCTTAATGTGGGATTTTAAAATGCATTCTTGTTTTTAAATACTACTAAGCATGTTTTAGGATATAAATTGTATTTTATTCATCTTTTCAATTATAAAAGAAAGAAATATAATAAGGAAATCAGTCTCAGATTTTTCTCTTCCACAGTTCAGTCTCATCAAAGAAAGATGTCTACATGCTCTAGAAGGAAAAGCCCAGTGTGAACTCAACACAATTTTACAGGGCACGTGTTCAGGCCCAGACACCATGGGAATACATTGTAGGCTGCATTCCTGCTCTTAGGAACCTAGTCCAATGCAGAATACAAGCCACATAAATCAATAACCATGATTGCAGACAAGGTGCTGGGAGAGCAAGGTGAACAAGTTGTTACAGGAACAGAGGGAAGAAAACATTCAGCTGGACCTGAGGAGAATCCAGGATAGAGGAATAAACAGAAGAGATCAGCAGGAAGGCCATTCTGACTCAGAAACAGCAAGTAAGATGTATGAAACTGTGTAGCATCTGCCCTGTGAGGACAGAGAGTCGTTAAATAGATAACTAGCATGCTTTATTGCAGAAAGCCATGGAAAATATGGTTTGCCTTTCTTTAATTCCTCTTTGTGAGCTGCCTGATGTCTCAGAAATTATTTAGGAACTAAGACCAACTAACTGGCCTTTGGCTCAGTCAGAATTTCAGTCCTGTCCATGGTAATTGAGTCTCTGATATTAATATTAATGAATCATGCTCAATATAACTGCTAAAAATAATGCCACGGCTCAACAAATGCACCCCTGAGAAAAATGAAGGCCCAAGGCCATATCCAGGAGCTTGAGGTCAGAGGAGTTCAGAGAATGCACTCTATGTGGGAGACACCCAGGCCAGCCTCTTGTGGACAAGGACAAATATGAAAGTCCACAAGCTTCCTCAAATTACCTTAGATCTAGTAATCTCCAAAATGACATATAATAATTTAATTCTACTGATGGTCCTTTGAGGACAATTTCCTCCAAGTTTACAAAAGGTGCTGGATCATTGTCCCCAACCTCTTTAAAGCACTCAGACTTCCAATCTTAGGATTTAGTCTCCAGGGTGTAGGATGCAAAATAATGTGCCTTACTCTTGGATGCTACCAGGAAGCAAAATGGCACACATCAAAAATAAGCCATTTGATGACTTTGTGAGTTTCCAAGCACTTTAACAATACAAAATCATACAACAATGTTCTTAGTACACATGAGAAATTATGTAAGTGCTAGGAAATTGTTTATGTATTTCCAGCTCCAAAAAAATATATATCTTCCATTAAAATCAAAGTAGTAACTACAGAAAGAGTAATAAGTAATTAAATTTTTCCTATTAGCCTAGAGAATGTGAAGATAATATTTGATCAATTGCTTTTTCTAAAATTTGTAACTAATGGAAACAAATTATGAGTTTATATAGAAAGAGCTTCAAGGGACTGACGTAACTATTCTGCTCTAGGAAGGTTACTTATGCCTTTACAGGAGGCTTACGATGTTGCCCTTGTGCTAATGCAGTGTTTTATCTTAATGTCAGTTTTCTCTCATGAAACAAATCGCCAGCCAACCAAAACCTCTATTACCTCTGTATTTTCTGAAGGACTCTGCCATTCCCAATTGAGTACATGAATTGTAGCCTCGTAAAGGCACTACAGAAATGTGACAGTCTTATTTGGAGACACATCTGACAAGAGTTCTAGTCAAAATAGTTTGTATTAGAAACTGGTCCTTCAATAGTGATTGCTTTATAGACATTGGAGACCATCAATTCCAATGTCAAATAGGAAAAGTAGTTAATTTTCAATGGCATGTCAAGAAAGCAGTGATGTTTCAGGAACTTACTGATAAAGACATCAGATTTTATTATAGAAACAAAGTCTGTATTTCATGATGCCCAAAAACCTAGTGGAAAACTTCAAATTCAGTGTTTTTGATCTCTCTTTTTGTATCTTTATGTTTATTGTACTGAGTTGAATATATTAACTAATTAATTTAAAGTTATTTCCTTATAGGAAGCTAGGTACCAATCAGCAGTTACTAATAATACAATATAATTGAGTAAGTAATACAATTGAGTCAAATTTATGACAAATTTCACAAACATATTAGCTAAAATGAGTACCTGCCCCGCAGTAGCTTATATATCTTTGTACCCCAGTGCCTACTGTATGCTTAGTATGCAGCAAATATTTGAGTAATACAGAAGTGAGCATTCTGAGTACTCACAGAGAAATGAGTAATGTTATCATAAGATCCCTAGGGTGTGGCTATGACCTGTATTGAGACAAAGTTTGAATACCATTGTGCCATATATTTTTATAACCTATCCAACATCTATTTCTCCATCTTCCTTATAAATTAAACCTTGATTTCAATTGGGACAGCAAGGTGTCTGGCTGAAAAATCACGTCCCTAATCAATGCAATGCAATGCAAGTCCATAAAGAGAGCATCCCTTCTAAATAAAAAGACAAAGCCTCTTTTGCTTTTTCTTCTTCCCCTGCTTCCTGCTTGATATATATGCGGGAGCAATACCTGGGCACAGAGCAACCGCACTGCAGTCATGAGGATGAAAGCCGCGTGCTTGGCATAGCAGAGCAAAAAGTTAGGAAGAGCCTAAAGCCTTGATAACATTGCAGAGCTTCTGCTCCTGTCATCGACAGCTTAATTCTGGACTTCACTCTGGGTGAGATAGAGAGACTCATTATTCAAGCTATTGTTTTCATTTGCAGGAAGACAAATACATTCCTTCCTTGTGTGTCCTTTTGACAATACCTTTAAACCAATAAGTTACATAAAAACATAGCTTTTTACCTTCATTCTTTGAAGGTGAAAGTATCTGTTAATACTACCTTAGTACCAGAACACTGAATTGGAGTAAACAAATGGTTAATGTTTGAAAACTTCTGTAAAGTTTCTTGCCTCTAACAAGGGCCAGAAGGAAGAATATTCACATATTCTCTATGTCTTGAACCAGATTGTTGTCAATTCCTCTAGGCCTAATCCATGACTTGGTTATTATCTGTTATTCAGTTTACAAAAATGAGTATGCCCCAGGCTTTTCTTGCAAATCAGATGTCAACTTTTGTTCAACAGCACAAGTCCTTCTCCCACATTTCAGCAGCCACCCCGTCATTCTCAGCCACAGGCTCTTACTTTGAATTCTCAGCATAGCCCTTTTCACTCTCTGAAATTCTTCTAGTTTATGTGTGTATGCATGTACACATTCACTCACTTCTAGCATCCTCCCCCACATGCTAGGATAAGAGCAGAGAACCTGTCTGCTCTATCCAGAAATATGCCCTTGGCCTATGGTAGGCAAGTGGGCGTATTTGTTGAATGACTGAATGACTGAATCAGTGGATACTGTGAGAAAATCGAAGACTTGTTAGATACAGTCACTGGCCTGAGGAAATTTCAAGTATAAATAAGGAGATGAGAAACTCAGTAGAAAATATGGAAACAACAACATTAAAAGGACAGAGGTACAGTTAGGGCTCAATGAAGATAAGTGACAACTTGGATTTCTTAGCAGCTCAGGGGACCAAGGCTTCCCTGTGGGTGGCCGCAGCAGTGGCAACAAGGCAGGGGAGGGCCAGGGCAGACAGCATGCCAGAGCACGACATGTACATGAGTGCAGCCAGAAGAGGAGGTTTGGCGTCCCTTGGCAAGCGTCTGTGATGTGGTCAGAAAAATGGGAGATTTAGTTCCGAGCTGTGGTTTAGGGTCAGCTGTGCTGAATTGGTTGATACCTAGCGTCGTGGAGCCTAGTTCCTCATTTGGAAAAGGAGGGTAAGTGTGCCTACCTCACTGAATCATAATCAGGATTAAAAGGGACAGTGTGAAAGCAGTTTGCGAAGCATGAGTAATTACAAAACCGGCTAACAGCTCTTGGGTTCTTATCATGTGTCAGGCTCAGGAGTAAGCACTTCACACAGATAATCTTTTTTAATCCTCAGAACAACCCAGAGGAAAAGGCATTATCCAGGTTTTAACATCAGAGGGAGAGATCCCAGAGCAGGGCTGGGCTGGGGAGGGGCCGAGGCTTTGGCTGGTGGAGGAGCAGCTCTCACTAAAACACGCATTTCTGTGGCCCCCTGGTCTAACAATCGCTCTGTCAATCCACATTTATTTTTTATTTCTCACTTGTGCTAGGAGGATGACACCAAGACATGTGATTACCTGGTGAGACTTGGATACATCCCATTCCACCGAGCATCTGCAGCTCTGCTCTGGCAAAGTATTTACAGTTAGCAACTCACAGGAATGCTCTAATGTGCTTGGGGACGAAGCGAGCCTCTCCCAATTCACTTCCTGCATTTAATTGTTCACAAACCAAGTATGTTTTAAAGGATAGATTTCTTCAACTGCCATCACATGCAAATTTCTAAGGAAATTAGAAAATTTGAATGCTGCCAAACATCTTCCAGAGATGTATAGGTAGGTAACCCTCGTATGTAAAGTGCCTAAACCACACGTTAGAAAATGCTGAATAAAATTTGACGCTCCAGTCAGGACCTACCCCGGCAGTCTGGCACAGGAATTAGCAGAGGCTCCAGGCCTGGCAAGCCTGTTTACAGCCTGGCTCTGCCACATCCGTGTTATGTGAACTTTGAGATGTTTCTTTATTCACCACATAGAATCTTATTTTTCTCATATATAAAATGGAAACGATTTCCCAAGTGCAACTATGACAATTAAACGAGATGATATATATGAAGCAAAGCATAGTGTGACGCTGAGGGACAGTACTGAAAATGGTAATTTTTTCTTTTTATTGTTAATTTTTAAGTCTTTTAATTTTAGATTTTCTTTCTTGGTATTTAGGATTATAATGTTTATTATATGCCACTTGTGGCAAAAGTAAGGCCCTGATATAACTGAATACTGAGAATACTTGAATACTTAAAGCATATTATCTCTTTGATAATTATTTTTTCAGCATGAATTGGCATTCAGTCCAAATCAAAATTACAAACATGCTAAATACCAGACTGAGTTTATGTAAAAATTAGTTTTCTGTGGACTATGAGATATTATGGTTGTTATCAGTTCCCAAAGTGGAGATATTACATGTGATCTCCTCATCCAAAAAATTCCAGCCAAAATTACTATTTAATACTAAATAGTAAATATATACATTCACCACATTTACCTAGTTCTAATCAGTATGGCCTCATTAAGCCTTGATGCTCTCTTATTGTTTATGTAGATTTTGTTTTAGTTCTCAAGAAGGATTATTTCAATATCATCTAAGGAATTCATTTCCTCATGTTCTTGAATCAATATATGCCAAAAGAGTCCCTCCTTACCAGAAAATTTGCATAATATATTATTCTTCTAATTTGTGAATGTATGTGCCTGTGGGAAAGTATAAAGGAAATTTCAATATAATTGTTGTTCTATGGAAATGACATTCATGTTCATTACTGATGCTTTCTTATGGGTAATTTTAAGAGTGAAATGGGTCCCTTGTTTAAACTCTGAGATTTATTTGCTCTCTCTTAAAGAGACACATAACTCCTAATTGGAAATTAAAATTGCAACCTAGATACTCATTCAAATATTTAATAGGATCTGCATTGTTAATTTGGAAACTTCACTCTAGCATTGACAGAGTGAATTTTATATCTTATTCTAATTATAATTATATCAGTATTATTATATTTTTGATAGTTGCACTCATGCCTGTTTCCTGAGCTACACTGCAAACCCTGTGCATGTGAGCCATTTAATTAAGCTTTGGAACCTCCACACCCACGCACAGGTCATCAGTAAACACAGCGGATCTCCACATACACTTAAAGTGGATGAATGCACTTCATGGTGGGTAAATTATATCCCGATAAAGCTACTTAAAAGAAAATATTTAATTTAATTTGATTGTTCTCCACAATAAGTGTATTCCTATAAATAGTGCAGGGGTAATCTGGAAGGAATACGGCCTGTGCAGTGATGTATTTGGGATCATAGTCTTGGGTTCCAGACTGGACTGGGTTCCCTGCACACTGCGCCACTCCTGCATTGTGTTTGTTACCCGGCAATCGCATATTGCCTCGCCTGTGATGTGCAGGTGAGGTCCAGATCAATCAAAGTCATCCACAGAAATCTCTTCATATGCAGCATGGCACATAGCATATAACAAATGTTAGAGCTTGGGGTTTTTTTTTCAGTTTCACAAAAGTATTATTATTATTATTAGAGCATTATACACTAGTATTGAACTGAGGGGAAAGAGAAAAGAGAAAGTAGGTGAGCTTTGATCAGATAAAATTCAGTTTTAATCCTAAAATATTACTATTATGAAGAGTGTTATTTTGAACTTTATTACAAGAATCTATCACTTTATCCTTACTGTAACAGAAGAATCCACAGAGCTAAATGAAAAAAAAAAAGAAAGAAAGAAAGAAAAAACCAAATGGAAGAGCTAATAATGAAAAAGCAGCAGTCTTCCATACACCCCATTCCTCCTTACTCACAGAGAGAACCTAGTCTGTTCAAATTGCCAGTTCTGCTGAGGGATACCTTTTTACTGCCAAATAGAAAAACTACTTTTTTTTCTTTTTTTTTCACTTTAGATGATATCTACCAACATACCAGTGGGAAAGATGAAGATTCGATTCATTTACACCAACCCACCTCACTATCCCTTTCCTTTCCTACTCAGACATATGGCGGAGCCAGTTAGTGGAAATTACTCAGTTCTCACTTTGATGGTTCCTTCCGTGTACCTGGGGCTCCACTGGCTCTCTTCGGTGTCTTCACCTATGCCATGCCAGAGGAGGTGAGGAGATACCTGATTGATAAATATGGGGAAAATAAACTGGGGCTGGTTCTGCTAATCCTGCCCTTCTTTCTCTGGAGTTCCCCAGAGGCTCTCTGCCGCTTTCTGCTGGGAGCGAGGCCTGCTCTAACCCAGCACCGCAGGCTGGCTGATCTGTCCCACACTGCGGCTCATGTAGCAAACCTAGTGGCCACGCCTCATGAACGTAGGTAGCCCTTACGCATCACTAAAATGGCACTTTGCCTTCTCCCTGCCATGCCTGATTTTTCTCAATTTCTTAGAAATTTAGGTGAGGAACAGAGGTGCTATCTGTTAAATTCTCGAAGAATCAAGAATAATTCTATAATTTCCATGCCTTATCTTGGTAACTGCAATGGGCTGAATGTTCATGTACCCCCATAATTCTTTTTTTTCCCAGCATATTATGAGGGTACAAATGTTAAGCTTATGTATATTGCCCTTGCGCCCCTCCCCCCAGTCAGAGCTTCAAGCGTGTCCATCTCCCGGTTGGTGCGCATCGTATTCATTATTTATGTATATACCCATCCCCTCCCCCCCACCTGCCCGACACACAATAAATGGTATTCCTATGTGTCCACTTAAATGTTGATCCATTAACACCAATTTGCTGGTGAGTACATGTGGTGCTTGTGTTTCCATTCTTGGGATACTTCACTTAGTAGAATGGGTTCCAGCTCTAGCCAGGAAAATACAAAAGGTGCTCTATCACCATTGTTTCGTATGGCTGAGTAGCACTCCACGGTATACTTATATTTAAATCCCAACCCCCAGGTTGATGGTGCTAGGAGGTGACTAGGTCATGGGGAAGAAGCCCTCACTAATGGGGTTAGTGTCCTTATGGAAGAGACCCCAGAAGGCTGGCTCACTCCTTCACCATGTTAGGACACAGAAAAAGTGCCCTCTATGATATGAGTAAGTGGCTGTCACCTGACATTGAATCCAATGGCACCTTGACCTTGGACTTCCCAGATTCCAGAACAATGAGAAATAAATTTCTGTTCTTTATAAGCTACCCAGTTTATGGCACTTTGCTATAGCAGCCTGAACAGACTGAGACAGTATCTATTCTGAATTAAGTAATATACCTAAAGTCTATTTTATTTCAGGAAATTTAGTTAATTACTTGACCCTCTTCTGTTGAGCTCTCACCTGTAGGTACACATTTTATGTCTCCTCTTTACCTCTCACCTTCCATCGGTAACATCTTTACTTTTACATTGTAAGGCTTGCAACATTTAGGTTCTCTTCTATATCCATAATTAAACATTTATGCTCTCTCTATATAGGTGTTCTAAGAGTTGAAAACTACTAAACAGCAGTTACAGTAAAACGACTATATAAATATTCAACAGAGAGCCAACTAACGTGCCACAACTCTTTTCCCTTCACTTGCAGTCCAATATCCCACCTCTGTAGTAATCAATGTGTAATGATCCTAAGCATCTGAGCCAAATGGATTCTCCATAATTATACTTCAATATTTGCTCAAATCATGCCTTATTTAAAGTTTATCTCACACTTGACAATGACTTTATTTGACACATTTAACTGTCATTTTCCCTGAAGTTTATATTTGTCTTCCTGGAGTTTATATTTATTCTTTTTGAGAGAAGCAGCATATGGTTTCTTCACTATGTCACTACCATCATCCAGCTCATTTGTCACTCTATATGTTGATTAGAATTCTTATTCATCTTCATGAGAGCACCCTTGAAGCCCACTGAATTCCAGTTCCAATTTGGCATCGGTTACATTCTGGACCTGCTACCCCTTGTTAAGTTGGGATTTTTTTCCACTGATTTCCTCAGTCAGTTAATCTGGTTTTGGTATCTTGTCTTCGCCGTCACTCAGACACTGCCATTTGTCCAGCTTCTATGCATTTACCCAAGTACTTACTATGTACAAGGCACAGTGTTATGCATCGTGGAAATTCAAGGCAAATCAAAAATTTGTTCTGCATAAAAAGAGTTTATAAGCTAGAATTTGAACACACATACAAACAATCATAAAATGAAAACTGCAAGGAGGATAACAGGGAAAAAGAATAGGATAGAGAAACTGATAAATGAAAGAAATAGAGATATACCATGAAAAAAAAAATCGGGAAAAATAGCTGTGAGGGGTAGAGGGGAGGTAGAGCATGGGCGAGAGAAGCTCAGGGAAGGCTCGATAATGCCTGAAAGAAGGAAGACGGAATCTCACAATGTTATGCAGCAGTCCTGTGAAAACATAGACGTGTTCATAGAGAAAATGATAATCCAAACGTGGATGAAATGTTAGAATACTCTTAGACCAAAGAGAAGCTAAAATGATATTCATCTATGTACAAAATAACAAAACTAATTATTGAAACCCATGGGACACAGCCAAGGTCACTCTCAGAAGAAATCCATAGCAGATAATGTTGCACTATTAGAGAGCAGTAAAAACTGGGGAAAGTAAACCAAGCACCCACTTCAAGTACATTGAAAAATTTACAAATAATAAACAAAAAATGTGAGAGATATAAATTAGTGGATATAAACTTTAAATATAATGACTAGAAATCAAACAAAAACTTGAATTAAAATATAAAACCAAGACTGATTCTCTGGAAAATCTGATGAAATAGATATATTTTGTGGCAAGTATTTTTAAGAACAAGAAAAAATTATCATATGGTAAAACAGACAGTGAGCAAAACACAGAAGATTATAAGGAAATAATATATATAAATATCATATCAGAAACTTGAAAGTCTGGATAAAATGGTTAAATATCTTGATATTATACATTACTAAAGTTGCCTATGTATGAAAGTAAACTAATAACCACAAAAGTAATTTTTAAATGTCAACACCCTTTGTCCATCAAAAATGGCAGCAAGTTCAAGTGCTTCCATTTATATGTCTTACAATACAGATAAAGATGTCACAGAAAGAAAAGCTACAGATTAATTTCCTACTAAAACCAAAATCTAAAATAAAAAATACAAATAGAATATATCAGAGAAGTAGGTCCATTAGAACTTATTCTAAGAAGGCAAAGATGGATTGATGTTAGAAAATCATTTCTAGTAAAAAATGACATTTATTGGCAATAGGAGAAAAATACCATAAGCATTATCATTGGATACTGAAAGATAACTTTATTATTAGCAACCATTCCTGATTCTTAAAGAAACTCTGAGTAAATTAGAAATAGAGGAATATTTCTTTGGGATGATAAGGACTAGCTGTTGGAAACCAAGAGCAAATATGGATAGCAGCACTAGAAACATATGAATAAAAGTCAGGATCAATGCAAGAATATCTGTTAACATTGCCACCATTCCTTGTGGCTATGAAAGGTCTAGCCGAGAAAACAGTGATAAAAGGAAAAAAATATTATATTCTTGTAAAGAAAGTAAAAAGTTATATTTTCAGATAATATAATTGTTCACCTTGAAAATGCAACAGAATTTCCTGAGATGCTATTAGAATTAATGAGAGCTTAATTTACCTGGTAAGTTTACCAGGTAAAAGGTAAATATAAATAATTTTCCTATGTATCACTAAAAGTAAATAAGAAATTAAGATTAAAATTTTTTATTCATAATAGCAACATAAAATGCATACTATATTGAAATAATCTTGTAATGTTTTAATATACCTTTTAAATTTAAAAAAAATAATTCTAACAATTTCAAAATATTTAAAAAAACAGGAAATATTACTTTCTTTTTCCCCTTCCATCACCCAGATAACACCATTGCCAACGACTTGTGTTCATTCAACACTTTCTCAAGCTTAAACAGACAAATGCATGCAGATTCATGTTTTCAAAACTTGATCCATGCTTTACATATTTTTTAAAGATTTTCCTTTTATTAATATAATATGAGCTTGTTTTCAAATCAGCACATAGTTTCTTGCTTTTTATACAGCTACAATGTTTTAAATATACACAGGTACCATAATAATTTATCCATTTGCCTAATTGTTAGATATTTATGCTGTCTATATACTTTCCTATTTCAAAAAAAATGCTATGGTCAATATATATTTGTGGATTTTTATTAGGATTGTTGAATAGAATATGTACATATTTAAAAGTCTGTTATTACTTTCAAATAATACATGATTACAAATGCATCTTTCAAAATTGATGGATAATGCATCAGGAAATCTTAGTGACTATGCCTTTAAAATATATCTAGAATCTAATCATTTCTCATCATCTCCAGAGCTACCACTCTGATCCAGTGATCTTTCAATTAAGCTACTGCTTTTGACCTTTAACTCAGGATTTCACAACAAGCATGACATAGCTCCTTGGGTTCCGTGAATATGTTACGCAAATACCAACATATTTATTCCTTCTGGCTTCAGTTGAAATTGGCTGGTTATCCCATGAGCCATTAAAATCTCTTAAGTGTGTCACAGTGTGAAATAGATTGGGAATCCTGCCCTGACTGACATACCTGCTTCTTTCCTTGCCTCACCAAAGCCTATCCTTGACACAGCATCTAGACTAATCCCTTTAAAATATGTCAGATCATGTCACTCCTGTGCTCAAATCCTCCAATGGCTTCCCATCTCACACACAGTAAAACCAAAGCTCTGGCAGTGTTCTCCAAGGGTTCACATGCTCTCAAACATCTCTCATTCCACCCTTTCCATTCTCCCCCTTACATGTTTTACCTCTTTGTTGGTCCTCAAACTGGCCAACCCCACTTCTACCTTACGGCCTTTGCAGTTATTTTTCCCTTGGCCTGGAACATTGTTCCACCAAATGTCCAGACGGCTCACTGTTTCCCTTTACTCCTGCAGGTCTCTGCTCCAATACTACCTTATCAGTGAAACTACCTTACATAAAATAATCACCCTTCCCCTCTGACATTCCCAATCCTCTTTACACTGTCATATTTCCCCACTGAACTTATCAGTGTAAAATACTTTTTTATGTACAAATGTTTGCTTATAATCCGCTTCCCCCAATCAGAATGGGAGTTCCATGGAAACTTTACATGTTTCATGAAATACTATAACCTTAGTGCCATTAAAGGGGTCTAACACATAGTAGTATTCAAAACATTTTTGAATGAAAGAATAAATGAATTTCTGGATGGATGGATTGTAGTTTAAAAGAACTAGGGGTGTAGAAAATAGTTGGGATGGTTTTATAATAATCAGAGTATGTGTCATGATGAGGTGCTGAATCAAGTCGTAAGTAGATTAATGGAGAGGAAAAATCAGACTTGAGAGATTTTGGAAGGATAGAATTTATTATTAGACATGGGATGAGGGAAAGAGGAGGGGAGAGAAAGGAATCCAAGATGGTTATCTGGATGTTAATTTGGGATACATAATAAATAGTAACATTATTCATTGAGATCTGAAAGTCAGATTCCTGTAGATTGAAATATGTTGCTTAAGTTTAGATATAAAGTTTAGGATATATATAGAAATTTGGATATATAATTACAATATAAATATGTGAGTCACAAGAATTAATAAAGTCAACTAGAGAGAACATTCAGAATTCAAACAGAACGGAATAAGATAATGAACTTATTGAGTACAGATTTAGCTATCTATTGATGCAGAGCAAATTACCCTAAAATTTAGTGGTTTAAAACTCAAGAACAAAGAATTATTTCTCATACAGTTTCTGAGGGTCAGGAACCTGGGAAAACTTCAGCTGTGTTATTCCAGCTCAGATTCTCTCACAAGGTTACAGGTTGTTGGCCAGGACCTCTATAGCCATCTCAAGTCTTTTCTGGGGCCAGAGTATCTCCTTCTAAGGTCATTCACATGTGGCTGTTGGTAGTGGCTTCAGTAACCCACCAAATGGGCCCTTCCATAGTGCTGCTCACAAAATGGCAGCTTGCTCTCCCCAGAGTAAAGGAACCAAGAGGGAAAAGATGAGACAGACACACGCAAGGTGGAAGTTACAGTCTTTGTATGACCTAACATTGATACAATGTCAGAAGTGATGTCCAATCTCTTCTGCTGTGTTCTGTTCCTTAGAAGCGAGTCACTAAGTCTAGGCCACTCAAGGGAATGGGAATTAAGCTCTACCTCTTAAAAATAATATCAACAAATTTGTGAACATATTTTTTAAACCACTGCAAATACCAACCACTTGGAAGAAAGGAAAGCAAGCTAAGAATTTGTATGATACCTAAGAAGAAACTATCAAGAATCTAGACAAACACGAAGGAGTTAGTGGAATTCTAGAAGCAGTTGGTTTGCATAAGTCCCTCTGTGTTAATATAGTGGAAAGAGCTGTTATTTACTGAGTACCCACTATATACCTGGCACTGAGCACATTCTGTAGGTCATCTCATGGTCTTGCCATTAATAACAGCCATGTATTTCCAGTGCCTTCTTGCCTGGAGTCCCTAGGTAGCTGTATCAGATAGGATGAATTTTGGTTTTAAATAACAGATTCTCAAGTTAACAGGAATTAAAACACAATGGAACTTATTTCTTTCACACATAAAAATTTGGAAGCAGGCAGACTGTAACAGGAACAGTGGCTCTGTTTGATGAAGTCCTTAGGGACCCAGGTTCCTTCCAGCCCATTGCTCTATCATTGTTCAAGTGCAGCCCACAGCATCATGACACAAGAACAAATCTGGGGCTTCCTCCTCCAGGAAGCAGAGAGGAGGAAAGATTGAAGAGGAAAGGAGCAAAGGACACATGTCAGCTCTCTTTTAAGGAGACTTCACTGGAAATTACCAAACAACACTACCACTTACCTATCACAACTTTTCCATTGGCTGAGAAATTTCTTTGCTGTGGTAGCCATAAGCTCAGCTAAAACTCAGGAGTTTTATTACTATGAAAGAGTAGATATATGGGGGTAAATAATAATCTCTTTGACAGTACCATAAAGAAGTACCAGAGGCACTCTGATGTACAGAATCCCTGGAATAATTAATAGCCTTTTCATTCCTTTAGGCATTGTAAAATCTGCTAATACAGTTTCTCCAGGCCAATTCCAAGGACTAATTGATCAAGGTTTATATGGTTTATATTTTTAGTCAAATTACTCAATTCCTTTTCATTTCATCCACATTTTAGTACCCTAAAAACTCACACTATCATAAACAAGAAGATAAAAACACCTGCAATTTCCAATTTTGTGCCAAATTCGGTTCTCTGATATCCCATCTAGCAGTGATATCTTCTTATTGGCCTCTGGTATTTTACGAGCTATGGAAGCCACTTGGGAAGACCATAAAAGTTCTCAATTAAATGTTACTGCTAAATATATTCTCCAGATCTATTAATGTCCTCACCACATTCTTCGTCAGTAGTATAATGTACAAAATTATGTGTGGTGTAATTATCTGTGATTTGCCAAAGTCACACAAATAATTAATAGTTAATTAATAATTAATAACAAGGACCTAGTGCCCAGGTGGAACAATTTTAATTATTTATTACTAATATTCTTAGACAAAAGGGAATGCAATTTTTCACTACCCATGTGTAAGAAAAACCCAGTATATAAGTAAATCTTTAAGTTCTGTCCAAAACCACTATGAGAGTGTTGGGGCTCAGAAAATGATACCCCAAAGTGAAAGTGTCATAAGCAAAGTTTTTTTCTCACCTTTTGCCCTCTTGTCTCTTGTCCCTCATTCTTCCTTGATGCAAGCCATAGAAACTAAAATCCCTCCTCCTCAAAGCAGGTCATAGAAATCAGAACCCCTTTTCCCTAGAGCCAGCCACAAAACCTAAAAATATTGCGACAACTCTTCCCCTGTCTTTCTGTGTAAGAACTGGCCCTAAAGAACTGCTCTGACGCTCAGTGTCTGATTGTGCGATATAAGACCTGCAGTCCAGAAAGTGTTCTGCCCCAGGAGATACGGGTGCTATCACTTTTTAAAATCTTTTCTTTGGTATATATAATTTCAGAGCATTGCCCTTGATCTTAGGTGTATTTTTGCTTATAAGGGATTTGTTAAATTCCATCTTATTTACATTTTAATAAATGGATACCAAAGTATTGAATTCAAGATCTGCTTTTATACAAAACATTGTTGTTGCTTAGTCATTTTTTTCATGTAGTTTGACAGCATATTAAAAGGGGGAATATCTAGAAAATTAACTGGAATAGCTGTAATGTCACATACATGTGTCCCCATATATAGCTCTTCCCGATTCTAAAAAACTCAGAGAATTAAGGGCACTGAATTATTCTGCCTAGCTGACTCTGAGTCCCTCAGTGACTCATGATTTTCTGTGTCATTGCACTTGGCAACATTGGCATGCAAGGATTAATACATTTTAATCCTCCCTGAGTTAGTCCTATTTTTCTTCTTTTTCTTGTAGCTTGACTGTATTTTTCAGTCTTCAATACTTTCTTTTGTCTATGGTTAATTTAAACAAATCATATATTCATTCACAGAGCCTATGAATCTTTCTAGAGATTTTTAATTGCTTAATGAAGTTTATTTTAAAATGCGTTTTGACATGATGACAGTTCCTTTACTTGTCTTTCCCTTTCAGTGTGTTTGCTTCTATGATAACCTGCTGTAGTACAATTTGATTGTGTTTTTTGATGTAAAGTTGAAAGACAAAGAGATGTAAGAGGTAGTCATATCTTGTAGTAATCTATACAATTCCAGAATCATTAAAGCAAGTGAGTTAGGGAAAATATTTTTCAGTGGCATTTTTATGTTTCATGACTTAGAGAGCTTTAAAACAAGAAAATGTCATTTTTTATCAGAAACTCTCAATATTGGTTTTTCTTTCATAGATAACTTTCCATTTATTTTAGTTTCATTTTAAAACTTCATTATTTTCATAGGAATTTCAGGGGCATTGGAAAACATACTGTAACTCTTGACTTCATTTTACAGGTATAATTACTGAGACTTAGGTTTTGTGATTGGCCTAAGTTTCACAAGTAATAAATAATAAACAAGGACCTAAAGCCAAGAGAGTTCAATTCCCATTTACAGACTTTCTCTGTAATCGCTGACCTCCTCATACACATCAGGGGATCAGGAGATGCTAAGATTGCTGAACACGTGGTAGCTTCCCACCATAAATAATTATTAAATATACCTGGAAAGATTTTAAACAATTCAGATCCAGTCCATTCTCTGCACTGCCCACCACTATCATCCCAAATGTATCTACTGCCTTTGAAGCTCTGGAGTGAGACTCAGAAATTCATACAAATCTACCTCAGTGATTCCAAGACGGCTGGAACTGCCTTGAAAGAACCATCTCCATCCACCGGAGCATTGCAAGGCGCACTTTCCTATAGCACCGCATACAGTCGGTACCCATCCTTCCTACCCCCACATGCCTAGGCCAGGGGTCATGTTCCCAAATGCCCCTATACTATATACTACACTATTAATAATGTATTTTATACACAAAATTTGCTTAAGTGTTCTTACGACACATGCACAAAGAATAACAGTTATGTTAATTAGCTTGATTGTGATAATCATTTCATAATATATGTATATCAAATCATCATGGCATATATCTTAAATATAAGCAATTGTATTTGTCAATCATACCTCAATAAAGCTGGAAAAAAAGATAAAACATAAATAAATGCCCACCAAGGGTGAGATATAGAAGCATGTGCTTACAATAGGGAAGTTTCTAAAACAAGGCCCTTCTCAGTTTCATGTTACTGAGTTCCCCAATCTCCCAAAATCTATATTTTTGTGTTAAAACCCCTTATTTTTAATATTGCTCAAAATTTTAATGCATAGATGACCAATCATATCTCTTCATGCATATAGGATCCCGTGGACTGTGGCTTACAATCTATGGTCTCGAGCTGAGAGATTCCATAGTCTGTGGGGTCTCCCATGTTTATACCTGAACCATGTCCTTGGTTTCACTAACATTGAGCTAGTATAAGAAGTTGTCCCAAAGCCTACCCAGGGTTAACAGATACTGGGTTTCAATTGGTAAATCTGGACTTATGTGAAGGAGGGGGGCTGTTTGTTGTTTGCATAATCATGACAGTATTTTGTTTATGTCAGATCTGAATTTGATAGTTTGACCAAATGAACCCCATGTAAAAGACAATTGCAAACTCTCAACAGGGGCATAATTAATTCATGCTAGTGCCTTTGAATTTGTTTTATTCTGGAATAAGGTATAACATATGTTGTCTTAGAGATCCTGACACATAAGAAAATTTTATGTTGATTTAGTAATATCACAGACACTCAGAAAGTTTAACTTTTATTATTCTTTTTTGAGATGGAAATGTTAATAGGAAATTCTCAGTCCAAAAAATTGAGCAGCATCATTGTCTGTCAAGTATGAGCTAGACAATAGATTCATGAATCACAGGTCAATACAGAGAAGAAAACCAGTCTCTTTTCTAAATCTGTGTGATCATATATTGAACTAAAACACATACCTCTGCTATTTGATAGATATTAGCAGGATGGACCTTTCACATGTTGTCGTGGTACCAAGCTCATTGCAATTATTTACCACCACGGAATGAGTATCATATATGTTTCCAATGATACATTTCTAGGATACATTTTTGGTAAACTAGTCTCCAGCTTAGATACATGTTGCTCTCTAATTATTTTAATAAGGATAAACACAGACACAAAGAAGCAGATGCCAAACACTAACATAAATAGCTTAGTCTGTCCTGGTCTTCATAAATCTCCCAAAAACTGATGAAAGCTAGATAGTTTCTTTCTACATAATTCATAAAGAAAAAGAAAGGGGGATTTTTTAATGAGGTTAAATATATGCGGTTTTTTTCAAATTTTTATTTGTCTGTCTCCTCTCAAGAATTAGAATATAAATTTCCTAGTTTTCTTTACAATGGCATCCTCCAAAGCTCTTTGCCTATAGCAGAGTTCAACAAATTTTTGTGAACTGAGTCAGTTGTTAGGCACTACAGAATAAATAACCTCTGACTTAATGCCAATTTAAGCCCTAAGGCAATGTGCTTTTTGATTCATTTCAAAAGCTTTTTCAAAAAATTCATGTAAAATTTTTTTAGAAATGTTTCAACTACATTATATATAGAAGGAAACCATTCTTTTGCCATGGCTTTTATGCCAGTGTGTCTTTCCCGAAATGGACAAGTTTTACTTCACATATGTACAAGTTTTCCAGTGGCTACATTCTCAAAGCCAAGGTATGAAAAGAAGAATACAACCAGTAAAAATGGTCAAAATTTAGAAGATAAAATAAAGCTTCAAGGAATAAAGAGATCAAAAATAGGAATGGTGAATGATTTGTAGCTGAATAGAAGACAGAGACTTTTCCAACGTGCCTTACACAGAGGACACCATTGCCGAAGACTTGGGGGAGATCAGAGTGGGAGGGAGCAGCACAGCAGCTACACAGCACAGCATGGGTCGTGCGCTCACCCAGGACGGCGGCAGCACGGATCTTGGAGACAGAAATTGTGAGCCATATGCACCTTCCACAAATAAAGAGAAGTGGAAGATCTAGTGAGTCTTTCTCAGATATCTTGGTAATATGGGTAAATTGACTCCCAAGGGTGCAGAAATTAGAAGGGGGAGGGGGAGGAGGAACTAGAGACGGGGACAGAGGTTATACTCTGTAAAGAGAAAGAGGCAGAGGGGACCATGAGGACCAAGGCGGAAATTACCTGAAGACTCAGACAGATGAAGTGATTTATTTTATACTGGGAAGCTAATTTGTAATAGAATCCATACAAGAATGTATCCCTTCTGGTTTCTTAGGATCAATTTTTTGAGCAAATATTTAACAAAGTTGATGATGGAAAAGCAACAGTCTCAGAAAATTAAGCTAATGATTGCTTTGTCATCATGGTTGATTTTTAACATAAGTTTAGGCTAAAACCTAAAATATACTTAAGTATTGAGATTACATTGAGATTATATGCCATAGCTAGAAATAGTTCCTTCTCTCTTATAATCTAATCTCCTAAACAACTTCAACATCCTAGTACAGCCTCAATAAATACCAACTGAACATGAAAAATTAACAAAGAGAAACTAACTGGGAAATGTCAACATTCCCAGAGGCTGATGGTCAGTCTCATGATGCCAATTAAGAAAATTGATCTTGAAAATAAAGCAGATGCCTTAATGCATATTGGGAGCATAATTCATGAAGATTTAGAGCCCCAGGAGTAGAGGGAAGGAATGGTACAATCAAGTAAATGTTTGATGAGTCCAGCCAGCGGCACATATATCAATGTAGGTAGGGTGCAGTGTGCTAAGGATTAGAACAGAAATGTAAACAAAATGTTAGAAGAACAGAGAAGAAGGAGCTGCCAACTCTGCATTAGGGAGGAGAAGAATTCATTTAGAAGATATATATTAAGTATCTGCTAGGCACTAGAGACTGTTCTGGGCACTGGTGAACAGTGAGCAATAGAGTCAAAAATCCCTGCCCTGTGAACTGACATTCTAGAAGGAAGACACAGAAGATGTACAATATGTCAAGAGGTGATAAATACTGTACAGAATACAAAATTACAGTAAGGGAACAAGAATGTGCACAGAATGGAGAGGCTAGTAAAGGCCCCCTGATAAGGTGATATTTCAGCAGACCCTGACATTTGAAATGATATTTAACTTGATTCTAAAAGGATGTATAAGAGGTCACCAGAAAGACAGGCAGGGAAGGAATTTTCAGACATAGAAAATAAGGAATGGAAAAAGCCCGGAGATCCAAAAGAATTTGGGGAAATAAGTTGTTTTTGACCATCTTCCCTCTGTTCCTTTCTCTCATGATGCTATTGTAGGGGCAGAAAAATATCTACTACCTTCCTCGTCAGTCCCAGCCAGGTCTGAGAATTAAATTAACATAACAAATTAACAGAAGAAAAGCATAATACTATACAAATTTTACATGGCATAGGAGCCCTCATAAAGAAATGAAGACCCAAAGAAGCAGTTAGAGTCAGTTACTTATGTAGTGAATTGGACAAAGAATAGTAAACTGTGAAAATATGACTGAATTATGTGTGAAGGCTTAAAAGATAAGAGTTATTCTAACAAGAGCTGTATAGAATTCTCCAGGTCTCAATTTCTCATTCTTGAAGATAAGGATATTATCTTTCTTTCTAGTATAAGGAGAGTCTTTCACATGGAAATTTCATCTTCTGTTCTTAAGAAACAGCACAAAGGTCAAAGTGATCATGATCTTCTTGCAGCTGCTGTTTACCAAGTGTCTTTAAATTATTCATTCAATATGCCAGCATAGCATATTTTAATGCCTTCGCTACCTTGAAATTCTTTTAGAAAAACATTTCTCTCCATTCTTAATCCACTTGGTTCAGATTAGAAGTGAATCATGTATCCTAGGCCTGAATAAAGCGTCAAATTCCCTTACAATGATGAGTAACTCAAAATAATCCAATCAGAGGAATCCCGAGGGTCGTGTGAGAGTTACCAGAAAGACATACTCTCTTTCCTGTCCTAGGATTGCCAGTGCTTACCATGAGTGAGCCTGGAGCTTCTGAAGTCATCATCCAGATCTGAATATAAAAACAACACACCACAAAGCGGAGCTAAAAGACAAACTGATGTCTGATTTTTGTTTTTGAACTCCTAGATAAAACCCTGTCCACAGGTAAACTTAGCCAGCATTTTTTAAGTTTTTGAGCCAGTAAACTTACCTTTTTAGCATTGGACTTGATACTCTATCATTTGCCTCACTTGCCAGTCAGAGTCTTGGTATAATGAATATATTATGTTTGTCATAGTTTGGGCTGCTACAACAAATTATCATAGATGGGGTGGCTTACATAACAAACATTTATTTCTCAAGTTCTGGGTACCAGCCTGGTCAGGTTCTTGATGAGGGCACTCTTCATGGTTATGCCTTCACACAGCCATTCCTTGGGACATGCACACACACACACACACACACAGAGAGAGAGAGAGAGAGAGAGAGAGAGAGAGAGAGATGCCATGTCTCCTCCAATTTTAGAAGGGCACTAATCCTACCACGAGGACTCCGTCCTCATAACTTCATTATATCTTAAAGGCCCAATCTTCAAATATAACCACATGGGGATTAGGGTTTCAATGTACAAATTTGGGGGGAGCACAATCAGTCCATAGCAACATTCAAGAAAAAAACTGTCAGATATTACTTTAGAAAATACGATAGTACTTAGATGAGTATCCCACAAAGACCTCTAGGAAAACTTTATTCGTGCCATTTAAAGAAAGTGAGGTTGTAGAAGCACTGAGAAAGTGGGGGAGGTAGTTTCAGAATATAGAGTAAAATGTTGTGATGTGTTTAGAATGCCCACACAGAACCCTGGAGAAAGCACCTTCTCTGGATTACTTACTCATAAAAATGTGCATATGTGTTAAGCACAGTAGGTACTGTGGTGAGCAGCAATCTGTGGATGCAAAAATAGATTTAACATTTATACATTGTTAAAGAGAACCAGAGCCAAACAGTAGTTAAATCAGTAAAAACAGATTAGGGAGAAAGAGATCTCAGTATAGAACTGGGCTCAATTCTGAATACAAAATGGAAAAGTGGGGATTTATAGCTAAGGAGTAGGTCGGGGGATTGGAGGATGGAAAATAACTAAAAGGAGACATGAAAGGTAGGGGGAATTCTAGCTAAACTGACCAAGCAGGATTCTTGCTGAAGGCAGAGCAGGATGATCAGATATCAAAGGTAGGGGAGGAAGAACTTGATTGGATATCAAAGGTAGAGCATTCTATCTAAACTGATCTAGAAGGATTCTTGCTAGCACTGGGCCACACAGGCCCACAAGGATGGAGATTGAGGTTGAGACCTAGCTAAGAAGAGGATTCAGTGGAGCCTGACTCGAAGTTTGGGCAAGGAGAAAGTCTTTGTCAGCATAAACACAAATTTCATTGTGTTTACAATCATTTCTCAGTAAGCTGGCATTGCTGTGTTTAAATAACATGAGAACTGGGAGCTTGAGGGACATCTCTCACAGTGAAAATGACAATGCACTTTAGAATCTTGAAAAAATTGTCTGCTGTTTTGAGCTTAATTAAATCTATACTTTTCCTTTTTCCTATAGAAAATATTATCATCAACAAACCCTAACCTACACAAAATTATAAATACATTACCCCATGCACTTCACATCTACTAGTCTACTTAAATGGTTCTTGGGTAGTGCTTTACCTAAATATGGTCTAAAATGCACCTCATCAGAATCACCTGGGAGACTTGTTAAAAGTCAGATTTCTGGGCCTTGCAGACCAACTGATCCAAAATTTCTGATAGTGATGCTCAAGAATATACATTTTAATAAAAATTCAAGGCTACTCTTACGCACACTAAAGTTTGAGAACTGTTGAACTATGAAGTAGAAATCTCTAGATTTTAGATGAAACAAGGTGAGATTTTAGATGAAACAAGGAGACTAACATTTACCTATCCCTACTATGCTCTTTATATGCTTTATGTAGCCAGTCTCATTTAATAATCATTTAGGTATCAAAACAAAAGAATGAGATAAACATTTTTCCTATTTTACAGATGCTAAGAATAAATCAGAAATGGTTAAATCATGTACTCAAATCTACATATATGGGAACTGCCCAAGCTGGTACAAAATCCAAGTCTATCTGAAGCTAAAGCTCAGCGTCTGTCCTTTCTTCCCCAGGCTGCCTCCTTCTCATGTTCTTGCATATTCCATAAGAATCTTCCCCCCACCAAAGCATTTTATAAAATGTCCATCATAGTAATTTGGATTAGAACTACCATAGTACACATAGCTGGGTTGATCCAGAAAAATGTCAGATATGTTTCCCAGATTATCATTTTTTATAAAATCTGGTTGGTATTATACCTATCTCCCTTCCTGTGATTTTAGGATATCCCAGAATCTTGATCAACTGAGTCAGCTGACCACTCCCACCCCTGCCTTATAATTCCGGCAGGTGGACTAAGAGACGTTAAGGTGAAGATTATCTAATTTCTTTAACATCTAATTTTATCAACGTCCTTTTCTTTTACCACCTGAGGAAAGTATGGTGCCTTGACTATTGAATTAAGTAACTATTCTAATGATAATAAGTCTGTTATTATTATTCTAACATTTCTGGCCCTGAACCAGACACAAAGGACTCTTAAGGAACCTCACTATCCAGATGGCCTCAGAGATATTAAATAAATGATTACAGTACAACGGATTACATATGCATAACTGTGAAGAAATAGATGCAAAGAGATGACCTTTTCCTGGGGATGTGGATGAACTAAATTCTTCCCAGTGAAAAGACACTTATGCTAAGAGATCACTGAGCAGAGGAATAATGAAGGTCATTCCAAGAAGAACAGCATTATTTAGAGATCTAGAGCCATATAGAATTTCTCCCCTCAATACCAGTCAGATCTTTATTATCTTCTTCACTCAGCCCATCAGGGACCAAGATAAGTGACTTTACCTGCTGTCTTTTCAGAGTCCCAAAACAATATATAACATTTATGCTTAGTTTATTGAATCAGTGTCATGAGTTATGCAGATTTTTTAAAAGATATTCCTATGGTAAGCACTAAATTCATGTTACTCCTTCCATTATCTTCAATTGCACCAGGAAACTTTGCATTAGAATCTAGGAAGGATTTCTTATGAGTAACTGGAAAAATGCTTGATAAATATTTGGGGATTTCTTCCTAGTAATATTTTGAGAAAAATTGTAAAGTGGTGTTGGACCTGAAAATAGCATGACAGCACATGGTCTTTTGAGAGTTTATTAATATATAAAGGAAGTTATAAACTTTATTGCAAACTGCCTTCATTAAAAAAAGCATTAGGATAAGGACTCAAACATGTTTGGGTTATTCTTAGTCAAACTTGAACATTGCCTCAATATGCTTAGTTCACTTTGAGCATTTATCAAATTTTTCTGAATTATCATATTTCCATTTAGTATGGATGCTCCTATTCCCTTATCCACAACTGAAATTACCTCTTCTTTTTAAGACAATATTTTCTGAAATAAATACTGGTGTCATTATTTAAATTAGCACATGTACATGTTGATTTGTAGCTATATCCCAAAGCAAAATGGCCATTTCCATGAATTATAAATACTTACACTATTATTCCATAGAACTATGTGAAATGGTCTCAAGTGAAATCAGAGAATGGGAAAAAATATTCCCAAGAGAAAATAATTCATCAAGATGTTCTGTTCGTTCTTATTTGGGGAAAACATTGTTATAGCATATTACAAATTGAGAAACACTAAATTACAGTCTTGAAAATGCATGTTTATCTATAAAATATACTACTGTTAAAATTCACATTATATTTTTTCCCATAACACAGATTTTAATGTAACCTTAATGATATGAACTGAGGCAGAACTTAGGCATTTAGACTCATCATCAGGAAAGCTATGAGTTAGGGAAATATTCTTAAGCGACTTGGAATCTAAACTGTAAAGATACATTGAGGCCGGGCGCGGTGGCTCACGCCTGTAATCCTAGCTCTCTGGGAGGCCGAGGTGGGCGGATTGCTCAAGGTCAGGAGTTCAAAACCAGCCTGAGCAAGAGCGAGACCCCGTCTCTACTATAAATAGAAAGAAATTAATTGGCCAACTGATATATATATAAAAAAAAATTAGCCGGGCATGGTGGCGCATGCCTGTAGTCCCAGCTACTCGGGAGGCTGAGGCAGAAGGATCGCTCGAGCCCAGGAGTTTGAGGTTGCTGTGAGCTAGGCTGACGCCACGGCACTCACTCTAGCCTGGACAACAAAACGAGACTCTGTCTCAAAAAAAAAAAAAAAAAAAAAAAAAGATACATTGAGACAGAATACAACAATAATGATGTATATTTCTTAATTCACATATATTTGTTTCATTTAAATTTTCTCCTCTTGACATGGCAAAAAATGTTGGGCAGCCACATAGAAAATTCATCCAAAGCCCTATCCTCAGTTTTTCTACCTACTGGACACTGCAAGCTACCACTTCACTTCATTTCATTAATTTGTTCATTGCTCTTGTCCTGAAACTTATCAACTAAGGCTGCTGCTATGGTTTGAATATGCCCCTCAAAAGTCATATGTTGGAAACTTAATCACCATTGTAACAGTATTAAGAAGTGGGGTCTTTAGGAGGTGATTAGGTCAAAGGCTCTGCCTTCATGAGTGGATTAATGCCATTATTGTAGAAGTGGATTCTTGATTTTAAAAAACTACATGATTTTGGCCTGATTTCTCCTTGTCTCACATGTTCACTTCTGCTCTCTGCTCTTCCTCCATGGAATGACCCTTGTCAGATGTCAGAGTCATGCTCTTGGACTTTTCAGCCTTCAGAACTGTGAGAAGTAAATTTCTTTTCTTTATAAATTCCCCAGCCCCTGGTATTCTGTTATAACATCAGAAAAAGGACTAAGACTGTTTCTGTTCATGTTAAATAATAGCATTTCAGCCCCTTATGCTCAAACCATAAGGTCTCATCCTCTCATCTAAGTCTCTGATTTTCACCAGGGCCCTAGAGAGATGTCATGTTCCTTGACTCCACATTGGTTTTCATATCAATGAACCCCGTCTGACTCTATTTTCTTTCTGGTGCCTAATTTCAACAACTTCCTGCCAGTACCCTGAACTTGCTCAGACTTTGTTCTTCTGATGCAAAAGCCCTAAAAATCTCAAGAATTTTTCAACTTGTAAAACCCTTATTTTAGATTAATATTTTCAGAAAGGAATTGGGTCATAAGTTGGAGGCGGCCTGATTTGGGTGCTTTACAGCTTCCTTTCAAATCAAGCTCTTTTCTTTAGGTGGTCAAATATCTGGATCAATTAATGTATATTAGTGGCAACACGGGTCAGCTTCAATATATTTAACAACTGATCAACTGGAACTGACACCATATAAAAAATGTCATCTGTTAAAACAGCCAATATCAGTTCTTGCTAAAAGCAATGGTAAACAACTCCAGAAATTGGGGAAGAGAAAGCAGTGAAAGAAAGTTAGGGGAAGATAGCTGAGTGGCTCACAGACAAGAAAAATATGCTGAATGAAGTCTTTAAATGGACAAGAACAAGGGCAGGTCTAGGAATATCAGCAGTGAAATATCATCAAGCTTCTCTCTGAGGGCTGCCATAAAATGATATAGCTAAAATTCCGCAGAGGTAAAATTTGATTGGCCCATACTAGGCATGCTCCTCCCACCCACATACATGAACCAATCATTTTGGCCAGTGAGATGTGTTCCTGTGATTGGCTCAGTCTAGTTCATAGGCCACCCATGTAGTCAGGCAAGTGAGGGATTGCCAGAGGAAGGAAAAGTGATGAGCAGACAAAAGCAAGAGCCACTACAGCATCCTTTTCTGTCGTTAAAATTTTTTCTCCTGATGACTTAAGAATCCCTGTCCTTTGCATTATGAAGAGAGAGAATATCTTTGCTTTAATCACAGAGTTGAAGTCAAACTATAGACCAAAAAGTCCTCAAAACTGTCCTTCAATTACTTTACAGATTGAAAACTCTCTACGGGGTCTCTGTCTACTTCCCTGACTTCTACTCAGCTTGGGATAGAAATATTGGTACTTTCCAGCACTTGGACTTTACTCCATTTTTATTTTTCACTCTGCAAACCTCTCCCTGCAATCTCATCCACAAACTTGGCTTCAGCTTCCATCTATACGCTGACTCCTCAAACTTTAGCACAGATCGTTCTCATGAGTTTCAGACTCATAAATCCAACTACGTACCTAACATTTCCCCTTCAGGTAAGGTGGAGAAACTTTTCACAGAAAACTCAAATTTAATGTTTCCAAATGAAAATTATCATGCCTCTCTCCTTCCATGTCATCCCTCTTATCCTCTGTGTCATTCTGGCCTCATGCATGGCATCACCATTCTGAAAGCTTGGAATCTTCCTAGACTCAAACTTCCCAATCCCCCGTATAATCCACCACCAAGCTATGGCAGTTTTACTCAAAGGCTGCCTGCAGAATAATATCCAAATTCCTTGGCCTGCCAGGAGCCCCAGGAAAGCCAGTGAGAGCTTTAGAGCCAATGGTGTGTATTCCCGCCTGGGTTTGGGATCAGAGAACTAGGAGTGCTACAAGCAGAAGAAGATCAATGTCCCAGCTCAAGCAGCCAGGCAGAGGGCAAATTCAACTTTCTTGGCCTATTTGTTCTATGCAGATCCTCAGCTTATTGGATGATACCCCCTACATTGAGGAGGACCATCTGCTTTACTCAGATCACTGCTTCCAGTGCTAATCTCTTCCCCACAGACCCTCATAGACACACCCAGAAATAATGTTGAACCTAATATCTGGGAATCCTGTGGCCCAGGCAAGTTGACAGAAAATTAACCATCACACTGAGTTTGATGTTATATACCACGCAGAAATATATAGCTGGAACAGGTACTTTTATAATTTCTGATTTTTCCGTGCTGAAAATCTGCACCATTAACTGGAGAAAATAGATTCTTCCTTTTTTACACAATGTTACATTTTCTCCTTTCTGTGTTATTCCGTGGGATAGTAGAAAATATATGAAATTTGAGAATAGACCGAGATTCAAAAATATTTATTTCCCTTATATACTTCTATACGCTTGGGCAATTGTCTCTTATTAAATGTGGCTAATATTCACATTGTACATAGTTGTGGGGCTTACTCAGGTAATAGGAATAAGGCCATCTGTGATGAAGTCAGAAGTTATGATCCAGGGACTGTCTTCGGTGATTAATAATAAAACTTCTAAGAAGAAATAAGAGAATAAAATATATATAAGGCATAAG
Source organism: Microcebus murinus (assembly GCF_040939455.1). Classification (NCBI taxonomy): domain Eukaryota; kingdom Metazoa; phylum Chordata; class Mammalia; order Primates; family Cheirogaleidae; genus Microcebus; species Microcebus murinus. The sequence continues at coordinate 110,965,850 of NC_134106.1, forward strand.
TATTTGCAGTTCACACCATTGTATAATTGGAAAACCCAAGAGAATCAAGGAAAAGTTACTTAAAACAATAAGAAAGTTCATGTAGTAGCTAGTTACAAAATGGATATATAAGTCAATAGCTGTCTTATATTTGAAGAATAATTAATTTGAAAATATAATGGAAAAAAGATCTCTAAGACAAATATAAAATCCCCAAGAATATGTTTAATAAGAAATGTATATGATTATTTAAGAAAACAATGAAATTCTGCTAAATTATATCAGATTAAATGTTAATATGCGCGGCCCAGCAATGAGTAATTGTTTCAATGCATGTTTGTTCCCTTCCCATAGATTTTAGGCATTACAGGGTAAATGGAGGCAGTGCCACAGCCCTCCTGCACAGCGACCTTGGGTCCTTTCTCCCAAAGCAGATGGAGCAGGTATCATCAATGGAGACGTTGCAAAATGCCAACTGTGTTATTTGTAGAGAAACTTCAATAAATGAAAATTTAATGTAGAAACCAGTTAAAAGGCCCATGGAAGCCATTTCTTACCAAAGAAGATCAAATCCAGAGATCAATTGTCTCAAATTGACTAGAATCAATAATTAGAAGAGAAATGTACAAAGCTTTGTCTTTCAACAAATTACCCCACCCATGCTTAAGGACAGTGAGTAGTTTGCTTTTCAGAAAATGTAAAGTTCAGGAGAAAAACAACCCAAGCAAACAGAAAAGGTAGTTCTTAAGACTTACAGAAGAAAAGCATGTACCTATTTAGGGAGTGTTTTAATTTTTTCCAAAGGTTTATATTTGGTTTAATGATATGATCTTAATATTATCATGGAAATAAGCTGCAGTTTCTAACTATGTCGTACAAGATAATTATTGGTTGTTTTGAATCTAAAGTCTTAGAGAAAATGTTTAATCATAAGCTAAATTGATCATAATTACACACCTTTTAGGAGGAGTTGTAATAATGTGGATTTGGATTTACATTGAGTTTTAGATTGGAAAGATAATGATAGGCTTCCCAAAGGTGTCAGGACAATTGTCTTTATAGATCAATCACCTTTACATTGTAGTGGAAATTTTGTTGTTGTTCAGAGAGTTGTGAGACAGGCCCTGCTATTCCTCTTCCAATATATATTATCTTTTTGTTCCCTAGAACCTAATTTTTGGCTAGCCTCATTATCAATAGAAAAAAGACAACATTTTCCAGAATCCCTTGAATTATGCATGGTCAGATGAGATCTCGCTGATGTCTTGTGTTTAACTTCCTAGAAAAGGATTCACCCTACTTTCCCCCCCTCCTTTATTCCTGCTAGCTGGAAAACTTCTTTTGTACATGTGACAGAAAACTATACCTTTATTTAGTTAAGCCATTATTATTTTGAGTATTTATTGTCAGTCAAGGTAACTTAGTTCCAACTAAAAAAAATTAAAAAATAAATTGAAAAAATTAATAAGGCCACATTCATGTTAGGTAAAAGAAATTACATGAAAGCTAATGATATTTAAATCTTGTTAAAAGGGTGTGTTTTGGATCCTACAATTCCATATTTTGGTTTCTTATCTTATGGCTAAATTTATGAGTTATTGCTGATGACTCAATCATTATAATAACATGATCAGAAGCCTCATGTTGAACAATTACTGCAATGCTTATTCGCTACTACGCTATTCGAGAATATTCAATTCTGACATATAAGACAAAAAAAAACAAATGGGATGGATGAAATATAAGATGTGTTAAGCACAGTTAGTGAATAATTTAGCAGCTTGTAAAAAAAAGGAAAAAATCTCATAAGATGTATTAGGCATATATAGAGAAATAAGTTAATAACCTAAAAAATACATAAGAAATAGATACAGTAAATAAAATGTGTGTGTTAAGCTTATATAGAAAGGGCTAGAAGAAACAAGAGAAACTTAATGTTCATGATAGATGAAGAAAAGTCCTGAAATGATTATTTAGCTTTCCAGTTTCTTCCTATTTGCCTCAATTAAGACTTAATATCTTAGTTAAACTGACTTTTTATTTTGCTCTGCTGAGGAAAGACAGTAAAAGCTTTAAGTACAAACAAAAACTGGCATCCTGCGATCACCTCACGCATGGCCTGGTTCCATGTCCAGAAACAGCTGCGAGGCCCGTCCCCACTCCCTGTGTGGGGCCTCTCTCACCTTTCCACACTCACACCGCCTCCCCAGGGGCCTGCACCTTGTCACTGCCCAGCACCGCACTGGGCAGTGTCTGTGAGTTCTCCTTGCTTGCACAGAGATCTTACCAGTGAATTCTATCACAAAAATACTCAAATTTTCAATGCATACATCTGTGCTCTCACATAACATGGTTCCTTACGACAAACTTCAGACTTTCAGAAGTTAAGTTTCTGGTGAACTGACTGATCCTTGAGCTGAAGGAAGAGTTGTAGGATTAATAGGCTGGTTATAATGAATGTGCCTGTCACCATCAAAAGAACAATGAAATATTGTAGCTCTGGATTTGCTACTTCTGAGCAAATAACAAAATGGATTAACTCTTCAGGAGAAAATAACTGCTATAGCCTGGTATTTCATCATGCCATCCATTGAAATGGCAAAGGATCTAAAAATAAATTCATCAGTAGCTTAGTAAAAGAGATTAGCATCCTACACATTAATGAGTTAAAAATAAAAGCCATTTATACAATGGAAGATCCATGGATGGAAACAAAAAGAGATTTTTTAAACAGGCTCAACACTTACAGGGACATGAACAATTATTACTTTTTTTTAAGACATATGTGTGTGTGTGTGTTTGTGTGTGTGTGTGTGTTTGTGTGTGTGTGTGTGTGTGTTTTTTCACTTACAGGAAATCTGTATTTGGTTATTTTTCCTATGAATTTTTTTTAATTCAGAAAATTCACTCGTGTATCTAGGAAAGGGCTGCCACTGTCATACTTTAGGGTTTAGTCAGTGTCTCTGGTTTTTCTGCCTCTGGCGTTCCTTTTCTCCAAACTGTTCTCTGCACTGTTTCCAGATAACTTTCTAAATTGGCAATCTGATTGTGTCACTCCTTTGTGCAAAACTCTTCAGTGAGCACCTACAAAATAAAATTCACAGTCCTTGGACAGCAAAAACTCCCTTCACAATGCATACTGTTTAACTCTGGGGTTCTCCTCCTTCTCTTTGCCCTGTTCTCTGTGCCCACCACACCCGTCCTCTGGAACCCTTGGGCAGATCGGCCACTGGGTCATCACTGGTGAGGACTCCTGGCCCATAAGGCCTTTGATTGCTTCCACCGCTTCCTTCTTCGGGAGCTCTCACCCACCCAGCCCCACCCAGACACCAGCCCCGCTCTCTGCCCACCTGTGGCTGCCAGGCCTCTGGCGTCCCTGCTCTCCCCTTCCTTATCCAGCTTTCCAGCACCCTTCCACTGTGCCCTTTCCCTCCACACACACACAAAACCACACTTAGATCATTAAGACCAGATGTTTTCTCATTCCTGAAGGTCTGCAGAGCTTGTCAATTAAATTATAAATACAAATAAATAGAAAAATAGCACACACAGTCCTTCAATCACCATCCCCTGCTCCTGGGGAAGTGAGCAAGAAAATATCTCTGTTATAAGTCAGCAAAGACCAAAATATACATATACATATTGTGTTCATATACATATACATACACATACACATGCACATGCATATACATGTGTATATGTATATGTGTGTATACATCTGTGTATTTGAGTATTGTATATGCACATATATATGTGTATAAAGGTATATGTGTGTGTATATATATATATGTTTGCATATTGAATATTTATATCTTGCTACAGAGGTAAAAATTGTTACATAATGGAAAACTTTACCTTGGCTCTTAAATTCAGAGCCAGAAAATGAATATGGGAAGATGCAAAATAAAATAACTCTTTCATTTTTTTGCTAAGCATTTTTCTAGCAGTAAACAAAAGACATGCAAAATTCTTCTTCTCACAGAATTTACGTTTCAAAACGAGAAGACAGACAATACACACAAATAAATGTAGAAAGCTGGCAGGGCAAGTGCTGGGCAATAACAGTGACCATGGCAAGCACATTGTTATTCGAGGTATATTTCTAGGGGGCTCCTCAAATGCTGGTGAAAATTGCCTCTGCTTTAGTGGGATAAGCTTAGTGCATTTTTTTGTTGTTGTTTTAGTGTAGAATATCCAGCCGGGCATGGTGGCTCACACCTGTAATCCCAGCACTCTGGGAGGCTGAGGCAGGAGGCTCATTAAAGGTCAGGAGTTCAAAACCAGCCTGAGAAAGAGCGAGATCCCGTCTCTACTAAAAATAGGAAGAAATTAATTGGACAACTAAAAATATATAGAAAAAATTAGCCAAGCATGGTGGTGCATGCCTGTAGTCCCAGCTACTCGGGAGGCTGAGGCAGGAGGATCGCTTGAGCCCAGGAGTTTGAGGTTGCTGTGAGTTAGGTTGATGCCATGGCACTCTAGCCTGGGCAACAAAGTGAGAGTCTGTCTCAAAAAAATAATAATGATGATTTTAAAAATAGTATAGAATATCCATTCATATATTTATTTATAATGCAACCTTTTTACACATTTTGAAACAATTTACCAATTAATGCCTAAAATATCATCCAAAAAGTTGAAGCTAAATAATATAGACCTTACATATAAAAATAAATAAGAAGGAAGAAGGCGGGACTTTGGAGAAAGGTGCTATCTCTGTACCAGTCAACCTAGACTGAAGAAAGCTATTTTAATGTAAAGCAGTAGCTTTAAACAATCAAAGCAAAGAAGAAAACCAAACGACTACAAGGGTGTCCATGTTGACATTAAACAAATCTACCAATTTATTATGTTTTTCCTTAATAATGCCTTTCCTTAATCAAGCTTGTCCTCGTTTCTGCAGTCTTAGAGAAATTTATAAATAAGTAGTTTTTTTTGGGGGGGGGGCATTAAACAACAGAATAAATAATATTCAAAAATCATCTCTTTAATCAATCTTCTATAAAGGCTGGGGCATAATATTTTGTTACAGCTGTCTGGAATTACTATTTTTATCATTATAAAAACATACATTCAGAATAGATGGTGTATTTTTAACTTTTCACTTGGAAATAATTTTGAACATAGAGAAAGTTAGAAAAATAGCAAAAAGAACACTGGTTCCTGTTTAACCCAGATTTATCCAATGTAAATATTTTTCTCATCTCCTTTACCTTTATTATTTGTTATCTACATCTTTCCTGAACACCTCAGTATAAGTTGCATACACACAGCATGATCTTTTACCTATCTGCCAATGCTTCAGTATGTATTTCCAAAGAATTAGGAAACCACTACATGGTTTTTAACATTTAGTGATGTACCAACAGTATTGCAATTTTATCAGCTGAACAAAGACCTATCTATCTAGGTTGTTGTTTTTTTGTTTTTTGTTTCAGTACAGGATCCAGTCTAGGAATACACAGTTCATTTAATTGCCAGACTTTTTGAGTCTCTTTTAATCTGGAATAGTTTCTTGGCTTTTCTTTATTTATTATGACATTTTTGAAGAATATATTCGTTCCCTTTCCTCTTCTTAACAGAAGGATCATCACTTGCAGTTTTTCGAATGTTTCCTCATGATTAGTTTCAGGTTTGCATTCTTAGCATGCAGAGTTAGCAGGTCACGCTCAGCAAGAGTATTACACGAGTCATTTTATGGCCTTCTTAGGGTGTCACATGTTGAAGGCACATGATGTTCATCTGCCTTTCATTGTTAATGTAAAGTTTGATCACTTGACAAAGGGATAGTCCAGTTACTCCACTGTGTGCTTACTATTTTTTTCTCTCTTGCAACTAATAAGCAATCTATAAGTTCCTCCCAGGATTTATCATTCATCAGTGATTCTTGAATGAACCGGTCTTTACTGTGATGGCTGCAAAATGATGATTTTAAACTGCAGCACACCCTGTGCACTGACCAGTCACCACGCAGCCTTCTGCGACCAAGAGTCCTCCCTTTTCCCCAGTTATTTACTCATTTCTTTATAATCACATGTACTTTCTGATTCACATTTTGTTCAGTGTTTCTGGATTTATTACTATACTTACTTATTTTGATTCTCAAACTGTTTAAGATTTGGCCTGTGACCTCCTGGGTCCTTGTGATTTTTCCCAAATGGTACATTCCTTGGTGTAGTGCACGGTGGGACCACAGCACCAGTGTTTCTCAGTGTCTGGTCTCTTTGTCCTGCACATATCACCCAGGGCGCTTATAAATGAGATAACTTATTCAGACTCAAACCTACTGGACCAAACTTTCTGGGGATTAGCAAACACATAGGATTTTTATGAACAATAAAATTCAAAATCGATGACATAGATAATGTCAAAGAAAACTTGTACCAGAGAGAGTTAAACAGGCAAGGAAGACTTTATTCATCATCAGTGCAGTAGGGGGTGAAGCTATTATTATAGGAGACAGAGATTTAACTGAGCTCTGCTAAAAGAAATGAAGGAAGGGATTGTAAATGCTGGAGTGAGCTTATGGAACAGTGCTGAAGAACTTTAGGAAAGAAGTTGGTCTAAGTGATTAGGCCATCTGTATTTTCTCACCGGCACTTATTCAAGTTAGGCTCCACGGAGACTGGAGATGGGGGCCTGTCTTTCTAGACGGTGGCGTTTCAAAGGGATGGCTCTCAGGTCCTTGAGAAAGACATTCCTGGATTGTAAAAGATTTACTTCTCAAAGGGGCAGAAAAATAATTGACAACTGCGACTTTTTTGAAGTAAGTTCTCTAAATAAAGGGACCTCAGGGGCCTATAGTCTAGAAGAAATATGTCTAAAGTTTAATGAAACTGAGGGGAATGGTAAGACCCTCTTGGTCATGCCCACAAAGGCAGAGGCTAGAACTGTCTCATTCACATCCAGATTCTCTGTGGCTAGCTCAGTCCCTGCCCTGCAGCAGGCTCTCAATAAGTATATGTGGAATGAATGAATACATGAATCGTTCCTTTTATGGTCAGCATCATCAGGGAAATGTTATTTTATCTGCAGGGATTTACGTACACTGTGTAAGTGTTCCTCTGTTTCTTTAGGCAGTATTTTTAAAACCTGCTTGAAAATCCAAAAATCACCTGGAGGGCTTCATAAAATTCAAATTCCAGAGCTGTACCTTAGATATTATTAAATTAAAATGTCAGGAAGTAGGGATCTAAGTCTCAGTATTTTAATGCCATTTAAAATGCTACCAAGGAAGATGATTTAAGTATCTATTTCCTTAATATGTCAGCACCATAGGACCATATTTAAAAAGACTCAATGTATGTTTATTTTGTCAAGATGTCCAGTGACTGTTCTAACCTCAAAATTTAAAAAAAAGGATTCAGTTGCCATTTCCAAACATGAGGGTACCTGCAGAGTTATTGAGCACTGGTCTTAATCATACCCTCTTCTTCTGTAGCCCTAAGGGTCATGGGAAACATAAGAGCAAGGCCTGCTGAGATTTTAAATGCAGCCTCAGCTACTGCTGTGTTCTGAAGTTTACAGGCATTGAGCTGTTAGCATTTGTATCAATTACTATTAAAATAAAAGTTTGGCCTAACCAGATCTCTTGAGTAAGACTATGATTAAAAAACAATTCACGAAATACTTTTCTTTGAATACATCCTAGATTCTCTCCCAAGGCTGGTGGGCGACATTTCATCCTAGGGAGGCTATGATGCATGTCCCTCCATTATATCTCTTAAAGTCTGGATGCAGAAATTAATTTTCTATGTAATTATTTTAATTGGGATTAAAAAGAAAAAGGTATACACTAATTAGTATCAATTATATAATTCTCAGAGTGTTGGAGAGAAAAACCTCTAAATCTTGCATTACTGTGAAAATTAAAGTTTTATTCAAAGGCTATGAGGATTACAATAAAAATAATTTCCAAAGCTGGTTAAGCGCTTTCTATGTTCCAAGCACTCCTCTAAGTGGTTCCTCTGCATCATCCTTTTTAATCATCAAAATGGCCCCATGAGGTAGGTAATTATTATTCTCATTTTACAGATGAAGACACTGAGTCTCAGGGAGGTTAATTAACTTGCTCAAGATCACACAGCCAGTAAATGTAGAAGCAGGGCTTCAGTTGCTAGGGGTTGTCTTCAGCATGAGTAGCAATGTAATATTTTTAAATGGTGGTTCTCAGCCAGGGGCAATCTTATCCCAGAAAACATTAACAATGTCTGGAGGCATTTTTGTTCGCCACACAGAGGGGCAGAGAGAGTGTGTGCTATCTGGCATCAGGGCCAGGGAAGCTGCTGAGCACCCTGCAACACACAGAACAGCCCCCACGACAAAGAATCAACCAGCCAAAATGTCAGTAGCACTGAGGTTGACAAAGCCTACTTTAAATTAAAGCCTGAAGTTAGTTTCAAAAGCAAAAGCCAGATTGGATCTTTGACATCCTGATAATTCCTCCAAGCCTAATGACTTAGAGAGGATCCTCCGGATTCTGAGGAGCTATGAAAGCTCTCCTATTACTGGGAGCAGGGTGGGGTAGAGCTCACACGCAAGTAGTACTTCTTCTTTTTGAGGACAGTAGGTTGATTTGGAGAGGGATCCTGCCATGTAAACTAAAGAAAGAAACTTAGCACATTAGAGACAAATGTTTTTGAATTTAACTTTTATGGAATCCATAAACTATAGTTTCCTGAGAATGTCACACACCATTACAGAGGAAAATCCATACTGTCAATTGCAAGCTCCATGTAGTGGAGCCCAGAGAGAACACTGCATGGGCAATATATGTAACCTTAACATTTGTACCCCCATAATATGCTGAAATAATAAATAAATAAAAAAGAAAAAATAACTGAATTCCTCTGGAACATTAAAAATCTCTAATTTAGTCAAGTACTTCATCAAACTGCTTGCCAGAGCCGTTGATTATAAAGGTGTCTGTTTCCACAGAGAGAGTATGAGTCAACTCTACCAGATGTTTTATTTCATGAACAATTGTTTTCTTCAAAGATATTTTCATTTCAGAGCAAGACACATTGAAATATTAATTTCTGCAAAATTGAGCCAGTGTAGATAACATATCTTCAGTCTTATATTCATGAAGAGCTAAGATTCTATTTAGTTGTAAATAGGATGATTTACTTGACTTAGAATTAAATTTTGGTTTAAGTTAATAATTCAAATATGGCAAAATATTAAAATGTTATTAAAATCAATATAATTTTATATTTCCTTGCTTGATTTTTTGAACTCATTAATTAAAATATACTCTAATTGGAAAAGGAATAAAAGTAAGATTCTGTCAGAAATTAAATTTAATCTTTCTTTTTAAGGACTCAGCTGACAAACTTTGAGAAAATATTAAAGGAATATTTTATCCTCATTTAAATTAATGAACTACATAAATACTTCTTTCTCCAGTCATAGCTCAAGGTCAATATACCTAAGCCATAGGCATTTAATATCTATTTAAATGTTTGTGTGATTGATTCCTTTCTAAACCATCATCTTTAGAGTCTTTGGAACAAATGACAATAAAATGAATTTCTTATAATATCTCTGATAAATAAATCCTTTTGTGTGGAACCAAATATTCAAAAATATATATTTCTAACATAGTAGTTCTTAGTTGCTAACAATAACTTCCTGTCAAATGTAAAATGCTGCATGTAAAATATTTTTCAAATTTAAAGTGGTTATGCATGAGCAATCAATGTGCACTTTCATTTGTCAAGAGTAAGAAGTTATTACCAAGCAAAGCAATTTTAGAGCAAGAAGAGCTTTAAGAGTTCAGCTAGTACATTCTGTTCTTTTAGAGCTGAGAACACTGATGTGAGAGAGAACAACTTTTCCAACGTAATGTGGAGCACAACTAGGGCTGGATGTCAGGCCACTGATTCCATACAGACTCTTCTAGACGTGTTGCCACTATTCCCAGAAAGTAAAAATTAGGTTTATCCCCACTCAATACTTTGAATGCCAAGTATGGCATAATGTACCAAACTAGATGTTGTAGTCAACAGATGTCAGAGAGTAAAATCTAGTTGGAAAAGTAATATCTATTTATTCTATTATTATTCTATTCTATTATAGACAAGAAATGGTGATACATGGCATGAACTATAGTAGAAGATCATTTCCAGTTGGCATGAACAGGATCATCTTCAAGAGGAATGGTTTATTTGAGTCAGCTCTTCAAGTGGGAATGAGATTTCAAGAGAAAAAGATGAGGAACTTTCTGGGTTGGAGGACTATGTAAACATATAGAGGTAGGAAATCATAGACATTGCTGGGAAAAATTGAAAAGACTAATTTTCCAGGGTATGTGATTTGCATAGACAATGTGGAGATAAAGTTAAGAAAGAGAAGTTGGTGCCGGATGAGCTAATGCCTTATAAGTCTTTGAGGGTTGTAGAATGAGTCCTGGTTGCTGCTAGAAGCAAATGACGACAAGAATTCACAAGAAAGACTCCTAATGTGATCCTGGCTAGGCTGCTTTGTCACTAGAGGATAGGTAGATGACATACAACACGAAAGAGATTTTTTGTGTATTTCCAGGATTTATTTTTGGGTCAGATATTGTGGAATCCAAGTAATGAGATGAAATATTATTAACCTACTAATATTGCTGCATATGAATGTTGCAACTTGAGATTTTTAAAGTTTCTGATGATATTTGATATTAATTTCATTTATTCCTGACATTTGTAAGTCAAATCAGAAAACTACAGAAGTTATGAATTATGGATGTAGTTCTACTTAAAATTGTCAACCATTTGAAGTTTATTAGTAAAGCTTTTAGGTGATAGAAGAAACATAATTAAATAGCCAAGAAAATAAAGAATTAAAAGAGAACTTTAAATAAAAACCTAAAAGAATATACTTGTCATTGTTCTACCTTTCATTCATGTTTTTGTAATAATTCAGGGATTCTATTAATGTGCAGTTCTAGTGCTTCCTTGGAAAGAGTTTAGTATTTATTTTTCTTATTATATATTCTTTTAAAGTATTGATAACTACTGGCCAGGGCAATCATATAGGTCATTACACTTTTAAATCACTTTCAGGATGCTTGAGCTGAAGGTATAAGCATGAAAATAAATTAAGATTTTCAAGTTTGAAGGTAATATTTCAATTTGAATCCATGGTTTCCTATGACAATACAAAGCATGGAGCTCCAAATGGTGGTGTTGGAAAATGTAGTTAGGCAGTCTGACTTCAGAGCATGTTCTTTTAACTATTGTGCTATATTGTTTTGTAGGCCATGAGGAAATCTCTAGCCCAAAGAAAAAAATTGAGGAAAAAGAAGGAAGGACTATTAGATTAATAAACCTTCACACTAAACCAAAGTCAAAAAAGAACACCTATATTTAGTAAAGACGACAATAGATTAGAATTCATAACAAGAGTATAATTTTTTGTAATTCCCCCTGAAAAGAACCAGGACTTATTGGAGAGTAGCTGGCTCTATTTGAGGCAGAAAAATCTCTAAATTAACCTATGGCATTTTGTTATTGCAAGAAAACAAGGATGCTTTTAAAGGCTAAAGAATCTGGATCCAATGGGCTTCCAACGGCTATACAGTCACAACTAAACCATAGAGGTTGTGCTGTAACAAAGTCCAACAAAGAGTTCAAGTACTACTAGCAATGGACATGGAGAAGAGCTAAATTCATCATGATGCT